>NC_071125.1:16800000-17458750 GCF_024256425.1 Clarias gariepinus | reverse complement strand
TGCAACATACATAACGTGGTGAGAACTCACTAAACAGCTTTAAGGATCACTTGATAGTGAGACTAATCAGGATAAATTAATCAATTTGACAGCAAGCCTAAAGTTTGGACTTTGAGGCAATAGAAAAAAAGGTCATGTGGTCTGATGAATTTAGACTGAGCCTATTCCTGTCTGGAAAGGAAGTAGGGATGGAGGGAAAATGTATCCAGTTATATATCGCGATTCTTTGGTGTGGCATATTATGTATTGTCACACTGAATCCAAACTGGATTTAAAAAAAATACATAACTGTTGAATTTATATATTTTTGCATTTGAGGTGTAAAATAGTGTCGTTCCACTATGAGCCTACAGGTGGCACTATAAACTATTCCCACACTGGCAAGCACCACTGAGCCTGTGTTGTAGGAGCAAATTATTTGTATAAAAGTTCGTTTACGACCATAACAAAATATGAGGAAATTTTTTTTTTCTATAATTGTGATACTTATAGAATCAAATGCAAATCAAATGCAAATCAAATTGGCACCAATGTGTCCTGATATTATCATAATTTGTGATCCCTGGTGATTCCCAACCCTACTAAGAATAGCATGAATAGCATCATAAATAAAATCATGCATAGTGCTACTGTAGGCAGAGTTATGATCTGATCCTGCTTCATTGTTCAGTTTATGTAGCAATAAAATTAAGTCAGCTGATGACCTGAAAGTACAGAATGATAAGGTTATCCAATCATATTCCAGCAATAAAAGTTTGAAAGAGTGGTTCTGGGAGCATGAAAAATAATTTTACAGATGAACTAGCCACCACAGAGTCCTGACTTTTATCCTTTTAAAAGGTCTAGAAAGACTTTATGTAGTGGTTTATGTGAAATCCTAAAGACAGAGGATTTTGAGCCTTTTTGGCCTTTTAGTAAAATATCAAGCTGTTCTTTTAGATTATTTACTTCAAAAGAAAGGGTCTGGGGAGGAAATGGCTGTTCATTGTATTTCATTAATATATTTAAAAATGTAATGAGTGACAAACTGATATACTATAAAAATGATAAAACATTTCAGAACAGGAAATAAAAAGCGGTATAGATGATAAGTAAGTGAGGACAGGAAATAAGCAATTCCGGGATATAAATTGTGACTCCACTTTTCATTGGAGCATATTCACATAAAACCATGCTAAAAGGAAAAAAAAAATACCATGTGGAAAGAAAAGGATAAGTTGGGGCCCTCTGTACCGATCAACTGCACCTAAACCCATTTGATTTTCCTTATTAATGTTAAAAGAATGGCACTACAAATTCTGTGCCCCTTTCTCTGTGAAATAGGCAGACAGACTTTCCTCAGCATGCTGTACGTACGTGCATCAGAACACAGCCATGCATTAATTATTTATAGCCAATACTAATTCTATGCCTTCTCACCTTCTCCACAGGTAGGAGTGTTTGCAGAAGGCGAATGGTGAAGACAGAAGTCCCCATGTAGGACATGCGATGGTGAATCAGAGTTGAGTCAGGTTGCTCTGACGATGCCACGTGACGGTGATGGCACATGATGTCTCCAAGCTTTTCTATACACACCCGCAGCTTCTCTCTCTGTGGGGGGGAGGGGGGGGGGGGGGAGAGAGAGTGAGAGAGAGAGATAGAGAGAGAGAGAGTGGGAAAAAAAAAGTTGCTAATCGTTTTTTTTTTTTAAGTTTGAGTCAATGGTGACAGAAAACCAGCAGGGGGCAGCAACACATTTCAAAGTGAGTTTTAGTGGAAGCGAGCTCTGTTTTGCAAAGGGTGCATTAAAAATAAATGAAGGAGAGGTTCAAGCTTTGCAGAAAAAATCTATTCAGCACTATTTTAAGTGTACTGTGTACCAAGAGGTGCAATTTAATACAAAAAAATGCTTTCCAAATGAACAGACTAAGCCCAAAATGAATTATTCAAATGATTTATTTAAGCAAATGAGACACCCCTGATATTATCAGTCACGCTCTTGTAACATGAACAAATTTAAAGCACTTGCCAGTTCGTTGGCGGTGATGCTGCACTCGTCCCAGAGCTCATTCGGGGACACGATGACCCTCAGCAACGCGAGGATATCCGACAGCAGTTCCAGCGTCTTCTGGAAAACCTTCATCTTCTCTGAAACATCCGCAAGGAGACACAAGAGAGCAGGATGAGTAGTTGGAGTGGGGGGAAGGAACATTTCTGAAGCTGAAGTTTGAGGACTCTCACTTTTCCTGAGGAGTTTAAAAAGGAAGGAAAAACATCTGGAGGCTCTCACAGTAAAGTGAGAGAAGACTCTCACCTGTCCCGAGGAGAGGAAGTGTGTGCTGTAGGGTCTCCATACAAAATCTGGCCATGTTCCACTGCTGCAGCCGGAGCTCCGGCGGATCCTCACCCTCCGGCTCCAGGTTGGGCCCGAGGGGAAATTCTCTCTGAGAGCTGCTGCTGCTACTGCTGCACGCACCGAGTCAAAGAGAATCTGTAATCACTCGCTACAGGCACGGTGTTATAAAAAAAAAAAAAATCACAGCCGGTTTCTGTAATATTTTTTTTGTAAACAAAGCAAAAACTAAGCTGTAATGAATTCTTTTACGTTGCTTTATACAAAATTAGATTTAGTCTTTTAGGAAGCGGGAGACTTAATCATTTTCTTTTTGTGTAAATGAAGGATGCTGGAGTAATATGAGGGCTGTTCAAGTCAAGCCAAGACTTTTGATTGTGCAGAATAGCAGAAATCCCTTAATTTCTCTATATAATACCCTGCTACACCAAATATATCAGCGTTTATATCAGCGTTTCGCTAGAGCTTGGATGAAACGCTGGCCCCCTTTGATAGCCCAAACATGTGTAAATGGCTTGGAGCAAGGACAGGATGGGGTATGATAGATGGAATAAGCCAAATCTTTTCAGTTGAGTTCCTGTAATATACAAGTGGTGGTGGTGAATGACTGTCTGTACAGTTCCCACAGACAAATGTGTCTCTTCTGCAAGTTGCCGACAAGTTATCTGCTGATTTTTAATGATCAGGCGTTTCAGTCGCTAAATGTTCATGGAAATGACTGCAGTGGGCTCTGAGATACCGCCGGGATCGTCGTTTTCTCAACATCGATTTCTTTTGAACCATTCAAACGCTTTATCTTCATATTTATCTTCACCATACGTCTTCTTTAAAATGTTAATGCATGTTTTACACCTTTATTGGCAAGGAATTTCAAGTCCAGGTTTGACTTGACTTAAATGATCCTTATATAATAGTGAGGTATGTAATTTCTTAAACCAGCAGTAATCATATACTGTATCTTTGTTAGAAGTTTATTTCAGCCCAGCTAAAAAAAATTTAAAAGCTGCTTAACTCCACCTTGACAAATTGTTATTAGTTGTATAACATGATACAACAATAGTAAAATTCTTTAATAGGAACCTGGTAGAGGCAGCATCGCCGTCCTGTCCGTCCCCTCGGACTCTCATCACAGGTCGTCCTAGAACAGAAGGGCGGGGGGATAAGTCTTCTGGAGTCGAAACCCCTGACCTTTGGGTCCCTCTTACCTCCTGAGGATACGATGTTGAAGAGTTCTGAGAGAGTGGATCTACAAGGAACAGAGAGATATATTCAGTCCCATTCAGAAAGCTCAACTTTCATATTGTCCCTTAAACTTGGTCATTTAGAAGCATGGGTCCTTTCTAGGAATTTTAGACATTTGAGTAAAAATGAACAAACAATATTTTCATGTACATTACTAGCTATAAGAATAGCTCCCTAACATAGGTACTAGTGACAGAAATTGATTAAAAAATTAGGTAATACAGAAAGTACTAATAAGTGAGAAAACACTTGCAGAGTTGTGGAGAGGTGTGTGTTAAGTCCGGTGTGTTATACCGTGCTTGGCTGAGCAGAAGCTGGGATCTCTGTGAAAACGCAGCCGACTTTTCAAGCTTCCACAGAGCTGCTGAAGGCAGGCCAGAGCGTGGAGAGCCAGCGAGGTGGAATCATTCTCTGGGCTCACACTGAGAAGCTGCATCAGATTCTGGGGAGAAGAAAATGAAAAAAAAAAAAAAAAACACACATATATACACAAAAATCATGTCTAGTAGTAATAAACCAAGTAAATCAATAGTCCAGCATTTTCTCTCAGTGAATAACTTGAAACCATCATACCCCTGCTGCAGTGTTCTATAGCATTTACAGTCACCCTGTCGAAAAATAGTAAGGTGTAAGCAGAAAACACTCATGAATGCCAACAGGTGCGGCTTCTGTGCCCATCAGTCAGGGTGGAGGTGCGGCTTCTGTGCCCGTCAGTCAAGGTGGAGGTGTGGCTTGTGCCCGTCAGTCAGGGTGGAGGTGAGGCTTCTGTGCCCATCAGTCACTGTGGAGGAGCGGCTTCTGTGCCCGTCAGTCACTGTGAAGGAGCGGCTTCCGTGCCCGTCAGTCACTGTGGAGTAGCGGCTTCTGTGCCCGTCAGTCACCGTGGAGGAGCGGCTTCAGTGCTCGTCAGTCACTGTGGAGGAGCGGCTTCTGTGCCCGTCAGTCACCGTGGAGGAGCGGCTTCAGTGCCCGTCAGTCACCGTGGAGGAGCGGCTTCAGTGCTCATCAGACACCGTGGAGGAGCGGCTTCTGTGCCCGTAAGTCACTGTGGAGATGCGGCTTCTGTGCCTGTTGATCACTGTGGTTTCTATGACTGTCAGTCAGAGTGTAATTGTGTGGCTTCTGTGTCTGTCGATCACTGAGAAGGTGTGAAGGTGTGACTGAGAAGCTGTGCTTATCAGTTACTGTGGGGGTGTGGTTTTAAAGGAAGCCTGCCCCTATACATGTTGGCAAAGTGAAGGATCAATGGCCAATGTATAGGTAAGTCTAAGTGAAAGACGCATACTATAGCTTCTATATCTCAGCTTTACTGAAGGAGGTGTGGCCACTGCACATCACCTCCAGGGAAGGAGGCAGGGGCTACGTACCAGTTATTCCAAGGGAGAGAATCACTGGCTCTGTATATGTCAGTCTTGGTAAAGGAGGTGTGACCTATACACAAATTAACCCAAGAAAGGGAAGTATAGTCAATGTAGCAGTTAATACGAGAGAGGGAAAAAAGGCATGTCATCTCTGCTAGGGCTTTGTAGAGAAGAAGGTGTGGCCTAAGTAGATATCAGCCCAAGAAAACAAATTGTGGTAGGTTGTCCAAACAAAGGAGGCGTGGTCTTTGCATCTGTCAGATCTAGTAAAGGAGGTTTTATGTATAAAAATGGCTTACCTGCACTATACTTGGCCGCTGCAGGAATATTTCTGCTGGAAAATCCTGCATAATGACGTCTCGCAGAAGCTCGCAGGTGGTCCGTACCAAGTCTGGATTTCCGCTTCTTAAAGAACTGTGCATTAAACAAGAATGAGTCAGACAGTTCAAACACAATCCTTGAACGTTATAATAAATATGAGTGGATTTATCCTAGACAGTAAGACAGCAATGATGAGCTTTGAGCACACATACCTTTCATTTGACGATAAAATATGTCTGTCAGTTGCAGTCAAAGACAACCAAGGGAAGACTGAAAACGTTAAGCATCTTACAGAAGTGTTCACTGCAAAGCAAAGGATAAATACAAGAGTCAAAAATTATCACAATCAGGAAAAAGGTTCAACAATCAACAGCCAACATGTCTTCATTTTTCTCGGAGGAAACACGTAATAGCCTTCGTTTTCGTGCCACGAAAAAAATTGGGAAGACAATCAGGACAAATAGACAGAAAACAATTATCAAAAAAAAGGGAAACCTAAACTAACCTTAAAGGCTAAAAGAAGAAAAAAAAATAGTGCTATTTTTTAAACTTCTGTTAAATTTTTTAAAAGATTAAATGCTTTACAGCAGGAAAAACCACTATGCACATGTCAAAAAGTTGTATTCCATTTAAACACAAACTTATCTTATCAGCGTCTATATAAACATGTGAACGGTAAAATCTCTAATCGGAATGATTCCAATCAGATCAAGGAAATATCGATGTAAACGTTAGGGATGGAAGTAACAAGGGACCACCTGATACAACATTATCACGATACCTAGGTCTTGTTTTGTACACACACGCACCGCTTACAATTCGAAGCAGCAGCAGTGCGGGTTAATGTTATATTTTTACCTAACATTTTGTATTTATAATTTTTATATGCATATTTTGGAGTTGTGTAACAAATCATCTGAGTTTCTATTATTTCCTATGGCGAAATTTGCTTTGATATACGAGTGCTTCAATATACAAGTGCTTTGATATACAAGCACACTTTCAGAATGAATTATGCCTGCAATCGAAGCTTTAACTGTAAAGCATATAGCAATAAATTTAGTATTAAAATATTAGTTAAACAGTATTTGAAAAGTGAATTCAGGCTCTTGAGGCACAGCCCTTAACCCTAATCTGATCAGATGTACAATATATTAATTCACTCATTCATCTTATATACTGCTTATTCTGTACAGGGTCAAAGGCGGGGTACACACTGGACAGGGTGCTGCTTTTGAGTTCAGGAAGCAAAATTTACAATTTTAAGACGTTTTCATTACATCCTTTCTGTTATTCATACTCATACATACATGATTACAAAGGATCTCTGCAACATGACCACCTCAAATGCAAACATATGAATGAATTCATATGAATTCATTAATTAATTTTTTTCAATCGATTTTGAAGTCACTGTGGTGATAAATGAATCACACAAAGAACTGAGACACATAACTGAATCAATTTTCCCCACATCTAGTAAATCTAGCTCTGGTGCTCATGGCAAAACTCTTGCAAATAGTACAGAGCAAGGCTAAACGTGAAATGCGAAAGAGCTGTGGGTTAAAAAAAAATGAATAAATAAAAAAAAAAAAATGTTTATCCACAATTACAGTGAAAGTCACCCAGCATGTAAACATCATCAAAAGAATCCTCCAGTCTCAGCCAACGGCAAATGGCACCATCCAAACACTTCAGAGCTGCGCGCAGGAGTAAATAATAGATAAGGCGCAGAAAACAGTAGTGGGGATAGATCTGACAATCCCAAGTAACTGTGACATCCAAAGGGAAAGGCTGGAGAAATACCAGCAACTGAAAGACAAACTGAGGAGAACGTGGAAGGTTAAAAACCCAGATATCTCCGTGCTGATTTGAAACAAGGGGCTTCAACAGATTCTACAATAACACAATATTTCAGAAGAGTTAAAGAGTGCAAAGAACTGCATAAACACAGCATCTCTAATAGTCTAGTCTCTAAACACAGCATATCTAAGTCTAATCTCGGGGAAAAGGTAGCAAAGAATGAAAATTTTTTATTATGTAGTGAAGGTGAATGGATCAGGATTTTAGGGGGCAGAAATACAATAAGAGAAGACCGGGGAAACTGAAGAAAAACCCATACAAATATGACAAGAACACACAGACAATAACCTGAGTCTAGGATTGAACTAGGAACCCTGGACCTGTAACATGACAAAGTCTGGGTTTGCCCTAAATGTGCATCTAGTATGCTGTACTGAGGACGGAGCTTGTTTGATTTAGATTTGATGCACTGCTACATGTGATTATGTATTAGTAGCTTTTGATCCAGTTTATTTGATATAACTGACAACTTTCCAGTTTAGCACCATTATCAGAAGTTAAAATTATAGATCAATTCATTCATTCATTGTCTATACAGAGAATCGTGGTCTATCCCAGAGAACTTGGAGCACAATGCAGGTACACCTTGGATGGGGTGCCAACCAATCACAAGGCCCAAGCACACACATTTACACACCCATTAACACATTATGAGCAATCTTAAAATGCCAATCAGCTTTCTGTGCATGGGCCGTGGAAATGTAAACCAGGAAGCCTGTGTAACATCCAGAATGCGGCAGTTCTGTGGGCGAAAATGCCTTGTTGATGCTAGAGGTCAGGGGAGAATGGGCCGACTGATTCAAGCTGATAGAAGAGCTTACTGAAATAGCACGTGAAATAGCTTGAAATACAACTGAGGTGTGCAGCAAAGCATTTGTGAAACCACAACACGCACAACCTTGAGGCGGATGGGCTACAACAGCAGAAGACCCCACCGGGTACCACTCATCTCCACTACAAATAGAAAAAAAGAGGCTACAATTTGCACAAGCTCACCAAAATTGGACAGTTGAAGACTAGAAAAATGTTGCCTGGTCTGATGAGTCTCGATTTCTGTTGAGACATTCAAATGGTGGAGTCAGAATTTGGCGTAAGCAGAAAGAGAACATGGATCCATCACGTCCGTTACCACTGTGCAGGCTGGTGGTGGTGGTGGTGTAATGGTGTGGGGGATGTTTTCTTGGCACACTTTAGGCCCCTTAGTGCCAATTGGGCATCGTTTAAATGCCACGGGCTACCTGAGCATTGTTTCTGACCATGTCCATCTCTTTATGACCACCATGTACCCATCCTCTGATGGCTACGTCCAGCAGGATAATGCACCATGTCACAAAGCTCAAATAATTTCAAATTGGTTTCTTAAACATGACAATGAGTTCACTGTACTAAAATGGCCCCCACAGTCACCAGATCTCAACCCAATAGAGCATCCTTGGGATGTGGTAGAACTGGAGCTTTGTTCCCTGGATGTGCATCCCACAAATCTCCATCAACTGCAAGATGCTATTCTATCAGTATGGGCCAACATTTCTAAAGAATGCTTTCAGCACCTTGTTGAATCAATGCCACGTAGAATTAAGGCAGTTCTGAATGTGAAAGGGGGTCAAACACTGTATTAGCATGGTGTTCCTAATAATCCTTTAGGTGAGTGTATATGCATGTATGTATGTATGTGTGTATATATACTACCGTTCAAAAGTTTTAGAATACTTTCTAACTCCATGATGGTTCCTGATTTTTATTTTTTTCTACATTGTAAAGGAATGCTGAAGGCGTCCAAAAAAATGCATTAATCTCCTTTGAACAGTTGATATTGCGATGTGTCTGCTACTTATGCTCTGTACAGAAGTCATAACGCCTCTAATCTGAGGTGCTGTTAATTGGTAATTTTTCAGGCTGATAACTCTAAATGAACTTCTCCTTTGCGGCAGAGGTAGGTTTTGGTCTCGCCCTCCTGGGATGGCCTTCATGAGAGCCAGTTTCATTATGGTGCTTGACGGATTTTGCAAATGCACTTGACAATACTGTTCTTGCAAGAACTGTTACAGAAAGGCTGACCTCTGTGTCTTAAAATAACTAACTGTTGTTTTTCTTGTTGTTACGTAATTACCCAATTCCATATGTGTTATTTTATGGTTTTGAAATCCCCAGTATTGTTGTAAAATGTAGAAAATAAATCACTAAACAAAAAAAAGAGAAATTTGTGTTCTAAAACTTTTGAATGGTAGAGCATATTTATTTATTTATAAAAAAAAATTTTTAATGCTCTGTTTTTTTAAGTGCTACGTGACTTTTACATTTTTGCAATGTCAATTTATGTTTTAAATTAATGATACCTTAACTTAAAGCCTTCTTTTTATAAACATTTATTGACCAATGCTGTGTTGCTAGCGCGGATTCATGCTGAGTTTTAAGGGTTAGTACGCACAGTACCGTCAGTACGCACTTCTTATACTTTTTTATATACTCTCGCAGGAACAGAACAAACAGGTACAGGAACAGTAGTGTGAGAGGGCACGGTCTGCTATTACTGTAGTTAATCGATTGCAGATGCCATTTTTCTCCTGGACACCGTTTTGAAACAACTAGGACATTTCATTTACTAGGGATGCTTAACTAGGCATTCCATTTTTTCGCTTCTCAACTCAACCTCATCGATGGCCATGTTAGATTTAGTTTTCCTCCTAAGGTATGAATTTTTCAAATAAGAAAAACACTTTTTATGCGCTTGGTATAAACACCATCTTCATTTCAGAGGGTTCACACTCGTCTAGTTTCAGCAAAGACTGCATACTTTTTTTGGCTCAGCCTTTCCCTACAGACAAACTCTCTCAACACCATAACTGAAACCTCATCCTAAAAAAAATATCTTTTACTTAGGGGGATTTGATCTTTTTGTTTCCTTTTGCCTTTTCGGTTATATATATGCGGGGTCTGCCTTCAGTAAAGAGAGCGCTTGCAAACATAAGACTGTTCAACTGCCATATGCGGGCAAACTTTTTGCAACTGCTCGTTATTGAACGCAGACTTGGTATCATGTGCATTTCTGTACTTTGAGCTCTGTCCATGGTAAATGTACTTGGTTGAATGAAGGCACAGATGAGCAGTTGGAGATTATTAAGAGATTCATTTATCACTTCATTTGTATTTACTGATCGTTAGTCAAAAAACACGGACAACTGACAAGAACTTCTTGTCCATCCAAACCTTTCCCACCTCTACATCAGGTGCCATCGACAAAAAGAGCGAGTTGACCAGTAAAAGGTTACATTTACAGCATTTTGCAGCTACCCTTATTCAGGGCGATGTAAATTTTTATCCTACTAACAGGAGTAACTCGGCGGTGGCGTGGGTTGAACCAGGGACCTTCCCATCAGTAGTCCAACACCTTAACCAGTGAGCTTCCCAAGTACAGTCTCACATTGAGGTACTGACTCCATATTCGGTCAGCATCATTAAATAAGATAGCTAATTAATTTTTTTGTGTTTATGGCTTCAGTTTAAATTAGGGCTGCAACAACTAATCGATAAAATCGATAATTATCGATAATGAAATTCGTTGTCAACGAATGCCGTTATCGATTAGTTGGGCTGTTTACGTCACTGAGGCGCGCGACCACAAGATGCACAAATACACACACATACACAGCTGCTCGCGCAATGGAGGTTACAGAAGCACCGGCAGGAAAAAGCGCGCGCCCCGAGTCCTCCAAGGTTTTATAGCAATTTACATTAAACTCCTCTAAGAAGACGGTAACCTGCACGCTATTCAAGACCGAGATTTCATTGCATGTCATGCACGAACACTTAAAAAGAAAACATGTTGGCGTTACGGATGGTGAAACGTCAGCAGGGTCGGTAAAAACTGTATCTCTTCATCGTGTAAGTTGTGTAAGTTGTATAGTTTAAGTGCTTTTATTTAAACTGTTTGCTAACTTCGGGACAGTCGCGCTAGATCTGTTCACGTGTATCTCGCTCGCATCGCATTGCGCAATCACCTCACGAACAATAGTGATTAGTTACATGGCGCTATTTTAGATAAGCTTAATTTACACGGTGCGAATAATAGTAGAATATTACATTTAGTGATTGTTGTGGTTTTCAGTGAATGCAAATAACAGTATATTTGTGACTATTAGCTTTTTGCATTTCTACAGTTTTTTTTTTATAGTCCAATAGATCAGTGTATTTTTTAAACTATATATATATATATATATATATATACTGTATATATTATATACTACATTTCATTTAAGGTTTAAAATGTCAAAATTAAAGATTATTAAACTCTATATGTGGCTTTTGCATTTTTAAAAGTTTTTTTATACATAATACCCTGATTTATGTTTTTTTTTTTTTTTTTATAGCAAAATATCAAATTAAAGAAGCGGTTAAGTTTTATCCGATTAATCGATTAATCGAAACCATAATCGCCCAACTAATCGATTATCAAAATAATCGTTAGTTGCAGCCCTAGTTTAAATCAGCGTAGCAACATGATTTCATCTGGTTACCTTATGAAAAGGGTTACATTTTGGAGTTGTTGATCTGGAGCCCTAGTATTAAACAGGATTTAAAAATATATATTTTTTAATTCGGGCTCTTGAGCACGGCCCCTTAACCCTCAGCTGCTCACACACACTAGACAGGGTGCTGCTTTTGAGTCCAGGGAGCAAAATTCACAACTTTAAGACATTTCCATTACATCCTTTCTGTTATTCTTACCAGCTAAATGGCTGTAACAGCAATAAGTCTGTCTGACTGGAAATCAAGGCAAGGAAGAAGAATAAAAACCCTGTACAGACTTTTAGTACAGAGAAATACTGGATGCACTCTATTTGCTTTGTGTCGTGTGCTCGCTCTGTTCTCTCTCTATTTCCCTGCAGACTCGCCCGAGGAAGTGCGCCTGAGGCCTGCCGGTCCTGCGCTGAACCTCGAGCGTTGCCGCATGCTTTGAGCAAACCTCACTAAAGACCGTCGCTGAGATTTGCCACCTGTCACTGACATGCTCAAGGAGCCACCTCTCACGTCCTAAAGCTCCTCCGGGGCTTTTAGTCTGTTGCATGAGAAACACCACTTTCTTTGATTTTTGTCAGTTAAAAAAAAAAAAAAAAGGTAACAGTTTTGTCTAGAAAAGTTCAAGCCATGCTGTTTACTCAGCAAGGACAAAAATGGATCACTTTAATTTATACATTGCCATTTATTTATCGTCACACCACATTTTGGAACTATTTACATGTTATAATTATCATATCTATAAAATAAATACATCAGTGGTGGACAGATCTATAAAATGTGTGTAAATATAATAAATAAAGCACTTGGGGAGGTTCTGTTAGATTAAACTAATCAACAACTGGGGAATGTATATGTTTACTCCAAACCTGATTATTTCCCCATAATTCCACAGCAGTCGAATGAATCAAGTTCTATACAATGAGTTGTGTGTAGTGTTGTAAAAACCACAAAAGTCTTTATCATTAAGTCAATATAAGGTTTCTCGGAGGAAACATACCTGACACGCTGGGCGTTGGTGCGGCATCTGTTGGCCTCGACGCATTTTGCTGGAAATATCCTCTAAGTGACATCTCCTCCACTGAGAATATTAAAAAACAGCTTCAGTAAGGAGCCATAAATCAATTTTATACCGGCATGGTGAATGAGAGGTGCCGCTGGTACTCTTTGATAGGGTGGCGCACTTGGAGGACGTTCTTTTATGCGTCGCTGCAAATCAACATAATGGCACACGGTGTGTCGTGCATTAAAAGCTTACTGGGCTGAAAAGAAGAGCTCGGTTGCTGGTCGGAGGAAGTGTCCGCTGGGTGAGTGTGAAGGTGGAAGAGCTGGTCAAGAATCGTCTCTGTGATGCCTCGAAGCTGGGGGTCAATGTTGGACGAGAGCTGGGTTAGGAAGTCCACTGCTCCTACGTCTCTTAACATATGTGCACCGGTTGGATGCTTTAACATATAAGAAAAGAAACAAAAACAAAAGGTAGCATGATAAATAAGCAGCTGTTGGGTTGTATTAATCTTTGATGATTTACACTTAAACGCAAATCAACTCCATTTTAAAGGCAGGGCTGTACACAATGCAGTATAAACTGCATATCCTTACTGATCAAGTGTGAGAACAATGACCAGTCATGAGGAGAACAAGATTGAACTGCTGCACAATTAATTATATACAGTATTAGTCAAGACTTTATGTAGTTTGTGAATAATTTAATTATTAGATGTTGTGTTTTGTTTTATTTTGAGGAGATAAATACTTTTAAGATTGTTTGTACCTAGATAAATACATCTAAATACAAAATAGCACTTTTAAGTTAAATATTTTTTGCAACTTTGCGAAACTGCAACATCCCCAATAGGAACAAATGTTTTACTGCGACAGGCTGTAAAGTGCCTGATGAGACAATACCAGCCTGATCAAATGTCATCATCATGTTTCTCATTAGTTCATGCCTTAAGCTAGATGTTTTTTGTTTTTTTTTATGCTTGAATGATTCATAGGTCATCTTTATCTGAAACTGCTCAGGTACAGGGCCTGGACTGTAATTGAAAGCCAAAAGAAATCCTTTAGGAAACCTGGAGAATTATACCTCAACACTACATTAAAAATACAATAAAGTCTAGCTCTTTGTACGATAAATATGGAAAAAATAAGGGGTAGCTCAAAACTTTTGTGCAGTACTGTACAAAAAAAAAATCGCCAAAGCAATGTGGCAGGAATGAGTGACACTGTCTTTATGATGTGTAAGACTAGGATTTATTCGATAACTACACCACAGTAATTGTGGTGGAGCCTTTGGACACGTTGCAAAGTCAAGATTATTCATTTCACAGAATAAAATCTGAGTGCATAACAAAATACTCCCTGGCAGATTTAAGGTCCAGGTCGTATTGTAGTTTGTGTGATCGTTTGTGCTACACTACCATAGCGAGTGTGTTAATGAGCTGCAGCACGTCTTCCTGCAGCGGGACTTCGGGGAAGTTAAACCAGTGCAGCAGGTTGATGAAGAGCTGTCTCTCCTGAACGAGATCAGCCGGGTAGATGAGACTGAGCTGAAGCTTGGAGACAATGTTCCTCAGGGAACGAACTCGGATCTCCACTAACGAGTGAGCTGGGGGAAAAATATAACAACAACAGTAATAATAATAATAATAATAATAATAATAACAACAAACAACAGCAAGAAAAATCCACAGAGAATGCCCTGAAGGACGATCACCTACTGTTACATGACGTCCTTACACTTACATGGGCATTTCACACTGACATATGGTCTGCAAGACTGCCTCTCATTAATAGTAACCTTTGCTCTAAAACACTTTAAATATCTACAAGATGTGAAATGCAATTCTTGAGCTTTATTATTTTAGTGATGTATTTTTTTTTACCTCCTGTAAAAAGTTAGCAGTAACTGCGGTATTCATCTCAAACTATTTTTTGCCCACTATTATCATCATATTAATGAGGACAGAAGCAGTGATGGAATCCAACATGTTGCACTTTGCGTTCCAGAATGCAGTGCGGCTGTACATCAGAGCTGTGCTGATGTAAAGATCTATGAGTTTACGAGCATGATAGCATTGAAGCCTGTATTTTTTTTTTAAAGATGTACTGTACACCTTTTGAAAGTGTACCAGTTGGGAAGTGAGAGAACTTATCAGGACTGAACTGATGCTACACTCTCTTTACATAGCGTGACAAAAGGACTAAATCCCAAGGAAAAAATAAACTCGTCATTGAAAGTCATGCTTTCATTATAAACATTTTATATGCAAGGGGCATTCGAGTCAAACCGGGATTTTGCAACCTTGTGATAGTGCGGAAAGACAGAACACCTTTATTTTCTACATAATGCCCAGACTTCCTAATCAGTTTTGCCTGACATTTGCCTCAAAGCAAAAAAGTCCTGCTTTGACTTGAACGCCCCTTATATATTACAGACAAAAGTATATGAATATTAATATTTTAATAAAATCACTTTTTCCATGTTTTATGTTTCAATTATTATTTCCAATAAATAAAATTTTATTTGCATGCCTTTGAAACATGTTTGGGTGCCAGTCCTTTTGCTACCTACGTTTCTGCACCAAAAAAAAAAGTTGAAGCGAATGGAGCCTATACCAGGCAATTTAGGGCACAAGGTGGCGTACACCATGGTCAGGGTGCCAATATTATCTGCATAAGTACCCTAAGGAAACCCAACAATGGCAACACAAATTGACTCAGACAATGACTATATAATAACATAATAAAGGCATATAACTTGAGTATTTCGAAGTCAAATGTAATTATTAGTGTTGATAAACTGTAAAGAACATTATAGAAATACCATACAGGTAAGTTATCTACTGTATATGTACTTTAACTCAACGTGTTTAAATTAAAACACTTAAATTACATTTAAACCAATGGAATGGCATGCAAACTCCACGCACACAGACTCAAGCCGAGAATCGAACCCTCAATCCTGGACCCTGCTTCTACTGACCACCATTGCAACTGCAATCAGTAACGTTCCCCTGTGACATCAGCACGACACAGAACCACTACAACATCAACCAACAAATCAGCATCACAACCACTAAACATACAACAAGTAGGTCAATGGAAACACGTCTAATATGTTTCAGGGTAAACTTTCCCTTTAAGGCTCATTTCTAAAAATAACCAATAATCAGACTGCTTCTAACTAATAACACAGATCTTAGGACATTCACTGCAAACTTTGCACAATCATCTGCTCAATAATAATAACAAACAATTACTTGTACAATTATTTGCGCAATAATAATAAAAAAAAATCATTTGCTCAAACTAATATTTATGGGAATAAATATGTTGGCATTCACGGCCCCTAGTTACGGAGGTTCTTGGATGAATGGATGGATGGAGACTACTTATGACATCAGATAGAAATGGGGCGTTTCTAATAGAATTAGCATATTTATGCATATTCATGAGTTGCTCCAATAGAACCTTGCTAAGAGCGATCAGTTTCTAGACTTTAAATACAAGAATAAACAATACAGAATAATTTCTGCTCTGTTTCATTTCTTAACATGTATTTAAACATGTTTATCTGATATAAATTTAAATTAAGTAAATATTTTTTTTTCCCTGAACAACTTTGATAACTGACGGCTAACGGTAAGAAATCACCATGGCAACACAAACTGACTTGGACAATGACTATATAATAACATAATAAAGGTATATTACTCGAGTATTTCAAAGTCAAATGTAATTATTAGTGTAGATAAACTGTATAAAACATTATAGAAATACCATACAGGTAAGTTATCTACTGTATATGGACTTTAACTCAACGTTTTTAATTTAAACACTTTTAAAGTGTAGCGCACGTGCAATTAAATATTATTTTTAGATTAAAGAAACAGTTTAGACAGTTTATTTAATACATAACCCCTTTTTTTTTATCACTTTCTAAATAGAAACACACACAAACTATCAAACACACGGCTAAAGTCGACTAGCTTAAACGTTAACTCTGGCGCAGAACGCAGCCGTCAACTTACCGAGCTTTTTAATAAGTGATGCTAGCTCCATGGCGCGGTTTTAAGGTTAGCAGTAGCTAACTACACACTTATTTCCAACATTTAGAAGCTTCTCGTGTTTTCGTTTAACGTCCTTTCACTTTGAAGTGCACCGTCGCGGCTTTGTTTTTAACCACGGCGCCAGTTTCGACTACTTCCGGTTCTGTGCCGAGCTGCAAAGCTGGCTGTATCCTGAATGTCTCCTTGTGCCCTATAAGTGTGTACTAAGTACCAAGCACCACAGTAATGGTCTAGACACTATACTTAGTGCACTAAGTGTTAATTTAGGACTCAGGTAAGAACACGGCTGCAATGGAGTGACAGCTAAACTGCAAGACACAAGATAGGGCTAGGACCATTAGTTTTGGCACCCTGTAAGATAAAAGAACACATCACGCAGAATCCTGTTTCTAAAATATGCTATAAAAATAAGTTAGTATGTAAATAAGTAAACAAACAAATAATAATATTCATAAGTACAATGGTGTAGTGGTTAGCACATCGGCCTTGCGCCTCCAGGGTGAGATTCTCACCTCAGATGTGTGTGCATTATAGTTTGCATGTTCTCCATATACTTGGTGAGTTTTCTCCCACAACTCAAAGACAAGCAGATTAGGTTAATTGGTGTCCCCAAATTGTCTGTAGTGTGTGTGTGTGTGTGTGTGTGTGTGTGTGTGTGTGCCCTGCAAGAGATTGGCACCCTGTCCAGATAATAGAAAATAATAATTGAAATATTAAACATGTTTTTTTTATGCCTGTGATGCCTTTAAAAAGTCTGATGCTTTGTTAAATCGTGTTGTTGGGTTTTTTCGTGAAAGACACTTAACAACAGTTTATTCGTTCCTGACCTCACTCAAAGATGATTCCCACATGTTTGGGCCATTAAAGGAGCTCCTGGGAGGCCAGAGTTTTCATATCTAAGCACTAGTGAAACGCTGGGATAAGTGAAATAGTGTAGCAGGGGATTACGTATATAGAGACATAAAAGGAGTTCTTATTCTCATAACTGCGTTCTGTTATTCTCCGTAAGGAAAGTCCTGATTTAACTTGAACACAGCTCAAAAATTCAAATCAATTAAAAAGTGTTGAGCAAGTGCAGTAGATGAACTGGTCTACGAGCATCTTTATGTTATAAAAATGCTAGTCATGACTAGCTAGCTAGCATTAATTAGCTAGCGTACCTTCACTGCAAGCAGCAATTTTAGGTTAACACTAGTGATGTTGGAATATCCTTGTCATATGGATGAATGATTGCAAAAATGTTAGCCACAACTCTCAATTAATATTTTAACTTAAAATAATTTACTATCTTTAGCCAATGCTGCTTTCACTTATTCCTTTCTTCCTCCTAGCATCTCTGCTACACCAATTTCGCTCTATTTTTAAACAGAGCAGCCTTTCTTACCTGTCTGTTTAAAAAAATGAAAACAAAATGAGACTCAGTTTATTTAATTTTATTATTATTTTTGTTTTAAATGAAGTAAGTGTAAACATGAATTGTTCAAAACCAAAAAGACATTAGAAGCCTGTATTAGCTCTATGGTTCAACCCTCATTGCTACACAGCCAATTAAAAAATAATAAAAAAAATAATAATAATAAAAAAAAATATATATATATATATATATATATATATATATATATATATATATATTTGCTATCAGTTTTTTCCTTGTCTATGCTCTGGCAAGCCCTAAGTGCACCCTTGGCATTTGCACTGTACATCTATTAGTGATAACAAATGGCAGCACAACATCAATCTTTGATGGTTTACACACAAGGATTTGTTTCTATTGGAGATCAATACTGGCATATCCTAGCAGATCTACTATTCGAGGCTTTTTTGGCTCTGATACTGTAGTCCTTTGTACTGAAATGAAAGAGTGTATTTAGTGCTAATCTTACACCAGTCAATATAGCCAGATGTGTATCAGCTGTTGGCCGTGTCGGTAGATAACGCTTATTTGTTGACATTTTAGACCTAATAGAGAGAAATGTCAGTTTGTAGAAGGTATTGATAAGGGAACTCTTCTTTCATTTAAAGAATAGATTTTTGCGTGTGTGTAGTTTATCTTTGTGGTAATGCTGTAATTCTATGTGCATGTTTTGTCAGGCGTTCCTTACTGAATGTAACAGCACGCAGTTTCGTTTATGACGAAAACAGGTACGTCAGGCCGAGCTTATGCCGTAGGTAATGGTAGCATGTGGGCGCCAGGAGGCACGGTGGTGGAAGTACACATACGCAAACATCTCTGATTTCTAAACATCCTTTCTACATACCTACACATATGCATGTACTGTTGCTTTTTACACTTTTCAAAATGAAACTCCAGTTTGTAGCGTACTGTATGAGTATTTAACACAGACACTCATTTAGATAATTGATCAGTAGAATTGCCGCTGTTTCACAGTTCCAGGTCTCTGCTTGAGTCCTAAGCTTGAATTGCTGAGCCCCATTGCTGAGCCTACATCTACCCAACTAAACCAATCCCAGATCATCAAACTGCTTCCAGAGACCTATGCTTGATGGACCACTAACCCATCGTTCTGGAACAGGGTAAATTTGGACTGATTAAACCACATGACTGTATTGCTTCAAAGTTTTTATGCTTTTTAGGAAATTGAAGGCCTTTTTTTTTATTACCCTTACAACTGTATTTTTATTGCTACACATTTGTTTATTCCCAATCCTGTGAGTTCTCATGATTTTTTCGACCACATTTCTTCCACTAAGTTTTTAGTTTGGTACTATCTTTCCAGGTTTTGATAATGTGTTAAAAGGTTCTTAAACCTGATCTAGTAATTTTATATTCTTTAGTTTTTATCTTTGCTTCCAGCTCAACAATACGACCCTTCAGAAATTTTTCCATTTTTTTGGAAATGCAGGGTATATTGAACATGCAAATTGCTCATGCTCTAAGATGTAGTGGCGCATGTATACCTCAATCCTCCTCACGTATCCCACCAGCATGGTGGTTGGTGATAGGCTAACATATTAATTAGTATTTAGTCAGGGGATGGCTTAAGAATTACAGTATATACCGCGTTTGTTCTGTAAACAAAAAAGAAAACGCGATATCATAATTACCTTTCTGAATTCACTTTCTCGAAATCTGTATTAACAGAATTCAACTGACCTTTGATTTCCAACATAAGTGACTTTTCTGGTTGTTTGTTCTGTCCTCAATATAGGATAACGTCTCCAATGTTCCATCCATGGTAATCACAGATATCTTACAGATGTGGTGAATGAAGATCAAATTGAAACTTTGTGCTTGTTGCTGCCAGTCTAACACAGTATGTGTGAATGGGTTCGGCTTGACTTGTTGTTCTTTATTCTCTGTGTGAAACCCTGTACTGGTAATCAGGTTTGATCTGGGATCACTCATTCGCATCACTTGGTGCGCAGGAAATGGACAGAGCCTGTGTGTCCTCGCGTCCATATTACTCATCCTTTTTGTCCTCACGCTGAAAATCATTGTAAAAATCAGTGCCTTTCTCTCAGTGAGACACCCTTTCTCAGCGAGACGTCTCCTCAGACAGCAGTGTATCTCAGCAAAATGGCCCTCAGACCCACAGAGTTATTTCTGTATTCATTTTTTACCTGTTGGTTTCTTGTCCTCTCGTCCTTATGCACTCTGATGGATGCATCATCTTTTTTTTCTGATTATCATCTATGCTCTGTAAGAAACATGATCGGATAGAAATTGATCTGCCAAGTAAGCTTATAACTTTAGAGTTATTGATACCTTTCATTTTTAACATGACATGAAATATAATTACATACATATGGGTATAATTGCCGCCCTTACAATGCCATATATGTTTAGCTCTCCCTGCAGATGAGTGCACCTCTGTGAGTAATTCAACTGGAGACGCGTTGCTCTTTCAATCATTTCTGTGTTGATGTTCTGTCTGTTCTTGTTAAAACTTCCACCTACTGTCATGTACATGCCATCTCCTGGCAGAAAAACAAGCCTTGAAGCGATAATAATCTCATAAATTTTCACAACAGATAGTATACAGTGAGGTTGTTTTTCTTGTAGACAGCCCCTTTTCTGCACCAACCATGCAGATGATGCGCATGACTGAATCAAGATATGTGTCACCAGGAGTGTACTGGGAACGGGAATTCAGAATTGGACTGGACTTTCCACACTGGACTGGACTGGTGTAGAGAGGTCAAATATGTGTTTGCATATACTGTATGTGTGAAGAAATGTAAACAATTACAGTAAAAAAAAATATATATATATACACTGAAACCCTGTTTATCACATACATATTGTGTTGTGTAACTGAAACTTACAACTTTGCATGTGTCCGCCCACATTCTACTTTATACCCTTGAGGTATATCTGTTGTTTTTATGGCAGTTACTTAAGGGGTCGGGTTGCCAGATCAGTGCATCACAATCACGCTACGTGCAATATATAAGCCTAAGCTATATGTCTTTGGACTGAAACCAGATTCCTGGAGAAAGCATGGGAAGAAAACCCAAACTCCGTGCACACAGACCCAAGATGGGAATCGAGCTTAGACCCTGGACGTGCAGGCGACATAGTGCTGCCATATACAACAGCTTGATTATATATACTTATATAATATATATATTTATTTTTAGCCCCTCCTTACTTCATCTCCATTGGGCATGTTTCTGCAGCGAGCTACTCTAAATTTATCTTTAATTACTCTGGAATGGTAATGTATGTTAACTAGCATAAATTAACTTTGTAATTTTAGTCACAAAGCCCACACACAGCCAAGTGCAGACGGGCCGGTAGAGAGACAGAAAGGGATGGTAAAGATGTGTTTTTTTTTTTTAATCATCTATACATTTTTTTTTGCTCTGTTCTTGTTTGTTTTTTGACAACTGACAGGCCCACTGATGCACCGGCCCACCGGGATTTGTCCCTGTGCACCCAATGGCCAATACACCAGTGTGTGTCAGTGTTGTTATTTTAGGCTAAACCACACCCGTGGGCTTGATTTACACTTTTCCATTTTCTTAGCATGTATGGTGATAAAGTGGATACTTAAAAAATGTGCACATATATGGGTTCTCAATTGAAGCAAAAAAAAAGATCCTACGAGTATGACTGTGGTCTATTGGGAGGATTTTAGTCGGGGCTTAGAGATTTATCTTTTCCAACAGATAGTATTTAAAGTAAAAGAAGTGAAAGAAGTTAGAGAGATAGTGTAAAATGTTTAACTCGGGGCAAATCATATTGAGTTTAATCGTCATAAAAAAAATAAAACGTATTTGAAGTGGAATCTCTCATAATTTCAATATCGTTTAGATTTCTATACCTCATAAATTAAATGTGGCCCAAGTTTAGCTGACATTGTATAAGGAATCTACATTATACAAGCAAATCTTATTAGGAAGGTGCAGTATACAGTACTGTACAAAAGTCTTGAGCTTCTCCTCATGTTTTTACACACTGCCTGACAACAAAACCATTTTAGAGCATTGAATTATTGGGCTGCATCAAGCAAAGAAAACAACTAGGGACATTTGAATTTACTGGATCTAGGTTAAGAACCATTCAACACATTATCAACATCTGAGAACTCACAGGATTTGGACTAAATAGCTGAAACCATTAAAAAACACTTGCTAGTAAGGCTAAGACAAAAGGAGCATAAGAATAGACTTTGAAGCAATAGACAAAAGTTGTGTGGACTGTTGAGGTCAGATTGACCCTAATCCAGGGTAATGTGTGATTCAGCATCAAGGTGGGAAGTGCATGAAGTGATGCACCCATCATGCCTAGTAGCCACTGTACAAGCCTCTGGAGGCATTGTTACGACCTGGAGTTCCTTCAGTTGGTCAGGTCGAGGCTTAGCAACGTTATGTGGCAACAAAATGAAGTCAGCTGAAGTCCTGAATGTATTAAATAAGCAGGTTTTCACATTAATGGAGTTTTTCTTCCCTGATAGCACAGGCATATTCCAGGACCCAAATTGTGAAACAGTGGTTCTGGGCGCATGAGGAATCATTTTTACCCATAAACCGATCACCACATTGTGTGCTGCAACCAAAGCTAAAGACAATTGAATGAAAATGAAGAGCATTGTCCAGACAGTGTATTTCACAAAAAAAAATTACACAAGACTGCAGATACAGTAATTTATTGCAACATGTGCATACATACAGTACATGTAAATACAGGAGGAGTATGTATAATTATAAAAAGCTTTAAAGCAAATATTTAGTATAAAACAAGTAAGCTGTACTTTAACACAGCCTGAACTCTCTTAGGTAAGCTTTCTTGTAATTTCTTTAAGTAGTGTTCAGAAATAGTTCTCCGGGCTTCACGAAGGATGGTCCAAAGCTCTTCTTTGGATGTTCGCTGCCTTTTGTTCCATTCTCTGTCAAGATGATCCCACACCACTTCAATAATGTTGAGATCCGGGCTTTGGGGACTCGAGGTATGCTTTGACTGCATTGGGAGTGTGTTTGGAAGAAGACTACAATAAAAAACACAAGAAAGTTTTTTTTTTTGGAAGCAAAATATATAGAAATCAGGGGTTGCTTAAGACTTTTGCGCAGTACTGTATTAGAATAGACTTTTCTGGATTAGTTGCTATCATGGAGCAAAGATAAGCAACTGATTAGGAATATTTTGGAATGAAAGTATTAATATAAATAAATATAAGCATTTTAAAACCATGATTACTTTTCTATATTCAGGGTTTTACACCAGCTGACTTAATAACATTAGTTTGACCTGGATGGGACTCCATCTGCTGCAGGTGTAATTAATACAATGTATATCAGGCAACTTAAGGGCCCTAATGAGGGTAAAAGGGCTCGAAAAAGTGAAGCAGTCTTGTTTTCTCTTCTTTAATGTATCCTGATCTGGTCATATGCATCTAGTTTAAGGTCTTTGTTCATCATAGATTTGATCGTGATCATAGATCATAGAATTATTTTAAATAATTCAGAAATGGCTATGCTGTTTTTTTCCACATTGGTGTGTGTGTGGTGTGTATAGACAAAACATGTGACTTTTTCAATGCAGATAGAGGTGTTGGTAAGACTGGCTGTATTTAGTTACACTTTGGAACAAATAAATGCAAAGATGGAGAAAGGGAGATCTGAATAAAGTGAATCTTTTACATTTTGGGGCATATGGCTTATGAATCATGCTTCATATTTCCTTATAGCTTTTATTGTTCTTCCTACACACATCTCACTTTTTTTTTGGTTCTTTTCTAGAACAGCAAGCTGCTTCAGCTAAAAATGACTGCCAAATTAAGAACCGCAAACGAGAAACATGAAGAATCTAAGGATGCGAAACACCACCAAATCAACATGGTCAGAACATTACAATTTCTGTCTGAAACGTCAATAAGACATATTTTCTGCTGTGAATTTCCTTCAGTTCATGCAGGGACCTCCGATTACCTTGCCATTGGCACAAACTGTCACTTTGAGGTACTAAATCAGTCTGAGTGATGCTCTGGACATGCTGAACAAATCATGTCTCCCTCCTTCGGGTTCCTCTTGAGGTAGGACAAATAATCCCATGTGGATTTTTTAAATGTTTTTTTTCCTGACAAGAATAATATAAAAAATAAATAAAATTTAAACTAAAATGTTTGTAGTAAGGACTTTGCTTTGATTTTTAAATGTCAACCTAGATATAAATTATGTAAAATCTCATTAAGCATTCATTTGTCTTACATACAAGGTTGCAAGGACCTGGAGATTATCCCAGAAGATTTTGGGCATGAGGTGGGGTACACCCTGGACAGTGTGTCAATCCATTGCACAAGCGCACACAGACATTAATAAATGAGTGCTCAATGAGATGCTACAGGTTTTACATGTGAAAATATTTAGAATTATGCAGGGTGTTCCACAAGGCTCAGTGTTTGGTCCTCCACTATTCTTCCTCTATATCTGCATTCTCAGCAAAGTAACAATCTTACATGCTTTTTTAGCATTGCTATGCTGATAGCACAAACCCATCTTTTCTTTGGCTTTCTTGGAGAGTCATATTTCAGCTCATATCTCGGCCTGTCTGGCAGACATCTTGTCACAGATGTCAACTTATCACCTGAAACTAAATGCCAGGCAGACTGAGATGCTGGAGATTCCTTCGATAACTCCACATGACAATGTATGAAACCTTGGTGAAACTATCATTCTCTACATTCATTGTAAGCCTTACTCAGGTCATCAGAGATTCTCCTTTGTAACATTTGACACATATAGTTTCTGACTTTGAAAGCCAAGAAAGGGATTGTTTAAAACCTTTCAAACTCAAACTGTATTACTGTACATTGCTTCCCTGTGCATATACTCAGTCTTCTGTAACTGATTCAGCTGGATAGCTTGTTTTCAGTTTCTCATCATCTTTCTACATTGGCTTCCTGTGGCTGTCTGCTTTAAATTTAAAACATTGACGCCTGCCAAAAATGAACTGGACTCCTCTTACTTATCATACTGTACCTCCCTCTGCACCAGCTTCTCATACAGACACTAGCATGGCTCAGATTGACCCATCAACCCTCAAGAGACACAAAAGATCTGCATGAAGAATTTTCTCTGACTAAACCCCTCTACTGATTGTCTAAACAGCTGAGACACTATATGTTTTCATATGACTAGATATGCTACTAAATAACTTTGATTAATGGTATACTTATGACCTGGAGCCTGTCCCAGGGCACGAAGCATGCAAACTTCATGCACACAGACCCAAGGTGGGAATCAAACCCTGACTCTGGAAATATGGGGCAATAGTACTAACCACTAAGCCACCAAGTCGCCTTGGCGTGTATGTGACAAATAAAATTAGAATTTCATTTTATTTAATTTGAATTGATAGAATATGTTAAATAAGAATAAAATAAAAACTTTTAAAGGTCCATCATGGTATCAGTAAAATGCAAATTTGGCCTGTGTAGAATTTCTCTTTTTTTATGATTTTTTAATAATTTTTATTATTAATTGTACTAGTATAAGGATGCTATTATTTATAGAGACTGAAAATCACATCTATAATTTGCTTTGGATAATTCATTAAGAAACTCATAACTTATTTTATTTGCATATGCTCCTTTCAGGTATGTGGGGTTTATATATGCTTATGCACTGGGCTGTGCATAATTTTACATTACTGGTTGATGATGATGATGATGATGATTTTAATACATGGGGTATAAAGGAGCCATATACAGTATTCCTCCATCACCAGCATTTTTAACAGCAACAAAGGAGTGGGTGAGGGACACAGGGTGGCCAGATTGAGCGTAGTGCCTTCTTACTGTTCTACCTAATATCGCACTTGGATTTTATGAAAAAAGATTATTAGGTGGATGACCTATTGAAGGTTTCGGTTGCTACTGTGTAATCAAGACACTAGGTAACTATTCAGTATTAAATTCATTTTTATGGACCTTCAATGTATAAGAATCAGTGCTCCCTGACCAGGACAGTTGGGAAAACCTAACAAATAATGGGTGTTCATCACCAGAAATCATTTGTTTACTAAATAGAATATGAACTTTGAGACAGGAATAAAAAAAAAATGTAAGAGGTTGTTGTATGCAAACTAACTAGACCTAAGTAGTACTCACTCTCTCTCTTCCTCTCTCTTTTTCTTTTAAAACTTTATTTACTTATTTGCTCAATTAACTTATATTTATTTACTAGACAGACTATTTTTTTTTCCAAGTCATAAAAAGTATTGAGTCCCACTGGTGAAGTCTCTTTTTAATAAACATTAACAAGATTATGTAGTACATACCGTAAGGCATTGGGTGTATAAACTTGTTACATTTACTTACAACACCTCAATCTTATACTGTTGTATTATTACACATTAAACATTAATTCTTTTTATCGGTGGGTGGGGTACACCCTGGATGGGGTGCCAATTCATCACTGAGCAAAGAAACACACACATATACACATAACAGAAACAAACATAATAGACCGTAACTTAATAATACAAACAATATAATAAAATTCATTAGCAATATATAAGATTGTTTTTTGTTTTTTTTTTACTTTTTTATTGTGCTGGATTTGTTATATTTTTTTATTATATAACCAAGGACTCTGTGATAGGTGCTGCATGAGACTGCACAACAATATAACGGTTTATATAATAATACTACTAATAATAATATTATAATTTATATAAACTATATTATATATATATATATATAATATGATATATTAAAATTATATTATATAGAATTATAATATATCATTAGATTGTTGTACTCTATTAGATTGTTGTACAGGGTAGAGCAGCACTCATCCCAGGGGATTTAAGGCACTAGGCGGGGTACACCTTGGTTTGAGTGCCATTCCATCACAGGGCAACATAGACACTTACAGACTATGAGCAATTTGGAGTAGTTGTCCTACTCTCAGTGGTGTCAAAAGTATTCACATTCATTACTTGGGTAGAAGTATAGATACTAGGGTTTTAAAAGACTTTTTTAGAAGTTGAAGTATCAACTCAAAACTTTTTAAGCTTTTTACTCAAGTAAAAGTGTAAAAGTACTGGTTTCAAAACTACATAAAGTATAAAAGTAAAAGTAACGTAAGGGGGGAAAAAAGCATTAAGGATAAAAGCCTCGGGCCTATATACTGTACTGCACTAACACCTCATGAAAAAAGAAAAATATGTTGTTTTTTTGTTGTATTTTTTAACAGCCATAGTGATTTGGGATACTGTATATGGCAATTGAAAAATAATGCATTTTAGTACAATGCAAATACATTAAAGCACCATATATGTATACTACTGAGCATTAACATGTTTTATGAAGAAGAAGATATGATAACTAGTTGCCTATAAGTATTTTAATTGTGCAAAAAGTCAACCTTCAGAGGCATGTCATCGGTAACCTTTATTGAAATGTAAATGTACATCCAAGCTTAGCTGCAGAAATTGTGAGGGCAACATACAAGAAAATTAGTGTACCCAGGGCAGGCTTAGTAACAATTACCCTTGTATGGTTGTCTACAATAAACATTAGTGCTGTCAGAATGAATGATTAATTATATATATATATATATATATATATATATATATATATATATATATATATATATAATTCCTGTTACCTTCCTCGCTGGTGCTTGGTTGTGACATTTCGCTCGAATCTTGAGTCTTTATCACGCACATCTTCGTCTACTTATAACTACCTTATCAACCGAAAATGCTATTTTATTCAAACGTCCTTGCTGGAGTGTGTGACGTGACGTCATGTGCAGGTGCGATGGATCGCGTACCAACCAATAGGGTGTCGGAATGGTATGTTTATACTTCTCATCTAACCACAATCAAATTCGCTCCATCCGGATGGCGCGATTTATCTGTATGTTTTGTTTTTTTGTTTTTTTTTTGAATGACAAAAAAAATAAAAATAACTGAAATAAAATAGGAGTAACGAGGCTATTTTTAAAATGTAAGGAGTAGAAAGTACAGATAATTGCGTGGAAATGTAAGGAGTAGAAGTAAAAAGTCGGCTGAAAAATAAATACTCCAGTAAAGCATAGATATCCAAAATTTCTACTTAAGTAAGGTACCGAAGTATTTGTATTTCGTTACTTGACACCTCTGCCTACTCTGCATGTCTTTGGTATGTGTAAGCTAACCATAGCAACCTAAGGAACCCCACCATGCCCAGGGAGAACGATGCACAAACCTGAGACAGGACTCGGATCCTCGACCCTGGACTTCCTGGGCCACCTACTTTTTAAACAGCTCAGAATTATAATAAGAATAAAAATAAATACCCAACGTTACAAAGTTAAACACAGTGCAGTTTATGATGCAAAAAGATTTTTTGATGATGTACATCATGGAAAATAGCATAACTCATTTATTTATTGATTTTAACATGTGGTTGACCAGTAGCACACTTCATAATCTGGTCATAGTAGTTATTATATATTTAATTCAATCTGACGAAAATGACATTTCTTTTGTATTGTTGAGTACCCAAAGGAAACCCAGCAAGCACAGCAGGACCCAAGGCAGGAATCGAACCGTCGACCCTGGAGGTGCGGGGAGGTTTGGACACACCTTCTAATTCCATGATCTTTCCTGATTTTATTTTTATTCTACATTATAAAAATATTAAAGGCCTCCAAAAATATGCAATCATTTCTTTTGAACAGTTTATATTGAGACGTGTCCGAATAAATCCAAATACAAACTTGTGTCCAAACTTTTGACTGACACTGTGGCTTATTCTAATTAGAAAGGTTGATTCGGGACTCAATCTGGCAACCCTGGGAGGAAGGAGGAAAACAGCAAAGCCCCCAAGAAAGGAAGAAACGACATAGAGGCTTAACTACAACTTAGCCTAGCACTATTATTATCTGTTTATAAAAAGGTAATAAATAAAGTTGGAAGCGCTATAACGTCTGCTTCACGCGCATGACCCGTTAACACACCGGTACACAATGCAGACGCGCTGTGTGAAACTGATGTACACACATTAGCTAGCTAAGTTAGCCAGATAGCACAGAAGTTAGCGTTTTAGCTAACACATCATTCCTGCCTTTCCGTCTCAAGCCGTTTAAAAAAAAATACAACGGGAGGTGAATTTCACTTTTAATGCTATTGAAGTAAGTGCTACATTTATTTATTTGCTTCTTTTCTATTTTTATTGTTTTTTTTTCTGTTTAGCTAAGCTAACGTTATTCATTTGTGCTTTGTTAGTGTTGGCTAGCTCGCTAAGTTTTGCTTGCTTTTACGTTAAATAAATTGAAACAGTCAGAGTTAAGTGCTGTTAATAAACTTTTCTGTATCGAAACAGCACTTTAGCTGTTACATTTGAATATTATAGTGTTTTTAGTGTCAGTGTGGTATGTCTAGGCCTGGAGTATGCTGACTTAGCTTAGCTTAGTTAGGCCCATACCTGGGTTAAAGCTACGCAAATGAAAGATTATCTAGCTAAGCGGAATTTACTTATTTTTGGAAATAAAGATATTTAAATCCCAGAATATTTAAGTTGCAGGTTAGAGTGTTTCCTGACAAACGCATTTTGTTTATTATATAGCTAGGTAGCTAACTAGCCAGCATGTAATGTTAGAGAACACAGCTAGTTTATGCTCTTGTATTAAATCCCAGATGTATCTACGTGTATTTATAGCAAATTGCAATTGTCACTTTCAATTTTGAAAATAAAAAAAATATATATTTTTTAAATTTGCAAAATGTGAATAATGTAAAGCAAAATAAACAAACAGTAACCAAGAGCTGTGAATAAATACATAAACGTTTTTACAATGTTTGTAGTCAGTTTCTGATGAAACAAAAACAGTGCATTTTTGGGCAAAGTGTTGCACAATAAAATCAAGTAAAAAAAAGTTGGATATTTTTATGTCTACTACTAAATTGCATACATTTTATATACACCACTTGATAAAAAGTTGCTATTTCAGAAGGGTTTCTTTTGTTTTTTGGGCTGCATCAAGCAAAGAAAACAACTACGGAGATTTGAAATTACTGGAACTGGGTTAAGCACCCATCAACACATTATCGAGACCTGGAAGTATAGTGCTGAATCGTTAACTTTGTAAAAGAAATGTGGAATTATGAAAAGAGATCACTTAAACCTTCGAGAAACCAAATTTTTGTTGTTACAGTGAAAGTAAGAGCATTTTAATAAACACACAATGTGATGAGAACTCACTCTAAACTAAACAGGTGTGTGTCCATAAGAAAACCACTTGTCTGTGAAACTAATTAGAAAAAAAAGGCTTTAGTTTGTTAGTTTATAAAGATTAGACTTTGGAGCAATGGAAAAAGATCATGTGGTCTGACCAGTCAAAATTTACCTTGTTCCAGAGTGCATGGTGGCCTCTGGAAGCAGGCCTTGACTTATGTACACGCATTTCGACCTGTATGTACTGAATGACCAGGTTATCACATCTATAGAGTTTTTCTTTCCTGATGACACAGGCATATTCCAGTATTTAAATTGTGAAAGAGAGAATTATTTTTACACATGAATTTGCCACCACATTGTGCATTATAATCAAAGCTAAAGGTGGTCAGTAAAATCTTGGATTGTGTGAATTTTTGTTTGTTTGTTTTTGCAGTCTATATAAAGAAAGTTCACTTCACTAATCCTTAATTAAGTGTCTGAGGTAGTTACGCTAAAGATAGTAATTTAATAGGTATACACAATGCATACAACTTGTTTATTATGGTAAAGAAAATTTTTTTTGTCTTTTTTTCTCCCCACAGATGACGAGATTAACTGCTTTGTGATTAGCATCTCCCAGTTGCATGGAAGGATAGAACCCTTGGCTATCACCTCTCATGCCGTGGAAAGGTCAGGATGAAGAAGACATTTAGCCTTAAGACGTTCCGAAAGTCGTTCAACATCAAGGGCAAAGAGGATGGAGATTTTGTGATGCTTCAGAAGCCGACGTTGGCCCCCGAGTTCACAAAAGACGACTCACTTTTTGGAAGCTGTTACGCCAAAGAGCTAGCTTGTGACCTCCATGGTGAGGACGCAAGGGCCCACAAGAACAGATCCAAGAGCGAAAGTCTTATGGGGACCTTAAAGAGGAGGCTTTCTTCTAAGCAGAAACCTAAAAGTAAAGGTGGGTCAGCTTCAGTGGGCTTGGGAGATGATGACGATACATTCTCGTCCTCGTCAGTCCCCATAAGCTTTAATGAAGCCAAAGCCCAGCGCCCTTTACGATCAGCATCTCTGCGGAGTCATCACTACAGCCCTTCGCCTTGGCCCATAAGAGCTGTTGACCCTGAGGAAGCCTGTATTAAGATGGAGGTGAAGGTAAAAGCCATGGTTCACACACCAAGCTCCAGTCCATCCTTTAATGGTGTCAGAAAAGAATTCCATGACATCCAGATGGAGGGACTTTTTGATGATCGAAGCGAGTCTATAAAGACTTTAGAGCCTCCAAACAATGACTTGCATTTAAACATGGAAGAACATGTGCCTGTAGTTATTGGACCTCAGGATTACATCCAGTACACAATGCCTTTAGATGAGGGAATGTACCCCGAATCGTCCCACTCGCTGTGCTTGGATGGCACCTCGCCGATAGAGGTGATGGAACAAGTCAATGACGAACTGTTAAATGTGGATCAAGGACATGTCGACCATGATCTCCTAACATCAGATATTCTCATGGATCAGTCCGTGAACGGGATTGTACTCGGCAGCCCGGGAATAGTCCTTCAAAATTCAGGATCCGAGGCTCCTTCACTTTCGCCTTCGCTTTCCCCTGTTTCTGGCGGCGAAATTCCAAGAACCTATTCTGGATTTGGTGGTGCTGATTCACACGTTGCCGAAAGAGTGAGGCAGCATCTCAATTTCGACCCTAATTTCGCCCCTGGAGTTAGCAGGGTATATGATTCAGTACAAAGCAGTGGACCAATGGTTGTCACAAGCCTTACGGAAGAGCTGAAGAAACTCGCTAAGCAGGGTTGGTACTGGGGACCTATAACGCGATGGGAGGCTGAGGACAAGCTTCTCAATCTTCAGGACGGTTCTTTTTTGGTGCGCGATAGCTCAGACGACCGCTATCTTCTCAGCTTGAGCTTCCGATCACAAAGCAAGACTCTTCACACCAGGATCGAACATTCGAACGGAAGGTTCAGTTTTTACGAACAGCCCGATGTAGAAGGACACACATCCATCGTTGACCTTATCGAGCACTCTATTAAGGACTCAGAATACGGCGCCTTCTGTTACTCCAGATCGCGGCAGCCAGGGTCTGTGACGTACCCGGTCCGATTGACCAATCCCGTATCTCGTTTCATGCAAGTGCGTTCGCTGCAGTACTCGTGCCGATTCGTTATTCGGCAATACACACGGATTGACCTGATTCAGAAACTACCTTTACCAAACAAAATGAAAGATTACTTGCAGGAAAAGCACTACTGAACTGGGATACAGTAGTAAAATTGCACTTTTGGATCGAGTTGATGTTAAATGGTTTACAGACATTTTGTGGAGTTCAAGTGATCCGTTAGGTTTGTTTTGTATCAAAAACATTGGTTTGTCTCATCTTGGTCAATTTGTTGTTGCTCAGATTAGCTAGAAAGGTACACTTTGGTTTCAGATCAATTGGGGAACCTGACGGGAGAATTCTAGTTAAAAACGTGATCATCAGTCGTCACCACATCTTTCCAAAATCATTCAAACTAGTTTCTAATTTATGCTGCTTTTATAATGAATATGACAGAACATACGTTTTAGTCGATGAAAGGACATGTTTAACCTGAAACTCATGTAATATGCTTATATTGAAATATTTCTGATATGTCTAGCAATTCTAGTGCAAATTATTTGATTAGTGTTGATAAGTTTGTGCAGAGATCACAGATGAGGAAGTGAAAGAGCTGGACTGGGTAAAGGACTAAAACCCTGCTGCATTAATGTGTTTAGGTTGAGCTGATGGTAGTGGTAAATCCCACTTCTCAGGAGCTAGACGAACAGCATTGTGGGTAATGAAGGAAACTTTCAGAGTGAGAGACATTTCAAAGTACAGTACTATGCAAAAGTCTATTTTTTAGTACAAACTTTCTTTTAGAACTTTCTGGCATTAAGATTAAGTCAGTATGGTACATTTCTAATTTTCAAACATCAGTAGTAAAAAAACTAATAGAGAAAAAAAAATTGCATGGCAAAAAAAAAAGCAGCACATTATGTAAGCGACTACTTTTCAGACCAAAAGAAAAACAAAATAGCAGCTGCTGGATTTCGCACGCAAAAAAGAATCAGGTGCAACTGTTAAGGTCGTCAGAGGAACTGTGGGTGATTCTGCCAGATGCTAAGTAAAACTTAGCAGCTAGTTATCTTATTAAGCGGCACAAATTGTTCTCAATTATGCTCAAAGCATTGTCGCACCAAATACTGACTTACTGAAAATATTTTTTTATTAATTACTGTTTACTGTGCTTTATATTGTATTTTTAAATTTTTAAGATATCTTTGCTCTTTAGCCTTTATTTACATGTGCATAAAGACTTTTGCATAGTGCTGTAAATCTTGACTGATTCAAGATCACGTTCGTTATAAAAATTATATTACATCGTTATGCGCATGTTGATCAGGGTGTTGTTGTTTTTTTAAGGGTTGGTGATGCTGATAAAGTAAAAATAAGCTGAAGACATGGCAGCCCAATGTCTGATCAGGATATTATCCAGGCTTAGAAAGCTATACTTAATTATTTGATTGGCATTCACATCACATTATTTGCTCACGGTCTGTTAATACCTATCAGTACATGGGCAAGACGATTGATTGGTGCATTAACAGATACATCGGGCTGTTTTAATTATAAACATTCTCACTGATGGCAAACTTTATAAATTGACATACTAGTTTTTTTCCTGTACATTTTCTTCTGCAGTTTTTAAATTGACATCGGTACTTTCATTTTGATCAGTTTTCAGATGAATTAAATTGCAGTCCAAATGTAATAACATAGATCCTGTCAGAGGTTGATGAATAGCTTTTATTTGAAATTCTGATTTATTGGTAAAATATGATTTAGTCAATAAGGTGCTTCATTTACGGACTTCTGATTGAGCGTCCTACAGAATCGTTATTTACGAAATAGGAGTGAACACAGCGCACCATAATATCGTGGTTTATTTTACAATTTCAGGACTAACAGTAATAAAGTGATAATAATGCATCTTCAGTGGCAGCTACAGTTAAACGTTTGTAAATGTCTGAAATTAGCATCCGATTTAGTTACCTCCAATTATTTGCGCAGATACAAGATGGCACCCGACACTCAGGTTCCTTAATTAAAACGTTTATAGAAAAATCTCTGCAACAACAAATTTACATTTTTCTATCACCGCAAATGCAAATTTATGTTAGGCATGCGCCGATAACCAGTTCTATAATACAGCAAGATATACACCTGACTCAATTCTCTTACTCAGAACGCAAAATATCATTAGTAACCCAGTGTTCCGTTCAGGTAGAGGCTGCCTAGGGAGTCAGAATAAAGCCTGCCTTGCATGAAAGTCGTCATTTTTAGACAGGTTTGAAGGCAATCATGTAATTGTGTTAACGAGGTTTTAGAAAACGTTGGCAAGCAGAACTATAGCTCGGCTTTTCTAAAAAGAAAAAGAAAAAACCTTAAACCATTTATTATGTTAGAAAAATGCAATATCGGCACATGCCTTAACAGATATTTTGTCAAATATCCAACATGCAGGTTAAACAAACATGCCAAGGATCTTATGTTCAAAGGGAACAGATGAAGAAGAATGCTGTTTTTTTATGTTTCTATGTGTGATATTTGTGCTTCCTACAGTATTTCCTCAAATTGTTTTATCACTATCAATGTTGTGTTTTAACATCCCGGTTTCCCCCCCAAACGTTATCGACTTAATATGAAGAGCAGTTGCTGAATAGTAATTGGTGGTAATTGAGTAATTACTTTTTTTTGGGAGAAATGATTTGTGAAACCTGGGTGAGTGACGTCATTCACGAGCACAGCTTTATAAAGAAATAAAGTTTGCAAATACAGTCAGTGACTGAAATTCTTCACTACAAATGCATTAATTATATATGAGTCTTGCTTAGCACATTTAAGAGATTTAAATGCTGATGAATTTTGGCCACGTTTATGTTACCAGCCTAAAGTGATTCAATTCCGATTTCGATAGATCTGTTTTTTTTAAAAAAAATTTATGGCAGTCTAAATGCACAAATCTGATGTTTTTCAGATTGGATCTGAGTCACATACATACATGGTTCTAAATCAGATACATATCCGATACATGGTCATATGACTGGAATGACAATAGGCAGATCAGTATTCCTGTGACTTTTTGCATAGGGCACTTTCTCACGTTAGTCAGCACTGGCAACAGCTAATAAAACGGCTAAAGAGGGATTTCTGGCTTTCATCCTTCTTCTGGACCTCAACAAGTACAGCTGACCAACTGCTTGCCGTTCTCCAGAGCAAAATCCCAAGCATACTTTTGGTAAACTCTCATCTGTTGTTTAAATTCAGTGAATGAGCGGTCGCACAAATATGTTTTAACCCTGATGACGCAAGCGAAGATGTGTCGTGCTCATGTGTGCCGTTTCAGAGGACAGATGTGTCCACATTAGAGTCAGATAAAAGTCACTCGTAATTATGAATGTGAACTGTCTTGACATGCAACTACGATCACGACCAACTGAACAGTCAGAATCGATTCATGTTGTTTGTAATGTGCACAAAGCCTTAAACAGTGTGTTAATAGAGGACAAGCACCTAAATGTGTTCAGTTATGTGCACCATTTTCATTGCTAGTAGTGTGTTTTAAGAAGTACTAAACACTGAGGGATGTAATGAAGAAATGAAGGGTGGACAAAGTTGCAAAAACATATTTCACAATACCTTTACGAATATTTCAGCAGTAATGGTATACTTATTCTGGTGAAAATTGGATCTATAAATTACCAAAGCCCTCTTTTGACTTAAACATATATTCAACTTATAGTTTAAAGATCTTTAAAAATAAGTATTTAGAATTCCCCAAAATACACTTTTTTCATTAAAATAATTTTCCCAATATAGAATTTCTTTCCCCAAACAAAGTCATTGCTTTCAGCTTTAATTCAAGGGGTTTGACAATTGTTGCATGGCCAGGTGTGTCCTGTTCTTTCATTACTCCATCATTAATCAGGCAGATAAAAAAAAAAAAAACTGAATGTGATTCTGAGTGTTACATTTGCATTAGGTAGCCATTCACTTAAATGATCAGCATGAGGTCAGAAGAGGTGTCTTTGCAAAGGAGAAGGATATCATTAGGCTGAAAACAAACCCATCAAAGAGCAAAAGCATGGGCAATACAACATTTTGAAACATTCTTAAAAAGAGGGAAGGAACTGGCAAGCTTAAAGACTACAGAAAAACAACTAAAGTGGACGACTGCAGAATTCTGTCCATGGTGGACAACTCACAACATCTATCCAGGTCTGGGACATTTTTAAGGCGGTACTGTAGGCATGCCATTGTCAACGTCTAAAGTTGAGATGGATTTATGAAGTAAATACAGACGCTTCACAATAAGGTGCAAACTGCTAACACTCAAGAACAGAAAGGCCAGATAAGACTTTGCCTGAAGGGTTTGCCAGATTTTTTTTTTTCTGATGAAACAAATATTAATGACAGAAAAAGAAAAGTATGATGAAATGAAAAGATCCAAAGCATGCCACATCATCTGTCCAACATGGTGGAGGCAGTGTTATGGCCTAAGCTTTGTATTACTGCCAATGGAACTGAGTCACTGGTGTTTATTGATGACCTGACTGCTGATAAAAGTAGCACGATGAATTCTCTGGCATTACTTTTCACTAAGATTGAGCCAAATGCTGCAAAACCAATAGGATTCTGTGTTATGTTGCAAATGGATAATGACCCAAAACATACAGTGAAAGCTACCCAAGGCAAAGAAATGGGATATTCTTCCCTGGCCAAGTCAGTCACATGTCAGTCATGCGTTTCACTTACAAGACTGAAGGCAGAAAGATCCACATACAAGCAGCAGTTGAAGTCAGCTGCAGTAAAGGCCTGGCAAAGCATCTTAAAGGAAGAAGCTCAGCATTTGGTCAGGTCCTTGGTTTCCAGACCACTTACCGGATTGCCGTGTAAGTATTCAAGGCAATAATTGTGGTTGTAATTATGTTAGTTTGTTCCAATGCTTATGAGCCACAAAGGGGTAAGTGGTTGTATGAAAATGGCTATTGTTATTGAATTTGTTAATGCGACATTTTGTCAACCCCCTTGAATTAGTCTTCACTTTGCTGTTCCAAATTTTATGAGCCTTGCTGTTTTTGCAAAAAGATTAGTGGTTAATAAAGTTCATAAAATAAGCTGAATACATCTTTAAATCATACGTCAAACCAAACAATGAACAATGGAAGCAATGAAACAATGAAATAAACACAAACTATAAAAAACAATCCAGAATTGCTATATCATGACTTGATTTAATTATGATGCAAAAATAGCTAAAGATTTCAATATTCTGTTAAAAGAGATGCCAAAAAATGTTTGGTGCAATGCAATGTTAAGTGCAAGTAAATAAACATTTGTGGACAATAAATGTATTGTGTGCACCGAAAGAAAGTCACCAAAAGGCTCAGTTGTGATCACGTGACGCTCGGCATCAAAACAAAAAGCGCATGCATGATATATGATACTCGGTACTCGTAAACCAAGACTTGTTTGTTTTCCAAGTCAAAATTTATTAAAAATCTTTGCTCGTCTTAGCAAACCACGTTACTCGCAACCTGAGGTTTCACTGTATATTGTACATTACACGTAACCATATAGCGCAAAGTTAAAATGACAACCTAATTCTTTATCAAAGTGCATTATTTCACTAAAGAATATATATATGTGGGAGAATTTTGCAAAATGTGCACCATTTATTCAATTTAATTCAATTCAATTTTATTTGTATAGCGCTTTTAACAATTGGCAAGTTTGTATGAAATTTGAATGTGTATGAATCAAAAAGGTCAGATAGTCCCTGGTGAGCAAGCTGAGGGCGACAGTAGCAAGGAAAAACTCCCTGAGATGGTAGTAGGAAGAAACCTGGAGAGGAACCAGACCTAACAGGGAACCCATCCTCATTTGGGTGAAACAGAGAGCAGGAATTGATCTGCATTCATACTGTGTGTTAGTTGGCAGGCAGTTCAGCTATAATAGTTGATGTTAATTGATGTTAATATGGAGTCCAGGTAGTTATTAAAAACTCAGGTAGACTTGTAGGAAGTTCCAGTCCTGAACTATAGAACGGTCAAGTCCTAACAGCTGCCAACACCAGTCGAGGCCAGAACCGTCTTCTAAGTAGAGAGAACCATCCCCAGACACCAGACGCATCCCAAAGAGACACACGGGGCATCCATGTGACGAAATCTCCAACCAGAAGCAGGGCACCAGGATGGGTCAGACAGGTCTGATTTATTTCTAAAGAAAACATGAGTGAGAAGGCAAAACAAATTAATTTTATTTCTTATAGGATATTCATCAGCTTGGCATAACAGAATGGCAAAATCATCAAACAAAACATGACAATAAATAACATGAGGAAATAATCATATTGTAATATATTATATTGTATTAATTATGCATAAGGTCCTTAATTCTCTCTTGGCACGATGCCTCCATGAACCTTGAATGAACTGCACGTTTGAGATCTCGGTTGAGGTCAGGAGACTGTGGTGCCACTCCAGAACCTTTAACTTTTTCTTCAACATGGCCTTGTGCTTTGCATCATTGTCATGTTGGAACATCCAAGAGCGTCCCATACACAGTGTTTATGCTGTAAAATGCAGATTGTCTGCCAGTATTTTCTGCATTCATTCGCCATCAATTTTGATAAACTTCCCAGTGCCACTGCGGCTCAACAGCCACAAGAGATCCACCAGCATGCTTTATAGTGAGGAAGGTCTACTTTTTACTGTAGGCAGCAGTGGAAAGTAACAAATTACATTTACTTGCTTTGCTGTAATTGAGTACTTCTACTTTTTAAAAGTAGTTTTTAAAATCTGTAAAATGAAGAATAATAAAAATAATGCAATGGAGAAAGAAAAAAAAATGCACCCCGAAAACCACTGCACTGACTAACGCGCTAAATTCACAAGAACGATAGAGATGGACAAAATTTTTTTTCTTATTAAGCAAACCCCTGGCCATTGTAACGGCCACTACTATGTTGTATACTACATTATATACGTATGTTGCCGTCCCTCCCTCAGTGTGTGTGTTGAGATGGAGAGAACGAAGTAGGAGCTCAGGTGTGCCCTTCACCCCAAAAACGCTCTATTTTTTTACGCTTTTCTTTACTTTTACTTTATGTTTTGTATTATAATTTTGTGACGCTGAAAGAGTCCGATAAAGGTTTTGTGCTGAACGTTATTCTTGGCTCTGAGCTCTTTTTTCTCTCGGCTATCCGGCACAAAGCATCAAACCATATTTAAGAGACCACTTTGATTTCAAGCACAAGAAAGGCATCAGCTTTATTATGCAAAAGTGTTCCTTCAATTAAAAACAACTAGTTTGAGATTGATATCCGCTTGTCTCGTTGGAACTACATTAGAATCCCCTATCTCAGCCCTGCTGTTAAAAAAAAGTAACTCGATAACTTTTACTGAGTAAATTTTTATTTTTACATGAGTAGATTTTTTGAATTTTTAGGTGACTTTACTTGTACTTCAGTAAAATTGTACTAAAGTAACAGTACTTGTACTTGAGTGCAAAAGTTTATTACTTTTTCCACCTCTGACTGTAGGCCATGTTGACCCCTCTCCAAACATAAAGTTCAATTTTGGTCTCATCACTTCAAATGGCTGCTCCAGGAGCTGTGAGGCTTGTCTAGGTGCTGTCTGGCATAATGCAAGCAGGCCTTTTCATGGCATGGGCGCAGTAACTCCTGGCAACTCAACCATGCAGGTTATTTGTGTTCAAGTACCTGCTTATTGTTCTCCTTGAAACAGCAACATCACTTTTTTCCAGAGCAGCCTGTTTGCAACTTTTGCAACTCTTATTTTCTTTTAAAAGGTACTAACTGGCATTTCAAGTATTGAGATATCTTGTTATATCATTTTCCTATTTATGGAACTGGGGCCCTTCATCATCCCACTACCCCTGAATGCAAAAACTTGTGACATTGTAAGCAGGAAACATGGCCATCTGAGGCGGAGCATCCAGGGGAAGAAGAACAATTTCAGATTTCACAGCAAACTATCACAGCACTATATCATACACCACTCTGCTGCATCAAATCTACTTTCTGATTAGCTTTATGCATAGTTTTGCAAAATGAAAGTGTTACACATCATATGAAGTTGGATCTTGACAACATGGTTCAGAATGGAAAAGTACAGTGTAACAAATATCCCTTTTTCTTTGCCTTATGATTTATTCATAACACACAGTGGTGGTTGCTTGTCATACTGGTACATATCCCGTATGAAATAAAGTGTCATTGTGAACGGGGTGAAACTCAGTCGAGAAAGTTTAAAAGTGTTGTTTGTTGTGAGATGTAGGAAACACTGTGGAGATAATTCAGAATCAGTTGTTGCATTTATTCATTCATTCGTTTTCAGTGCCCAGCTTATCTGTAGGTCTGGTTCCCAGGTGCCGCAGACTTGAGAGAGGAATACATCCTGCCATACCAGTCCCTTCCAGGGACCTATGCAAACACACACTAACACACTTATTCACACCTAGTATAGAGAAGCAAGTTTTAAAAAAGTGGAAAGAAACCAAAAACATGTGCAGACCATAGCTCAGGCTCAAGATCAAATCAGTTACCTTTCAGCTATGCATCTATTTTCTTACATTAAAAAGTATTGAGCATGCTGGCTACTTGCTTTATTGTTGTGTTTTTTTTTTCAGCACTAAGGATCCATCAAACCAGCACATTCATCATCCTTGGTGTTAGTGATTGAGCAGTTCCAAGCCAAATGATTAGCCACGGACATCAAACCTGATCCACCTAAACTTCTCGGGAGATTTTGACCCAGTTAAGCTCATCAACACCATACTTAAAATCACTGCTTAAGCTTAGCATCAGTTCGTTTACTGTCTGTGGGGGCGGGTTTATCAAATGTCCATTTTTGCATGTATACTGCATAGTGGTGTTTCACAATGCCCGGTGCTCAAACTACTTCTCATGTACATTTGCACCTGTTCTCTTAAAGCTTTTCACTTGGTCTGGCCTACTGATAGTATACTGTAGCTATGGAGATGAATTCCGACTTTTTCCATGATTCCATGATTCCATGCGGTGCCTGTCTGTAACCCTTACAGGCATGCTGTTAAATAAAAAATTAACCCAACAAGAATCAGTTACTGTCTATTAACGTTGTCATTGCCTTTGAGAAGCTATCCTTCTCAGCACATTGCAATCCTGGCTTACCACCTTTAAGTTCTTCACCTCTGGATGCAACTAATACTTGACTGGTCATCCTGGTCATCTTGATTCTCTCTTTTCAAGTCAAAAAAAAGCAGAATTAGGACTGACTTACCATCCTTCAAGACCCCTGGAAGACAACCAACAAGACTCAGGTTGAAGAATGTACTTCAGTCACTGGCACACTTTCTAAGCTAGATGCCATTCCTATCGAACCCTCTCATTTCCTAACCAGGCTTGGAAGTGCCACTACATGTAGTGGCTTATTTAATTCAGGTGTAGGTTCAAGGGTCTTCCCCAAGGACTCAACACTGACGACCCAGTGGTGACGGAACTCATACACCCGACAATCTGATCAGCAAATCAGGGCCTCATCTGCCTGAGCCACCACAGCCCCATGTAGAGGGTAGCATAGTGGCCCAAACGGTAGTGTTAACACCTTCTGGGTCCTTGGGTTGCCCATTAGCTAATTATTGTTTGTGTAGAGTTTTTCATGTTCTTGAAAAACGTGTCCATGTGGGTATTCTCTGGGTTCCCCAGTTTCCACTCATTTCCCAAACCCATTGTGGCTGGTGAATTGTCTACCCTAGATAGTTAAATGTGAACAAATGTGTGCATGTGTACTGTATGCATGATGCTCTGTGATGTTCTGGCATCAGGTTTATACTCCCAGGGTGAGCTTCAGCCCCATAATGATGCAATCCAAAATAAATAACTAATCTGAATACGAAACAGTACGAGTGCAGATAAAAGTATAAATTAAAGTATGCAATAAGTGAAGCTTATATACTCTATAACCCTATACCAGTTCATAAATTACACAAGTGATTTGTCTAGATCAGTCGACTAGAATTGGAAACTATTTGTTTTTCAGTCAGATGGGTTTCTTATGTAACTCCATCTATCAATCGTCTGTCAGATTTATGTCTCAGTCTTGCCATCTGGTACTCGGCATGAAGTTTTGTCTATCACCAGCAGGTAATAAAGATGAGTCTGATTAACCACTGCATATACAGTATGGCTTTAAAACGACACGCAGAAAGAAATGCCAGCTCATCTTTTGCATAACGATGAGCCCTGAAGTACCTGCAGGGAACAGATGTGCTTTTTATGTTTGGCAGTAAAAGTTTTAGTTTAGATGAAGGTCTGCGAATCCAGGCCAACAGTCTAGTCACGACGGAGACACTGTGTTATTTATTTCACAGAACCTAATTAAACAATAAATCTTCAGGCAATTATGTCATGTGAAAATAGCCATGCATAAAAAAGACAAATCCCCAAGAATTAAACCAAACAAATCCTTGAAAAACGGATTGAGTTCCTGTCCAGACAGACATAGATTTCTTGGAAGCAGTCTGGAGATTTGAGAACATTTTTGAAAATGGTATTATTCTCTTTGAGGTTGCAATTCAATGCATTTTAATGTATTACAACACAATGCATTTTAATTTCAATCAATCAATCAATCAATCAATCAATCAATCAATTAACATTTATTTATATAGCACCTTACAGCAACCTACTGTAAATTGAACCACAGTGCTTCACAGCATTAAAAAATGACAGTAAAATGGCAATGAGATATCAACTAAAAATAACACAAACACAAAACAAAACTTAAAAAAAAAATGTTTTTTAAACACATGAAACTAAAAATCTTCTAAATAAGTGCATCTTAAGTTTTGAACAGAAAAATGACAACAACAACAAAAAATCAATATAATAACTTGCCAAAAAAATTGCCATTTCAGAAGGGTCAAATTATTTGCCCGCATCACTAAGGATATAATGATATTGGGTTAAGAATCTTACAAAACCTGGAAGGTGAACAGCCACCTGTCTGGATGTTATGTGATCTAAACAAACCAAAAAAAAAGATAGACGATTACTTCAACACCTTTAGTGATGCAATGTGATTAGTTTTTATAATTTGCTAGGGAGAACAAAGATTGTACTTAATTTTTTTTAAAAACATCATGGGAGGGAAGCGCATGCAGCGATAAAACCATCATGCATGGTGACCACTGTACAAGCCTCAGGAGCTCAGGTCTAGCCCCAGTCACGATATTTGGCAATAATATGAAGTCAGCTGATGACCAGTGTTGGGTGTAACGCGTTACAAATTACAAGTACGAGAGTAACTGGAGTAACTGGATGTAAAAAGTAATCTAACATGTTAGCTCCGCCATTTAAGTACTCAGTTATTTAGTTATATTTTACATTTTATAACAAATGTAATCCATTAATCAGACAATTTATTTAATCCGTGAGCCAGACAGCAATGATTCCGTTAGTGTGTGTGTGTGTGTGTGTGTGTGTGTGTAAGTTAAAAAGTCTTTCACACACACTACTTTTACATTTTACTTTTATCCGAAAGTAACGCTGTAATGTAACTGATTACTTTTTAATGACAGTAATTTTGTAATTAAAAAAAGTAACGCCCCCCAACACTGCTGACGAACTAATTGGCCAGGATATTCCATTAATTAAAAACAATAAATACACCTTTTAAAACTAAAATTGTAAAAGAGTCATTCAAAAGGGGAATCATTTCATGGGTGTTTAATAAGTTGGGGTACAACTGATGGGTTTCCTGCCGCAGTCCTAAGGCATAAGGTATACTGTACATGATTGTGATTGGTGTTGCTACATTGCCTGTAGTGGGTTTGTTTGTGATTGTGCCCTGCGATTAGTTGGCACCCCATCCAAACTAGGATAGGCTCCAGGCCCTCTGAGACCCTAGACAAGATAAGGGGTGTAGACAATAGATGGACATTTGACATAATAGATTGTGACCTGCTGTGACCAGTGACTAAACTGTAAAACATTAGGTGTTCAAAACATTAGATAATGCATTGTAAATCTTTATATTGCATAAACCAAAGTAGTATAAAACGGAAGCTTAGTGAGACAAGACAGTAGGGTAGGACAGGACTGTGCTAGCTTTCAGAGTGTAGTACTGTTTCCATATCCTGTATATAGCATTAAAATGATTTGTGCTGTGTATTAATGTCTATAAAATGAGGGCATCCTACAGATGGGACGCTGCATAGACTAACAGCCGGAGCATTTGAAACAAACCAAGCAATGAGAAAATGCTACTGACAACACAGCCAAGACTTTGCAATGACTCACTGGATTTTGACAAAGGCCTGACAGAAGCAGGAAATATTTATAGATTTTCCTAATGATGGGAATATGGAGGATATATCTGAGTGCACAGGAAGGACACATCCATGAGGGTAGGACACATTTCTGTTTCAACCATATATTATAGGCTTCAGTTTTCATTTCATTTTATTATTTTTTTTAAATCCTGGATGTCATTGTCTTTGGCTTACAGAAAAAGAAAGACAGAAATAAGCATTGGATTTTCACTCTTTTATTTCACTGTATAGATTTCACAGCTCACAGTCACATCGGTGGGTGTAAACCGTCATCATACCGTTTTCTGTGCTGAGATAGCTTCGTGTGGTGAGTCATCACACTGCTGAAATGAATACCCATAATCCATGTGCGCCCTTTACTATGGTACCAATGAGAGTGTCTGATAATTGAGACCGTGTTTTTTTGTTTTCAAATTAATGTATAGATAGCAGCCGGTTACATAACACATCTGTTTCCATTGCTTAAGTGCAAAGGACTGTTTGAGCCACCCCTCATTTCTTGATGTTAATAATTATGAATAATATATCCCTTAGAGGCCTTTCTGAAGACCCGCAGTGATTCAGCGCTCTTCTTAAATTTGTATACATTTTGTCTCTTGTAATGTGGCCAATGTAAATATGTTAGATTCATGTGTGACTTTTAAACCAATGTCAAAGTACGCATTACAAATAATAATAATAAAAAAAATCATTTTATTTGGGGTAAAGTGACTTCTTTTCATTAGAGCCTCTGTTTCACTGAACAATCCATGACTTTTCATGAATATGTAAGACCTATTGATGCCTGTCTCAGGTGACACCAGGTTTCCCCAGGACTCCATAAAAATGAATGATGTAGATCAAATGTTTTACTGTGACAGACTGCGAAATGCCTAAGGATACAATAAAAAAAATTGGTTGCTAAGTAACAACCTCAGCAGCAGCCTCATTTCCCCCTCTCTTCTATTCCAGCCACTCAGCATCAGCATCATTCAGCATCACCATTACACTAATCACTGGCCTGATCATCTGCCATCATCTGCTCTGGTTTCTCACTGGTTCATGCCTTAAGTTGATAAGAAGATGTTTTTTATTCTTAAATGATTTATATGTCAACAAAAACATTCTTTTGAAACCAGTCTGGTACAGGGACTGGACTGAAAATCAGAGCCCTAAACTCTGGTTCTGAGCAAAAGATGAAGAAATTACTTTTGCACAAGCACATTCAAGTCAAACTGGGACTTGTGATGTTTCTTGTGAATGAAGGTGTAAAACTGATTGACAATTACAAAAGGATTCAAGCACAGTATGGTGATGAGACTTTCTCAGAATTAGAAGGATCATTTTGCCAAGTATGTTTGCACAAACAGTACAAGGAATTTGCTCTGGTGACAAAAGCTTGCAACACATGCAACACTAAAAAAAAAAAAGAAGAAAAAAAATAGTTGACAACAAATGGAGTAGGATGTGGAGTTTTATTAAATAAGTCAAATAAATACCAGTGGTATTGCACAGTATTGCACCTATTGCACATCTTAATATTGCACATATTTTTATTGCACAGTGAGGAAAACATTTAACTATTCATGAGGTAAATCGCCTGGGGAAAAAGTGTTCGGTACTCTGTAGCTTTGACCAGACAGCAAAAGTTAAAAGAAAAGGTGGCTTAAACATTCTAAAGAAGGTATACATTCATGAATGAACCCACTTCTGTTGTTCCCCTTAAGATTCAGTGAGTGGAACGCCAAATCATTGAAACACAGTCATTCCTGACCACGCTCCATGCCAAATTCCTGGTGTACCTGGTTGACAAAGCAGATAGAAAGGTCATAGAACCACAACTAAAAGACAGCAGCAGAAACAGCACTTACACCACAATCATCCCTGTTTGTACAAAGTACATGTGAAACTCTTCTTCTAAAAAAGAGAAAGACAGATATGCATGTCTCAAAGCATATAGATGAATTAGAAGCAGATATATGCACCCCTTTTTTCTCATCCATTATTCAAATTTTTCTAAAAGTCTCCCACCTTGTAATCCACATCTCCCACCTTGTTTCCAGTTTGTAAATAATGTAAAGCATCTGCGTCAAAGCCGACTAGCCCTGAGTCATGCATTAATAATGAACCCCGGGAGCAGACATGAGCAGAACTGAAATAATTCTGTTTGAGGATGATGGCTAAATATCTACAGCTGTCGCGAAGCCGATCCACCTGGGAGGCTGTCCAAGATGAGAATGCTTTAGTGCTCCTGGATCTGCCTTAAACATAATGGATATGTTGACTTTTTTAAGTGGAGGGTAAAGGAGGATCGGTTGGGTCTGTAGGTCAACTGTCATTTACAGCTTTGTTTGATCTTGATCTTTTCCACACCAATAGTGCGCTTTTCTTCTTTTCTCTGCACGCAAATCTGTTAAGATCTGTTCATTTTGTTTCTTTTATTTAAAAAAATAAATCTAATGCTTTTAAATATATATGGTTTAGATATGTACGTTCAGAACTTTTTCTAGTTTAGAACCTAGTGTTCTTCACATCAGGTTGTGCTTTATAAGCTTCTTGTGCTAGGTACTTTATATGGCCAAAAGTTTGTGGACACCTGACCACATCTATACACAAGGTGGTATCAAAAATTTTCCCTTTTGCCGTATGTCCTCTCTCAGCCGCCTTAAAACCTGGCAGTAGAATTCGCTATTGCAGGTCTGGCCCCTGGGAATGATTTCTTGATGCACAATGCAACAAATGTCGAAAAAGACGATGAGCATGCACTTGGGCGGCTGTGGACCTGCTTCGCCTTTGAGGGTCGTGGTGATGATGGGCTGCTTCACTGTAAAGACTGTTGCATCATTTCAGGGTTTCAGGATTTCAGGGTTTCAAGTTTCGTCACTGGTAATGTACCTTGACATGAACGGGTCATCCAAAGCACCTTGATGAATTTCTTCGCAGGCTTCGAGATGATGTTTCTACTACTCCTGGATCAGCAGCCTGGGGATGAACTTGGCAGCAATACAGCACATGTTCAAATCCCATGTGAGGATTGCCTGGTCTGTTCCGTATGACACACTGACACTTGTTGCAGCATCGCCGAAAACTTGCCAAACCATGTGAAACGTCCCTGTGGCAGATTTGCCCAGTTTGATGCAGAATTTCATGTTTTCTTTTTGTTTGAACTTGCTGTCCATGACTAAATAGCAGATGTGGTAACGCACACGGTCAGTATAGCACCAGTTGCACAGCTCCCAATGTACACAGGACACATCCTTGTGCTGCAATCTGTTGTGTTACAAAACTAGTCTTACAAAAAAATGTTACAAAACTAGTCTTGCACTTTTTGTTACCACCTTGTATGGTCCTTCCATAAACTGTTGCCACAAAGCTGGAGGCACATACTGTATGTCTAGTATATGTTTTAAGCTATAGGATTCCTTAATGTATCAAATATAAGCAAAAATGGCAATAAATTAGTTGGGTAAAAGCTAGTAAGATAATAATTGATGAAGTAAATTCACCAATCCCTAATAGTTATTAAACTACAAAAGAGTGTTGATAATAACTAGGATACACTTGCATCAGGTAATTGGTACATCTTAGATTTGTTAGTAATGAAACTGCTCGAAGGGTGCTGAGGCTTAGTAATCTCATTATGACTATATAAATATCTAAAGTAGAAAAGATTATATAACGTTTAAAAATGTAAAAGTTACCATTAGTAAACAAAGTCAAAAGGAATAGATGAAGAAAAAAATAACAGCGATTAAGAAAACTGAATGATATATACAGGAACAAAATAATCATACTTTGTTTTTTGGGCCTTATATCATTATAATGTTGATGAAATGTCCCGAAATAAGCGATACTTTGTACAGTTTGTACAGTACCTGTGGCTGTAGCTAAAACATATATGGAAAACAATATATGTAAGAGCGTTCATTTATGATGACATTTAGTGATTTAAAAGTTAAAACACAACTAAGACCTGAAGAATTCTAAGTTAGCCAACACTGTTAAAAAATCTTATGTGCTATCTACTTAAAAAAATATATATATTGCACATATTATTTTTAAGCAGTTTTTAAGGTTTGATTTTTTTAAGTAGAATTTACTTGAATAAATCATTGAAAAAAAAGCCTAAATTATTTGGCCAGACGATTTTTAAGTATTTACGGCTTTATTTTTCCCCCTAGCAGAATCTACTTGAATAAATCATTGAAAAAAAGCCTAAATTATTTAGCCAGACACATGATGAATTTAACATTATTAGTGGAATAATTTTTAGTTTAAGCAGATACAACAAAAGGTACTCATATGTATTAAGGAAAATTACTTAATAATATAAAAAACATTTTATAATGAAATTAATACATAATGCATTTTGGTGTTAAACATGCTTTTATTTCATGTTTCGCTGGTAAACATTGTGTAAAATAGTGTATATAACATTTGCAGCAGTTTTAAGATCTGTAAAACAATTTGTAAAAGGAGCTTATTTAAGAAATCAAAATAAAATATAAAAATTAATAAGGGGCTTAACTTCCTTCTTAACATTTTACACTGTTCGCCTGCTCCTTTAAAATGGCGTCTGATCACTGCTGTTGTTGGGATTCAAATGAAGGTTACTCAATAAAACCCGGATAATTGGGCCAATTCTCTTAAATATGAAGCCTTTTTTCCTCAAAATTTTTGCCTAAATGGTTTCTCAAATTAAGCCTAAAATTGCACTCATTTCCTTAAAAAATAGGTAAAATTTATTTCTTAATTTTATTAGTGAAATGTTCTCAATATATTATAAGAAACACAGAAAACCATTTTTTTAAATGAAATATGCACATTATTTTTAATGATTACATAAATTTTTTTTATGAAAATTACAAGCCTCATGATGCATTTTTTTTTACAGTAAATAGTGATTAGCTATACCTTCTTATTTATTATAACACTTTCTTTTGCTGACCAAAACTTACTAATGTTCCCTCTGTCGAAGTGCAAACGCTAGAAGTCACCATTCCAACTGAGTTACATAATATAACTGACCTGCCTTTGTTTAAAGTAAAACTTTTTTTTATAAAACTAATTTATTTAGAATGGCTTTTGGTATTTAATAATTGTATGTGTTTTGTATATTTTATTGCTATTTAATTGTCATTAAGTTTAATGCTGTGAAGCATTTTTGTCCATTTAGAGTGCTATAATGTGCTACATAAATAAATGTTGATTGATTGATTTATTTGCTAACCGCTAACAGCTTACCTAGCTCTTCTTCAGAGCCAAAGAAAGATAGGTTAGCTGTTAGCGGTTGAGTGCTAATTGCTAGGGAAATCCTGGCCCTTTTAAAAGCTAAAGATCGCTAGCTATTAGCCGTTAGCTCCTAGCCTAGCATTGTTTACTGTTAAAATGGCTTAGAAACAACAGCGGAGCTTGACATATAAGCATTGAGCCGGAGGGAAAATCAAAGAAACAAAAACTGGAGACCCACCTGAATGTCTAAAAATGACAATTTTTTAAAAATAAATGATATAATGAATTATAAGTCGATTTTAAGTCATACACAACTGTTCTTTCACCAGTCTCTCCCAGTCTTTCTCTTCAAATTAATAACATAAAAATGTATTATTACATTATTATACATTGTACAACTCACCATGTTACATAAAAAAAATGCAAAAGCATAACCCTCAACGTCCTGAAGTGTCAGAAAGGTGAAGGTTCTGACACTGGAAGCTCTGGGACTTTTGATTGTGCCGAATAAAAGAACACAGTAGAGTGAGTAAAGAGAGTAAAAACTACCTTTATTTCTCTATATAATCCCCTGCTACACTACTTCACTTATCCCAGCGTTTCACTAGTGCTTGGATACCATCAAGGCAGAAATTTTTCCTCAGTATGCCAGAGCCACGATGGGACTGCCTGCCTCACATCTGACACGCTGGCCTCCCAGGAACTCCTTTAATGGACCAAACATGTGGAAATGACTTGGAGGGAAGTCAGGACTGTAAAAGGAGATGTGGCGAAAACTCCCAGCCAATTTCCTGTAATGTGCACGTGGTGTTCAGGAATGATTTTGTGTACAGTTCCCAAAGACAGATGCATCTCTTTTTCAAATTTGCGCCATGTTATCTGCTGATTTTTAACGAATCAGGTGTTTTACTCCCTAAATGTTTTACAGGAACAACTATTGTGGGCTCCAAGCCACCTTGGCCAGGATCTTTTATAATTGCATCATTCATATGTCTTACTGTGGCTAAGAGGCTCATCAACGTACTGTGTTTGAAGTCCTCTGTAAATGTCAATCGATTTTACACCTTCATTCACAAGAGATTTTATATCAGAAGTCCCAGTTTGACTTGAACACCCCTCCTAGGAATGCGTATTGACCAAACACAAATTTTAAATTTAAATTTGTAATGAAATAAAAAATTCTTCAAGCACATACAAGAAGCCTATTTGTAAGTGATACATTTCTTAAATTAATTAATTTGCTTCCTTTTCTTCCTGAAAGCATTATCATTAGACTTACAGTATAAATGTAATAGAATTGGTTAACACATCACTGCACTTGGTTTAAATGGTTGATATCCTATTATAAAAATAAGCTTTGTGTGCTCTGTCTCTCCGTGACCCTGTTTCTGTTATCTAGATCCATGATGCCGAGAAGGATTTGCCCTTTATTTCTTTGATCCCAGATCATGAACCTGGTGGGTTTATTGATCAAACCTGACATGAAGAGAAGTGGATTTAAGATGTTTGTTTTTCTTCACAGCTAATTAGTACAGAATTTTTCAACTGCTAATGTCATTATTCTGGTGTCATTTATTAATAAGCCGCCCAGCTGTGGGTTCAGAGGCGATAAGAGTGTTAAGAGGCGATATACCAGCGTTCACCCCCTAGATGTCCTTGTTCAGCTAGTGATTTGGAAACAGCTCTCTGTTTCCTCTTGTAAGGCTTTGTGCAGTGAAGTGATTTCATCGGCTTTACACACTGTCTTATGAGAAAACAGGTCTGTTACAGTTTATGGGAAGTCTATTAGGGTAAAGAAAAAAGAAGACAGATGTACAGCAGGATTGCTGTATAATATAAAATATTATAACTTTTATAATAAATATATATATATATATATTTTTTTTTATTGGATGTGCAAGTCAGTTTTAGTTAGATTTGACGATGTTTACAAATTGGATCAAAAAATATCATGCTGATAAAAAAATTATCAAGGCAAGGCAATTCATTTTCATTTTGCAAGGCAAAGTGGACAAGGCAGCATTAAATACATGACTGCACTGCCAAAATATGGTGGTTTAAAGTATTCTTTAATGCATGTAAATCTGTACAATTATTGTAATGATAAAGCTTTTAATAATGTAATATTTATTGTGTAGATTTATGAGTCGTTTTGTCTCTTTGGGAAAAAGAAAATGGAATGGCAACCGCATAAGTTTAAGTTAACAATGATGCCGAGTTCAAGACGACAAAGTTAAGATGGTGACTGAAATCCAACCATAGAGAAGCGTAGAGGGAGATTTGATGAAAACACACTGTGAAAGCACAGGTGCTTGTTTAATTGTGGGCAATCATGCAGAGTTGGAATGCATGGCATGCAAGGATGTACATCATACCCCTGCACCCGTGCATTACGTACAATTCGAATAATAATTAATAATATTTTTTTTTTGCCTTTTTTCCTCTTCTGCAGGTAAAAGCTTCAGATTTGTATTCTGTAGCCCTCTGACACCTCGACCATGAATATCAGGAAAATTGAATTCTTTGACTTCTCTGTCATGCATGGTTTTTTCCCTTTGCTTCTCTACAAACCAGATTTTACAATGCAAAATATGTAATATGTGCACTGTGTGGATCTATGAATCACAACGATGAGGACCTGTCATGAGTGCCTGCAACTGCTTTTACAGAAAAAGGAAGAGAAAAAGAAAGAGAGAGAGAGAGAGAGAGAGAGAATATGTGGGTGTTATATGAAAGTATATAAATAAATATAGTTCCAAATATTGAGCTGGCAGAAGCAGTATCTCCAGAGTTACAATAAAATATAATGAAATAAAGGAAGCAAAGGGGGAATCTGACTTCTCAATAAAGCTGCTCTCTTTGTAAGCAGGAGGTGAAAAGCAGCCATTTCCTGCTAATTCAGCCTTAATAGTGCCCATGCTGCTCTTTTCTTCTTTATTTAAATATTACACTGGCCAGGATCATTTAATTACAAACACTTACAACACACAGTTATCAACGGCCAAAACACTTATACCTCAAAACAAGATATTCATCGACGTTTTCAAAAACCATACCAGATATTAAAGTGGGATGATACAACTACAGTAGGTTGTATGAATTGTACTATTATAATGATAGAAACATTTCTACATTCTACCGAAAGTGTAAAATATATTTCGTATAGATTTCTTTCCTTTAAACATTGCAACCAGGAACACATGCCACTGACTTCACCTTGTCTTACAAAATCTTATACCTAGCCAAAAAGCAGTACTTCCACATACTGCACTGACTCAGCACAGCCATACTCTCCCTTCTTCATTCTCACTACGTTCTACAGAAGCATCATCATAAGGGTCTTGACCAACTAGAACATCCCTGGGACAGCATGTCAGCCTGGAAATCTCTTCCTTAGTAATGCCACTCGTGTGGTGAGGATCAGATACAAGCCACTTGGGCATAAAACACAGAAGTATTTGAAGCAGCTTCACAAGGTTCTACAAGCTATAGATTCCCAGTGTTTCCTTTGTTTTTGTTTAAATTAACGTACGCTGACTCCAAGTTTTAGCCTCTTTACTTGTAGGTTACAGCATCCTGTGGACTATTCCTATAAGCATAACATATTTATTATTATACCATGTGTTTTTTCTTAATTACCTATATCTTTATTGTCTCATTTGTAGGAACATCACAGTAGAGATTTTGCTCATAAGGCTCAAGCTGTATAAAATGGCATTTATCCTAAATTTCTGTAATAGCGTTTACTCACCACTGACTAGCGTTCAACCACCTCTGACTAGCGGTACTAGCCAGGAACACATTCCTGGCTAGTATTAACTCTGACTAGAATTAACCCACCTCTGACTAGTCTTAATCCACCTTTAAATAATGTTAACCCACCTCTGACTAGCATTAACTCTAACTAGCCTTAACCCACCTCTGACTAGCCTGACCCACTTTTGACTAGCATTAAACCAACCCTGACTACCGTTAACCCACCTCTGACTAGTGTTAACCCACCTCTGACTAGCTTGACCCCACTTCTGACTAGCATTAATATACCCCTAACTACCGTTAACCTACCTCTGACTAGCGTTTCCCACCTCTGACTAGTATTAACTCTGACTAGCTTGACCTCACTTCTGACTAGCATTAAACTACCCCTGACTAGCTTTAACACACCTCTTAATAGCATTAATGCAGCTTTAAAATTTGCTATAGTTATTCCGAGAACTGCTTCTCAACAACTTGGATTATTCATATTTTTTTTTTTTACAAGAACAAACCATAGCAATTTGTATATTGTACTGCTTTATTAGCATTTACGATACCTCAACTGTCTTCTATGACCAATCATATCTCATGTCAGCCACTTCAGCAGTTAAAGTTTGATGACATGGATATACAACGATTCTTGCAGTGTGGAAATAGTAAGACTCCTGCTGATGCCAACAAAGTGGGAAAAAACAAAAACATGAAACCCTGCTGTGAATATTATTTATGCTGTTATTTGTACTATTATCGGGTTTAGTCAAGTAATGCGATTTGTAGTTCTTATAATATTCAACTTATTTTTCTCAGTTATTGTCCCAGGCCTGTGCCTCACATCTAGCCAGTGCTGCAGGGCACACTTACGTCTAGTCACACTAGCCAAGCCTGGATAAAAGTGGGAGGGTTGCAACAGAAGGGGCAGTTGGCATAATGCCTATGCCAAAATAATAATAAGATGATCCACTAAGGGAACCTAATAGGAGCAGGGAAAAGAAGAAGAGCATATTGTGCCAAAGCCTTGAAGTACACGATTTCATTCTTGTCACATCGACAGTGGAATCAGTGCCCAGATACTATAACTCTTAAGAGAAACTGTGGCCTTCAACTCCAAGTCAGAAGCTTAAGATCCCCTGATTACTGATCATACAAACTCATACATAGTCACTGCAAAGCACCGCTCAGTGTAGCCTTGTCTCCTGGTATACCAAGCCTCATTGTTTATAATTTGTGTTTGTCCCCTGATTTCGACTAGGCAAATCTGGTATTGCGTTGTTTACCTGTTTGTTAATCGCTGGACCACTGTCTCTTCATACTTTACACCTTGCTTCAGAATCTGGATCTGATGTTTGTTTTATTTAAAATAAAGCCTTTTACCCCTTGTGCATCACTTTATGAGCTTCCCTTCTTCTTCCTTTCCTTCTGACGCACTCATTACTTTGGAAGAGGGTTCGTCTGAGCTCATCAAACCACATGACCTTTTACAATTGCTCCAAAATCAAATCTTTATGCTCCCTAACAAATTCTCTTACTTTCGCTATTAAACATGGCTATGGTTCTTATTGTTGGTTCTTAAGTGTTCTAAAAGTGATCTCACAGATCACACAGTTGGCGGTGCAGTACTATCCTTCCAGGTTTTGATAATGTTCTGGCTAAAAAAATAATTATTTAGTTTAAATTAAGATTTGTAGTTCTAAAAATAATATGCTTCAAATCATATTTACAGCATATTCATAGTTAAGTATACACACCAACAAAGCTGTTATTTTACACACTGATAATTAGGTTATTTTCTTTTTTTCTATCACCGCTAAGATGACAAATGTTTTGAGAGATGATACATCATTATGTTATTCAAATCTGTAGGAAATAAAACACTTGGGGATGTGAGACGTTTTTAAGAAAACTTACTGTATATGTTGTTGGTGTCAATTTAAATAAAAGCATGCTTCAAAGTAATTCCAGTGTTTAAGTTCTGGAAATTAGTCCTGCATCATTTACATTGTAACAAATATAAACTGTCCAATTTTTTGATTTTGTAGGTGAATATGACAAAATTAATTAATCAGAATCCCATAAAGTCCTAAAGAACCTCAATGAGCAAAAACACCTGACTGTTGTAAAGCACTGACACTTACAATAATGATACATGCATTCATCTTTGAAACTTTTGCCATATGCAGTAAAATCGTATGTTTTTATATGTTAAATAACAGTTTATATCAAGCATCTACCATACGAGCCCCTGTATTCTGCCTTGTAGATGCACAACTATTAAAAGATTTATTTTTTTTATATTTAATAACTTGTATAAACTTGTATAAATACTGGAAAAGGTAATATAAAAAGATTCAGAACAGTTATTCAGTCCACTGCAAGAGCATGTAAATATCAATGACTTTACATCTCTAAATGTTTAGTATTTCTAAACAAATACAGTTTTCTCTTCTAACCTGTGGCAGATTGTGCAGTTTGGGTAGTATGACCTTTTTAAAGTACATGAGTATTTCTGACAGCCGAGATTATGTCAAAAATTCAGAGCAGCCCTGAGCCGGATGACAGAACCCAATGTTCTTTTGAATATTTCATTTAGAAGTACCAATTTCAACAAGTGAACATTATGCTGATGCACTTATGAAGGAAAAGCACTTCTTGAATTAGGAAGGTGTGCCGGATCTCAAGGTGAGTGACGGCTGAAGAAAAATGCTGCAGAGTGAAAATCATTAGATGTGTTTCTCCTGAAAGACTTAAATCAATTTCCATAATTTGTTCCAAAGTGCTTTCCTGCTTCATGCGCTCATTATCTGGAATTACAAAGAATAGAAGGTGAAGCGAGTTATTTGGGCCATTTTTATCTGCACTTTTACCTTTCAATCTTAGCTCTGCTCATTGACTTCAAGTCAACGTACAATGGAAATGTCATTCTGAGAATGTTAGACGTTTATTAACTCTTCACAGAAATCGCCAGTAATGCACAGCATGCAGATTCATCTTATAAATATACAGTAGATAGGCAGTACTGGGCAAAACTCTACAGCCACCCCTCACTTCTTCATATGTTGCTTCCAAAGAGTCAGACTTTCTTGTATTTTTTATTTTTTTTATGTAATCTTGATCAATAGTTCTCCAAGCTTCTTGAAGGACTTTTTTTGGTTCTCATTTGACCAGTTTAAAAGGAATATTGTTGTTTGTTAAGCCACACAGTGACCTATTAAACATTTCAAGCATTAAAAAGCCTCCAACATAAGGTATGATCCAGTAAGAAACAGGTGCAGATGATGACAGATCATCAGTCTGGTGATTAGTAAACAGACGACAGGGGAAATGAGGTTGCTGCTGAGCTTGCTACGTAAACCACCCATTTTTTTATTTTATTTTTAGACAGTGTGTCACAATAAAATGTTTGTTCCAAGTTTTTAATTTAATTATCACTTAATCAAATTTGATATATAATTTATGGAGACAGCATGGTGGCTTAGTGGTTAGCACCGTGGCCTCACACCTATAGGGTCCGGTTTCGATTTGAATGTTTCCATGTTTTTCCCATGCTTGGTGAGTTTCATCTGGGTACTCTAGTTTCCTCCCACAATCCGAAAGCATGCATATTACCCTAATCAGTGGGAGTGTATGGTGTGTGCATATTTGCCCTGTGATGGATTGGCATCCTGTCCAAGGTGTACTCCGGCTTGTGCCTAAAATAAATAAATGAATGAATAAATAAAGGAATATAATTTATTTAATATAATATGAAAAAATTTTGTCCAAACTTTTGCACCATACTTCATATTTAATTAAATACATTATCTTAGAATTCATTATAATGCACCCTGATTCGTAATTAGTCTTAGACACCCTGTCTTTTATAAGTTTTTTTTTATTATGACTAAGTCTTTTAGGACTTTTTTTTTCAAACATCAATATTCCAAAATAACATTGAACAACAACAAAATTTAAATATAAATAGTTGTATTGCAGAAAAGAAAGCAGGAAGCAAACATTACAGCGACCACTTTTTAGACCAAAAGAAAAACTAAATAGCAGCTGCTGGATTTCGCAGGCAAAAAAAGAAGCAGGTGCGACAGTCAAAGTCTTCAGAAGAACTGTGGGTGATTCTTCTGAATGCTGAGTAAAACTTAGCAGGTAATTTCCTTATAAAGTTGCACGAACTGTACATGAGACTAAAGAGTCATCAAAGCACCAAATACTGACTTTCTTTAGCTCCTGTTTACTGGGCTTTATAGGTATTTTGAACACATCCTTGCTCTACACAATTTATTTGCATATGCCTAAAACTTTTGCACACTACTGTATACAAAATCAGTATTATATTGTACTGTGCAAAAGATGAACCAAATTTACTTGAATTATGATCAAATGTTTTACTATGACAAGCTACAAAATTCTTATATACAACACACACAGTGTGTATTTCTGACATTTCTTTCATTATTCCTGACTTTTTGCCCTACATTTTGATTTTTGATCAGCCTACATTGCCCTGCTTGCCTGACATTTGACTCAGGCCTGTTCGACAAGTTTGTGTGCTGATTTGGGATGTTAATAAACAGCACTTTAGCCCATTTCCCTCTGCCTCACAACAGCTGAACAGTTTATGATGGCACTGGATTTAACCAGAATCTCAGTGAATTAGTTGTACTTGGTATAAATGATATTATATTACTGTAAGTGATTAAAAAGTTGTTTGCATTGACATTTAAGGGGTATCGGAGCTAAAACAGTGCTAGTTTTTAATTAATTATAATTTTTTATTCAATTGTGCTGTAAATTTTGACTGTATAATTTAGCCAGATGGGTATACATGAAAATTTCATTTATTCAAACAAATTCTCGCTTATTATGGGCCCGAAAGTATCTCAGGCTTGTGAAACCTTGAATTACGAGCATAATTCGTTCTGGAAGCGGGGTCATATTCCAAAAACTTAAAAACCAAATAAAATTTTTAAAAAGAAATAATGGAAACTCAAATTATTCATTCTACATCCCAAAAAAGGGATCTCAGATACCTACCTAGGGTTAGGTATCTGAGCCACTGAGGACGCACTGAGGCTGAATTTAGTTTTTAAAGCTAACGTCCCCGCCGATTTACCTAAATGCGTTCATGTTTTCACTAATCATTTTTCATCAGACTGCTTTATAAACGCGGGTCAATATAAAGCAGGTTTTACTAGGAAGCTGCTCCTAAAAAAATGGATCTTTACTAATGCTTCGTGTTCCTGCTTCATCTTCACCAGGCTCGGTGAGTGTGATTTATTTAACTATGACTCTTTGCAGATCGCCTTTTTAATAATCACGATGAATGCGGAGTGTAAGTTAACTTATACTCTCATAGAACATGGTTATGGCTTTTTCTCTATGTACATCCGTCTCTATATAATCCCTAATCGCCCGTTTATAATAAACAATGCATTAAGGTGATTGTCTAGTTGCAAACTGTGTACGTAGTCGGAAAACTATATTATGCTTACCTTTGTTACGTTAGATGGTTTATAACGATGTCTGTCGAAGATTAAGAAGTCATGTAAACACATCAGTAAACACATCGCGTCCGTATCTCTCTCAGTAAGCTTCTCCGCTTTATGTTGTAGTTGCTCGTGGCAGCGCAACAGCCCGTTAATTCATGCCCATGCGGTGATGAGAAAGACAAATCGAGTCGATGCATGTCCATTCTTTTAATTTCTGGGTTGTCAGGCGATATTACAAACTTCCGCGTAGGTTCCGTACTTAAATCAAACCAAAAACGACTTAAGAAAACAGGCTCAGGCTCTATATTCCAGCATTTTCCAGTTTGGACTGCATTACCCACAAAGCACTGCCCGCACTGGACTACGCTTCCGTGGCTATACCCCACGTGTGTTGTGAAGACACGCCCCACAGAACTGGGGGGGCGGGCTTAGCAGAGGTCATGAGCATTTAAATTAGCATGTACTGAAACAGGTTGCTGAGAACAGAGCTAGTTTTTACCAGGTAAAAGTAGTGTTTTTTTTACACAATCCTTTTGAATTTTTAATTAACGTATAATACAAACTTTTCATTAGGACCCTAAAGATCATATTAACATTTAATGAAAAATGAGATGTGTAGGACCTTTAACTGATATGATTCCAACCTCAAATCTGTTTGTGTGTCATTTGCATGTTTGTTCCCATGCGGGGTGGGTTTCCTCTGGGTGCTAAAAGGACATTTTCCTCGCACTGTCCAAAGACATGCAGATTTGTCTAATTGCCATTTTCAAATTTCCGTAGTGTTCCCAGTGATAGATTAGCATCCATGCGGTGTATACCTCACCTAGTGGCTCAAGTCCCCTGGGACATGCTCCAGACTTCCCCTGACCCTAAACAGGATAAGCGGTATTAAGAATTTAAGATGAGATTTTAATCTTAATATAAATATATAAATAGGGGCATCCTTATATATTTTCTTTGCTTGTTTGTTTTTCTAAAGCTTGTCAGAATGGTTCACAGAGTATCTCAGTGCTCACACCCCGTGGGACAAAAACAAAGAAGTCAAGCCAGCAGAAGGCATTTATATAAAGCTCAAATAAAGACCATGTTTGTTAACATGAATATGCAGTACTTAGTGTCCAGTCAAAACAAAATAAAACCAAAAAAAAAAAAAAACTAAAAAGGAAAAAGATGTTCCTAAACCGTATAGTTTATCCCACAATCTACATACATACAGTACAATGTTAATTCTACACTAGGAACTTTGCATATGTAGGTATTCTTTTTTTTAAGTTTGTAAGTTTCCTTCATTTGTAAGAAAAAAAAAAAACTTTGCCGCATTAACATGCGAAAACACACTGTCAAAGCATGCCAAACCAATAGGCAGTAAGGGAAAGCATAACTCCATAACTGTACAGTGTATTGGCCTTTCCGAAGCCTGAAAACAAGTTGTTCCTGAGTATGTCATATTCTGACATCAAACACAGGAGATACAGTGCATGCAGCACAAGCTCTTAAAAGTCAAAAACATGTTTTTTTCCCCTGTCCTTTTCCTGAGTTTCTAAATATCTTCAGCCTGGAAGGAGTTCTCCAAAAAGTCTGTTCTCAATCGTCCAAGATTTAGTTTGTGCACAAACTAAAATCACTTCGTTGTCAAAACGAATGCACATGTGGACGATGCCTTAAAGTGTTGATTGTTTGGCTTCATCAACAACTCTGGAAAAAAGCTGCCCCAAGCTGCTATCATCAAAAAATCACCAGCTTAAAACCCACTGTGTCTGTGTCTCAACCTGTGCACTTTATCCTCACACTACACCAATCTGCCATAACATTAACATTACAAAACATTAACACATTAAAATTGATTGTCAATTATATACTGTAAGATCTTAAACTCTGGGTGCACCACAGACACACAGACAGATATATGTGCGGTCTTATAGGAAAAGGGTAGTTTTATTGGGAAATTAATGTAAGGCAGGGTATTATAAGGAGGGAGGAAGAAAAGAAAGAGAGGAAAGGAGTGAGGTTGTGCATGTGCAGGTCGGGAGCAGTGCCCACTGGCATGTAAGCGTATGGCTGGCGAGCGATGGTGGTGGCAGAGTGGCAAAGCCAGTGGCTCACTTGCTTCTCAGCGGCACGGCTGCAGTTGCGACCAGTCAGCCCCACCCAGTCCTGTTTTTGGAGTCAAATGCGACAAAGGCCATGCAACGAAACTAAAAGTGCTGGGGCAGCTTGTGCAGTCCTTAAACAGCTGTCTATTGGCAGGCAGTTCAACAGCAGTGTACACTCTGCACGCCTTTAAAGTCCCTGGGGTGCATGGCATGCCACTCTCCTTGCGGACATCCGCACACTTTTTTCTGACACCCGAACCCTGAGCTGAGCTTCACACCTTCCTTTTAAACAGCATAGCCTTCCAGAGGTCCATAGGTGATCACCTTCCGCCAGCTGTGCCTGATTTAGCGACCCCACCACTTCACAACACTCATGAAGGAGAGGCTGCACACCAAGTTAGCTTCCTGAAAAAAGATTTGGACATGCATGACATGGTGATGGCCTTAGGCTTTTTTATGCCTGTGGGGACCAAAGGTCAGCTTCATCCAGTCTGTTCCAACAGAAAGCCAGTGCCCCTGAATCCCCAATGCACCACGCAAGGGCCTAAGCAGGCATAGAGCCTAAAGTCGACAACCCACCCTCCAAATTCCCCAGATTCCAACTGGATTGAGCAACTAGTCCAATGCTAGTCCAATTAAACTAATCCAATCCATGGAGGATTCACCCAAAGGATGCCATCGTATTGGTCTCAAACACAACAACACACCCCCTGAAGCTGTGCACAGCCAAAAGGAACCTACACATTACTAGACATAACATTTTATGTTATAATGTTATAGCTGATCGCTGTATATACAATGGCTAGGACGTATCTACATGGTGTCTGGATTTTGTAAGTGGACATGACAGATAAGAGTGCAGTATCTCTCATCACTGAGACGCTCTACAACAGCCTCTGGCTACATAAATCTTTTCATTTCTAATTTGCGTCCGTAGACTGATGGGGTTTTTGCTCAGTATGTCGGCCATTTTGGAAATAAATTTGAACTGCCTGTTCTTTGATGCCACCGCCCCTTTGTGGAGTATTCAGTACACATCAGCTACATATTAATAACTTAACAATGTGAACATTCTGCCTGAATTAAAAGTATGGATACATGTTAGTTGAGAGATCCGAATACACATACAGGTACACATGCTTCATTAATGTTCACATGCTTCATTAATGTTCACATGCTTCATTGATGTTCATTTAAAAAATTCATACATGGTTGATGAATGGTTGCCACCATCAGCAATTTTTATACAATGTAAGTGCGAACTTTTAACAGTCAGAACTCTTTAACAATTTGTTTGTTTGCATTATATCATGTTGTTGGTCTTTTAGCTGCTTGCGGCAAGGGGTTGCCACAGCTTGGCACAGGTTTTATGCTTGATGCCCTTTCTAATGCAACCCTCAAGTTTTATCCAGGCTTGGGACCTGCACTGCATCCAGTGGCTGGGGTTTGGGCATTGACTGTGAATCAAACTGGGGCTTACCGCATGGGCGGCGAAAAACCTACCACTGAGCCACCAGTGCCCTCCTTTAGCATTATACCATATATCATGCTAAATTTGGTGAGCCATTTAAAACTTTTTTGTGTTAGTCGATTTTACTTCATATTTTCAGATGTGATTATTTGTCATATTTACTTTACAGCAAAATGATTTTTTTCCCACATATCCCAGTTGAGAACCTGGTGTCAGAGGGCAGGGTTGGTCAAGATATGGTCCTCCTGGAACAGATAGGGTTAATTGCTCAAGGGCTCGATGAAATGTTTGTGCTGGGGCTTGAACCCCTGACCTTCCCATTAGTAACTCATAGCCTTTACCCTTTTAGAACCCACTATGTCTTCTGTTCTTCTTTCAGCTTCTCCCATTAGGGGTCACCACAGCGGACCATTTTTCTCCATCTAAGATGTGTCTTCCACATCTGCCTTGTCACTCCAACCTCCTGCATGTCCTCCCTTACCACATGCATAAACCTTCTCTTGGGCCATCCTTTTCTCCTCTTGCCTGGAAGCTCCATCTCTAAAATTCTCCTTTTAATATACCACTGATATACAGATCTGCACCATCTCAATCTGGCCTCTTTAACTTTGTCCCCAAATTGTCCCACCTCTACTGTCCTTCTAATATGCTTATTCCTAATCCTGTCCATTCTTGTCACTTGCAAAGCAAATTGCAGCATCTTCAGCTCTGCTTCCTGTGCTTTTGTCATCGGCAAAGTCAGCATTGACCCAACAACGATCATGCTAAATAAGGCGAAATCTTCACTCACTCATCATCTATACCACCTTAACCTGTCTTCAGGGTCACGGGGAGTCTGGAGCCTTTCCCAGGAGACATTTACAGTACATACATTTACATTTGGGCATTTGGCAGGCGCTCTTATCCAGAGCGACTTACATTACACATCTGAGCAGTTGAGGGTTAAGGGCTTTGCTCAAGGGCCCAACAGTGGCAACTTGGTGGTTGTGGAGTTTGAACCTGGGATCTTCCGAACCATAGTCCAATGCCTTTACCACTGAGCTACCCCTGGCCCTAAAGAAAGACTTAGGGCACAAGGCGAACAGGATGCCAATCCATCGCAGGGCGCACACACACAATTTTAGTTTTAAAAAGTACTCATTGCGGAACTGAAATACTTTGTGAAAAAGCGTTTTAAATAAATTGTGACATTACGCTTTAGGTTTAACCTCTGCCTTTTCTATTCAGGTTTTCTTATCAGCAAAGATAAAAACAGGTGAATGGACATGCATACACATAGACCCACACCTGTAACTAGATATTATGTACTATATATTTTATTCAGATTGTATTCCCAGAAATTGTCTTTTTACGCAGAAACGTTATAAAATAGACACATTTCTGGTAAAGATCAACTCAAAGGGCACATTGATGAGTTACTTTGCACCAGCGCATACATTATCTCGTTTGATAAAAAGTATCTCATCACCCTTCAACCCCAGAGAAATGTGACTCAGTGGCAGCCAGGCAGGCACGGTGGCAGTTTTATTTTAAAACCTGCCTGCGAAGAGAAAGGTGCTCAAGCCAAAGTAAAAAACTCAATTTCCCCCCCAACTTTTACTTAGAAAAAAAAAAAAGGAAAAAAGAAAGAAATAAAATAAAAATTCTCCCAGCGCTGGTATTGTGGCACGTCGTTCACTTAAGCCTGTGTCAGAATTTCGACTTTGCCTTTTCCTTTGTTAATGTGCAGTAAACAACACGGCTGTCTGGGGAGCCTGCATTGTGCGGGACGTATTTTTACCTTGGAAAAAAAGAAAGAAAGAGCGAAAGAGGGAGGGATAGAGAGAGAGAGAGAGAAGGCAGAGGAGAGAGGAAGTGATTAAAGATGATGCCTTTCACACTCCGCAGTGTGCACGGTGATAAAAGCTGTTATGATTTCGCTTTGACAGGTTAAATCTGGATATCCAGCTAATTGACACCGCCTCAGATTTGTGCTGCCATATCTAAGATATTTGCAAGTTTCATATCGTTAGCGCACATATTTCCTATTCCTTATTCCCCGGAGCGATGTGCTGCATACATACCAATGCGCAATGCTTTTCCTAAACCTGGCAGATATCTTCAAATCTAAATACAAAACAGGTTAGACATGGTCCTTAATTTCTTATGTCACATGATTTCTGTAGTTTTGTAATCATAGGAGAAAAAAAAAGGAATGAAAAGGATGCATTTCTGTTGATACAATTTGTCCTGAAAATTGCGTGTTTGATCATGCTGCAAGTGTTCTAAGCTGTAATATGATTTCTGGATTTCATTTTTAGAGAAGGATTCCCTTTAGACAGGGTATGTTTGAAATATTTACAATCCAAGCATACCATTGAGCAGTTGAGGGTATTACCTTTCACTGTAATGACTGAATGATCTGCTTTAAGAATGTATTTTATATCGTTCAGGATAAAATTTAACATAGAGCTGAGAATGCGTAACATTTTGGGAAATCTCTTACGTAATAATATATTTCTTATTAGGGATAAGAAAGAGCATGTGAAATTTCGTGCATGCTGAAGTTATATAACATAGTCTAATGTGCTTCTACTCAAGTAAGTCAGGCTTAGAAGATTTATAAAGGTGGTATCAAAAAGTTTTGAGACACGTTTTTTAACTCGCCAACAGATGGCAGCACAAGGCTGCACGCAGTCAGAGAAAGCAACGACCTTCATAAGTCAGTGTGCCAAAAGACATTGTCCTGTGTTAGATTAAGGTCAGGTCATTATTATGTCTTCCATAATACACAACAGATCAGTCATAACATTTACATGACATATCGTTAACATTGATTGGGCTCAGTGGTGGCTCAGTGTGTTAAGCTCTCAGTTACTGGAAGTAATGTACAGTATATGTGACAAATAAAGGCTTAACTTAAAATAATGTTTATAATATAATTATATATTATAAAAATAGTGACAGATCATGTCAGACTTATTTATGCCTATGCCTTTATGCCTTATTTATACAATTTGATGATAAAACCCTCAATGCTTGCCTTGATAAAAAGACACCAGAATACCCAGTGCACCACAGCCCGCTGTGCACAGAGCGCAATGGGCAAACAGCCCAGGATCGCCGACCCTCCCTGCAAACTCCCAGATCTCGAACTGATCAAGCATCTATGGGATGCGGCAAAAAAAACAAGTCTGATCCATGGAAGCCCCTTGCTGCAACCCACAGCATCGAAAAAATCCACTGCCAATGCTGATAACAGACACCACAGCACATCCCCAGAGGTCTTGTGGAGCTGCCAAGGTGGCACAAGGGGAGCCTGCACAATACTAGGAATAATGCTTTGCATTGTAATGTTATGGTGTATATGGTTTTGTGCAGAATAATATTCTGTTAATCATTCTAACAAATTACTTAAAAAAAAACAATAATAAAGATAAGAAATAGTAATGTACGCAACTATGTTACCATGTGTTTTGACAGGTTTTACTGTACTACATACAGTAAGTAAAAATAAATAAATGATGGACGTCTCAGGGCTGTTGATAAACTATTGTAGGTCACTAGTGACTGTTCAGATTTAAATAAGCCAATACTTAAAAGCCTTTGGGTGATGAATTGGTCGGATTGCAATTGATTAATATGCTGCAACTGGTAAATGTTTTTTATTCTAAACCGATGCAGTGAGTAGTTTCTCATTTCTTACTGGTCAAAACAAAGTATTGGTGCTGATTTTATAATTTTTTTTATGTTATTCATACAATATTAAAAATGTTTGTGCCAAAGAAGCTACTTCTGAAATGTATGCAACATGGAAGTGACCAATCTTGCTTCCCTAAAAATTTCAGGTTAAGATTTTATACAGTATGTGCCCCGAAAATAGCCATTTGGCCAAAATTATTTTATAGTGTTTTAGTTCAAACAATAATCATTTAAAATACAAATTATTCATATTTATTTATGAGTATATAAAAAAAAAATTAGTGTATGCTTCTAGAAGCATATGACCTGTAACAACTGTTGCTTAAATTAAAGCATTCCATGCAAAATTAGGGATTTTTCTTCCTCCAAAAGATCTGTAGTGTTTGTAACCATGTCAAATTCAAGTTGCAATATATCAAGAATTTTACATTTTAGAATGATACACTTTTTCAGGTTTATGTCTTTTCATGTGAAATCCAAATTGGTTAAAGTTACCAATTACCAATAATTACCAATACCCTATTTTACACAACATTTCTTACTCATGGAAAATATGTTACTGTGTTTCAGAAGGATAAAATGATTGGCCTGTATTAAGCAAACAAAAACAAATAAAGAGACTGCTGTAATTACTGGAATTGTGTTAAGAAGTGGCAGCAGCGGGGTGAAGTGGCCATCACTGTGGCCTCACACCTCCAGGGACAAGGGTTAGAGTCCTGCCTTCGGGTCTGTGTGCGTTGAGTTTGCATGTTCTGCCCCATGCTTGGTGGTTTTCCTCAACATGATTGCATTAAAAAAAAATCTGGATGGATCGTGCTGAACTGTCAACTTCACAGAAGAAATGTCGACAGAAAAAAAAAATCATGAAGATCACTTAAACTCTTGGTGACGTTCTATTATAGAAAAAAAATGACAGCAAAAGTCAGGATTATCTTGAATAGTAAAAGTAAAATCATTTGCACATACAATTAAAAGAGAACTTACATTGTTAGTGAGGCTAATTGGAAATAAGACTTGCTAATGAGCATAAAGATTGAACTTTTAAAGGTCATGCGAGCTGATGAGTCCAGATTTACCCTATTTCAGAGCCAGGGGTGCATCAGGGTAAGAAGGAAAGTACATGAAGCGATGCATCAGTTGGTCAGGTGTAGGCTCAGTAATGTAATGTTACGAGAAATTGAAGCCAGCTGTCTAGCTGAATGTACTGAAAGACCAAACCTTGTTTTTCTTCTTTGATGGCAGGGGCAACAATGCCAAGATTTACCAGGACTTAACCTGTAAAGGAAGCATGAAGCTTCCAGGACCATGAAGAATCTTCTTTTTACACATGAATTGGCCACCACAGGTTCCTGACCTTTACCATATAAAAAATCTATGGAATGTGCTGGAGAAGACTTTAGGAGTGTTTTCATTTTCTTGACATCAATACAAGGGTATGTTGCAAATGTTAATGCAGTCAGTATGGAAATAAATGTGGTGACCTGGCATGAAGATGCCAAACAGGGTGTGCTCAAATTCAAAGCTAGTGTATATATAAAGGTGTTGAGCTATAACAAACATAAAAACAAGTCTTAGCTGTTGTCATGTTTTTAACACTGTGTTAATTTAGTGTTAGAGTTCCAACTGGACCAACATGGTGCCGGCTTCTACAGTGAAGATGTAGCATTTAGGATTTTTGAAAACTTTCACGGAACGTGAAAAAGACACTGGATGTGAAAGGGGTGTGTTTACATCTGGCAACAGTTACACTCATGAGCCTTAGCCTCGATACTCAATAGAAAACAAGTATGCAGAGCTGTTATATACAAATAGAAAACATTTTATGATTGCTTTATTATTTATGCTTTTAGCCTTAATTTATTCTATTCACTGACATGCGATAGAGAATGTACAGTACAGAACATTCTTGTCTCATCAACATATTAATGCTGTGAAGACAAGATTTTGCTGAGATTGGCTTCATTTGAGATTTGCACCTGGATTACCTGCAAAAGGAACCCTACCTACATATTACAATCTGACAGGACGTAGACACAAAGTGCTGTTTTCTGAATGTGCATAAATTTGCTTCCAATGAATCTAGAAATCATGCAAATTCAAATTTTCAAGGTGGACGCACTTTATACATATATTTATATATTTTGGAATCTACAGTTGGATTTTTTTTTTTCTTCTTTTTGTTCAGATTGCCAGTACGCTTTGCAACAGCTCTGTTAGTTCTGGGATTTTTAACTCAACTTCTGAATATGAATACAAACAACTGATCAGAAACTTGCTATGGTTGGTTAAAAAAAATATTTATTTATTTTTATAATTCAATGTCTTAGAGCTGCAACACAATATTTAAACCACATGATAAAATTTTAACACTGACTTCAAATCCAGTTGGTGTATCTCTTCTCTTTTGACAAAACAGGAGCCTGGTTTCATATGCCTTAACATAACTTGCCAGTAACGTTAGCAGTATAGCTGATGAGTAGACAAACTTACTATAGCTTTGGCTACTAGACATTGTATACATCAAATGTTTTGGAGAGTCATAAAATCAAAGATGAGATTAGCATTATCATTTAATAGAAATCTAGCTACAGTATGGACACCTGTTTTGCTATTGGCATTTCTTGACAGTAACATACTGCAGAATGCTCAACGCCAATGGCAGTGGCCAATGAATTCTTTTATGGGACATTTATACAACAATTGCAGTGGGAAGAAAAATGACTGGAACCTTTTGGAATTTCATGGTTTTCTGTATTCATTTCTCATTAAATGTGATCTGATCTTCATCATCAAAAAAGCATTGACAAATATAATATGCCTAAAATAATACCACAATTCTGATCTATCATGGCTTTATTGAACACACTTATTCAACATTTAAAATGCTACTGGAAAAAGTAAGTGAACCCCAGAGTGGACAAACACTTGCGTTATAAGCAAACTCTTAATATAGAGTTTTGCTAAACAGGGTGCATAACATATATAGTACATACTACTGCAAACTCTCAAAAATTAACTCTTCAACATCCTCACTAAACAAAGCAATATTTGTAATTGTCATGTACTGTATGTTGTTATTCTTTATCACAATAACAACAACAATCAATGATATCAATGATTTTAACAAGCCCCAATATACACCTCTTCCAAATGGTTGAGATGTCACTTCATGGTAAAAGTATAAAGACATTTACAAACACACGTAAAATGCTACTTTTTGTGTTGTGATTCAACAGTACAAATGTTTCACGGCACTGGATCTACTTTATTTTTGTTGTATGCTAAGATCAATTGAAAACGCATACTATTTAGACAGACAATTAGTGGATTCCTTGAGCATAACATACCTCAACTGATTGGTAGAGATGGCTCAATTAGATTACATATGATGCAGAATTGCATTAGATATACAGTATTAACGTAAAATATGCTCTACCGAAAAGTTGAACAGAATATTAAAGCAGTAAAGATGACACTGTAGACATTTCTCATTCCAATCACTATATCTTTTTCTCCACTTCCTTCCTTTTTTTCCCCTCACGATTATTATTGTATTGTTGCTGGTCCACACACTAGGTAGCTCTCCACATGACTGGACAACTACTCATTAGGCAGGGTAAAGGCTGAGATATGCTTCTGAGTAGCATGAAGCCAGCAACTGCATGTTTTCAAACTGCTGCTCATGCTTCATCACACCACTAACTGCCTTTCTGCAAACACAGACTGCCACCGCTGACTAGTGTCTTTCTGTTTGACAAGAGAGAGTAATGCCATCCCTCCCACTCGGAGAGCACGGCCAGTTCTGCTCTCTTTGACTCCTGGCCACAAAGTCATGGCTGTGGATTCAAGCTTACAATCTCCTGATAATAGTGTGACTGTTTTTCTGTCGTGCCACTCTAGAGTCACTATATCTTCTTTGGAACACCTCATTCTGTCATGGTGTTCAAAGTTTGTTTTCTCGTGCAAACAGACACACAGATGTGTACAGAGCTAGTCAGACTGCTCTGGATCAGACCCCCTGTAACCCATCCATCAACTTAAAGCTACTTTATGTTCATCTCAAATCTCAGTCCAGAATGAGTGAGTTAATCAGAAGTCTGTATTCTAGACAAGCACTGATGCTTTTGTGCTTGGCACCTGCCACCCAAACCCACTCCATCAAATCACGGCTCAAGGCGGATCCAGCCATTTTCAGCCTGTAGATGGAGCAAATGCCTTTAAAATATGTTTATTCATTCGTTTATAATACCTTTTCTTTCGAACTAATATACTTGTAATGAAATGAATCCCTCACCAGTGTTGTGTGAATGGCTTTTCCAGTTTACCAAATTGAATTTTGGGTTGATTTACCCTTTAGACACGTCATTGTTGAATGCGGTGTGACTGACGAATCCGAGCCTCATGACAGTGTTTGTACGGAGAGGACTTCTGGCTAATTAAATATGCGAATATTTATAAGGGAGAAGTCTCAGCACCAGCTGTGGATGCTGAAGCTCTCTCTTTCCCCTGGGAAAGAATCAAGCTGTTCTGTCTGTCTCTCTCTCTCTCTCTCTCTCTCTCTCTCTTTCTCACACACATACACAGTGAGTCTTTCTCTTTGTCTCGCTCTCTCACCATATTTTTCTTTTCCCCTCTCGATCTGACACTCTTCTGTTTTTTTATTCTCATTCTTTCATTCTCACTCATTTCCTTCTGTCTTTTCCACTCCCTCCTTAAAAAAAAAAAATCTCCCTTCTCTCTCTGTCTCCTGACTATGAATGACATTTTCAAGGACCCTCCATTCAAGCAGACTTGATCTTATTTGACAAACACTCTTCAATGTGTGTGTGTGTTTCTACAATTGTGCATTTCTTACTAGAAGTGTTCTAACCAATTTTTTAGGGCCCCCAAACAACTGGTACCTATGGGCTAATTTGCTGTGCTCAAAGGCCTGCAGTGCCAGATATAAATCCCGTAATCACTGGTTGGGGGTCTTATGGGCGATTGTGTCTGAGGGAATAAATTACATGGGAGTACTTGCGAATGGAGCTCTGGCACCTTTGGCGTATCAAAAGCACACTTTTTTTTCACATCAGCAGGTGTTCGTGTGTCTGACTGCACATCATTCTCATTGAACTGAAGGGTAGTGGTGCATTTTCTTTGTCCTTGTGAGTGGGGTCTTAAGCTGTCGTTGAACTACACACAGCAAGAAAAACTGAATCTCCTTCATGTGAATGAAAATAAAAGCAATACATGAAAAAGCTATTGACCTCTGTTACATTATCAATACATATTGCATCAACCTCTTCATACAGTACGATTAAATCATTTTAGCAGCATGAGCCAGTTAAAACCACAAGCATGAGCATCTTGTAACTTTTTTGCCATAGTAATGAACTGCCTATTATTACAGCTTTAAGACACCTGTGGCTATAAGCACTCGTAAATGACTGATTAAAAAAGAAAAACTAAACATCTGCTTATATGCATATCCTGCTGGTGTGTGTCTACAGATATCAAACTGTGCATTTGGGTTTTCAGATATCAGATGGAACCAAAGTTACTCAATGTCTATACCGCTTAATCCTGTATACAAGGTCGTAGGGGGCACAAGGCGGGGTACATCCTGGACAGGGTGCCAATCCATCAAAGGATATACACATACACATTGACACACAACGGTAACGGAACGCCAATTAGCCTGGTATGTCTTTGGACTGTGGGAGGAAACCGGAGTACTCGAAGGAAACCATGAACGTGCAAATTCCATGCACACAGAGGTGGGGATCGAACCTGGCCGGGAGTCAAACCCGGACCCAGGAGGTGCAAGGCGACATTGCTTACTACTAAGCCACTGTGCCTATACCCAAAGTTATCACTACTTTTAAAAAGCATAAATTTTACCATTACTGGATTATGGGAATGATCTTCTCAATGATCTTCTGGATTATGGGAAAAAACTTCTCAACAACTCATTAAATGCTTGTATCACAGTATTATTATTATTATTGATCATAGAAACAACCGTACCATAAAAACATGGGTATCAACATAAATTATATCTGTGCTATTTCTATAATATAGTTCTTATTGCCTATGTTGTAGAGGAATGATGGGTCATGCGGCAAAGGCACTAGGTTGTTGATTTGGGGATCTCAGGACCCGGTATGAGCCCTGCTGTCGGTGGGTTGTCCAACACTACTATCACTACTACCCAGCCACTGCATGCGTGCTAATCCCAAGCCCTAATGAAAAAAAATCGGAGGGAAGCATCAAGAAGGGTATCCAGGTAAATCCTATGCAATGATTTGTGCAGATTGGATGGTTCGATGTGGTGACCTCTCAACGGGAGCAGCCAAAAGAAAGCTTTATATTGCCTAGGTGTGCTGGGAAAATGGATATGTCACTCCGTCTTGCACAATACTATATATCTTTATTAAAAATATAAATGTAAAAAAAAATAAAACCAAACAAAAAAAAAAATGAGGGTTTTAGTGGCTATTGTAAAATAAAGGTAGTGGTGGCTAACGTGGTTAGCATTGTGGCCTCACACCCCAAGGGTTAAGGGATCGATTCCCACCTCGGACCTGCGTGCATGGTGATTGCATGCTTCCTGTCCTCGCTCTGTATTTCGGTTTCTTCTCACTGTTTAAAGACATGCAAGATTAGGTTGATTGGCATTTCTCAATCGCAGTGTTATCTGCGATGAATTGGTAACCTATCCACGGTGCACCCCGCCCCATGCCCTTAGCATCCTGGCCTAACAGTGTAAGCAGTATAAAAGATAAATGAATAAACAAATGAAGTGAAAAAACTATCCCAAATTTTTTTTTTAGGGAAACTTAAAATAAGCTAGTTGCATAATTGCATCTGAATGTTTTCCTAACTTTTCATTCCAAGATATGTCAGCTGGACATGATCACATGGCAAATTCTTTGCATGTGCACAACGCTCCTTAAGAATGTGTGTTAGGTTATGCACGTTAAACCTAATAATAATTTTACATAACTGTGTTCAATACCACAGGTAATGTGTTCTAAAATCTAAAAACCATCATTTAGATTTTTTGTTTTTGTAACAGTGCATATTTTATATAATTCTTTGTAGTGCAATGTTTTTGTTTGTCTATGAGTATACTTTGTTGAAGCACCTTCTCGTTTTATAACGGCACTAAGAGTTAATCAGCATGCTACATCTTGACTTGCCAATATTTTCTGACACTTTCTTACAAAAGCATTCTAGATCCATCGATTGTTAAGGCTGTCTCCTGTGCACAGCCTACCTCAGGTCACCTCACAGATTTGTAGTCATATTAGTTGTCTGTGCTCTGGCTGGGCCATTCAGAACATTGATCTTCTTTTGATTATGTAATCACTTTGTTGATTTGGACGTATGGTCATGGTCACTGTTGTGCTGAAAGGTGAAAATCCTTTTCATCTCTGGCTTTACACCAGATGCCTGAATGTTTTGTGCTAAAATCAACTGGTGATTCATCTTGACAAAAAGCCCCAGGTTTGGCTGAGGAAAAGCAGTCCCAAAGCAGGATGCTGCTATCACCATGGGTATAGTGTTCCTTTGGTGATTGTGCTTTTTTTGGGCCAAACATACCTTTTGGGATTCTGAAATTATTAAGCCTTTTTGAAATTGGTCTCATCAGACGATAGCACATTTTGCCACATGGTTTGGGGTAATTTAGTTGGATTGTGATGTTTTCAGCCACCCTACCTCTAAGCCCAGACTTGTGAATGGCATGAAAGATTGTTGTCACATGCAGAGAGTAATTAGTATTTGTCAGATATTGTTCTCTAGTACAACTCCTTTTAATGATGCTGCAGGTCTTTTGGCATCTTCACTTTATTGTCTTGTTTATTGTCTTGTTTACATTTTGAAGGAACATCCAGTTCTTCATAAGGTCACTGTGGTCCCTTATTTGTTCCACATGTTGATGACTGCATGTTTTTATGGTGTTCCATGGAATATCTACTGATCATTATACATACTTCAACAAAGGAGATCCTGTACACATCTTAAGGACCAAGCTGCTTCAGCAATTAGGTGAAGCCAAGAAGATGCCAAGAAAAGACTACAGAAATATCTTGGTTTATATTTATGGTTTATGTAAATAATTAACTTACATTCTGGTCAATGATAAGATATTTGAACACGATATTAAGTGTGAGATGTCATGGTGGTAGCATCGTGGCCTCGCACCTCTAGAGTCGAGGATTCGGTTCCTACCTCGGGTTTGTGTACGTGGAGTCTGCCTGTTGCAGCCATACTTGATGCAACGGATTGGAGCACCTTCCTGAGCGTACCCCCTCGCTTGTTCAAAGTCTCCTGGGATTAGCTCCAGGAGCCCCCATGACCCTATACAGGATAAGTGGTATAGAAGACAAAAGATATTAAATGTAGTTGTTTTTTGTTCACATAATTTGCTAGTTAAAATGTTTCTAAATTGATTATTCTTAGTTGATTGTCACTTCACAGAACTAGTTATAGTATTTTAACCTGCAGTACTTTAATATTTGTAAAAATGATACACTCGTTGGCTAGCTTAGCTGTTCCCTAAAACATGAGGACTGCCTCAACCTACTGTAGCAGGCCTACTCTCTTTCCTCTATACTTGTACTTTTTCTTGTACTATAAAGAAGTATTTCGGCGCTCACAAAGTAAGAGTTACATGTACATCAATTTTAAAGCAGCTCTTAAAAAGGTTAGGTTAAAATTGTAATCCAATGATCAGTCACAGCATTCAAACACGGTGAAATGATTAAGCAAGAATCAGCAACACAACAGTGAAAAAAATACGACAAAGAAAATTATGCCTCAGAATTTACACAAACCCAAGGGAATGCAAGACTATGAAAAGTGTTCATGATAAGCATGTGCTTGAATAGTGAACAAAAGAAGTGACCACGAACAAAATTGAAGAGACCTTCCCTGGTGAAAAGGGAACGTGCACTGAGCTCTTGTTACATGATAATGAGATTTTAACGTGCAGATAGCATTGCTGCCAGGTGCTATAGGTAACCCATTAGTACTATTAATTGACTCTTATTAGTGATTCAGTATAGGTATAATAAGCAATATTAGACGAGAGGGAGTGCTGTTGTGCTAAATATCATCAGTTTTACAAACATAATTTATCAACAAATTATGTTTTTCCCCCTTTATTTAACCAGGCATTTCGCTTCACCAACACATATCCTTCCATGACTAGAAGTTGTGTGCTGATCCAATGGTCCAAGGTCCAAAGGGTGAGGAGAATAAACCATGAAAGTGAAGACAGTCCTTTAAATCTCATTCTCTTTATACTATATTTAAAAATGACATAAGATTTAGAATAATCATCTAACTGCCAGGGTTCCTGGGTCAAATCCCTAGGAGCATTAAACATACAACCTTTCTCACACACCAGGTAGTTTCCCTTAATAAGGAAAGAGATTTTGGATTCAGCCTGGTTTTAGAAGCTAGTTATAGTTCCATAGCTCACATTAGTCATGAACAAAACAAAGAACGACTTAGAGGCAATCCCCAAGTAGATGAATTGTTTAATATGACATATAATTCATGTTTTTTTTTTTTTTTTTTTTTTTGCTGAGAGTGCTTCCATGACTGGTTTTGAATGTGGGTTTTGGCAGGCAGCTGCTCTCTCCTTTTTCCAGTACTGTGGATGGTACTGATGTACTTTTTCCATGGTGTTGTCTGACAGTTAAGGTGTAATTACTGAATGTTAGAACACTTGTGACATGGAGTGATACATATTGTTAACCTGATTGTCATGTTCCGGATGGTATATGGGCCGTGGGCTTAAAAAGCAGGCATGGGGATGATTACCATCAGGGGATGATAGTAAAGGGAGTCTTTGTTAACAAAAAAAAAAAGAAAACAAACCAAGAACTCAAACTATAAACAGCATTTAGCATGACAAAAGACTCAAACAAACTAAACATAAAGCAGAATAAACTAGAGACAAGACAGGGCAAGACTAGAGACAAGACAAGACTGAACTGGTTAGTAGCTAATCTGGTTATGGTAGACATGGATGATGGACTAACCAGGTTAGTAACTACTAGGGTTAGTATCTAAACCGGTTAGTAACTGAGCCTACTTGGGGAGAACGAACACACAAAAGGCTAAGCACACATTCGGCTAATTCCTACTAGAGGCTAAACCCGCTAGCAGCTAAACACTCACGTGGCTAAACAGACAAACAAAACCTACAGGTAGCTAAACATACAAGGGGCTACACAAACACTGGAGACACAAACAGTACTTACATAAACCTCGAGACAAACAACACTTCACTAGACAGAATCAGCTCCACAAACACTGAAACGCAATGAACATAAACATAACCAAAACTAGAGCCTTCTTAACTTCACAAAATGTTCAATTAACAAAACTGAAACCAAAATACAAATTAAACAAAACAAAATGCCCATATGACAATACTGATAGTAACTTATGCTTGACCCAGTTTCCCAGAACTAGCAGCTATTTATAGATGGTTCTAATGAGCTACATCGGTTCGGGTGAGTTTCCTCATCACCTGACCGAGGTGCCTTCTGGGAAACTGAGTCTACAAACAAAAACTACGAAAAACAAGACTCCGGGCAAACAGTGCCCTCTAGAGGTGAACCCTCACAGATAGTTAAATATTTTGATCAGATTACTCGGTAGAAACTACTTGGCTCCATGTACAGTGATAAGCAGATGACATCCTTTTTTTTTTTTTTTTAGATCAGAATTAACAAAGAATTATTTAAACTATTTGTTTTTTTCAGACTAAAAATAGCATGTTTGGAATGAGTGTGAGGCCAAAGAACAGTCTGTTTTAAACCCCATCTCCATGTTTTACACACACTCAACCAACACATGCTGATTCCCACCTGACTCTCTCACGCATGACTCGTTTGACAGCTAGCTTCTTTTTTTTTTTTTTTTATTCAATCAGAGCGCAGCAGCATTTACACCCATGCCCCAGCCTCCTGAACCAGGTGTGTGTGTGTGTGTGTGTGTGTGTTTGAGCGTGCATGTGTTTATTCATGTTTGAGCATAATTTGCATTCTTGCTTGTGTTTCCCCACTGTGTATTTTCAGGTCGCTTAATGCTCACCTTCCTGTCTCTTCTTATTACAGGCAGACGTGGAGGAAAGGCTTCCCTTATGGTTTTTTGCTGTTATTTTGACTAGAAAAAAAAACAGACATATGCCACTGTCATCAGATTACTCAATCTATGGAAAAGTACTTATATTAAAAATAGAGACAGGAAGTGAGAGAGAGAGAGAGAGAGAGAGAGAGAGAGAAAGATAAGAAGAGAAAGAGTGAGTCCATCCCAGACAAAATATGGACAAAGTCCTGCCTAAGAGACAGTTGGTCATGCCCCCACAACCCTGGCATCACCTATGAACACTGCAAAACTACTGTGCCACAAATAGTGTTGTTATTATTGTCATTATCATGCCAGCCTTTCAAGAAGCATCATCATCTGCCACATCATTGTTAAAATGCACATATTCATCAGGGGTTTAAAAAACCTGTACACTATGTGTGGTATACACCTACAACCTTAGAAGATTTGGAGAGAAATAGTAGGAACATTGCTAATAAACCCAAAAATAAATACATTATTCATACTGAACAGAACGTGTTCTAAACAGATTTGAATGCAGATATGAATAGAAGCACACTACTGAGGTTCTTTTTTTTTAAGCTTGGCAGAAAGTTTCACAGGGCAAAAAGTTGAGACTAGAAGTGTGCGTCAGGACTGGGATCCCGCAGGATGCAACAAAAAAGTTGCATGAGTGGGAGGTTTTTAGACTCTTCTTGCTTTTTATGCTGTTTGACTAAAAATTGTAACTCTGACTTGGAAAAACCAAAGAAAACACTCTCGCAACTTAACCCTGTGTAAAATCAAATCAATATGGCTGCTCAAAGGATTAAAAGTAAGTTATACTGTATTACCAGTACAGTATATGGCTAAAAGTATATAAACACCTGATCACCATATATTTGGTTCCTCCCCAAACTCCTGCCACAATGTTGAAAGCACACAATTTGATCTAATGCATTTGGATGCTACAGCTTAGCAATTGTCCCGTCACTAGAATTAGGAAATGTAAGGTAATGTGCCAGAAGCCATATCAGGTGAGGAACACTCCCCACAACTGGAGAGAGATATATGTCATTTCAGTGGCAGTTTTTATGAGGTCAGGTTGCCAACTCAGTGCCCACTTGTATCTGAGCGTAAGAGTGAAAGACACTGCTCAAGGTCCCGACAGTGTCAGCTTGTTGGTGCTGGGACTTAAACAAACCACTGATCTACCCATGACCCATCACTGGAATTAAGAAGGCCAAAAATGTTCAAGCCTGTGCAACGTAAGCTCCATAAAGATATGGTTTGCACCAGGTTGGAGAGGATGAACTTGAGTGGTCCGCACAAAGCCCTTACTCTGACATCAATACACATAGCCACATTACAAAAGTACGACTTCCTAGAAGGTTGTAGTTTATAGAGCATATGGGCACTAAATCTGGAATAAGAGTCCAATAATGACATACTTGTAGTGTACAAACACACATACAGTACTTGTAGTGTTTAAACATACACATACCAAATGATTTTGGCCTTCTGTTGGTTTTACATATTGATATTAAGTCTATTTTACTGAAATTTATATTTGGGCATTCAGCAGATGCCCTTATCCAGAGCAACTTTTATCTCGTCATACATATTTTGCCCAACAGGGACAACTAAAATTTTAACCTGGGACCTTCCAAACCATAGTCCAACACCTTAACTACCGAGCTACCCCTGACCGCTAAATAAGGTTTGTATTATATTTATCGCTATTTAATGAGTCGAACCTACTGATTTTTACCAATATTTATTTTTGTTTAGCATAGTTTTTTAAATGGAAATTCTGCCTTTATTTTAAATATGTCCTCCAATATTAGCTTAGCTACATGCTGCAAGCTACATTAAGCTTTTTAAATACATAAAATATTTAATTTGCTATTTTAAGGAGGTAATTATACCCAGAAGCAAAGGTAGTTTGAAATTCTAGCTGGTAATGTATAGCTTAAGGGTGAGGAGAATAAACCATGAAGTGGCGGACAGTTCTGTCAATCTTGTACATTTAACTTTATGTCTCCACTTATCTTGCTTTAGAATAGCTTCAGCTGACTTTCTGAGAAGACATTCATATTTTAGAGCACTTTTCCCTTATTTATAGACTGTTCATTTTAAATGAAATCCCAATGAGTTGTTTAGAATTCTCTTATTTATACAGTGCTATAAAATATCCATAAGTTACACAAGAGCTCTTCTTGCTCTTGCCAATAATTAAAAAATAAATAAATAACATCGCTAGGTCTCTGATGGATTATAAATCCTATTAAAACCCCTGCCGTGCAACATATCATTACAGGTGCTGGCTGGAAGCCTGAGATCATTTCTTTGTTCAAGTGACTTCTTTTATTTTATTTCTATCAAGCTGCATTGTTTACGTTTTGCTTGTCATTATCACATATGAACATTTTGAAGTGAAGCATGTGGAGCTTGTACAAAGTACTGCATACCCAGGAAACTCTATTCTTATTTAATGCTGTGGACCGGAGCAGGAGGTAATATGTTATTTACATTTACGGCATTTGGCAGACGGCCTTATCCAGGGCGACTTACATTTTTTATCCCGCTATATACATCTGAGCAGTTGAAGGTTAAGAGCCTTGCTCAAGGGCCCGACAGCAGCAACCTTGTGGTGCTGGGGATTGAACCTGGGCTCTTCCGATCAGTAGGCCAACACCATACTGTAAATACTGAGCTACCCCTGCCCTATTTACTGGTGGACTAGTTGCCAACGTTTCATATGTTCATTGCTGTGACCCAGATTCAATTCCCGGGAAGTGAACCAATCCTGACCAAATAAAAAATGGGAAGGGTCGTATTAAAAAAGGCATCCAACTTTTTCCAGGATCCTTTTCTATAGAAATGGATTTATCTTATAATGGATCTATCTATCTATCTATCTATCTATCTATCTATCTATCTATCTATCTATCTATCTATCTATCTATCTGTCTGTCTGCCTATCTATCTATCTATCTATCGATCTATCTATCTATCTATCTATCTATCTATCTATCTATCTATCTATCTATCTATCTATACGTATGAATACTGTATATACTTCTTCCCAGTATTTTCACCCTGGAACAGTACTATCCAGAAATCACACATTCAATTTGTCTGTGCCAGCGTTGCAACTCAAGCCAGTTTTACATTAGCCTTTAAAAATAATTACTTGTCATAGTCATAGTTGTCCATGTTTTTAACCAGATTGAGTGATAATGTTTTCTCCATGTCAGATTATGTAATGAAGATCTTTTAATGATGGACATGTGAAATCTTTGTGCTTATAATATCACTATGCTGTGCCTACTGCCAAAACTTTGTTCCAGACTGTCTTTGGTTATCATGGCACCATATTGGCACTGGTGTTCTAAGACAAAACCAAAATGGGCTGAAAATCATACAGTGTAAACCTGGCATTAATTATTAGAGACATGACTAATACCCGAGTGTACAAGAGAATCTGGGAAACATTGCTGTTAAATCAAGATACGGGACAGGGAATAAACTTAAATTTTAGTTTGTTCTGATTACCTATAGGTATAATTTCACACAATTTGCAGCTATAGGATACATGCTATCATGATAGCATTATATTATTTTATGTTCCATTTATTTATTTTTTTGTTCTGCATCTCTGGGTGGAAAGTTTCACTTCCCTTTTAACTTTCCCACCCTGTGATCATGACTATGTGACAAAGCCTAAACATGTGACAGAAAACTAATTTAAAACCACTTTCAGTACAGTTATAGTAATCAAGCAAGTTTTTATATTTTTACATTTTTTACCTTCATCTTCAGTAACTTTACTTCATCTTTTCTTCTTCTACCTAATTTATTTCATATTATTGTAGAATGCTCTAGCACCTACTGTCATAAGTTCTATATTTTTTTAACTGAATGTACTGTAGTGAGAAACTGGAAGCCAATGCAATTGAGCAAAAGTAGGTATGATATGGCCTGATAGTTTAGCCTGCATAATAAGCCTTGCTGCGGAATTCTGTAAAGTTTCAAGCCGATGTAAAGTTTCTTTGGGATGGCAATCAAGATGTAATTAAAAAGTCATGTTCAAAATGCATACAGTAGCTGATAGCTAGTTAATTGACACATGCAATGCTGCTGTCACTCGAAATTGCCTTTACCCCGTATTGTGCATAAGTTACATAAAAATCCATCCCTGCACAGTTGCCATGAATGGAATGGAATCTAGCTTTGTAGCAGCCTGCAAAAAAATATACCAAACATGACTTTTGATATAGCAGATTTGGAACCAATAACCAGCTTTTCACATTTACCCGTATTCAGTTTAAGGTAATTGCTGGTCATCAATACCCAAGCATTACTGGAGCAGGTATCATTAAGTGCAAGAAAGAATCAGCTCGTTTAACAGGAAAATAAAGCTGAGTGTCATCCACATACAGTAAGAATGGTAACTGTTAGCACTGAGCTTTGGGGTATTTCTCATGTAAAGGTGGAAATCACAGACTAACAGTTATTAATCTGGGCAAACTTCAAAATCAACATCCTCCCTGCAAAACAGAAAACCCATACAGTGACATGAATGCCAATATTAAAGAGACATCCTGATAGTATCATCATATCATTATATCATTCTAAACACAGAACTAAGGTCCAGGAGAATAGGAATGGGAAGCTGGCTAGAGTCTGCCATCTGCCAAGATCATTAGTTATTTTTACTAAGGCCGTCCTGGACCGGTACCCAGATTAAAAAGGAGTAAAGGTCATTGATTCTACGGTAACTCTGAAACTATGCAGCAACTACTTTTAACAAATTTTTAGAAAGAAAATGCAGATCAGAAATTGGTCTATAATTATTGAAATCGCCAGCGTCAGAACCAGGATTCTTTAACATAGATTTAATCATAGCTCTTTTCAGTGAGTCAGGAATTCTGCAGTAACAAGAAAGAAGTAGATAATCGATGTTATTAGTTAAAGAATAACTGTCAGACATGCCTTAAGAAGGCCTGTTTGAACTGGGTCAAGCTGACAAGTAGAAGAGTGTGACCTAACAATATTATCAGAGATTTGAGCCTCTTTTGAAGGATCAAAATTATGAAGGGCGTTTATAAAGTACCAGACCTGAGGCATATGATAATAAAAGAGAAATGAGCTGACCGTGAATTGTCTCAGTCTATATAAGATTAATAATATCAGGTGATATAACCAGTCTTTTTCCTGTAAAAAAAACTGTGTCCTTGCAACTGCAGGGTCCGGGTGATCCCGAATAGCCTGTAATGAATATTGAATATGGAATGTGAAGACGTTGTAAAAATGGGTCACCATTGGCCTCCAAGGTCTCTAGTTGGACTTCAGAGGTTATTGGTTGGATGAATGGATGGATGGATGGATGGATGGATGGACTGTTGTCTCTAGTCACCCCAATGATGTAAGGAAAGTTCTGGCCAGAGAGAGTGCATGTTTGTACACAGCCTACATCTGTTTATGCACAGCGAGGCCAGGTTGTTTAGCCAACCATACCACACAAGGGCATTGAGCCAGCATAGGGCAAACCAGCATAAATCAAAAGTATAGCAAGGGGCAGTATGAACAAATGTGACTAAAGGTGTTCATACTGTCATGTAGGTGCTAAATCCAGAGGATCCAGAGAACTGTAAAAAGCAAGCTTATTTGTCAGTGATGCAGTGTGAGCATAGCTAGGAAAAGACTAGTTACTTTATGATACAAGATATGGAATTCATTATTAATAATATTGATCAAGAAAAAAAGTTAAATAAAATATATAATTTAGAGTAAGGCCGTTGACAGCATTGATATTCCTTTGATTACGTTTCTTAGTTTGGGATGAGCATGTTCTATTGACACTGAGATGCTCTTCAGTTCAAGGAGCATTCTTTCTGCAAGCTGAGCCTCCTACAATTCTCCACTCTCCAAACATGCTCCTTGCTTTCTTCTGCTCTCCTCTTCCTCTCTTCCTTGCCTCTTTATTTCCATAAGAACCCCTCCCAAATACACATATACCATGGCTTTATTTTAAAATGTATTTTACCATGGATAATTGTGGGCAATTATCTCTGTCCAATCATTCATCAGCTTTCCCCAAACTTGGATTTATTTTGTGTTAGTGATGGCAGGAGTCGCATGTCGAGGAGTAATCTTTTTTTGCACTTCTTCTAGAGATGCTTTCATTTTTTTCTGCTTTCTTGATCTGGTGGGTAATCATGATCAGAGTCAACATCACTGGAGTGAGCAGAAGAAGCCTTCATTTCTTTATATATTAGGGCTTGTCTGAATAATTTGAATACTCAGGTATTTGTTGCTTACTAGTATTTTTTCTTAGTCTTCACGCACAAATCTGATCAGATCAGATCTATGTCACTTTAGTATATATGTTGCTCCAGTCATCCATTTTGGAACCTCTGTAGTCCAACTAGGGACTGTGGAGGCCAATGGCAATTACCATTGCATTTATACCTATTGGCCTCCAAAGTCCCTGTTTGGACAACAAAGGTTCTGAAAGTCAACATTCACACATGCATTACGGTCAATTTGAGAATGCCAATTAGCCTAATCTGCATTTCTTTGGACTGTGGGAGGAAACCAGTGTACCCTGAGGAAATCCGCCAAGCATAGGGAGAACATGCAAGCTCCATACGCACAGACCCCGAGGCAGGAATTGAGCCGGGACCCCGGAGGTGCAACGTGACAGTGCTAACCATTATGCCACCATGCCTCCATATGTTCCAAGGCCAGAAATATATTTGATATGCTGTCATGTGAATTGAATGAGAATGGACTGAATTCATGTGTTTTTTTGTCTCGGTACATGCGCTGTGGTGATTTGTGCCAGCAATAGTTGTCTAAAACAGGTAAAGCAAGGCATCTGGCATCATAGCCTTGGCCCATGTATGCAATGTAGTAATAGTTTCTTCACTCTGTGCGCTGCATGGTATGGTAAAATTGTGAGCCATATGGACTTTATTTCCAGTCATGTAATCTAAATTACTGGCTACTGTAAAAAAATTATTTTGTTTATTATTATATATTATAAGTATTATCTTTGTACAAAATCAACTGTTTGAAAAAAAAAAAAAAACAGTGGATTGGAATGTAAATAAAAATACAGGCTGTAATGTCGAGGGACCAAGCATAACTTACTTAACCCTATTTGGCATCTTTTAAAAATCTATTGTTATTATGTAAACGTATGAGAAGCAGTAAAACAAGGCTGTAGATGGCTTCTTTACACAGCCCACGAGTTTAAGTAGGTTTCCTCCCAGTGACCCAAAACATGCCAGTAATGGACCGGCTATGCTAAATTCCTCCTGAATGTACAGTAAAGAAGCATGATCCAAATTCACCTCGACTCTGGTCAGGATATGGCTATTATTCAACGGGTTTCCTAATAACAGTGAAAATGCAGTCGGGATAAGACTTTCTCTGCAGCTACAGCATGTCAGTAAATTATCATGCATTGCTACATTTACATAGTAATTACACTGTGATGACAGTAATTACATGGTTTCTTCAATATTGTGTCTCAGAGCTGCCCAAATATTATATTACCAGAGAAGAACACTGTTGTTATGTAAGGAGGTTAAGTCAGATGCAAATTCAGGTTAATGAGTTTAATGTAATCAAGCACAGGTAAACAGATCTAAGTCATCATGCAGAACTGTAAACAAAAACAAGCGAGGGTTCAGGCAGTGAGCAAAAAAAGATATCAGAAGCAGGCACTAAAGACAAGGGGCCGGGGAGCAAAACCTTTTTTATATTAAAGATATTTAAGCAAAATAAGCAATAGGCTTTGTGAAGTCAGACATAAGCATTTACGTTGTAAAGTCAATGATTTCTCTAAAGGGGTGTTGTAGTCCATGGTGATCACGTCTGTACAGGAGAACATGTAGAAGTGGCGTCTGGGTGGATTCTGGTAATATATATTTACTTTTTGTTAAATATTTATATACAGTTGAAACCAGATATTTATTTATTTTTTTCTTAACTGTCAAACATTAAATCAGGGTAAACCTTTTCTGTTTTATAAATATTAACATAGTTTTTTTGCATTCGTTAAATGTCAGAATCAAGCAAGGGAGAATTTTATGCTATTTTTTTATTATTACTTTCATCAGTAAAAAAAATTACATGCACTTCATTAGTATTTGGTAGAATTGCCCTGAAACTGTTTCACCTGGGCCAGACGCTTCGGGTATCCCTTCACAAGCTTTCTACAACAGTTTGCTGGAATTTTGGCCCACTCCTTTTAACTGAATTGGTACAACTGGGTCAGGTTTGTAGGCCTTGCACTCGCCTTTTCAGTGCCGCCCACAAATTTTCTATGGCACTAAGATCAGTTTGATCACTTTGTAACTAATTTGGAGGTATGCTTGGGGTCATTGTCCATTTGGAAGACCCATTTGTGCCAAGCTTTAACTTCCTGGCTGATATCTTTAGATGTTAGATGTTGCACAGTAACACATGCCTCCTATTTTGTGAAGTGCACCAGCGTACATTATACTGTGCATAAACAGTGCAGAAGGGATCGGTGCACTTATATAGTATGGTAGTATAATGTACAGCGTACATTATACTACCACCCCCATACTTCACAGTTGGTGTACTGAGGCTTTAAAGCTTCGCCTTTTTCCTTCAAATATACTGTTTATTATTATGGCCGAACAATAAAAATTTTGGTTCATCAGACCACAGGACAATTAAGGTTTTTGTCCCCATGTGCAGTTGCAAACAGTAGTCTGGCTTTTTTCTGGTGGTTTTGGAGTAATGGCTTTCTCCTCCCAGAGTAACCTTTTAGCTCATGGTGGTACAGGACTCGTTATACTGTGGATATTGACACTGCCTTACCAGTTTCAGCCAGCATCTTCACAAGGTATTTTGCTGTTGTCCTGGGGTTGATGCGACATTAGTATTAAGTGTGTGACATTTTGCACCAAAAAACTTTTCTCTCTGGGACTCCGGGAATCCGTCTCCTTCCTGAGCGGTATGATGGTTGATTTCCCTTGATTTCCCCATGACGTCAAAGGAAGAGGCTCTGTGTTTAAGGTGTGATTTTATATGCATCCACAGGTGTGCCACCAATTAACTGAAATGGAATCAATTAATCTATCAGAAGCTTCTTAAGCTCAGAATGGAATTATCTGAAGTTTTTCTCTGAAATTTAATGTATGTATACTTTTGACTTCTCTGATAAAAGGAATAAAAAAACATAAAAATTCTCCTTCACTCGATTCTGACATTTAACAAATGCCAAAAAATTTTAATATTTATTGATCGCAAACAGAAAAGTTAACTCTGATTTAATGTTTGACAGTAAAGAAAAAATGTTTTTGTGTCTTTTTCTGAGGTGTATGTAAATATCTGATTTCAACTGGATATATATAAAAATATGTAGCATATTAATAATGCGAGTTGGTTACCGTTCCGTTATTGATCATTGCTTTGAGTAAACCAATTAATGATTAATACATAATCAGTTTAACCTCACAGTACAATGCTTCTTTGGGCTTTTACAAGTCTATCAATTAAAAATCTAAATTAAGGTTCATATAAGGACAGTAAATTAGATGGTCATTTAAATTTTCCTTCTTTGCACATCGACTGTGAAGTTTGTCACCCAAAATGCAAGGGCCACATTTTTTGTGCAAAAATGCATTCAAAAATGCAAGTTCTGCTGACATCAACTTTCTGATTAGTAACACAGTAACCTTAACTGTTTAAGGAACAACTGCCCCTATAGACATGAAGCTTCTGAAATCTCAGTGAGCTCAGTTGAGTTGCTATCTTTTAAAGCTACAGTATATTAAGTACAAATGTAAAAAAGATATATGGTTAGTTTGAATCTTTTACGGTTAAAATACAGTAGATCATGCACAGCACATCCATCCATCCATCCATCTATCTATCTATCTATCTATCTATCTATCTATCTATCTATGTCTGCAAACCAGATGGGATAGCATGTCCCTGAAAAATGCTGTGATAGCCATGCTAGTTAAGTGTGCCCACAATTTCGCCTAAGTCGATGCTGTAACCTCTTGCAGCCGGAGGTCTAGAGAGAGCTGATTGGCCGAGCTCTTTCAGAGGGGAGGGATGAGAGGTACTTACACTCAGAAAAAAATAACTCGTTGAATGAACATAATTAAATTATGGGAAGAATTTCCACCTGATTTAATGGCTTTCTTTCAGCATTAAGCAATTTTGTTAACCCAACTTAATGTTCTTAGGTTCTTAGGTAAACTGAATTAATTTTATTAGTTTCATTTAACTTATTTACTACAGCTGCGACCAACATAATTTAATACTGTTAACATAAATAAATAGCGTTGGTACAACAAATTTTTTAGTGTTTTTAGTTGGAGTGTAGCGCTTCCACATTAATCACGGCTCTACAGCCAATCAGGGGCAACTGTGAGCTCACGCAAGCAAAAGAAGCAGATAGCGCTGTTCTCTATCTTCTCTGTGTTACGCCGCCCCCAACGGTGAGTGAGCGAGCAGTTCAAAAAGATGCGGTCGGCTGGCATGATACACGTGATAGTCTTCGGCCCTCCCGACTGAGTGGTTGTAGTAGCCTTAATGTGGGAGCCCCCTAGTGACGGGTGGGAAAATCAGGGGGAAAAAAATGTTTTGACCAAGTCACCAACAGTGTCAACAGCAAAGCACCCCTACTGTACATCACACCACCTCCTTCATGCTTTCATGCTTCACAATGGAAAGCATACATCCAGGAACCTTTTTTTGTTTTTTTACCCTTTATATGATTTTCAAAGAAAAAAAAATCTAATTCGACTCATCAGACCAAAAAACAGTTTCCACTGATCTAATACCCATTTCTTATGTTTCTTAGACTAAGCAAGTGCTTGTTGTTCCTTAGAAGTAATGGTTTCTTTGCTGCAATTCAACCATGAAGGCCTGACTTACACTTTCTGCCACTTGAACTCTAAGAAGCATTTATGTGAGCTCCAATCTGTGGTGCTGCAAATTGTTTCTGAGGCTGGTAATTCTAATAAATTAACCTTTGCAACTGGGGTAGTTCTCGATCATCCTTTTCTGGGATGCTCCTCATGAAAGCCAGGTTCATCATAGTGTTTAATATTTTTGTGACTGCACTTGGAGATACATTCAAAGTTCTTGAATTTCTTCAATTCTTATAGCCATGATGGACTGCCATTTATTTTTACTTAACTGAGTATTTCCTGCCATAATTTGGATTTGTACAGTAGTTTTAGTAGCACTAATAGGGCTATTGACTCTGCACAAGACAAGTGATGGCCTAAAAGATATTATGAAGTCAAGAAATGTCACAAATTATCTCTCAACAAGGCAAACCATTCCACGTGACCACCCGTGAATCTGATGAGACAATGCCGTGAGCGTGCTAAACTGTCATTAAAGCTACTGTAAATCTTGCTACTTTTAACAACATATATTTTGGATGAGTAACACTTTTTTGTTACTAAATAATTCCATATGTGTTTTTTTTAAAGTTTGGATGTCTTCAGTATTTATGTATAATGTTGAAAATAAAAATAAAGAAAAAATGCTTAGGGAGACAGGTATATTTTCTACACAGAAAAACAGAATATATATATATATATATATATATATATATATATATATATATATTCTGTTTATATATATATATATATATATATATATATATATATATATATATATATAAATAAATAAATATATATATATATATATAAAGAGAGAGAGAGAGCAAAGATAATTAAAAAAATAAACTAGTGTTGATTTTACAGGATGCTAAGCTTAAGAATCAGAATAAATACATGAAGGAAATCGATTGATTTAATGTATTCATGCTCAGGAACCTCTTGATCCTGCAGTGGCCGCTGGGAAATCTGCAGAAGAGATTTTCCAAGGAGAACGGCTATAAATATGCCATTTGATAATCACACTTTTGAATACCCATATTGAAATGTCTCTTGATATTAAAGTAATCCGGTGTATTATTATGAACATAATGTCTCTTCTGGCCAGGGCACACTTGTGTCTCTGTCACATTCAATCAAAATGCAAATGTTTTAGTTCAAAGCCACTTGGTCACTCACGCAGTAACCTTTTATCCAGATCTTGGAAAAATATTTGCTCATATCCGTCACTGTGAGTATTTTATGAAGATAGAATATTCAATATTTATATTTAGGTGAATTACAGTAAGTTTTTCTTTTTCTAAATATCTATTAGATTTTTTCATTTCTATAGCACCGAATGTGACCAATAGTGACCCTAAGCTATTTGGTGCCCCAGGAGAAAAATTACGTGAAAATGATAACGTAGTTGCTTTTGTATTTTGAGCACTTCTGCTCACTCTCTGAACTCAGCATCTGTTCTTCTTCTGAACTCAGCTCCACAGGGTTTGGTTCTCTTCTCGCTGCTCAGCTTGTTTTTAGTTTGTTCTGCTTCCCTCACACATGCCTCGCTTGTTATATCACATGGATACATTGTACACAGTAGTGACCTCAGTGCTGCCAAATTTGTTCAGGAGAAAGTTAACTACTGCATGCCCAAACAGTGGCTAGAAGCTGCCAAATGACACCATTGACTTTATTGCATATTCACTGAATCACTATGCTCATTTGCATATCAAGATGTGCTATAAGAGGAAAAAAGATCTCCTTGAGACACTTGGTTATTCATAATATAATACAATAAAATATATCTTTATTGCAATAAAAAAGTAATGAACCTTAGCATTTTAATTAGAACGTAAACGTATAGGATATATTTTGGTAATTGCATGAAAAAAAAAATACATTTATATATTTAGGGTTGGGTTCAGTATTAGGTCTGGCTGTAAGGGTATACTTTTTAAAATTGTACACATCAGTATTCAATTATGCAGAATTTTGTTTTGATTAGTGACTGGATGTTGAGAACAATAGTGATTATTGGTTGATTATTGATAACAACGTTGATCAATGGTTGATTGTGGGAAACAGTGGAAATCAGTGGTTGGCAAACAACGTTGTTGAGTAATTAGCTCCTGGGAAAAATGTTGATCAGTGATTGGTTGTTGGTAAATAATGGTGATGAATGATTAGCCCTTGGTCATTTGGAGAAATGGTGACCAGTTATTGGTTGTTTTGAAGAATGGTGAGTGAAAAACAATGTTTAAAATAGTGGTGTTTAGTCCTTGGTCATTTGAATCAATGTTGTTCAGTGATTGGTTGTTGGGAAACAAAGGTGATCATTTATTTGTTGTTGGGAAAAATGGTGATTGGTTAGGAAATAATGCTGATTGGTGATTAGTCCTTAGGAAACAATAATAATCAGATCATGACTGGTTTTGTTCAGTTAATGACATTTCTAACTTCACCATTAATGGCACCAAATTAAACAACAAAGTCAATCCTGGTTGACCCAGCATGTAATTTCATACTGTATACCCTACTTGCTTTTTTTGATGATTCTAAAATATTCTATTTAACAACAGCACCTGTATAAACATGGCACAAATATAAAACACAATGTGCCCTAGGCAGAACTGGCGGGTTTTCACACATAGGCTCCCTATGTCAAGGACTGTAACATTTGACATCCAGAGGTAGGTGGACATAAGTGTTTCTTTATTAGAACTATTCCCTATACTCAATTCATATCCATGAGCAGTGGCAAGACCTCAAGAAAATAAGGTTCTTGGGTCAATCCATATTGATAAATTCCAAAGGTGGGGCAGAGGTCAAAACTGAAGCAAGGAGAATCAAAGGAACACAGGGGAGTTGGAAATAAGGATCTATAAATAGGAGACTCTGAAGGTATCCTAAAATTACTTTTTAAAATTAATTCTTCAAATAATAAAAAATATATATAGAATTGCAAGAAGGATTTGGTTTTAGAATGGTAGAAAAAAAGATTCACAGTGATAAAAAGTTGGCTAAAAAGAGGACATTTGGAATTTAGCTTAATAGTTCAGGACTGGACTTTCCAACACTCTATATGAGCCTCCATTAACGAACTGGACTCCATATTAACTTAAAGACATCATCTGTTATAATAAACTTCCAAAAACCCAACATTTGACTGCATAACAATTCATGCTATCTGTTATCACCCAAATGAGGATGGGTTCCTTGATGAGTCTTGCTTGTTCATCAGAGACAATCTGATAATTTTGATTCATACACATTTTTTCACATTTCATACACATTTCCATAATTTTGTAAACCTTTGATTTTGTAAACCTGCTTTGCCACAAAGCCCATTGTTAAAAGCGATAAACAAGTAAATTGGATTGACATGGCTCACGTTATTCAACCAGTTACATTAGTTTAAATAGTTCCATCTCCAAGGGTTTTCGTTAAAAGGAACAACAACAACAATAACTGTTGGTTATTGGAGAGTAGCTTATATAAGAGATTATCAATATCGATGTTTCATCATTGAAAATGGTAACAACTGTAAATAACAATAATTAACACCTTACAGGCACCCGTACCTCCTACTGTACATATCAAAAACCACCAGCCACCCCTGACCCAGAGAGAAGCGTGAGCTTATAATGAAACTGAGGACCTACAACTCCACCCTATACTCCAACAGCATGAATAATATGAGTTAACACTGTGGGACCTTATATAGACAGGTGTGTGCCTTTCCAAATCATGTCCAATCAACTGAATTTACCACAGGTGGACACCAATTAAGCTACGGAAACATCTCAAGGATGATCAGGGGAAACAGGATGCGCCTGAGCTCAAATTTGAGCTTCATGGCAAAGGATGTGAATACCTATGTACATGTGCTTTCTAAAATTTTTTTAATTTTTAATAAATTTCCTAAAATTTTAAGTAAACTTTTTTCATGTTGTTATTATGGGGTGTTGTGTGTAGAATTCTGAGGAAAAAATGAATTTAATCTATTTTAAAATAAGGCTGTGACATAACAACATGTGGAAAAAGTGATGCGCTGTGAATACTTTCTGGATGCACTGTAGTTTACATTACAAACCTACTGTATAGAGAGTTCATTAGGTACATCTGATAAACTGCATGTTAACTTAAATATCTAATCAGCCAATCATATAGCAGCCACCCAAAGCATTTAGGCATGTGGACATGGTCAAGATGATCTGCTAAGGTTTAAACCAAGCATCAGAACTGGGAAGAAAGGTGATTTAAGTGACTTTGAATGTGGCATCATTGCTGCTAGCAGACAGGCTGGTCTGAGCATTTCTGAATCTGCTGGTCTACAGGGACTTTCACACACAACAACAGTATCTCTAGGGTTTACCGAAAATGGACTGAAAAAGAAAAAATATCAAGTGGGCGACAGTTCTCAGGGCAAAAATGCCATGTTGATAGCAGAGGTCAGAGGAAAATGAACAGACTGGTTCAAGCTGTTGTTAGAGAGGCAACAGTGACTTAAATACCATCTCTTTATGACTCAGGTCAAACAACATCTCTAAATGCATAATGTGTATGTGTACAGCACCAAAAGACCACACGGGGTGCCACTCCTATCAGCTAAGTAAAGGAAACTGAGGAAACTTGATTTCTGTTGTGGCATTCAATCATCCACTCAGAGCAAATTCAAATTCAAATTCAAATTTTATTTGAGCAGCACATCCAGCTGTGTTTATATCTGACAAGAACCTGAAATATGCTGCAGAACTGAAAATACCTCCCAGACGATGTTCGAAGTTGAATGTTGACCCAACATATAAACTTACACTGGCAAAACCTCATGGAAACATCTGCATTTATTACAGAATGGCCATAAGATGATGTTTGGATGGTTAGCTTCTTACTTTTCCTATTTATCTTTCACTTTCCACCCACACCAGTTTCATGGATTATCCTTTATGCCGGTCGGTCCAGCTTTCCCTTGCATCACTTATATGGGCATACGAAACTTTAATGTCAGACTGAACGGCATCCAATATATATATATATATATATATATATATATATATATATATATATATATATATATATATATATATATATAAACCCCTCCAGTTTCAACCGTTTCCAATAGGAAGTTAAGTTATAAAGAAAAGGTCAACTTTCTCTTTTGCGATAAATCTTTTTATTTTGTTCAGATGGTTCACCACATGGGACAACCAGTGCGAGCAGTGCTGTACTTATATGTGTATAATATTAGCTTTAATTCATCATTCAGACATCATCTGGCGAGCATTTTTGATTAAAAGCAGACGCCTCTGTGACATATTCCCAATTAGCAAACACTCTCCATGCTACATCTTGCTGATGTAACTTGATATACAGGGACAACATCGGCCAGACGTATGTGTGCTGTTATGGATAAGGGACCTTTGGGATGAGGCGGAATGGGAGATTTGCATCATGGATTTCCCACTGATATGCAGCAGCTGTGTGATGTTATCATGTCAGTATCGGCCAAAATCTCTAAGGAATGTTTTCAGCTTCTTTTTGAATCTATGTCACAAAGAATTATGGCAGTTTTGAAGGCAAAATGGTGTCCAACCATTTACAAGTAAGGTGTTCCTAATAAAGTGGCTGGGGACATTTATAGCTAAGCTAAGATGCAGTGTAATCTACATATAAACAGTATTATCTACAGATGAGTTAAAGTGTTTACTGCAGATAACATGTAGATGTAATTTTATTATTATTATTATTATTATATATATATTTTAACTGAAACTGGAATGCAAGAAGCCCAAAGAAAAATATATGAGACAAAATGTAAGGCTTTTAAACAGTATTGGGTATATTGAAAACAACACACAACAAAACAGTAATTAAATTACACTACTGCTTGTAATGATAATAATACAACAATTTGTCATAGTTCACAAGTCTGTATGTAAGCTAGAGTCCCAGCATGAATGATTGTCCTATTTCATCCCTGGAGTGAAGCCATATGATTCTTTCACATGGTCACACTTATGTCAGATGGTCACACCCATACGCATCATGCATACATAGACAGACAAAAACAACAACAACAACAACAACAACAACAACACAGCAATGAATAAATAAAAGTAAAAGAAATAATATGATTTGGCCATCTGTAGTATCGTCTTCCTTGACATGGAGCTGCCATGCTTTTTTTAGACAATGTTCCAAAAAATCCTGGTGGGGATGTAGTTAAGGCAAGATGCAGGAAGAACTTATAAGGATGTATTAACGACCAGTTAACGGCATTACTAACACTTCATTGACGTACCACAATCCTGGAAGATGACATGATATTCTGACACTGCATTGTTGTTATGTCAATGGAATCCTCATAATGACCTCTTCATGCTTGTGTTATGTCCATATTAGGTCAATGCCATGTTGTAGAAGACCGTATTAAGTTCATATTATGTTCTTACCATATTTATTGCGTACACGCAGCAGGTTGCAGCGCATCTACAGTAGGTCACGATGAGAGAATTTGGTATTTAATTACATTTATATTTAGGCATTTGGCAGATGCTTCTATCCAGAGTAACTTGGATAGATCCCTGGATTGTTGGATAGATCCTTACAATAGGTTACTAGGTTACTAACTACCATCAGTCAAACACTGTTGGGAAGTTTTTTTTTTTTTTATGGGTTTTAGAGATTTTTTAGAGATTAGCCTGGATTAGTACTGAAAAAGTTTTTCACATACATATGGAATTAATATTCATCCTAATTTATAAATACTGGACCAATTTTTTACACTATCAATTTGGGATGATGCACATATTTATACCAACTGGCCAGACACAATGACCAAGTAGTAACTGCACGATAGTGTAAGCACCTAAAAGCATGGTGTGATCTGATCATGTGGAAATAATAATCATTCAGTTCGATCTCATCGGACCCAGTCAGTGAATGCCCATGTGCGTGATAGGAAATTAGTCATATCATGATAGATGCTCATCAGGGACAATCTGCTCATTATGATTAAATGCATTTTTCTTACATCTTATACACATTTTCATAATTTTCTTTTAATTTTGTGAAGTTGCTTTGAGACAATGACCATTGTTAAAAGCGCTATATAAATAAAATTGAATTGAATTGAGCAGAACATCATCTCATAATATATGATATGCATGATCCTTTTTTTTTTTAGCAGTGTCTGTTGTGCTCGGTGAGTATTTAAGTGTGTATGGCAATTTTTTTAAAAATAGAGTAAATCAGTAATTTTAAATATCATTATATACTATGGTTCCCATTACATTAATAATAATAGTCATAAATAATTTTCATAGAATTAATAAAAGAAGTACTGTAGAGTCTTAATGATGAACCTCTTATACTAACTGTCTGTTCTATGCCTGTACTTTCCTCTCTTATCCCTATTGCTTTCAGGCAATAAGAACAGAACGGTATACAGACTTATATTAGTGATGAATGATGGGAACTTGTTTGAGAAATACAATTTGTTATATTGCTTCTAGTTCTCTGTCATAGACTCAGACCTTTGGACTTTACTGTAGATGTGGAGAGCCCACTCCAGCGTTCACTGATATCGCAATCTTAAAAGAACCAGTTTTGGTCCTTTTTCTTTTTTAGACGCTAACAGAGTCAGCTGTGAATTTCTCTTCAGCAAGATCAAAAATATCAAAAAACTGCTTCCATTCCAAAGCGTTGAGATGTTCATCCATCACAAGTTTTGTGGCTTTTGGGCCACCCGGGTTCGATCAATCCTACTTAGTGCTTTATATCCCAATCTTTCCTAGCATGCTGACAGATAATTCCTCTGCTTGAGCAATTTAGTGGTAATACTATAAAATCTCTTCTTCTAGTAAGAGAGAGAGTGATTACTCCCCTTAAAATGCACTCACAATGGAGGAAGAGGTGGTCGTTACCATATGTAGAAGTGCGCTGCTGGTAAATGTTTTAATGCTCTTCTGTCATCACAAAGTCATTGTTTTCTGTAAATCATGATCCCCGTGCCATAACGCCGACTATATTGGAGGGCAATATAACCCCTCTGGAGTGCTTAGCAGGGCTGTGTCCTAGGGCCCCAGGGTGTCTCTGCTTTTAAATAAACTGTATCCATTCATTTTGAAATCTCCAGTCCATCTTATTTCATCTTCAACAACACTACTGTACAGTGTACAATGCTAAGAAATGGAAGTCAAATAAAATCATTTCATTTGAAACATAGAGAGAGATCTCACCAAAGACATTAAACAGGTAACAGTTGAGAGGCAAATCAATTGTACACGATATTTCGCATGACAAATATTCAATATTCCAAGACATGTTTGTTGTCTGATATTGGATTTTAACACTAATGTAGCGAAGTCGGGAAAGCAATAGATGTCTGCTTTAACCCTTTAACATTAATGTGGCTTTAATATCAATGGCTTTTCCCCCTTCAAAATAGTTGATATGTTGCTTCATGGTAAAAGTATAAATATATTTACAAAAAAAAAAAGATCTAAAAAATATTTCATAAAGGACTAAATCTTTTTTAAGAGATGAAACAGCACAAAGGTTTTTTAGGATTTTTTTTGTTTTTTTTTGTTTTATGCCACAAAGCAAATAAACGCAAACTATTTCCTTTACTGGATATTTTTTTAGCAAAACATGCTGTACATCAACTGAATGGTAACGATGGCTCAGTCAGTTTAAGTAATTACATTTTTCTTTATATAATTGCTCCAATTTCGCACTCCTTAGCATAGTGACAATAAAGAATCTTGAATAAAGTGGCTGAAAATTTTTGTCTACCACAAAGTTAAGGAAAAAAAATTTAAGAAAAAATATCCACATTTTTAGGAATGTCACACATACAGTACAGTAGATGTGGTTTCAAACACTTTGTACAATCAATACATTGCCCTATGATAGGAAGAGTTATGGTTATCAAACACACTTAACTCTTAATCAACCATACTCATTTTTATCTCACTTTAGTTCAAATTAATTATTTTTAAGCAGTGCTTTGTCTGCTCTTTATTTTCCCTATAAATGCCCATGTCCTTTATACAAACTTTTCTAATCTAGCTGATCTAACTCTTTTCTCTTGCGAAAAGCAGCGGAAAGTATTATTTCTCTTGTGCAATGTTTAATTACTTTAGATGTGAATTTGCATTATATGCTGTAGTTAAATACAGTTTCATGATTAAGTTAGTATAAATACTTGTTTAAATTGAAAGAGAATATTTTTCTCTATATATTAACTGTCAATAAATTTAATGATTTAGTATTCTGATCTAAATATATTTACAATATACAGAAAAATAAATTGTATTAATATATTTCAATAAAATATGTTGAAAAATATATAAGGAATTGCCACTTTTTATATGCTCAGAAATATATATATATATATATATATATATATATATATATATATATATATATATATATATATATATATATATTTAATTATATACTTGAATTTGATTAAATAAATCTATTTTTTTATAATAAGATTATGCAAATTGCTTATGACTCATTCGCTTATGCATGAAACACAAAAGAAACATGAGAAATATTATAGTTTTATTGAACATATCGAAAGTCCTCAAATAACAGCATACAGTGATGAGCCACAACAAACACCACCTAAGACCAGTCAGTGTCCATATTCACCTCAGTTCACCACAACATTAAACCAGCAGGTTAATAGTATTAAAAATATTACAGTTTACTATTACCACTAATTTGTAAATCGAGTCCATACATAAAAATAAATACATAAATGAAATAAACTTAAATGTGCAAACTACAATATACAGTTTTTTTATTATTATTATTATAATTTTTTTTTTTTTTTTACAATTTACAATTTACACAATATAACAGACAACAGCAATCTGGTAAATAAAGACACTAAATGATACTGATACAAAATGTCACACAACCTGACAAAGATATTAAGTGTCACACTGCTCAACTCAAAGTATGATTTATACAAGAGTTATAGTAAGTCCAGAGCATTGTGACAATCTTCCAGTGAAAAGAATCAGTTAAAAGGGAGATGATTTTTTTTTTTAAAGGGAAAATTGGTTGCTTGCTGTATATAAGGGCTACAGGAACAGGGCTGGAAAGTCCTACATTAGTCTTCTCTTGTGGTGGATCTCCAACAAGTTTGTCCAAAGTCTGCATCTCCTGAAGCTGCTTAGAATCTAATGGAAGAAAAAAAAAATTGAGATTTACCTGAACACTATTAAGCTACTCTGTCCCAACTGTCTGAATGTTGAGAGATGGGCTTGAGCTTGCTCGTCAGCTGCTGTTCCGGAACATTCTCCTGCAGTTTCTTTGTTTAAATTCTTGTTCTCCTCATAATGCTTCCAAAACAAACCCAGTTAAAGCAAAGTGTATATAATTACAAAGTTAACCATTCCACAAACAAACATATCTTAATTTATATAATTAAGTGTCTGGAAAGTTATGTGTTACTGTTAAACACTGAACACTCTATAATAAAACTACTGGTTTTCAAAAACAGATCATGCAGTAACATTAACTTACTAATATATATATATATATATAAAACGTTCCATTCATTGGATGTTCTTCCCTGATTTAACTAGTCACCTGATAGTGTGCTTTGACTTTCTAAAGCCAACACCGAAGAAAGAATTACCCACAAACAAGCATCAGTTGAAGGCAGCTGCAGTAAAGGGCCTAGCAAAGCATTTTGAGAGAGGAAACTCAACATTTGGTCATGTCTATGGTGGTACAGACTTTAGGCAGCCATTGACTGCAAGAATTTCTGTCCAAGAATTAAAAGCATTCATTTAATGCAATTATTTATGAGCCCCCCCACCCCAAATTGGGTTGTGTATGAAAATGTTTGTAATTCCTGACTGGTTAATATCACTGGGTAATATCTTGACTTGTGTACAGAGGCCAAACGGTGTATTATTCTTGGACTTTATCCCTTTTATCCTAGGGGTCTCCACATCGGATCATTTGATCTGCAAGGTCTAACACAAGTTTTATGCCAGATGCCCTTACTTGTCACAACCTTTCTATTTTCTAACTGGGCTTGGGACTGGCTGTATGGGTTAATGGTTTTGCCCAAGGACTCAGCAGTGGTGGTGCTCGAACCCCTGACCCTATGATAAGCCACACAGAGTCTCACCTGCCTGAGCCAGCCTCAATATATGTGTTTTATAGTTCAATTATTTCATCTCCCACCTCGATTGGAATCCACAAATAACTAAGAGCGATTAATGGTCACCCCTGTAAGCTCTCCACTTGTCACTGATTGCTGCAGTACTGAGGTACTGATGAAGATGATAGCCTTCTGATGAAAGATTTTTTCACAAAATGCTAAACTACTTTGTTGTGTTTTGAACTGACTGTTCCAAATACCAACATTCACTTAAATATACTGTTGAAATAAGATATCTTTGGGATTTAAAATAATTGAGTATCATAAAGACAGGTTTCCAGTGTAAATGTGATTTATTGTGTGTTTCCCAGAGCCTGAATCTCAAGGGGAAACGACTTTTTTTCTAGCAAATCAGGCAGCATTTGCTGCAACATAAACCCAGCATATGTTAGGTTTGACAGATCAAGCTTAAATTATAATCCACATACTTATCAAATATGTATTCTTTGTAAATCAGAAACCTCTGTAAAAGTTGCGAAGTCTTTTTTTATGGCACAGTTAGGTTTCCCATTAACATTTTTTAGAGCAGATGCCATGTTAGAGAGTGTCCCTGAGCATCTTACTGTGCTGTCTTGGGACATACTAAATGTCTGAAAGAACCTGCACTGAAAAATTCTATTCAAAATTCAATGGGCTGTTTTAAGTAGGCATTTTTAATCAGCAGGCAAAAAGTGACAACCATGCTGTGGATTCAAATGGAAAAATTGTTCATATTAAAAGAAAGCACACACACTTTTAGCTGCTCCCTACAAGGAGTCGTCACAGTGGACCATCTGATCCACACGCAACCTTCGCACAGGTTTTATGCCTGATGTTTCTGGCACAACTCTCACACTTCATCTGGGCTTGGGACCATGCAGTGACTGGGTAGCATGGGGTGTGATAACCCACTGACAACGGTGACATGGCATGAACCCGTCTCCTCAGATCCCCAAATAAACAACGCCTTAGCTGCCTAGGCCATCACTTCCCGACTTAAAATATTAGGTAAATATATGGACCCCCCAAATTCAAGTAAACCCCAAAGAACACAGAAATTCAAGAGTCCTAAAAATGGCCTTGAATATCTAAGAAACTTTAAAAACTTACTTAATGGCAAAGGTACAATTGTGGTGAGAATCAGAAATACATTCTAAACACACTAAAAAACATTGGGGCTGTAAGGTTAGCAACTTTTCAATACTCCGTAGAAATCCAATGGTACTTTACATGGTTTGTGGAGTTGCTTAGTGCATGGTTAAACAGTTAAGGCTCTGGGTTACTCATAATAATGTTGGAAATGCAAATCCCAGCATCACAAAGTTGCCACTATTGGGCCCTTGAGCAAGGAATTTCACCCTATCTACTCCAAGGTTGCTTTACCACGGCTGACCCAGTGCTCTAACCTCAACTTCCTTACAAGCCTACGTAGAAGAAAATGTAAAAGAAAAGTGCCTGAATCTAAAAAGGGTGTCCTAATTCAACCCCTGGTTATGTTTTTTATTTTATGGACAAGATATATACAGTACATGTATACAAAGATGGAGAAGTGTCTAACATAGATGGGCTTTGGATGACATCCCTGTTTCCAGATTATCTTCTTTTGGCATCATTAGAAGTAGCAGACCTCTGAAACACTGTGGCTTAAATGAAAATCGTTTTATTCTTTCAATTTTAAGACCATTGTTATCTCCTGGGGCTGAAATATTTTAGGATCTTCATTAGTGATAGTAAAAAAAAAAAGACGAGGTTGACGACCTTATCAACTCTACTTGCAGTCAATGTAATAGCATGTAGTGTTGAAAAAGGATTGCTGCTGGGCTTACTTTTCATGATAGGTTAAGGAGCTTGACAATTCATGACATTGTTGGAGTAGATCTGCAGCGACTTTAATTTAAAAGGAGGAGGTCTGGTGGGCACCAGTTTCTCAACTCAAGCGACTGGATCCATTGCAAGGAAACATATCTCCAGGTGGCTTTTCAACATCTGGAGATTTCTCAGGAGGAGCTAGAATCTGTGACCAGAGATTTCAGAAAGAATTCTTTCCATTTTTTCTTTTTTTAGCTTGTTCACACTATGAGGCCACCCGTAAAGTTGGAAAAAAATTAATGACTACATGAATAAATTAGTACAGAGTAAAATGGATTTTTAAAAAGAGATTGAACTCTTGTCATTATTATCTATTAAATATAATAAAACTGTGAAGTTGGCGTGTCTGCACATTGAAGATATTTGCGCTAAAACAATTTTGGGGGGACGTACAGTAGGATGAGTAATAGAAAACATCAAGATGGTTTTTGGAATTTATGTCTGTCTGATTGTCTGTTTGTTTGTGCACGCATCATGTAAAAACTACTGAATGAATTTTAATGGGTATTTCACAGGTGTATTTGGCCGAGCTTGAGGTAACATATAGGCTTCGTTTCATCGCAATCAGCCCATGGGATGAGAGGATATGCTACTTTGAAATTTAAATGCAAAAGATTCTTATATCTTAAAAAAGTTGACCTTAAAGAATTATTTCAATCCCAAAATTCAAAAAATACATACATATGAGAGCGCAATTGAAATCTACTTAATATAGGCAATCTTACACCTTTATTCTGAACACTTCACGGTAACATGTAGAAATTTTAGTTTATTCCAAAATTCAACAGATGGTGCTGTACATTTTAAAAACGCGCTTATAAATGTGCAATTAAATTCAATGCTAATGAGGTTGGGGGCACATCTAGTTAAACAATAATTGTGTTGAATGTATTTTTCTAATAATACATTATATAATATTTTCCTATGGTAATTAAAGTAATTTTTAAAATTTTTAAGATTTATATAAGATCAAAGATTTATATTTGATAAAAAAAAAAAAAGATTTTGGAACGCTTGAAAATAACAATACTGGGTTTCCTGTATTGTATATTTGTATTTACAGTTTAGGATATGGTTTAGTAAATATAAATACTTATAAACAAGCTTAAAAGAGACATTTTACACATCTAGTTTTTCACTAAATCTTAATGTTAAAAGGTTAAAAGCTTGACTCCCATGCTTTTGTCTGTTCTTTATAGTTCCCACTCCTTCATCCTTCTCTCTCTCTCTCTGTCTCTCTTTCTCCATCACACAGCAACACACTTTCTTCACGACCTAAATTTACCCACAACTCCTTTGTGTGCAAAAACAAGTGAACTTTCATTATTGCCGATCCCGGCTAACCCGCAAAACAACTTCATGGGCGAGACAGGATGATTGATACTCTTCATCACCCGGAGTCTCCCTCCCCTCGCCCGTAATATAATTCCAAACGAACTGCGGCGCGCCGTCATCCATACGGAAGTGACTCACGGGCCCCCATCGATTCACCGTAATAACACAAACTCTCCTGGTATTATGGCACACGACCACACATTTCAGCATGGATGGCAAACAGATCATTCCTACAAAAAAGGGAGAAGGCTTCTCTTTTAATCCTGCAATGGTGCACTGTTTACCAGGGCCTATGTTTTTATTCTTTAGCAGTGTATTGAAAATATGTAATTAGTAGACAAAAGAAGTCAAAGCATAGTTTCCCCTGATGTCAACTGTAGCTGATTAGAACTTCAGCAGTTATTTCTGTAGTGAAAAGGTATTCAAATGTACTGTATGAAGAGCATTCAAGCCAAACTAGAACTTTCGATTTTGCAGAAAATTATCTAATTACCTTCACAGTAAAAGAATGACTGCTTTTATTTCTATATACTGTACAATCCCCTGCTACACTAATGCACTTATCCCAGTGGTTCACCAGGGCTTGGATACCATTAAGGTGCACCAGAGTCATGATCGGACTGCCTGGCCTCCTGAGAACTCATTAAATGCCCAAACATGTGGAAATCGCTTTGAGCAAAGGACGGACTGTATGAAGATGAGAGACAGCTCCGCGCGCCGTTAGCCGGCAAAGCGACCACGGGACAGCGTACCCCAGCAGCCGCTAGACTAGCGCCGGGAGGACGCGTGGTAAGCCGCGCTGGGCTTTACATTGACTGTGTGCTGGATGGCGTCTTACTGCGGGCGCTCGTGGACACCGGCTCCGCTGTTTCACTGCTGCGCTCTGGATTACTGGGGCAAAGCGAGCGTGTTTGCGGACGGCCTGATCCTGCCTTCAGCATCTGCACCGTTGCTGGGGGCTACGGGAAGGTAAGGGCGTGTCGCACAGCGCGAGTCCAGGTGGGTGGCCGAAATTATTCCCACGGGTTCGTTGTGGGGAATGTTGAGGAGGACTGCATTTTGGGGTTGGACATTCTGGAGAGATGGGGTGCGGTGCTGAACTTGTCCAGCGGAACTCTCCGTGGTAACTTCGGGGTAGCCAGGTTGCTTGGACCCAAACCACAGCCGGACAGGTTAGCAGCACACACCCGGGGGGCGGAACTTCCAAAAGCAGACCGAGCGGGAAATCTGCGCGCTAACACCGGCGCTTTACCTCGCCGGCCGGGCAGCAAAGCGCGTGGCCGGTACTGCGAGCAAGTGGAGCGCCGTCACGACGTAAAACCCTCGACGCAAGACGTTCCCCCCGTGCAGTCCTCCAGGCCCTCCCGTGGTGATCAGCCGTCCAAACCAGCATGCAGCCGTCCACCCGGCGCTCGCGGGCACCGCTGCAAGACTTTCGGGTGGGGGCACCTATGGGGCGAATGGGCGTGGACACTCACAGCCAGGGGCGAGATTTTGCTGCTGGCGAGCAGGTGTGGGTGTGTTCCTCCGGAAGGAGAAGGAGGGGGCTCTCGACCGGGCGTGTGTCTCACTGGGTGGGCCCCTGTATGGTAATAGCTCAGCTCTCCGATGTCATCTACCGGGTGCGGTTGGTGGGGCTGGCACGAGTTTTGCTCCACCATGACCGTCTTGCGCCTTGCCAGCTGCACGCCGGGGAAACATTGAACCCTGTGGAGGCCGGACCGCCTCAGGACTACGTTCGCGTTCATTCCTCACCTGCCAAAGGACGCCGGCGTTCCCACCGCCAGGGCCGACCGCCTCCACGCCTCCAAAACAAACTTCGTCATGGTGACCAGGGACGGTCACAGCTCAGGTGGGGGCAGTGTGGCGTGGGCGGGGCGGCGGCTGACGACCAGCATGCTTTGTGGGAATGTCGGTGTGTTCACCATGATGGGGAAAGGTGTTTGGGTTAGTGACTTCGGCCCTGTTGTGTGTGTGTTGAAGTGTGTGACGTGTGAAATGTGCTCTAGTTCAGGCTGACGCTGAATTAGAGGTAGGCTCCTGAGTGAAGGTGCTGCTCATGCCATTACCGGCTGTGTGCTAAATAAAGTACTCCCAGCCATTGCATTGGGTAGCAAATAAGCTCACTCGTCTTTCCAGTATTCTTCTCGGCGTAAAAACGCTACAATATTGTGCATGAAGTCTTTTGTAAAATGCCTTCATTTACAAGAAGTTTCATCACAAGTTTCGGTTATGACATGAATGGACCTTGTAGAAGCCCAGACATACAGAATAACAGTGATCTGTAATACCCCTTTCTTACCTATGTGGTTTGACCCATCGTGAAATGCGGTGTTAGGCATCATGAGCCGCCGCGAGTGACCCCCTGACATTCCGCGAAGTTCGGCAAGGTCCGCGAGCTTCCGCAAGGATGGACAAAAAAAAAAAAAAAACGTTTTATACATGTTAAAAGATTACTAGACCAAAACATGGACGCTAATGAAAAAACAAATAAAGTGTTATAGTTTTGTACTTTTGTTATGATTAAAATTTGGCTCATATCAGTTAATGTTGACCTTGACTATACAGTATATAAGAATCATATTGATATCCATGCTGTATCCGATATAAAAAAAAACACACACACACAAAAAAGAGATTTTCCTCGCAAATAAAACACAAAGACTTATACGGCATTAAAACAATTCCTGAATAACAAATTTCAATTGTGTTTGGACAGATCCAAAATGACAGTTATTGACAAAGTTAACGGAATCAAGTGATTAAGAACTAATTGCACTTTCAAGACTTGCGAGTGATGAACGAGTGCAATATTCATGCTCGTTACAAAGCCACAATTCCCTCCCTTGGCAATACTGTCCTTTTCCCCAGGTTACGAAGTCAGCGCTTCAGATTTGCTCCTGAACAGTCATCATATTTTTTCGACCCACAGTGGGATAATCGGTGCCGACGGAGGTCTTTTTTGGACTAAGCAAATTTCATGGGAGAGGAAGCCCAACAGCAAAGTCTCATCTGGCTGTTCATATGTGAACCTTGATCACTTGTGCCCCTGCAGTCAGTATCGGTTTACAGCAGAGCTTTGTATTTATTGGATCTAAAAAAAATGTAAAAATAAAACAAGAAATGGCAAATTGCTTCATAATTCAGTTTAGCAGATTCTGCCAGGTTTGCAAGCTGAGTTTAATTTCCCAAGAAAGTGATGCGTTTATCTCAAAATATTATTAAAGGCAGACGCCTTCGTTTGTGTTCATGAAACAAAGTTTTTGCTGAGCGTTATAAAAAAAAAATAACACACACAAAAAAAACCAATGGTGATTGCACTCCCTTAGTGAGGAGCACAGGATTTCATCTCAAGCACGGCAAGGTGTCAGCTCCCATGATGCTCTGCTCAGAACAGCTTAGCTCAGCACACAGGGCCCTGTAAAACAAAATTCACCACTTAGAATCAGGCTGTTACTAAAAATGTTATCAGGCCTCCTTGGCAAAGGTGCACATGTTTACAAGCCAAGCGTACTTAGTCGTTTCAGAAGTAATGACACAGGAGGAGAACTTTGACACTGGTGGGGAAGATGTTAACCTTACGGGTGTAAAGTGGACAGATTTGAGGAGACGGGTCTCCAGGGTGAAAAACATAATATACTGTACCCTTGCAGTACAAACATTTAGGGATAAAACTGAAAATTTCCATCCGTTGTGTCAGATTAGCTATATACAATATGAATGACAGAGCAGAGTATGGAATGGAAACATCCTCAATTAGTGAAAATTGTGCTTTATTTCTGGGATTCTCAAGGGCCAGTACGGGAACATTATCATCAAATAGGTTCAACAATCAACAGTGCTCATTACAGTGAGATGCTTATTAAAGAGCTGAAGCGTAAACTTCAGATTAAACGTTGAGATCTTGCATTCTGCCCACAGTGCTTTATGATTTGCAAAAACATTGTTGCGAGGTGTTAAAGTATCCTTCCTATAGCCTGATCTTTCTCCATCGCACTTTTATTTGGTTGGTCCCCTGACAACAGCCCCATGAAGAGGAAGATTCACTTTTGATGAAGATGAGAATTTTTTAATGAGCGAATATAAAGGCTTATTAACAGATATACAGTGCAGATTGTATTGAAAAGCCAGGGGATTATGCTAAAAAATAATGTATTCGTTATTATTATTATTATTAAAGGTGATTAAAATACATTCTGCAGCCAGAGTGCGGATCATTTTTGAGTCTCATAATACTGTATTTGAATACTTGCATTGGTATAATTCGACAAAGGGTTCTACTGTAATGCCTATATACATTTTTCTTAAAGCATAACTGGCATTTAATCATATTGTTTTACACGTTTCATGTTTGTGCAAGCTATGCATTTACCTAATCATAACATCTCTCTTGACACTGTATGTTTTGAGCATGCAGATGTGGACAGATGTTTAGAGCAAATTAGTGACAACATGGGTTGCTTCATTAATGATTTGCAGGTGCTAGTAATGTGGAAATACTGCCACCAAAATAAGCAGTATTAACATATAATACTAGAATATTATATTAGAATATTATTCTGCATGGAGAGTTAAGAATGGCTGAAAGTGGCACAAAAATTTACCTTATGATTAACTGTTTTGTCATGTTAGTTTTTTTAACAGTAAACTTGATCCTTCAACGTTTCTTTTTACATTAGATTAGATTCGACTTTATTCTTAATGTGCAAAGCACATGTAAACTGTCAATGAAATGTGATTTAAATCTAACCAGAAGTGCGTACGTTGTATATTTAAAATAAAATACAATGAAGATATACAGCATATATATATGCACAGGAGTATGGATGTCAGGTTGAGGTCAGGACTCGGTGCAGCCCAGTCAAGTTCTTCCACACCCAACCCGCTCATCCATGTCTTTATGGACTTTGCTTCGTGCACTGGTGGGCAGTCATGTTAAGACAGGAAGGGGCCGTCCTCAAACTGTTCCCACAAAGTTATGAGCATGAAATACTCCAAAATTTCTTGGTACGCTGAAGCATTGGGAGTTCCTTACACTGAAACTAAGCGGTTGGGCCCAACTCCTGAAAAACAACCCCACGCCAGTTCCATAATGACTATGCACCACTGAGTGCTGACGTCAACTCGGTAGAACACCTTTGGGAAGAATTAGAGCCGAGACTGCAAGCCAGGCCTCGTCTAGCATCAGTGTCTGACCTTACAAATGCGCTTCTGGAGGAATAATCAAAGATTCCTGTAAACACACTCCTAAACATTGTGGAAATCCTTCCAAAAAGAGTTAAAGCTGTAATAGCTACAAAGGGTGGGCCAACTTCATATTAAACCCTATGGATTAGGAATTGGATGTCAAGTCAAGTTCATATGCATGTGAAGGCAGCGAGCGAATACTTTTGACAATATGGTGTATATATTATATATATGGTATACACACATACACCGCATGTCCGACCGAAGAAAGTCACCCACATTAATATTTAATCAGACATTTTGTACTCTGTATTAGGTATTGGCAGTACAAAATTGGCCATAATGTATAATTGAGTGTGTGAGATAGTGTGCACTTGTGCCCTGTGATGTGTTAGCATCCCTGCATTTCCTGGGATATCCCACCTTACACACACAATAGGTGGTATAGAAAATAAATGAGTGAGTATGATGAGTGTATATGTATATTCATTTAAAGTGACTGTTAGATTAGATTTATTAGATTTTTTTTTGAGAGAGTCACATGCTTATAAAATACCTCTAAATGCGTTCATTTTAAACAATCAACCCCAGCTTATTTTTTTCAGTTATTCATCTTATTCTGTATTATTCAGTAACTTGATAACAATAGCAATAGGGTGGCACATACATTTTAAATGTAACTGAGTATTCACATTGCACCAACCATTCATTTATTTATTTATTTACTCACTTTAATTTTCTCCTATTGAGTGCAGAGGATTATGGCGCCAATTGTGATGAGAGCAGAAAATAAGTTGAAAACTTCTGAACTTTATGCAAATGAGAAGCAAATATCATTGCTCTGAGGTCAATCAGATTGTAGCATTTGCCATGGCTCTTGTCACACCCATGGTCCGGATCAGGACATACGCTAAAATTAATTTAAGATGAAGAGACATGATGTCTTGTAGCCAATCTATGATTACAGCAGCTCAATTAACAAGAAGAAAAAGACTACAGTGGTTTAAAATATGCTAATGCAAATTGCATGGGAGATAAGAAGACTGCTTAACTGTTAAGTGGGACCAAATTTTTTTTTATTTTTTCAGTTTAATAGAAGCACAAATAAAAGCAATTCAAATAAATTAATTTAGCCAGTCCTTTTTTTAACCTTTGTAATGATAGCAAAGATCTACAATTTTGAATGCAGTTTGGTCCAGCGGTGAATCATGGGAATGTAAAAACGTAAATACAATAGTATGTAGGATGATAAATTGTTTAATAAAGATGATAAACGTGCATCATTTGTTATGCATAATTTTTTTTTATTATTAAATTATTCTGGGGATATGAACACATTCACCTTTATTATCTAGAAATTTGACTACCTGTCTTTCAATCAGCATTATCAAATTCTCGCCAAAGGCAAACAATTTATCCCCCCCCCAAAAAAAAAGAAAAAAAAATCATGATTTTGAGTTCAGAGACACTTTAACTTTCGACTGTACTCGGTCTGTGCTCAGTTCGGATTTCGCCTCACATGCAACTCCCTTTGGGTGAAAGCAGCTGCCAAATGAATAAACAAATTTTAGAGGGCGTGATTGCTTTAGGTCTGCCGAATCAATCATGATTAGTAAGGCATTCGAAGAAGGGGCGTAAGATTATTGAACTGCAGTAATGAAAGTTCAGCTCCTAAAAACATAGCTACTCGAACCAACTACTAATAGTTCATAAGCTCGTTTTAATGATGAGCAAGCGGCCTTGTAATTGTTACAGTAAGACCATCATGTGCATCCTATTTTAAGATAAATGGTGTCAACATTTTTATCCCTGAGTAAGCATGGCAGTATACCAATACAAATGAACCTTATCCGAACTTCCTGTCTAACAAGAGTCTGAAGGTTTTACAAATAAGGTGTCCTAGAAAAAGTAAAGATAATAAGCAAATGAAGATGCTGTATGAATATGGAATGAGGAACTTTAGGTTATGCTTTATGTTTCCCAAGCAGTTGTTTCCCCTCTAGAAGCTTTTCCGAACAATGCAGGAGGAGGAGAGTAGTTATTTTAAAAATAGGAACATTGCAGAAAACAGTTTCACTGATCTATGAGACTCATAAAAACAGAATGATCCAATGCCACTAGGAAATGCAGGTCTAGGTTGAAAACTTTCAATTTCTGGAAAACACTATTTTATTTATTTATTTTTTTTTTTTTTAGTGCTACTGTGCTTTCGCAGAGCTCATACGAATATATATGAATTTTATATGATCATTTTATAATTTTCTGTGCATTGATAATGATTTTATTTATACACACTATGCTGATTATTTTTATTGTTGCTAAATAAGAGGAGAAAGGAAATATGGTTCAGGTTCAATACAGAGGTAAAAAAAAAAAAAAAAAAAAAAAAAACATAGCAAAACTAGAGACTGCATCAATATTTCAGTGAATGCCCTACTGAGTTGCATGACCAACACAAGTGCAAACCTTTCATCCCCGCTTCGGAGAGTTAGACAACATGAAAATCACTGGGCACATGAGATCAACTTGTTATACTGTTATTTTATTTATGTACTTTTTCTTTAACTACTACTATTTATTTATTTATTTATTATACAGTATATTTTTTAGATTCACATATTGTGCAATCAAACAGTAGGAACGACTGGTGTGACAGATCTACCTTATACTACAGTTTGCCACTTTACATTATAATGCATTAGGATGCTCCATATAACCATGTATCATTATGCTCTTGTATTAGTTCCTGTTATTTTGTGCTTTTGACTTTTGAGTCCATTAGGATACATGTTTTAGTTTTCAGCATACACTTCACCACTCACATTGTCCCACTTGTCCTCACCTGCATTTTGTTGGGTTTCATTAGTTTGTCTAATTAGAGTCAGTGTTTAAGTCAGATTTTGTCCGTGCAAAAAAACCAGGTGCCTTCTCAAAGAACAAGAAAGCAGAATATGGCGCAAGTATTGGGACAAGGGTGAAACCAGAAGGTTTTTTATATAGTATACAGAAAACGATAGGAGATAGACAGTGTTGGGATAAAAGATGTTGAATGCAAATGACTACTTAAATTAGTAAAGGAAAAAGTAAAGCTTAACTATTCATTTAAAGTATTAGTGCCAAATAAGGCATAGATATGTAATGGAATTTTTTTTTCAAAGGATATAAGTGTTGCATTTGCATCCTGCCACAAATGACAGAATGCAAGACCAGTTACCTTAAGATGCAACTCTGGCCTCGTACCTTTAGGGTCAAGGGTTCAATTCCTGAGAGCACAGAGCCACAGGAAGAGGCTGAGACTGCAGCTCTGCTTTAAGCCATGCTGCCTACTCGGCCCCCTTTAGCAGTCACTCCAGGTATGAATCATGTCATGCTCCATGCTTCATGAACCATGTTCCATGATGTGATGCCTGAACCATGCCTGTCTCGCCATAGTCTGGAATATCTCACCACCTGGCTTTAGAGATGCCTTTCTGCTATTGCTTCATGGATTGGGGGACACTAGCCCCTCCTACTAGTTTTGAAAATATTATGTTTGTATGCCAGTACCAAGCACTAGCTTTGGCCCAGTTCTCGTACCAAAATTTAGCTTTGTGCCAAGGTCTGGCCCAGTGCCTGTGCCAAGATTGTTTTTCTAGTTCTAATCCTGGCCTATGCCCAGCTTCAGTCCCATATCCAGCTTCCGTCCCATGCCTGTACCAAGGCCCTGGACTTATGGCTGTATCCACCCCAGACCAAGTCACTCTGCAAAACTCTGACCAACATCCATGCCAAAAAACATTTGACTAGAAATAAGCTTAATACTTTTATGTTCGATTTTTTTATAGATAGGTTTATAGATAGGTTTGGCTACATTCAAGAATATTCCACTTGCATTCTGTTTTCTTAGTTTGTGCAAAAACGAACTAAACATTTACAGCTGCAGGTTTGTTTTCGAGGTCTTCTTTTAAATTTATATTCTCTGCAAACAATGTCTACTGATGTGTTTGTATTATATAGATAGGTTTAAGTCTCTTAAACCAGGCAAGCAAGGAAATCAAAGGACACCCTGTCTGAATAAAAGAGAAAGGATTCCTCTTTGAATGATGACCGTTGTTTCCTCCTGTGTTCTTCATTATGAGGAGCTCACATCATTTTATTGCAGCAGAAAGAACAACAAATCCCGAGCAAAACAAAGAAAAGGTCAATCCTTCAACATGGCTTAAAGTTGAGATGCAGATTGAGGCATGATTTTTTTCCCTCCTGCAATAGACCAGGTCTTACATATCCACAGACTTAATATGGTCTTATCTGTGTCTATGGCCTATAATAAGGTTTTTTATTTGACAGTTTTAACAGAACACCAGTTTCCCTTACATGAATTTACGAACCAAATTTGATCCGGGTTGAGAGAGTTACTGTATAAACCATTCTTGCTTTGCAACATCATGTTTGCATTTTCATAGATGGGTCAGAGTGTGAGAACCTACAAAAGCAAGTATATCTAGAGTCGTCTGTTTGTTAACGCTCACCTTACATAGTATTTACATTTAGGCATTTGGCAGACGCTCTTATCCAGAGCGACTTACATTTTTATCTCATTATACATCTGAGCAGTTGAGGGTTAAGGGCCGCGCTCAAGGGCCCAACAGTGGCAACTTGGTGGTTCTGGGGTTTGAACCTGGGATCTTCTGAACCGTAGTCCAATGCCAATTACTGGGATACCAGTAAAAGTGTTGTAACCTCTTTAGTTTTGGATTAAATGGTTAGTGTGTATATTATTTAGTACAACTGGCCGAAAAAAAAACCCCAACAAAACCTGTCACATCTTTCTCATGCTTCCTAGCGTCTGTAAATTTACACATAAGAAGCCTGAGTAATTAAAGCCTGTGATGGTATCACCTGGGACACTGTGCCATTTCAGTTTGGGACTCTTGTTCTGACATTGCCTTTCATTTCTTGTATTCTTTGTTGTTCATTGTTTACTTGCCTGTTTTAAGTTCAGGTTTTGCTTTGTATTAAGTCCAGGTCTTTCAGCATATTATTAACAATAGTCACTATATATAAGTTCATAATTTCTTAATTTCTTTAACTGATTTTTATTGCATTTACTTTGTTGTGCCTTTATGTTGTTATTTTGATAATATTTTGGGTTTCTGTTCTGTTTTTATTATAATTGGTAAATGATAATTGTCAAGCAAAGTGTTGGTTATACAGGGGGAACTTGGTGGTCCCCAAGCCCACAAATGAATGGTGAGGTGGCACAAATGAATATTCTTTCCCCTTGTTTGTTGGCCTAGATGATAATCCTGCCTGGGAAATGTAAAATAATTTGTTCAGCTGGTGTGTTTAAAGCTATGTGACTCACAAAGAATTTCAGGTGGAGTGCGGTTTATACTCTGTTTAACAAATGGTGATTTGGCAGGAGCAAAGCGAGGAGGGTCAAGTCGACGGGATAGCTTCCTGTACCATGCTCTGACCAAAACCCTGACTGCATAGAGAACCAGGGTGTCTGGGGTAAAGTCAAAAAACAATGGCATCATGCAACAACGAGGGCTCATCCAATGAGGGCTTGACTGCACAAAGGCCACAAGGATGGCTCCCTGCATCATGAGCTAATCAAGGACATGGCAAGGCCAACATGGTGGCCACTTGTGCCCCAAAACCTAAAAAAAAAAGGTTTAGCTATGCACAAGTCCCCAGCCTCCGCTAAGTCATATTTTTTACTTACCCCCCTGTGGAGGGCAACCTAACAGATCCTAACAGAGCCTCCCCTGCACCTCACCAACAGCCTCTTGTGACAAAAATGAATCATGCAAGACCTGCCCTGTTCTGCCTGACTCATGCCCTGTTTTTCTTGAGCTATTTATGCCTAAGTCATGTCATATTCTGCCCACTTCAGCCCAAGCCATGCCCTGTTTTGCCCAAGCTCTGCCTTGTTTTCTCTGGACCATGACCCATTCTGCTTTAGCCAAAGTGAAGCATGCTAAAAAAATATAAAAAAGCAATCTGGAAAGGTGTTACAAAGCCTTGGAAAAGGGGTGAATCTTCCCAGGATCGGCTGGCCTACCAAAATGACTCTAAAATGATAATGTCTCATTCAGGACATAATAACCCAGAACAGTATCTAAAAACCTGCAGGGCTTACTCAGTTAAGATAAATGTTCATGATTCAATAATAAGAAAGAGACTGGGCAAAAATGGCATCAGTGTGAGAGTTCAAAGGCGAAAGTCAATGCTGGCCAAAAATAAAAAAAATTAATTATTGCCATTGCCTATCATTGACTTTTGGACGAATAAAAAGTCGACTGGTGGGACAAAATTGTAACTTATTGGAAGGTGTGTTTCCAGTTACATCTGCCATTAAACTAACACAACGTTTTATAAAAGAACATATACAAACAGTCAAACATGATGGTGGTAGTCTGATGGACTGGGACTGCTTTGCAGCTTTAGGAGAATGTCCGAAACAATGCAATGATCGGAAATACACCAGAAAGTCCTTTAAATGACTCCAGCAAACTACGGTGCAAGGTTCAAAAAACACAAAAGGAAAGGTTTTGGAGTGGCCTAAAAGTCCTGATTTTAATTCAATTGAAATCCCTTGTCAGGCCATTCATGCCCGAAACCCCTCCAATGTGGCAAAAATAAAACAATTCTGCATTGCCAGTTATCACAAACTCTTGATTGCAGTTACATATTTCTGCCAAGGGTGGAAGAACCATTTATTAGGTTTATGGGGTTACGGGGCAATTACTTTTTCACACGGGTTTGGAGAGTGTGGTACACAAAGAATGTTTTTATCTATTTTAGGTTTTAACCTGGAAACATTTAAAAATTAAAAAGTTTTAAACAAATTTTAAAAACACAAAAGGACATGTGCCATTTCTTGTTTACTCAATTTTCAAGATGTTGCACAATTCTTAGATCACTATTAAAATGTAGGCAAATTTGTGGTATTGAGCATGCTAAATCCTTTGTACAAAAGGTCAGATTTTCCCTTTCATTGAAGCATGTATTCAGATGACATGCTGGTGAATTTCTTTTAATGATAATAAATCATCAGGTTTTGCAAAAACTTGTGGAGTGCATCATACCAAAATAAATAAATAAATAAAATAATACTAATAAAAAATTATATATATATATATATATATATATATATATATATATATATATATATATATATATATATATATATATATATATAGTTCAAGTTAATCAGGGACTTTGATTGTGTATAATCCCCTGCAGCACTAATTTTAATGTTTTACTAGTACATGGACGCCATTAAAGTAGAAAGCTTTCTCAATACACTAGAGCCATGATCAGATTTTTATTTTGTTTTGTATTTGCGCACGCCTCACATTACCACAAAAACTGAATAATGAGGGTCATTGAAATTAATATTAATTTATAACTAAATGTCTCAGACTTGATAAATTAAATACACATGTTAAATTAAATGGATGGTTAATATGTAAAGAAAACAATCTAATAACATGACACTCTACAACATGAACGAATGAGGAATCAATTTTTTCCTGCCGCCTTTACATAACCTCAGGTACTCCGCTGTCGATGTGTTGTTTGGTAATTAGACGCTAATCTCATTTTCAATTAGTAACAGCCAAGTTTAAAGGACAGGGAACATGTTTTCCTAAGACATACTAAAATCAATGAAATGAATTTCTAATGGCGCTCAGATTGCTGTTTGACACAATAATGCTATAACGACACTCCAGAACACAACATCATGCCTTCGTTTTTATTTACTGCAGTAGTTCTTTGCTTTATGTTAATAGCAGTGAAAATCAAAAACAGTAATATTTATTGAACAGCAGTCTTCCTGAGCAAATATGTTTATATACATGTTCTGTAGTTTTTTTGGTTGCTTTCATTAAGAGAAAGTTTCCACACAGATCATCTGATTGGAACATTTGATTTTGGCACAGGTTTTACACTGGATACCCTCGCATTTTTATCCAGGATTAGGACCGAAAGGAAGGCTGACTTTCAATTCCAGTGGCTGGGGGGTATTGGCCACAAATCTATCTAAATAGAAGAAAGGTTTTGTCTGTACATTGGCCGGAACACGCTCTTACAATGATTTCATATATTGGGGAACCAGAAACCAGTCTCCGGAAAATTTCTGTCCGTCTGTCTGCATGTTTTTCCAGCTGATTTTGTCCAAGCATCACGGAAAACTGCCCAGACAGATTTTAATGGACCTTTGCCAGTCCTTTGGTATTTGCCTGAAGTTAAATCTGCACCCCAAATGAAATCAAAATGTTGAGTCGAAGAAACATTACGGGCAGTTATGTGCCAGATTACGTCACAGCAGTCAGCAATTTTTGGACGATTATAGTGCTTTTTACCCCAAGATGGGTGTGGCTATATGCACCACTCAACAGAGCCTATCAACATGATAGTTTAGTGTAAATACACTGAGAATAAGGAACACATAGAAACGACCTATACGGCCCCGAAATCCTCACAATACAGAAACGAATGTGTGACGCAGCATGGATTGCTCAAAAAAAAAAAAAAAAAAGGCAAGTACACTATGAAAACTGAATCTTCAAAGTTGTATGGACAGATCGATGTATGTTTATTTTTCCTGGGGTAAATTTAAAACCAGTTTGTCTTATATGTATCATAAACCATGGTGCTAATGAAAAGTAGTCACGTAGAACACGACAGTGAGATAAAACACGTTGTTAGAGCAAACATATCCTCAGAAGCCCAAGGTGAGGGCGTGTAAAATACCCAAACTGACAGCACATTGTTATAAAAAAATATATAAACGAATTTGCTCATAAACATTTTTATTCACAAAATGAAGAACACAATATAAACAGAAGACTAGTTAGTCCACTAATATCATTTTCACATGTAGTTGATACATGAATTGCAGGTATTGTGGAATATGACCATAATAGCTTTGTCTCAAGTGAGCTGCATACACATGTAGTGGAAGCACTCCCAGCATGCACGCTCCAAATCACCTGTGTTCTAATTAGTCACACCTGACTGCAATCAACACTGGCTATGAATAGAACTCAGAATAGGAGGTATACACTCTGGTGAGTTTTCTTCAGACGTTACTGAGCAGGTTATATTTTGTTCATCTTTTGTGTATGACATGTCAGTATTCATGATCTTCTTCAGGCTGTTTGTAAATTGACTGAACCCAGCCTTATTCATATACTACAGTATTCCCCTGCTCACAAAGAATCTTAGGATATGCTGCCGTGGGAAGGATCCACTGTTGTATCCGAATTGAGAGACATTGAATGACAACAACCATGACCTTTTGAAATATTTTACAGCATCAATTTGACACTATTGATTTTGGTGGAGTAGTAAACCATTAATAAAAACATAGCCTCAACCAAATAAAATTTAGATGCTATGACATTTATGCTATAGGCCACTATTTAATGGGTTCTTAGAATAACCCTGTAAAGGGCAATTTAGTGCTAAGAGAAATCCAGCATACAGTCTAGCAGTTAATTTTGATCAATTAGTCACTTAGTCACGTTCAAAGGTTAGATCCCTTCTTTTAATTTGTGCATTTTCTTTTTTTTGTAAAAACATGATAAATCATCTGGTTATAGCAAGCCTAAACATTAGGCAAATACCTCAGAAAATGAACAACGGAATATAAGAAGCAATTGTGGCTGCACATCAATCTGAAAAGAGTTATAAAACAGTTTCATAAAAATCATTATGAAAAGTTATAAAATCATCCCAGCAGTGGACGTCCCAGCACATTCACCCCAAGGTCAGATTGTGCATTGCGTAGAGAATAAAAAAAAAGAGCTACATCTCAGACCCTCAGACCCAGGCCTCACTGGGTCTGTTAATTGTTAAATTTAATCTTGGAACATGGTCAATGACAGCACAACTAGATAGATGGATGGATGGAATTGGATTGGAATGGTTGCCAGGAGAAAGCCTCTTCTGTCTAAAAGGAACATTGAAGCATGAGAGATACTGCATCTGGAAAAATGTACTATGGACAAATGGAGTCCAAAGTGGAGTTGTTTGGCCTTAATGTCCAGTGCCATATCTGTCAAAAAACCAAACAGCATTTCAGCAAAAACACCTTAAACCCCATGTTGGTGTGGTGATGATTTAGGCTTGTTTTTTAGCCACAGGAACTGGTTACCATGCAGTTATTGAGTTGACTATGAACTCCTGTGTGTACCAGAATATTCTGGAGGCAATTGTAAGGCCATCGATCTGGGCAACAGGTAAAGCTTGGTCAAAATTGGATCATGCCACAGTACAATGATCCAAAGCACACCAGTAAATCTACATCAAAATAACGGAATGTGGAATGGCCTAGTCAATGTCCAGGCCTCAACCGAATTGAAATGCTGTGGTGCGACCTTAACAAAGCTGTGCATAAGCGAATTTCTAAAAAACTCAATGAAATGAAGGAATGTTGTTAAGAAGAATGGGCCAAAATCCCACCAGAATGATGTGAGATAAAGTAACATTCATGAAATGATTACTTCAGGTTATTGCATAGTTTTTGTTCAATAAATATTGGCAAGGTGAAAAAGGTTACGCTGTTTGTCTGAAATTATATTTGCCTAATACTTTCAACTAGTATTCAACTGTATTCAACTGTCTTTCATAGAACAGGTGTGTTTCCTGTAACTAAGCTAAAAAAAATCTACTACGAATCATATTAATAAGCACTCCAGGGCTGGCATGTTTCACCAAATTTCTAGACCAACTGTACTACAAAACCAGCACACTGCCAATAATGGAGCCACATTTAGAAAGAAAATCAAAAGAGTGGAACATCCTCCTAAAATAGACATTTGTTTTTAGAGGTAAGTAGTATTTCAAGGGAATTTCAAATATATTTGAGGACTTTATATTGATTTATTTAAAACATTGATTAAACAGCTGACATACTGTATGTGTACAGCTAACCCTATGAGCATGATGATCTGTGTGCATCATACTGAGAAAAGATAAGATTCCATAAACATCTAGCTCTCATAATATACAGTAGAGTCAAAAATACACCAGGAAATAGAATTCTGGAAATGCTGTGCACATTTCACATACACTACCTCACAAACTGTATAAATCATGTTTTCTACAGGACTGGAAATTGAACACCAAGCAGCCAACAAATACCATGTGGGAACTCCATTAGGCCAGGTTGATTACTCTATGAAGACAAAATGTCAAAAGTTTGTGAGGCTGTTATTAAGATCAAAGGAGGAATTTTTTAAAAGTATATAACAGAAGATTTGGATTTGGGTTTGTTTGTCATTTGATTTGGTTTAGCTTCGTACTACACATCATTAAAACAGAAATATGACAAACCGTTTGCTCTTGTATGTGTGTGGGAGGTGGAAGGTCTGAGAATGTACTTGTCAAAACCTTTTAGTTTTTGGTTAAAATATGAGTTTAAATTTATGAGTTTAAATAGTTCTGCCAACTCTATATATTGTTTTTTCTCTATATACTGCTATTTTTGTGAACTGTCTACAAACTTATACATTGATCAGCCATAGTATTAAAACATACAGTAAAACATGATGTCCAGTATTGTGTAGCCTCCCTTTGTGCAACGAGGCAGCTCTGGGCCTTTGTGGTATGACTCCACAAGACCTAGGGGGGCATGCTGTGGGTTGTATGATGTTTCTCCATGGATTGGACATGTTTGTCTGGCATAATCCTTAGTGCTCAATTGGATTGAGATCTAAGGAATTTGGTGGTTGGATCAACAGCCTTGAACTCTTTGCCTGCCAAACTCCATGCATGGCAGTCTATAATGTACAGTACAGTACTGAGAGTGATGCCAACTTTCGAGACAGCCCTCATATATATCTTCCAGGAAATAATTGCTTACTTTTTTTTTTTGCACCATACAGAATGCTTGTATAGCTCTGCCTATTTTATGAAAGTGTAAGTTATATTTTTACCCCTGTTATTTTAATGTCATGCTCTGCCATGGACCCATAATAACATGATTGATACTGTACATGTAGATATATGACAGTAAAACACTAATGTATGTATTTTATAAATGTTACCGACATTTGTTCCATGGCACTATACTTTTCCTCATACACTACATGCAATATCTAATTTCTCTTAAGGCATCTATAAACATTGACTTTTTATGATTTTTACGAAGGTCAACTGTTCTGAAATAGTTCTTTGCAAGAACAGTACTGTCAAGCGCATTTGCAAAAACAGTCAAAAACCATGATGAAACTTTCCTTTTATAAATACCATCCCAGTAAAGCAAGACTAAAAATTACCTCTGCTGCAGAGGAGAAATTCATTTAGGCCTTCTTCACACGGGCGTTAAGTTTTTGGATAAACGAACTTGCTCTGAACGTCCTAGACGTTTATGTTACCATTTGTAATGGCGCTTGATTGACTTCTACACCGGCGTTGGTTTGTCTCTGTCTAACGCCAGCCTGCAGCCCAAATTGTAGTTTGTGTGTTAACCTGTGGGGGCAGTGTGTCGGGAACTGGATATGAAAGCCCCCTGCTACCGGGTTTTTTTTGTGGCTTATGAAGAAATGCGTTTTTTTATTTTGCCTTTTTCCGCATTTCCCTATATATAGCATGTAGGATCATGGGATATATCCGGTCCTCCAAAGCGTAAAATGAACACGTAGAAAACGAACTAGAAGCGGTTTGCAACCTTTTTTTAATGCCGTATAAACGCGCAGCCGGACAAACGCACGTCACCAAAGCCCGTGTGAACACTCTCATTGACTGTGTGGAAACATTTCACAGTCCCTGTAAGAGCTATTACCACTATGCACTTCGAATATAGCTGTAAGTTTGGGGTTCTGTGTCCAAAGACTTGTCTACAGTATGTGTTTGATAAACACCATAAATCGATCAACGTGCGCAATACAGGACGTTAAATGTATTACATACTTCTTTAGCCAATTTGAGATTAAGTCAAAGCAACACAGGCCTACAGGCCATACATACAGACACAACACCATACCAATCATCTATCTACACAGTAAAATTCTCAGTGTAAAATTGACGCCTAGATCGTTAAATTAACACCCTGCAGTGTTTATATAGATCCAGCCGGACTCATTTGAACTCAACACTGGGGATTTTACTACCTATCTACAGTGGTGGCCAAATGTATTTAAACAACATATGCTGTGCATTAGTTCTCCTTCTGCATAAAACAGGTGATTGTACTAATAAGTTTTAGGCTAAGTGACTTCATAAATATCATTAAAACATTTAATTTCACTTTTGTGTCAATGCTTTTGGCTACCATGGTATACACAACATTCACACTATGTGTATAAATGGTCTGAGGAACAGGGGAAAATGATTGGAAGAAATGGTGTTGATTGGCTTTCAAACCTTAATATAATCGAGTATCAGTAGAATGTGCTGGACAAACAAGTCTGATCCAAGCAGGCCCCACCTTCCAAGATGCGAGGATGGAGGTAAGTGAGTTGTTGTAAATACACTCTAAATGCCCTCTCTCTCAATCTCTCCCATTGTACAGTACACAAGTGCTCACATCCATCAATTAGTACTTGGTTAAAGCACCTTTTGGCAGCAATGACAGGTTCAAGACTGCTTTTGAATGATGCTACAAGCTTTGCCCACCTTTCTTTTGGAAGTTTCTTCCATTCCTATTGGCAGAATTGTTCAAGCTTAACCAGGTTGGATGGGCACAGACATTTTTAGGTCTCTCCAGAGATGCTCTATTGACTTCAGGTCCAGACTCTGACTGGGCCACTCCAGGACTCTCACAAAGTCGGATATTTTCTTGCTTGGGTCATTATCTTGGAATCTTGAATTATCTTGAATCACTCTAGCTTGAGATCCTTAGCACTCTAGAGAAGGTTTCCACTCAGGATTGCTCTTTATTTTTCTGCAGTCAAAATTTCACTATTTTTTTGTCTCCCATTCTCAGTCATGAAGAAAACATCCCCACAGCATGATGCTGCCACCACTGTGTTTGACTATAAGGTAATGTGCAGTTCCTGATACCACCAGACACAGTGTGGAGAATTATGTGCCAATAGTTAGAGGATTCTTCCTTTGTTTTTGGCAAACCCTCTGCAGGCTGTCATGTAAATTTTAGTGGGGAATGGCTTCTGTCTGTCCACTGTACCGTTGAGGCCTGATTGGTGGAGTGCTGCAATGATGGCTGTCTTTTTGTAAGGCTTTCCCATCTCCACAAGGATCTCATTCATAGTGACCCCAGGGTTTTTGGCTACCTGTCTATCCAAGGTCCTAAATCCTCATTACTTAGCTTCGATGGACAGCCAGATTTGGGAAGACTGTTCGTAGTTCCTTATTTCTTTCATTTGAGAATGTTGGAGGCTACTCTACTCTTGGGCTCTTTCAATGCTGCAGAGAATGCCTTGGATCCTTCCCCAGATCTGTGTCTTCTTCTTCTACTTTGTTTAATGACGGTTGGAATCCAATAAGTCGCCTTCCTGCCATCTGCAGGTCTCACTCTCCCTCATCTTCACAGCCTAATAACAGAGCAAAGCTATGTCTTGACACAATCCTGTCTCGCAGGTATATAGATAATTCTCTCAACTTCATGCCTTTGTTTTTACTCTGACATACACAATCTACTGTGACACCCTATATAGACAGGTATATGTCTTCCCTAATTATGTCCAATGATTTCAATTAGGCACAGGGAGAATTAATCTCAAATAGATTAATAGTAGAAGCATCTCAAGGACCATTAATAAGAATAAAACGCAGCAGAGCTCAAATGTAAGTGTCATAACAAAGGGTCTGAACCCATATGTACATATTTAGTTTGAACTTTATTAAGATGGAGTATTGTGTGTGGAATGGTGAAAAAAAGAGAATTTTATATATATATATAAAGAATTTGAGAGTGTGAAACATATAAAACTTAAAATGGTCTGAAAACCTGTCAGTATGCAAAATAATTTTTTTTTTTTTCAAACAAACAAATAATTTTTTAAACTACTAAATAACATTTTGTGCATGGTTTCTTTGTTAAAATGCACATGTTAAATAGACACACCTCCCACACTTTCACCACAATTTCCTTGTTAGTGGCTACTGTATGTACATACACAATTTACATACTATTTAGTATCATTATTTTCAAATTTAGTTTAAATCATTGTTTGTGATTTTGTCCTGAGGAATAAAGGTACAGTAGCAAATTGGATTCCCTAGCGAATTTCGTCCATATCCACATGAGAGCATCATGCAGTTGCTGCAGTCTTGTTGACTGCATATCCATGATGAATCTCCTGTTCGCCCACATCCCAAAGGTGCTCTATTGGGTTGATGTCTGGTAACTGTGGAGAACAATGAAGTACAATGAACTGACTGTCATGTTCTAAACCAGTTTGATATGATTTTACCTTGTGACATGCTGTATTATCCTGTGGTCATAAAGGAATGGACATGGTCAGCAACAACACTTTTCAATGACTTCAATGATGCTCAATTGGTGCTGAGGAGTACAATGTGTGCCAAGAAAAATTACACAACCACCAGCCTTTATTTTGTTTTAAGGCAAATTCTTACCCTACCATCCAAATGTTGTAGCAGAAATTCAGACTTTTCACACAAGGATTGGAATATTTTTCCAATTTTCTACTTTCAGTTTTGGTGAGGCCATGTCAATTGTATTCTCAGTTTCCTGTTCTCCGCTGACAGGGGTGGCACCCTGTGTGGTCTTCTCAAGTATAAATCACTTGTAATCAGATGTTGTTTAAGTAACTGTTGTCTTTCCACCAGCTCAAACCAGTCTGGCCATTTTGTTCTGACCCCTGGCATCAACAAGACACTTTGGTCTAGAGAGCTGCCGCTTACTGAATATTTCCCTTTTTCAGACCATTCTCTGTAAACCCTAGGGAGGGTAGTACAGTAGATCAGCAATTTCCAAAATATGTAGACAAGACCATCTGACACCAACAACCATGCAATGTTCAGAGTCACTTAAATCACCTTATTTTTCCATTCTGATGCTCAATTTGGTAGTCAGTAGACCACCCTGACCATGTCTACGTGGCTAAATGCATTGAGTTGCTGCCAAATGATTGGCTAATTAGATTTAACAAGCAAGATTTAACAAAGAAGTGGCCAGTGAGTGAACATACACACACATATACACCCGCGCACACACACACACACACACGCGCACGCACACGCACGCACGCATGCACACACACACACACACACACACACACACACACACACACACACACACACACACAGAACAACAACAACTGTGATGTCAGTCTGCTGTTTTTCAATGTTTGCTCTTTTCCTGCTGACATTGTGTTGGTTGTTTACAGCAGGGACCAACCACATGATAGTCTTGTAATTTTAGTGAAGAATGCAACATAATGTAATCATTCACCAAAAAAAAAGGTTAGAATAGAAAACAGCTCTGCATTCTAATTTTTAATTTTGTTTTCTTGCTGTAGGTGTGAAATATGTCTTATGTTTTTATGCCATGAATAAGAACTATATTTGTATATTTTATATTAATAATAGCCTGGAGAACTTTTTAAGAACTCCACTTCCCAAGCATTAATTTGGGGTGTGTAATATTCCATTATCAATGACTGATATCACAATCACCTTTTTTTTTTTTTTATTAGACCTTGTTGGGAGGTTTCTGTGAATAAGGTATCCATTTTAATTGCAAGGGTATGAGAAGCCTTAAGGTTTTGCAAATTACAGTACAGGCTTGTTTTTTTAGCTCTGAGTTTGAATAAAGCATCTAAAAAAAAAAGAGATATAAAAAAGCGATAGCCCTGGTTTCAACAAAAAGTGCCATTCACAGGTCAAATATGTATAATAATGTGTTATGCTACTTTTTGCGATTAGAAGCCTTTCGCTACAACACAATATATTTAATTGCTTACATTACTGAACATTTATTTACAGTTATATATGATCATGTCTAGCTTTACACACATACAATATAAATCTTTATAGATGCCCTTAGAATGCATATTATTATATATTATATGTGGTCAGTTGGCTTAGTGGGTAGCACTGTTGCCTCGCAGCTCCAGCGTTGGGGCTTAGGATCTTGCCTCCGCTCTGTGTGGGTGTGCAGGTTTCATCTGGTTTCTTTCAAAGACATGGGGTGCAGGCTGATTGGCATTTTCCATAGTCTAGGAATGATTGTGTGTGTGATTGTGATCTGAATTGGAATAATATTCCATCCAAATTGTAGCTTGCCTTGTGCCCTAATGTTCCTGGTATAGGCTCCAGATTCCTACGACATAATACAAATTAAGTGATACAGATAAGGGATGGGCAGATGGATGGATAGATGGATGGATGATACTGCATACCTGATTCATAGAAAGTGTTGGCAAGTGTTAGAGGCTTCACATTAGTAAAAGTCAACATTGGTAAAGAGCCTTAATGTTAAGTTTTTCAGTTCATTTGTTATTGGGGTACACGTTATATCACAGACTATAATATTGTCAACTTGTGATTTCTTAATGAGTAATTTCTTAAAGGAACTCCTAAACATTTAGTGTTGGAAATGATGGTCCAAAGCAGAACAAAGCAAACAAAGTACAGATGAATATCTAATTGTTAATCCTTTTTATAGACAAGGTTTTTAACAAGAGCTCAGTGATTCAGCCGGGTTCTTCAAATAAGGCATGCAAACAACCCTATGCTGAGCTAATTAAAGGTGTCCCAATTTTTCAGCAGGTAACATTTTTTAGTAACTAGGAGCATGAAAACTTGTTTTCTTAATGTTTTGTCCTTTGAATGAGAAAGTCAGCGTATGCTATCCCTCCAAAGACTAAAGATCTGAAGAGGAGGAGGAAGTGATTTGGGGGCAGGTCTCTCCATAATTGGACAGATGAAAGACGTTGCTGCTGGTGCGCTCTGCCTTATTAGGCACTAACGTGAAAACCAATATTTCAGTTCACGTCAAGGTGCAGTGGGAGAGTGCAGGCTTCCTGCCGAGACTTTGAGAGGCATGGCAGCCATTGTTCTCTGTCCTTCTCTTCCTGTTTAATTCACAGTCAGAATCCTCCCAGTTTTATGAGAATGCAAATATGGGAGGCAAAGGCAAGAACGTCAAGCCTTTGGAAGACATAATTCTTGAAAGAGACAAAACTGTACGAAAAAAAAGAAGAAAAAAATTCAACAATGATTAAAGGAATATCTGAAGATATGATGCTGCCGTTTGAAGTGATGGAAAAGAAACAGGTTAAATTCCTATTTGTATATATATAAATAATAAATCACTTTACTTGATTAAAATACATTCTGGTAACAGCTGCAAACAGAATAAAAGCTATTAATCTGGCCTTTTTTTTAATCCTTCTTGCCATGATCATGAACAGCTGACGAGCTACAGTCAATCTCCAGAGCAGATCTTCTGCATAAAAAGCTTATGCTCTGTGTGATGAATCATCTGGCAACCCTGACATAGGATAGTTGCCATCTGGTCAGAGTAGTACCATAGGGTGCAGACGGGCACAGGGAATGCTCTGCAGGCTTGCCTCCAAAAGCTGCAAGCTCAATTGATTGATTTCCAAAAATGGGTTATATTACCTTGGGCTGAAATCCAGGGTTTAACCACAAGGTCGTTTTTGGAGTTATCTGGCTACATGTTCTGACTTATCATCAATAGGAGGAAACAGTTCTCCTAGTCTTTTTATTATTGTATATAAAAAAAAAAGGGCCCCGCCACCACACACACTAGGACCTGGGGGAATTGCCTCCGAATGGAATCATCTTGCCCCATTCAGAAAGGCTATCATCAGTGCTCGTACCCCAGATACCATTCATAGTACTTTGAAGCGGTGCAATTGCCACCTTTATTGTAGATTGAGACTTTGTGCTCCCAAGCAGTCCCTGAAGAACGATTAGTATTTTGGTGATTTGTCTATGCACTGGATTATGTTGATAATGTACACTGAAGGGCATACAAGACCTGTGTAATAGAGGACCTTGTTTTCAGGAATGTTTCCTGGACTGTTAGGTTGTTTACTTGGCAGATTTAGTGGGGGCAATCTCACAGGCACAACTGGCCAGATCTATGACATCGCTTCTGGGTATAGGCGTGACTCTCAATGTCTGCTGCCCCACTGTACAACCCTGGTAGATGAATTCCTCCCATTCAATCTAATCATAGACCTTTGTGCAAAATTGAGAAAGCTATCCAATCTTGTGCTGTCCTTGTTACAGTACTGAACTGAAAAGTCTTAAACCACCCATGATTTCTTCATATTTAATCAAGTTCTGTAGATTGAATTAAAGAAATTGGAACAAATGTTTTAGATTTAGTTATATGTTTTTTTTTTATTATTATTATTCCTGAATGATTCATAGGTCACTTTGTGGCTTAACAAGAAAAAAACATTTTCTTCCAAAACTGGTCAGGTACTGGGACTGGACTGAAAATTAGTGCCAAAGATTTGCCAAAAATAAGAGCCCTAAAAAAAAACATCAGGAAATCTGGAAAACTTTTTCTTAAGACTATATGAAAAATAAAAGAAAGTCTGGTTCTTTGGAAGCAAAATATGAAGAAATGAGGGATGGCTGGAGACTTTCGCACAGTACCGTACATCTGACTGTCATGACACGGAGATAATGTCTTCTAACCAGAAAGAGCCTACATGTCCCAGGTGGACTTCCTGTAATTTCAGATGGTTGAACAATTAATCTGATCCAATTTCTATAAAGCTTAAAGTTTCAGCAAGCCCAAAGGGATTTCTGCCAGGGCTGTTATTAATAACCCTATTATCCTCTGCCAGTACCACATCTATTGACCTAGCTTAAAGTTAAAGAAGCAGAATCTGATTATAAACATGATGATGTGTGCCACGATAATGGGAGTGACATGGTGGCCATGGTGGCCATATTGTCCATAAGTTTGGTCAGTCTGAGAACATAGCAGCCATTCTTTAAGTAAACCTATTTTCTATATTTATGCACATAATATAACATAAATAAGATTTTAATTTATTACTCATGGTTAATATAACCGCTTTAAACAGTTAAATCTATGAATCTGGTCTTTTTTGGTCCTTGCTCTGATCATGAACAGCTGACAAGCTACAACCATCTCCAATAAATTCTTGTGCTACATGTGATCTGGCAAAGCTTACAACGAATAGTTGCCATCTGGTCAAAATAGTACCATAGGGTGCGTACCCAGCAGAAGGTCAGGTTGCCAGCTCATGCCCTTCATAGCTGCCGAAATATCTACTCTACTGTGGAACTGATTGAACTGATTATAAATGTGTGTATATGTGTGTGTGTGTGTGTGTGTGTGTGTGTGTGTGTGTGTGTGAGTGTGTGTGAGAGAGAGAGACAGAAAACACAGAATAGCATTTTCCCTATCATCAAGAGATCTCAAGTTCAAATCTTGACAATACCATAGCCATCTGTGGCCAGCAGTCTTTTGTAGACAATAATTGGGCCTTCTCTCCTGTTTGGAAAGATGGTATTACTCTCTACCCTGTCAATTAGAGTGACACTAGACAATTTTTGGTGTATAAATGCACATGTATGCAAAATAAAACAGTTGGCACTTTTGTCCTAGTATATTCAGCTGTGGCATGGCATAAGCAGTTCTTTGAAAAAAAAAAAAAAAAAAAAAACGCCTTCGATGGAGCATGTGTTAGCCCTCACCAGTTGGTGGCTAATGTGAGAACAAGCTAATAGTAGTAACATATGCAATGACCAAATTGGAAGGATCTTGGATACACTTGCTGCAAATATGGTTTAATCTCTGCTTCTCCAGTGTGAAATTAAAGAAACTCATTTCTGACTTCAAATACGCCTTGAATGACAGATTGCATTTAGGAAAATATCAACATTTTGCACATCTCCTTCTAACCATTTTGGATTTCCTTTATGTGCATCATGGTGTATGAATATATAGTCACATCCCTATGAGACAGAATTCCGGATAAGAATGGATTGTGCTGAGCTTGGTGCAGGTGCCATGTCCTCATTACTGGCCACACATGAGGTGTGTGCGAGGTGAGAGTGTGTCATCATTTCCCACTGGACCAAGATGTCCTGCTACATCAACCCTTCTTATCACAACGGTGTGCTGCTTTATTGGGGATGGTGTTTACAGTGTCATCTCACAACATTTCGGAAACAAATGTCAGAGACGAAAAAAAGAAAACAGCGTAAAGGAAGGATAGGAGACGTATAAAAGAACCTTTATGAAAAGATCTACAAGCCACAATTATATCAGTATTTCTGTATATCACTTTTTAACAATAGATATTGTTACAAAGCAGCTTTACCAATATGGCAAATCAAGAAGTAAAGGAAAAAAAATTAAATTTAAAGATGAACGTAAAGGAAAAAGGAAAAACTCCCTGAGATGACATGAGAAAAAAAAAAACGTGAAAAAAGGTAACCATTATCTAGGTCATACCGGATAAATAAATCTCTTCTATACCAGTGTGCTATATGGTCAAAGTGCATTGCTTAACAGGAATTGAATTTAAGCTAAAACTAAGTTCACTTTGTTTTGTTGGCCAACTGTTTACAAGGGGGCACAAAACTGTTCGAGGCAATTTCAGTCATAAAACTATCAGACCGATTGAGTGATAAGTGATAAGCCATCATACAGTAGCAAAGCCATATCAGTGCTTTCCAAGTGGAACCAGCCTCAGTGGTCACATGTAACATCAAGCAGGCTATGGAGCTGTCTTTAGCAGCAGTGATTTGATTAAGATGACATAACGTATTCAGATGTGTTTTCTTGCTGAAGTGCTGGTTTTGTATGTGGATTTTGGCAACAGAATCCAGTAAATTACATCCTTTTTGGATCCTATCCAGAAGTGGCCACACATTGTGATATCAAGTGCAAATGTCTATACTTCATTAATAAACATTCAGATAAATAATCACTCACATTTTATCCTTTCTTTCTCAGTTTTTAGTCAAGGAGTTGCCACAAGAGACCATTCTGATTTGCACACAACTTGGCACAGGTTTTAAACCAGATGCCCTTCCTGACAAAACTCTTCCATTTTATCCAAGCTTATTGGGATCAGCACTGCATGCAGTGGATAGGGAGTATGGGGTGTGGCAACCCACTGATGGCATGGGCCCAAACCTGAAACCTCAAATCAACACCGTAGATCCCAAACCGCCTGAGCCACCATTATCATACACATCCTAAATATTCCCATAATTAGTGTATCATAGATTAAAGACATAAACTTAGTTGCTCAGTTTTCAGTTGGATCCCTGAAAAAGACAAGGCAAGAAAATCTACCAAGTATCCAACGATCACAATTTAACACCAGTTTATTTGGAGATTAAAAATTCCAAAATCATCTATTATACTCAATCTATTACATTGAGCTGCTTGGCAAGTTTGCGTAAAGGAATCAGTCTATAAAATACTAATACAAAACTCTTAGATTTTCAGACATTATTTAACCTATAAGTGTAAAATGTTTTATTTACTTACGGTATGTGTTGCAAAATAATCCCAAATGTTATTGCTTATTAGCAGCACTGATTTTCCCACACCAATCAAGTTAATTGCTATGTTTGTTAATTGCATTTAATTGGCATATTTATTTTAAAATGCCTGTTTGGCAGGGAGCACATCTCCAGCGGGGTGTGATATGTGGCAGCTCTGTGAGTTTGTTGCTGTTTGTTGACCTCTATTCACAGTGTGAGTCCTCTTCTCACATCAGAGACCCACTCTCTCTCTCTCCCTTTCTTTCTCTAAAATCCCACATGATTTAGTTTTCTATTGCTTTGAAATTTACTGGCTCGATGAGCTCTCATCAGATTAAACCAGCTCTAACTGACTCTGATCACCATTCCACGGTTTCTGCACAGTCATTCATCTAACCATTTTTATCGTTCCACTCATCCATCCATGTATCAATCCTTCAAGCTAATATTCACTCATTCATCCATCTATCTATCCATTTTACATCTTAATTATCCTTAAATCCATCAATTTATTTATTCCCAACCGTACTTATCCATCCATCCATCTATCTGGCAAGCTATAAATGCTATATGGAATCTATAAATCCTTCCATTAATTTATCCATGCATCTAAGCATGCATCTACCACAATGTTAATTAATCCATAAATCCACGAACTTAACAATTCATCCATCTATTGACCCACCCACCCACTGACCATCCATTCATGCATCCATCTATCAATCCATCCAGCCAATCTCTACCTTTGGGGTAAAGCCCTACTCATACATACTGTAGCATCTCTAATTTTTTTTAATGCAGTGTTATTACTTTTAAATTGTAAAGTATACATCTTATATAGTGTCTAGGGTGGGCTCTTTGAAAGACCTCTTCAATGGACTTAAGATAATATAATTCTTGTGATGCATTTGCTGTATGTCTCATTCATAGTGAATAGGGTACGTGGTTTGAGACATGTCTACACTGGACTGATGACAGTGAGATACTGTACCATGAATGGTGGTTCATAGAGTACATTTACTGTATTTGGTAGAATAAGGAACCAAACACATATTAAGTAAAATCCACTATAAAACACCACTTAAACACTTTGGGGCAGTGGTAGCTTAGAGGGCTAAGGCACCGAGTTACTAATAGGAAGGTCGATTATTCGATCCCCAACTCCACCAGCTTGCCATTGTTGGGCCCTTGAGCAAGGCCCCTTAACCCTACCTGGCACTGTATCATGGCTGACCCTGCGTTCTGAAACCAGTTACACTGGGATATGCGAAGAAAGAATTTCACTGTGCTGTAATGTATACTGTATGTGACAAAATAAAGACTTAACATCTTATATTAGTGTGCTGCATATTGTTTTCTAAATGTTTGATGATGGGGATCAGAGCTAGGGGGACATTTGGCCTACATTGCTTCAGAATTTTTTTTAAATGTAACTTTTTTTTGGAGCAAATTTGTTTATATCGGTTTGCAATTTAATGCTCCTAATTAGGGACACAGTATGCAGCTGCAGATTAAACCGGCTTTTGCTAGTTTTTGTTTAGTATTTATTCTTTAGACACATATCCCCCATGAGTTTTTAAGCTTTCTCTGACTCTTATGTCGGTTCCATATATATTAAGAACAGGAAATACTAGAGGCCAATAGTTTTCTTTACAAAAAAATTTGAATGCACACATTAATGAATGAATGTGTACGAGTTCTTTGTTTGAAGTGTATAAAAAAGCAGCTGCACATTTAACAACAGAATACAAAGGGAATAAGAGGCATTAATATTATGCAATAAAAAACACACAAATTAACTTAACATTTTTTAAGATATTTATTATGCTGCCAAAAGCCTTGCATATTGATTGGAGGTATCTGATTTGTACGTGAAGAGCATACACACACTAAGCTTGTGTGCTTTGATTAACATTTCTATTTCATTAGTACAGTCTTTAGGCCAACCTTGAGAATTCATTAATAGCCTCTCCTACCTACAACTATTGATCTGTTTGGATACTTGGATTATACATGTAAATTTCATAAGTTACAGATGCAACATTCGGACAAGAGGTGATATTACTTTGTGATTAGTCTTAAAAGAAATGCCACTTTAACTTACATATATCAAGAAACAACATACAGTACATAATAGTTTATTTAACTAATGCAAGATTTAACCTGTAAAATATCATTTATGGGGTATCTTTATCGGTGCCAACAAGCACAATGACCTGTATTCCGCTATTAAGTCGCCATCTTTCCACTCTGGGAAACAAATCTATTAAATACTACTTAGTTAAAAGGAGAAAATAAGGCAGAACAAAATAATTTGAGCTTGAGTGAGTAAATGTGTGTTTAATCGTTCTGGCACTTTGGTTCTGCTACTGTGAGCATCAGAGCCCAAGGCTGTGTGACTTTCATTGCTATTCATCAACGCCTGCAGCTTTGCATGACTGTATTCTTGTTCGGTTTGCACAAAAATGACCCCTTCATAAGACAGAGCAGTCCTTAACCTATTTCATTATTTTTTTTTTATAATTTTAATGAGTTTACAGTGCCTTGCATAAGAATCAACTATTTAAATTTGTTTAGTTAGCCTGGGATTGAAATGGATTTAAGTGGGATTATTGAAGCGAAGGGGGAAAAAAATGGTTCGCAAAATGACCTACTGTACATTTGCATGATCATTTTATTGTTCTGTCATTTTACCTTAATCTTAATAATAAGATCATATTACCCTTTAACTGGTGGAAATACTTCTGCATTAAAACATTCCTATACTTTTAATTGTTAAATAACGTCTCAATCCCCAGTATGCTTTAGTATTAGAGGCTATTTTGTATACATTGAAGATCTATAGTATCTTGCTTAATCAATTTCAGTTCCAGGTTGCAGCCATACAAATGTAATAAACCTTTGGGGAGGTGAAGACTGTACACTTAATTTCACTAAGCTTAATGTCTCTACTAAACATAAAAAACAAACAAACAAAAACAATGTTATTTAAATCTACTCTCTTTTTAAAGTTGTTTCACTAGCTGTCATGTAATGAAGTCAACTTCCTGGAGCTGTTCACTTAAAGCTGACTGCATCTAACAATAGATATCCATAATAGAACCACAGGAAAGAGAAAGAATATAAAAGTAAGTGTTCCCCATAGACTTGCATTGATTTTTTTTGTTGCATATTTTTTGTTAAGATACTGACAGAATCAAAGGTATTTTTGTGCTCATCAGAGAACTTCTACTGTATTTTTTTAATTACTATAATACTTTTTTACATATGAAACATCAAATAGAAAGTTATATTTATCCATTATACAAGCCAAAAGCTGACTAGCTGTATGTCAATAAATACTTGAACGTTTCATTTAATTACTTTTAAGTGAAAACAAGGGTTAAAAAATAACTGTATATACAGTATGAACAGTATGACAGTAAATCATGATTTTCCAAAGTTTACTTCTTCTGGCAAATAATTTTCCTTTGACACACAAAGTTTTACTATAGCAAAATTAATATTAAAAAAAAAATCTTAATAAACCTTCTTTTAAAAAAACTGAATTTCCACATTAACCTTGACATGGAACAGCTGCATTACTATGCTTTGGTTTATTATGGGTTTATTTTTATCACATAACCAGTGAAATGAAGCTGCCACTGGACAAAACAGTGGCTGTTGTGAGTAAATACGCTCACTAAATTTTTAAAGAATTTTGAAGCCAAGAAAAAAAAAAGGGTACATTCTGTTACCTAATTTCCAGAGTACTTCAGCATTCAGGAGCTACACGTACTGTAGGTGTCATTAAATGTCCAAGATATGACATAATGCAATTTGTATGTTTCATCAACACACATTTACAGTAAACTCAACACAACAATTTATAATACTTTAAACTTTTTGTTTCACCTCTAAATCAGTCTCATCCCGATATTACTAGCACTATAGTTTTGCTGTATTTAATGTGCATGATGCATTTATGTCAAAGGAGAATGAAGCAGCAAGATAAAGTTACAACATTTAAGAGATGCACAAGGGCTTTGTGTAAAAGAAAAATGAAATGCATGCGCCTTGTGTGAGAAGCTGTTGCATTTGCTCTGTCTCAGACTGGCTCCTTTGTTCCCTAGAGGATTCTTGAATTATCCCATAACCTTTTGGGACTAAGGCAGTAAATATATATATATATATATATATATATATATATATATATATATATATATTTTTTTTTATTTATTTATTTATTTTATTTATTTTTTTAATTATAACTCAACTTACAATTTTACAAACACTAAAGGCTGATTATTCCATCGTGACAAAACTCTGCATGGTGGAGTTAAAGTATTTTATAAAATCATATAAAATTTACACATAATCACAATAATAATTTGGCAAAGTGTAGGGGAGTAGGTTCGAGCCCCGCCTTCAGTGGGTTGCCACATTGTCACATCCATACTACCCAGCAACTGCATATACATACATATACTGTACATATACATATATATAAACACACACACACACTGAAGTTTGCAATTATTTCATAACTGTCAAATGCTGATTATGTATAAAAAGGTCACTAGTAAGGTTTCAGTTTGTAAGTTTAACCAGCAATGGCTATTGCCTTTTTTTTCCCCCATAGCTGATGTTCATGACGGTTTGCTCAATCTCTTCTTTCTGCTCCCACCTGTGGATCCCTTAAATGTGGAAAGTGATTTCAGGCTCTGTTTCCATCAGGATTATTGATATTAATCATCACTGGGATGAGGAGAACCTAGATTTGGGAATTTTACAATTAAATAGTACAGATGTATTGCAGCAAAATGTTAAAGATATTGCAAGGTAGTGAAGACTACAGGATACTCCATGTATAAGTCATGTGCTCTTGTGTATCCTTACTGCTGGCATCAATAAAGCTGTGTGAAGTGGCTCCCTGTGGGTGGAAGATTCACTGTGAGCTGTCATCAGCCAAGTATTTCAAGTGTCAAAGTTCTCCAGGCATCAGATACACACACACACACACACACACACACACACGCACACACACACACACACGACTCAACCTCTACTTATTGCACAGAACCTGCATGTAAGCAGGAAATTGACAAAATGAGAGCATCACATCATGCAGCAGTATTATTTTTAATATTTTAAAAAATATATTTTTCCTTGTTTATTGATTTCATCTTCCTTTATACCCCGTTTAGCATTATAGCTTCTTGTAAAAAACTGAATTTGACTATTCTTCTAGTCATACTGGCAGCATGGTGGTTTATTGGTTAGTCTTTTCGCCTTGCACCTGCAGGATCCAGGTTTGATTCCCACCTCGGGGTCTGTGTGCATGTGTTTGCATGTTCTCCCTGTGCTTGGTTGGTTTCCTCCCTTATAAAGATTAGATTATTTGACATTCCGAAATTACCAGTAGAGTTTAAATACATGTATGAATGTTGAATGGAAGTCGCCATTGGCCTCCATAGTTCTTAGTTGGACTACAGAGGTTCCTAGATGAATAGATGGATGCATGAGGTTAAGGTTCTGTGTTACTGGTCAGAAGTTCAAGCCATAGCACCACCAAACTGACACCGTTGGGCCCATGAGCAAGACCTTTAACCCTCTCTGTTCCGTCAGCGCCGTATGACAGCTGACCCTGTGCTCTGACCCGAGCTTCTAAACAAACTGGGGTATGTGAAGAACAGGATTTCTCTATGTGACGAATATAGGCTTTATCTTCTTATTTGATATGTATCCTGTATGTTTTTCATTTATCTGTAAATTTAACAAGTTACTATAGTTTTTCTTAACTTTCACAAAAACTCTTCTTTTTCACAGTTGTGTTGTGATTGTTTGTTTGAAACTAGCTGCTTAACTGGGTAGTGTTGGGAAGAGTGCATCGTATGGATAGTTTGTCATCTTCATTCGATTATCTTCATAATTTTTCTTATGCGGGTTTCTTAATGAACATCTCAGCGTGACAGGATGTGTGAGCGGAGAAACAGAATCGCAGCAGCGACTTTAAAGAAAAAAGGATAAGGATATCTGAAGGAAGAAGAAACGAGAGAAAGCATGCAGAGACTGATCTATGCTCCTCCCTACATGAGCTTTTGTCATAACCGAGAACAACATGAGAACTTCACCTAGTGTGGCAGTCTACACTGTTACCTACTGTACATCTCAACATCCCAATGTGATATGATAGATTGTGTGTTAACCTAGGCTTAATTATTTCAAAGAATGTTTTATACACATGCTTTATTTGTGTTATTCTTTTTTATCTTAATTTTTATCAACTCCTTACTTATTGCATCCAACTGTTACAGTGAGTCTAACAAACTGAACTCCAGTTGGGAGAATTTGAAAGCCTTAAACTCAGATTTTTCTGGGACTTGGGAGGAACTATAATGTAAGAACTATCCTTATCCTTAAATTGGATAATTTAATACATTACCAGTCAAAAGTTTGGACACATTTCCTAATTTCATGTTCGTTCCTGGTTTGCATTTCTTTCAACACTGTGAAATAATGCTGACGGCATCCAAAATATGCAATAATCTCCTTTGAACAGTTGATATTGAGGTGTATCTGCTACTTTTGCTCTGTAAAGGCTTCATAATGGCTCTAATCTGAGGTGCTGTTTGTTAATTGGTGATTTTTGAGGCTGGTAACTTTTAATAAACTTCTTCTCTGCAATAGAAATAAGGTTTGGTCTTGATGAAAGCCAGTTTCATCATGGTGTGTGATGGGTTTGCAAAAAGAAATAAAAAAAAAAAGAACCGTCTGGGTAACATGAATATTTAAAGTTTTTGACAGTTTAAAGTCAAAAACAATGTGCAGATTATTTATAATTAGAGCAGGATCCAAAATCAAGGACGAATATTAACTTATGAAAGGGTGACTTTTGAATATAATTTTTTTAAAGATATAACATACATAAATGTGGGGCCATCCACAGCGTATTGTTGCTTTCTCACTCTCACTTACTCATCTTCTATACCGGTTTATCCTGTATTCAGGGTCGCGGGGGGGGCAGGATCCTATCCCAGGAGACTTAGGGCACGAGGCAGGAACACCCTGGACAGGGTGCCAATCCACCGCAGGGCATTGTTGCTTTCTTCTTTTATTATTATTTTTTTCTTCTATTACCTTTTTTTTTTGCCCACATACCATGCAATCCAAACTGGCACCATGCAGCTAAAATGCAGCTAGTTTTGAATAAGATTTAAAGGTTACAGATGACGCACCATTAAAAAAACTTAAGTTATTATTATGATTCCTTTGAGATTGTCAATCTGTTATGTTCTCTCTAGGTCTCTCTCTTTCTCTCTTTTCGTTTCCCCCAGATCCAGTACAAGGTTGTGGACACCTGCCACATATTCATGGCACAAGGTGGGATTCACCCTGGACACAGTGTAAAGCTAAAATAAGTGATATAATGGAAAGTCATTTGCCAAGAACCAACTGTAACATGATTAGAGTATGACATCACAGTATGCATCACCTCACAGTCACTAATGGAGGAAAGGTACAGACGCAACATACACAAGCACCATCTGTGACAGAGAATCGACACCTCACAGTCTCTACTGTGATGTACTGTATCTATGATGTAACAGTATAGGGACTGTGTATAAAAACTTGCGTGTAAGAGACTGCAGTCAGTAACATGTGAGACAGGGAAGCGCATCGGCTGATGGTCATCTCAGGGACACTGATGGTGTGATAACACCGCTCTTATATATACACATGTACACACAATGAACTGATCACTTAAATCTGAGTTATTGTCCTCGATACAAGAAAGAAAGAGAAACTTATGTTATACTTGTTATTTAAGTGTTTCCATGTATTTACAAATGTAATATGATGTGTATTACATGTTTGCCAAATGGTTTATAAAATAGTATGTGTTAATCTTAGTTAAATAATTTTTTTGTTTTTGTTTACATTATATTTAACTAATATTTATTAGAAGTAATGATTTACCTATTATTTATCGGAAATAGTGATGTACCTTTTTTGTTTTTTTTTCATTCAAGGTTATCGACCTCTTAGTTGAATCTACTTTGAACAATTGTTGTGTGACCTGCAAAGCTGTCAGAACCAAGAAATAAAAAGTGATTTCAGAGTTGATCCTCCTGTCCCCTGTAGTTGGCTATTGGCTTTTTTCGAGTTTGAAGCAGAAGCTGATGTGCAAAGTCCCAGATAACTTGACACACAGGGCACAAGCATAAGCACGTTCACACACTATGGGCAATTTGGAAACACCTGTCAGCCTAATCTGCATGTCTTTGGAAAGAGAACATGCAAACTCCACATGCACAGATCTAAAAATGGAACTCAAACCCTTGTCCCCGGAAATGCGATGCCACAGTGCTAATCATTATGCCTAGAGCCTATCTAGAGCCACTAAGTCAAACCTAAATAAGAAAAAAAATCTTGACAGTGTATCTGATGCTTAATAAAACAATTTTGTAAAATTTTGACATAATAGGACAAATATTGATCACATGCAAAAAAAAAATAATAATAAATTTTCTGATAATAGCTGTAAATAACCAACAGTAGGTGCATAGTTTTGAGGGATGCAGTAAGTTTCTATATCCAGAGACAATCTTGGGTATTTATCGCTTTGTAAACGTTTTAAGCAGAAGCCATTTTTGTCACTAAACATAGTGTAGTCCACTGACAACTTGTTCAACAAAGAAAAAGAATATGGCTTTTGATCTCTGTGTCTGATCCTAAACAGCTGTCTATCGCTTGTCCTCTGGACCTGATTGATTTTTTGCTGTTTGTTTGTTTGTTTACGTCTACTTTCAGCACTTAGGACTCACTTTTGCTTTGAATGTCTTGCATGAGTATGGTGCACTTATCCACTTATTTACAATATGCTTATACAGAAAATCACTTTAAAACAATTACATCTGTATAGTGTAATGATTTATAATCCCAGACAAGAATAAGTGGTCCTTAGAATCTGGTTCCTCTCAAAGGTGTCTTACTAATGATTTCTAAAGGAGAAACATAACAGAACATAAGTCCTTTTTCCTTCAGTGTAATTAAGTTGTTTTCTCAACATCAGCATTTCTTAATTTACTTTATACTACTTTTTCTACTCTATACTTTTCTAACAATTATATTTTCACATAATTTTAGCCTTTTGTGATACACTTAATGGCTTACTAAAAATGGAAAATTTACAAAGACTTTCCTTTTTTTAACTTTAGTGATTATTTCAAAAGGTTTTATGAGGTTTTAGGTCAGCTAATATATATATATTTAGATTCTGTCTTTAACAGTGGAAATGCACCGATGGTAAAATTTTAGACCCCTCCATGATTTCTAAGTAAGGGAACTTGCAAAATCACAGGGTGATCAAATACTTAATAACCTCACTGTATATATATATATATATATATATATATATATATATATATATATATATATATATATATATATATATATATATAATTATTATTATTATTATTATTATTTCACTCAACATCAACTCAACAGAGCCAACCAATGCAATAGTTTACCGTGTATACACAGCGTAAGTAGAAGTTACAGAAACAACTGCAAGGCTCCAAACCAGCAAAAGCCAGCACAATCCTTAATACACACACAACAATGCGACACAGCTTGGCTCATTCCAAGAAAATGAGAAGTAAATGAAATAAAAGTGTGTAATAAAAATAAAAAAAACTGTGGGTGCGTCTTAAATCAATTGCTGAACAGAATTTATTGATATTTTTTGCAGTACATAGATATCTGCCTGAAGTTTAACCTGCACCAGAAGTGAAATTAAAATGTTGAGTAAAAGCGAAGTTATGAACAATTATGTGCTGGATTGTTCAATCTACTAATAAGCTAATTAATAAATAATAATCTTTTTAATAAGCTACTAATAAAATGCTTGCTCAATATAAACAAACACCAGCACCAATACATAATAATTAGAAAAGGTAAACTGAATATTTTTACTCAAATTAATTAATTGATTCAATTAATTTATGTTTTTACTGTCTTTTTTAATCTTTTTAAGACAAAACATAATCTTAAATAAAAGAAGCACAACTTAGCGTAAACAGGGTGTAAGATATTTAACTTTACAAAATTGTATTCCTTTGTATTGATAAGTTAGGCAGTGTGACATTTTTTTGAAAAAAACTGAAGATGCATATATACAGGACAAAAATGCCTTCAGATTAGATTAGATTTAATTAAATAAGATTCAATTTAATTGGCCTTGTGCAAAATACATTTAAAAGTCTAATTAAATGCAGTACCACTGAATTAATAATCTAAGTGATATATGTATGTATATGTATATTTTTGACCCTGGGTTGATATCAGAAAATCAAATATGTGCTTCAAATTCTGTACATGCTGTATATACCAACCAACACCAAAACATTACAACTCAAAATATTTTGCCCAGTAATTTTTAGGTTGCCCTTGTGCCGCACCGACAACTTTGACCCTTCAGGGTATTCCTCTACAAGACCTCTGGGTCTGCTGTGGTCTGTGGCACACAGTCAGTTGCTATTTTAAGACTCGGAGGTCAGCTATTCTGAAATAGTTCTTGCAAGAACAGTATTGTCAAGTGCATTTACAAAACACATCAAGCATCATGATGAACCTGGCTCTTGTGAAAACCATCCCAGGAAAGCAAGACGAAAATGTACCTCTGCTGCAGAGGAGAAGTTCATTTAAAGTTACCAAAATTGGTACATTCAGCATTGCTTTATAATGTAGAAAGAAAGGGAGTAAGAAAGTGATCCCAAACTTTTGAGCGGTAGTGTATATGCGCACAAGGATTGGCTCAAGATTACTTATAAGGTTATGGCCACATATGTAAAAAAATATATTTTAAATTGTTATTTTCTTTTAAACTTTGCATTCAAAAATGCTATTTAAATATGGACTGTATATACATTTTAATATATCCCATCACGGTACACACACACTCCACAGAGTCCTCCAGTGGTCTACCTTGCCAGCTAACCACTCCCCAGTCTATTAACATTGCTTAATACTTAATATATACTGAACAGTTTATGCTCTGTTAAATTAAGTGTGAAAAATGCCCTCTACCCCCCTCTTTTTTGTCCTGATCCTGATAAGTTTATGGTACATTAATCTTGATTGGCTGAGTGAGTGCCAGTGTGTGCTTTCATATAGGCATCATTCCTTGAGTTCACAGCAGTTCTGACTTATTAAAATCAATAGCTCATGACACACACTGAAAATGGCCACAGAGCAAACTGAAGAAAAAATTGAACATAAATTTTTAATAATAGCAGACTTTTAGCAGTGTTTTTTGGACTTTGGCCTGGCAGTGGACTGTCAGTCTGCATATTTACCAATGTATGTACATTATAGCATTTGGCAGACACTCTTATGCACAGGGATGAACATTTTTCTTATTATATTTATGAGCAGTTGTACAGAAGTTAAAAGCCTTATTTAAGGACCGAACAGTGGCACCTGGGTGGTGCTGAGGTTTGAACCTGGAACCTTCTGATTAGTAATCCAACACCTAAACCACCTAGCGCTATGTGGATCTTTATGCACAGTAGGTGTGCTTGTATTACTAGGTACGTATAACACAATAACACTGTAATATGTCTTAACTAGAGATGTTGAACTACAGACATTGTTTTCAACACATTCACTTACTAGTTACATTTGTTGCTATATCTTTATAATATTTATAATGGATTTAATTGGGATTGTTTACCATTTAAACCACCATGTCCATGACCAAACAAATAATAAGGTTGAAATAGTCAATGTTAACAGGTCCATTAGGATGGTCCATGTTTGTCCCACAAGCTTCAAATCTGCCCATTAACACATTATTTAAAAGTAAAATCCTCTTGCTGGTGTGAAATGTTTGTTAGATCCCACGGGATGAAAGGTTTGATGCACACATGTAGTTTCAACCAGATTCTGAGAAACCATCTTAGCTGTAAATAAACGGATAGATAGATAGATAGATAGATAGATAGATAGATAGATAGATAGATAGATAGATAGATAGATAGATAGACAAAACAAATAATTTAAACTTTATTGTTGAATGAATAATATGTAAATGTATGTGTATGCACATGTATATGTATGTTAATGACGATCCCGGCTGAGGTGGCTTGGAGCCCACTAAAGTAGTTTCTTTGAACATTCAGTGAGTGGAACACCTGATCCATAAAAACTGGAAGATAACTTGTCAGCAACTTGTGGCAGAGACTCATCTGTCTGTCAGAACTGTACACAAAATCATTCCTGAACACCACTTGAACATTACAGGAACTCGGCTGGGAGTTACTACCACATCCACTGTGCAGTCCTGCCCCCGCTTCCTATTCTACACAACCAAAAATCCTGGTCTGATTTGAATATGTATGTATGTATGGATGGATGAATGTATGGATGGATGGATGAATGAATGAATGTATGAATGGATGAATGAATAGGGTAAGAACTTTCCAACCTTTTATTAATACCTGGAAGGATAGTTTTTTTTAAGTTATTGAGACCACTTAAAGGTTTGGTAAAATATAACAAACAGTAGGTCTCACAGGTATGTTTAATGAATAAAGTATGAGGATTCACCTACGCAATGTGAAAAGATCTCAGTAGATCAAGACTAAACCGCTGTGTAGCCTTAGGTAAAACACTCATCAAAGAAATAGCCACACATTTCCCTTTAGAATATTCTGGTATACAGAGCTGTTCATGGTCATCGCAATGTCCTGTGCCTGCACAATTAACCCTAATAATCCCCCGGTAACTGCCATGCTTGATAGTGGGTATGAGGTGTTTCTGTATTCTGTGTGTTTTGAAATGGTGTTTGGTTTCTGAAAAACATGGCACTGGGCATTAAGGCCAAACATTTCCAATTTGGTCTCCTTTGTTCATGGGACATTGTGGTTGGCTCAGATGCAGTTTAGCAAACATCAGTCTTGCTTCCATGTTCTTTTTAGACATAAACGCCATTCTCTCAACCCTTCCAAATAAACACTACTTGTTCAGTCTTCTTCAAATTGTGCTGTCATAGACTTGAACAATAGGCATGCTCAGCAAGGCCTAGCTAGCAGCGTCTAGCATTGCACGGTCTGACCTTGGGTTGCTGGGACGTTCACTCCTGGGAAGATTGGCAACTGTCCTGAATGCTTTTCCCACTTGTTATTAATCTTTCTTACTGTCAAACACTGAACTGAACGTTTGACAATGGTTTCATAGCTCTTTCCAGAATGATTCTCTAAGACCATTACTTATGTCTTTCCCTCTTGGCATTGTGCTAACACACAACTGAATGCTTCAGACCAGCAAATTGGCAAAAACTGCTTTTATAGACGTCTGCACACCTGCTGATGATCAATAAATCAGGGGCTGATGATTAGCAGCTCCTGGCTGCAACTTACCCTCTTAAAACCTGTGGAGTAGTAAAGCAGGAAGGTGTACTCAGTATCACCCACATGTTTTTTTTTTTTTTTGTGGGCTTAACTTTTGTTATATAAATAATGTCACAGTGAAAAATTACACACACACACACACACACACACAAACACATATATATATATATGTGTTTGTGTGTGTGTAATTTTATACACACACACACACATATATATATATATATATATATATATATATATATATATACAGTGGTGTGAAAAACTATTTGCCCCCTTCCTGATTTCTTATTCTTAAAAATATTCAAAAATAACATAACTGAACACAAAATGCAGTTTTTAAATGAAGGTTTACGTTATTAAGGGAGAAAAAAAACTCCTAATCTACATAGCCCTGTGTGAAAAAGTGATTGCCCCCCTTGTTAAAAAATAACTTAACTGTGGTTTATCACACCTGAGTTCAATTTCTGTAGTCACCCCCAGGCCTGATTACTGCCACACCTGTTTCAATCAAGAAATCACTTAAATAGGAGCTACCTGACACAGAGAAGTAGACCAAAAGCACCTCAAAAGCTAGACATCATGCCAAGATCCAAAGAAATTCAGGAACAAAAGTAATTGAGATCTATCAGTCTGGTAAAGGTTATAAAGCCATTTCTAAAGCTTTGGGACTCCACAGTGAGAGCCATTATCCACAAATGGCAAAAGTATGGAATAGTGGTGAACCTTACAACATGAAGACAACATCTAAAGAACTGCAGGCCTCACTTGCCTCAATTAAGATCAGTGTTCTCGACTCCACCATAAGAAAGAGACTGGGCAAAAACGGCCTGCATGGCAGATTTCCAAGGCGCAAACCACTTTTAAGCAAAAAGAACATTAAGGCTCGTCTCAATTTTGCTAAAAAACATCTCAATAAATTCCAAGACTTTTGGGAAAATACCTTGTGGACCGACGAGACAAAAGTTGAACTTTTTGGAAGGTGCGTGTCCTGTTACATCTGGCGTAAAAGTAACACAGCATTTCAGAAAAAGAACATCATACCAACAGTAAAACATGGTGGTGGTAGTGTGATGGTCTGGGGTTGTTTTGCTGCTTCAGGACCTGGAAGGCTTGCTGTGATAGATGGAACCATGAATTCTACTGTCTACCAAAAAATCCTGTAGGAGAATGTCCGGCCATCTGTTTGTCAACTCAAGCTGAAGTGATCTTGGGTGCTGCAGCAGGACAATGACCCAAAACTCACCAGCAAATCCACCTCTGAATGGCTGAAGAAAAACAAAATGAAGACTTTGGAGTGGCCTAGTCAAAGTCCTGACCTGAATCCTATTGAGATGTTGTAGCATGACCTTAAAAAGGCGGTTCATGCTAGAAAACCCTCAAATAAAGCTGAATTACAACAATTCTGCAAAGATGAGTGGGCCAAAATTCCTCCAGAGCGCTGTAAAAGACTCGTCGCAAGTTATCGCAAACGCTTGATTGCAGTTATTGCTGCTAAGGGTGGCCCAACCAGTTATTAGGTTCAGGGGGCAATTACTTTTTCACACAGGGCCATGTAGGTTTGGATTTTTTTTCTCCCTAAATAATAAAAACCATCATTTAAAAACTGCATTTTGTGTTTACTTGTGTTATCTTTGACTAATAGTTAACGGTTTTTGATGAGCAGAAACATTTAAGTGTGACAAACATGCAAAAGAATAAGAAATCAGGAAGGGGGAAAATAGTTTTTTTACACCACTGTATATATATATATATATATATATATATATATATATATATATATATAGAGAGAGAGAGAGAGAGAGAGAGATAAGAACATTTCCATAGGTATGACTTCATAACCATCTAGTTTCAAAATGAACTGCTCACTTTCTGTGCTTTTCTGATTGATAAATTTTACCAGGTACATTTACAATTTAGTAAAATAAAAACACGCTTCTCCCTGAATGCTTTGTGCTAATATATGAGGTGTAATATAAGGACTGTACAAGACATGAAAAATCTGTTAACTATTCATATGATGAGAACATTATATAATGTGTGGTATAACAGCTCTCTAACAACACTTAACCACAGAAAAATGTATTGCATTTAATATCTCCTTCATTTCACTTATTTTCTGAATATACCTTTTTCCGGGAAGGTTTCCTTTTCTGTCCCCTTGAGGTCAAGAGTATTAACATGAACAAATAAAGTTATTGATTAAGAGCAAAGCTTCATGTCACATTGTTAACAGGCAGATCTGCGTGACATCCTCAGACCCAAAAAGCCTGCAGAAGGTAATTGAAAACAGTGTAGACTATTAAAGCTGATTTTCCGATTGCATGGTATTTGACAGGTGTAGACCCGAATCAGGAGGGGGTTTATTGCGCAAGTGAGATTAAAGAAGGCCAAAAAAAGTGCACTGTGACCATTACACTCACTTGTAGATGAGTGTAATGGTCAAACTTGCCGAAACTGTCGTCACAAAGACTATACTTCAGGCCTCCTTGCATGACATCAATGCCTTATCTTACTAAGTCTCTAATGACAAAATGGACAATCCCTCATAGCTTTGCTCCCAAATCTACTGGAAATTCCACAAACCTTTGGGCATAGATTGTACAGATGTGGCATTTTTGGCCCTTGCACCATATGGCCATAATCCCACTACTGATGCTTTTCCATTCAAAATTTTCCTTAAAAAATATATAACTTATTTCCTAATAGATACCTAAATAAGGCAGGTAGTATGCACTTAGATCCACAAGGTCATTTGATCATAAACTAGAATACTGTCATGGTCTGAAATACAGCTTACATGTGAACTTACCTAACATTATGATATATTTGGCATGTACTCATTTATATGAAATAAAACCTGAATGTTCTTTTCAGATGCTGAAACCTTCATTAGTCTGCGTCGTTAACAGATGCTGAATTCACGTTGAATAAACCTGGCAGCTGAAGCGTCGCTTTTGTTGCTGCTTCATGAACACCGCATCCCTTTGAAACCGCCTCTGCAGCTGTACTTCAAAAAAAGTTTAATCCCATCGGATTTGTACAGTTTTACACGTTTTCAGAAGGGATTGCTGTCTCTGGTGCGAGAACAACAGGATTTCATGGAAGCTTACATTTAGGTGTAGTGCTTGACTCTTATCCCGTCGAGATCTGGATTTAGATGATGTCTTTACTGGGAAAACGATGCCCTTTAGAGTATATAGTTTATGTCCGAGTTTAAAAGGTCCTTAATAAACTAAATAAAGGTTACTCAGTGTGTAACATTTCATTTTGCTTTATAGCACACTCATGGTGTCTTGACATATTTATAGAATATAGTTTGAGTACATATGAAAAGCTTATGTCAGTATTTACAGGGTGCATATAAATCCAGTTTTATGCTTTGAGATTACAACGGTCTTTTAAAATTATTACTTGTCAGAGTGCACAAGATGATCCCAATGGAATTTTGACTGAATTGTCTAACAGACCATGCAATGACATGTTCTCCATGCCAGCTTATACTGTATGATCCTCTAATGATAGACCTGAAAAATTAGTACATTCTACTTATGGAGATCATTAATCAGGCTGATTTGAGCTCATGCAAAAAATGTTGCCACACAAATAGAAACATTTATTAAATGGAGTTTTATGGAATGAGATCTACAGCATTGGAAAGAAAATAAGTACCATTGCAAGATAATAATTTTTTTATGTTCTTTTTTTTTTCTTTGGGGTGCATGTATTGGTGGTATAAACAGTTTTGTTTATTTTAAATAGACACTTGTTACTTTTCAGCTGACAATTACACAAAGGTGCATTGATTTTCTAACCTGAACATTAACCAAGCATTTATGCTGTCAAACACCATATCGAGACTGAACTGCACCCCATATGAGAAGGACGGTAACAAAAAAAAAAAAAGATTTCAAGCAGTCCAAGTTTGCAAAAATGTCTGGCATGTCATCTTGAAAGCACAGATTGATTCTTCTTCCTTGTTTAATGGCAGTTGGAATCAAGTAGGTTGGTTCCATTACTGCCAACTGTAGGATTCGTTCGGGCATCAAAGTGACTAATAGTTACCTGGGCAATTGATCCCACCCAATTGGTCTGGAGCTAGCTAACTAGCTTATGTGAGCAAAAAAGTTATGGATTTATAAGCACTTGGTTTGTTTTTCCTACAAAAAATATAATCTTTATTTGTAACAAGCATGTAATAAATCTGGGGCCAGGGGTAGCTCACTGGGGCCAGGGGTAGCTCAGTGGTTAAGGCATTGGACTATGGTTCGGAAGATCCCAGGTTCAAACCCCACAACCACCAGATTACCCCTGTTGGGCCCTTAAGCAAGGCCCTTAACTCTCAACTGCTCAGATGTATAATGAGATAAAAATGTAAGTCGTTCTGGGTAAGAGCGTCTGCCAAATGCCTAAATGTAATTATAAATATTTACCATGTCCTTTAACCATACTGTATTCTTTATGCGTGCAATTCAATTTAATTTGTATATCTCTTTTAACCACAATTATTGTCGCAAAACATCTTTACATAATCAGAAGAAAATTATTGAAATGTGTACAAAATGTAAAAAATGTGTATGAATCAAAATGATCAGATTGTCAGATTGTCCCAGATGAACGAGTCAAGAGCGACAGTGGCAAGGAAAAACCTCCTTGAGGTGGCAAAAGGGAAAAACAGAGCCAGAAGGAAACACAGACATGATGGCTCCCTGGGAAGTAAAGCAACCAGTCACTCCACCGTCAACAAACCTGAGTGATCAATGAGAGGGGGAAAGATAGCATCCAGATATAAAAGTTTACCTTTAATACTCTGCATCAATAAGTCCCACCAGATCTGCTCCTTTACCCCTTTATCTTTTCACAAAACTGCTTGGCTAAATAAATGGGTTGTGTCTATAACTTTGGTACTTTGTAAGAAAAAAACCCTGCTGTAGTTTTCATAATACGTGGTACTGACAAGCAGCCTGCATCACTTTGGTTCATATCACATAGTTATTAGTTCAATCTAGAGGTGATAAAAGCATGAACTAGATTTTCTGCATCATTCAGTGACAATATTTTTTTTTTCTTGGTAATATTTATGACATAAAGAATGATATGCTGGTAATATTAGCTACATGAGCTGCAGTTTGCTAATGCATGTTTAATTGTATAGACTACTTACATTTTACAGGGAGGCAATGGTAGAAACTATCTTGCTAAGCTACAGACGTAACAAAAGAGGATAATGATATTACCTGTCATTTGTTTAATTAAAATCAAATCTTGTTGATACCAATCCACTAGACTTGCACATTCAAGTTCTCAACAGCGTCATCTTCAATGGTATTTAACATGCTAAAGTACTATTAATAAATAACTCAGAATCTGTTTCTTTGTTGAGTACTTGTACTTTTGTACTTTAAGTACATTTTAGAGGATACACTTTGTACTTCAACTTAAGTAAAAATTTCAAGTGGTACTTCTGCTTGTAGTGGCGTACATTTTTAGGCAAGTACTTTTACTCGAGTATTGAGCTTGCATACTTCTGCCACCTCTGCTTTTAAATCTCAACTGAAGACTCTCCCATGATGAAAGGCACTTCTTATGTTACAAAGCACTGACAATAGAAACTTCTTACAAAAAGATTCACTTCACCTCTTAAACAACCACAAAAAAAATCACACCTATCTCCTTATTATTAATTAGAATTTAATTTTGTGGAATATCCTTCATACATTATATATACTCCCATATTGGTACATTCTTTATTTTTACTATAGTTAAGTTTAAATGTGGTCAGGCTATGTTGTACTAGTTGTACTGTAATTATATGAGACTTTACTTGGTGCATTGTAGCTTTTTTATTTATTTGCATAGTTTCATGACTAAGATTTATAGTATTTAGGATTAAAATGATTTTTAAAATTTGTTTGCACTTGTGAGTATTAACAATCCATGCTTCTTCCTTACATGAAAAATTAGATTTTATTTCAATAAAATTTCTTAATGATGGTGTGTCTTCTTGCAGCAGGACAGATTAAAAAAAGGAGGCATTAAATAAATATGGTAAAAATTAGTGGGAACGTTGAAAGTAAACGTTTGATATTTGGAGTGAAAGTAGTTCCTGGTAGTGCACTCAGGAACTTATCTAAAGCCTATAAAATATTAACCTGACAATGAATTGTGATTCCTCTCTGGATTCGGCAGCTTGTTGAAGGTGAAAAGGTGAGAAACATCCCAGAAATATCATTCCACTTGTGAACTTAAACTTATCTCTGATTTCATGCTTTGTGTCACAAAAGGACTATCGCATGTCAGCTTTGGTTTTTGTTTTTCAGGTCTTTTTCCAGGTCTCTTTTAGGTCAGATCAACGGTTCTGATGCTTTTTGATGCTTTAACCTCTTGTTGTGTTTGAATACAATAACCTTCCTTTGAACCAGATGGCTTCCACTTCACACTGGGAGGAGGAAACACTGGATCTCCCACCTGCAGTTTTAATTACAACCGAGCAGGAAAAAAAAAAAAAAACTGGAGGGTGGGTTTAGACACTAAGCATTAACCCTGTGTGTGGAATTCAATTAGAGCACAGCACAAGAAATCAAATGAGAAGCTACAGAGATTAGATCAGAGGTCACACTTGTGCTTTTGAGTTAATAAATTTTTTGAAGCTGATGTTCTACCATTTTGCTTTCTTTAATAAATACAGAGTAAACACATGGTCTGTGTGTGAATGTACTCACGAAAGACACATTTAAAATGGAAGTGATGGAATAATTTGGAAGTAAAAAAATTCAAAAGTCTGTTAACAAAGCCAATACCACAGTGATGTTCAATTCTCCTATCTGATTGGTGAGAAGGTGTTAATTAATTTTCTATAACAGTAGCTCTGACAAAACTACTAGATTTACATTGTTTTTTTCTCCACAATTACTTACATGTTATTTTTAATACAGTAACTCCCCTACATATGAACATTCAAGTTATGAATTTTTCAAGATACAAACATGTGTTCATGCATGTTTAATCACGGAAGTTAGATCAAATGTCCGGCATTCATTGTCACCTGCGTGCAGCGTTCATCCCGGGATATCCGGAAGCAAGCTTTAAAGCAGAATGATGAACCTAGAGACAAAAAGTGAAAATAATTGGATTGGAGAGAATGGAGCAAGATGAAACGATGGCAGACAATCGTTCAGCCATCGGCACGATTCAAAAGAGCAAGAACAAGATCATAGAACTTGTTAGTTTTATACTGTGTGTTAGTATTCTAGTACCAAGATGATCTTTTTGAACAAATTGGACTTACAAATGATTTTTCAGAATGGATCTTATTAGTATGTAGAGACTATACTTCTTACAGTACATTGTTAGCACAAAAACAGTTTTGAAAACAAATAAAACCAATCAATGTAGTATTTTATAATAACAAAATTCATTAAACAAACCAATCAATAAACATGATGAATAAAGTAATTAATTCAAGTAGGAAAGTAACAAGTAGATTCAATGGCTTTGAGGGTTAAGTAGAGTTGACTCATACAGCTCACTCACAAAGTGAAGAATGACAAGCTGTAAAAGGGGTTTTTAGTAGTGCAATTTTAAAAAAGAATGAAGAAACGCTGTTTATAGGTATAAAAGTAAAGTGAGAAATTCCACAATAGACAGCATGGTTTTGGTTATCACTCTAGTCTCACACTTTAGGCTTGAGCATTTGTTACCCACCTCAGGTCTGTGTGCAATTTTGAAAGTTTGAATGTTCTCCCAATTAAAAGTGGAAGATTCCTGCTTGACTATAGTATAGTTATACTTGGTCAGGAATGCAGCATTAAGCTAGCAGGTTAGCTGCATAAGTAATAAGCAAAGTTATTTAGTGGACACACTAACACAACTTGCAGCATTAGGCATTAAGTAAAAGTGCAAAGCAAGAATAATTGCAGTAACCTATGGACATTAAATAATGCTTTAGTATAATAATATTTTAGTATATACATGCATACAGTACATACAGTGTAGTTATAATAATATAAACTCGCACTTTTGATATTCTATAGGGAACATGGATTTTATTTTATACCTCTTAAACATTCTATTTTTATTATTCCAAATTAAAAAGTAACATCAATTTAGCACAGACTTCTAATTGTTGCTGTAATCTTCAGATTATTACAAATAGGTGCAGAACATGTTCCATCCTCTTCAATCATAAATAGTGCTGTTGCAATGACAATTTTCATCATGCTGGATCAAGAAGTGTGACAAGAGTGTCTTATGGGACATGCACAGGTATAATTTGTTTGCTCTGCCTACAGTACATTTGTCTTTAACACTTTTTAATAGCCAGGTCTATTAAACCTTTTTATATGATAGTAGGCAGTAGAAACCAATTTAAATTATAATATTGTGACATGTGAATATAAAGTCTTGCTTTATATTAGATGGAGTTGTCATCATGATAGCCAATTTACTCAGCCTGCAGCAGTGCACTTTTTAGTTACTTTTCTCCCTTTTTAATGGGCTCTCTGGGAATCCAGTTTGTAGGTGATATAATGCTACATAAGTCCTCTGAACTGTCTATTATTTTATAATTGTGGGGAATGTAAGAAAGCTTTTGTGGATGTAAACCATGAGATGCAAACCTAAAAAAAAAAAAAAAAACTGAAACATTTCCAGAATTAATATTTGTTTTGTTACAGTACCATTCTATGTGTTTCATTTTTCCTATATTGAGAAGACCAGAATAAATGAGACCAGATGGTGGTGCCCTTCCGAAAAAAACATAAGCATAAAAATATTGCTTACTTTTGTAAGAATTGTATTGAAATGTAGTGTTTTATGAATTTTTATAAAGAAAGATGGCGTCGAGTTAACACAGAATTGTATGGTAACAAAAATCCGGAAGACGTGTTGCCTGGCCAGTAAAGGTGAACCTTTTTTACTTCTGCAAGAAAGATCAATGACATAGCTAGTGTACATTTACATCCTATTTTGTTTCTATTAGGTTCTGTAAGGGTTTGGTCAAATTCCCATGAATGGTTTCAGGGAAGTTTGATGAGATGATAGTGGTAGGATAGCGATCAATGTGCATCGCCAATGCTTATCTGGCATGCAACACAAAACTGTCTTGATTAATATTGAAAAATATAAGTGCAAAACAATGATTATAATGTAAATATTAGTTTTATGTGAACTGTAGACAGCAATGCAAATAAAGCATTTATTTAAATATTTTTAAATAGTAATACTACTTGCTGACAGCTGGGTTAGGAATACTAATCATATAATCTGAGACAAATCAACATTTTGGTTGTGAACCCCGACTTTTTAATTAAAATGCATTTTGAAAAGAGAGAGAGAGAGGGAGAGAGAGAGAGAGAGAATACAAGCCACTGTTTTAAAAGACACCAGCGCTTCAGAAAGACCCCAAGCCCACCGGGTTGGTTTTCACTTTACATTTCAAACGGAAGAAATACCACTATACTCAGCGGGATTTCTTGATGCAGAGACCAAGTCGAAATGTCAAACAGGAGAGAAAGAGAGAAACGGGAAAGACAGTGAGAGAGAGAGAGAGAGATGGACTGAAGTAAGACAGAGAAAACATGAGAGATGCTTTAATGATGTTAGTTCAGCCTCGTCCTCACCACTTACAGGCTATAAATAAATCTTGTTTTTAACAGCAAATGAAATATTAGAAAACAGAATTCACACCCTCTCATATGGCGTGGAGTTAAAAAAAAATGACTTGGGTGTCTTACATACATAATGTGGTCCAAATGTCTAAGTGCACTCAGATGGCATCTAGTCAGAAAGTGTGGTTTCGTGAAATATGGTACAGTACTGCATGGGGGAGTATCAATATGAGGTGTTGGTCATTATGTGTCAAGAACTCTTAAACTTCCAAGAATTGCTGCTGTCTGAATTTTGCTTCTTGCCCTGAAGCTTTGAGGCCTCAAAAAATCTCATTATACTAGTTTGTTGAGCTGTTCAGTTTCTCAAAAGAACGCCCTTTTGTGTTACAGTATTCTGTGGGAAAAAAAATGGACTAAATTATTTTCAATGCAGTGGTGGCCATTATGAAGTTACATCACTCTCCATGTTCATAATGTCTTTAGCTGTGAAACTTGTTTTACTAGATTCTTACTGGTACTTTGTGGGCTGTCTTATAAATCTTTCAAACTTATTGAAGGTTTTCTCCAATGTCTCCACTTATTCTGCTTTAAAATAGCCCTAACTTACTAACTGTTCTGGGGTTACATTTTAAATAACCTTACATATAAAGCTAGTGCACTATGTAGGGTGTAGAATCCCTTGTTTTATATAACAATGAATGCCATTCTTAGGGAATAGATAGGGATTTGGGATTCAGTCTTGGGTTGGATGCTAGTTAGATTTGTACCTTGCGTTAACTAGCAGTGATGAAAGCTTAAAACATAACACAGACAGTTACTGTAAGAGGCAATCCAGAACAACGTAGAAGCAGTTGCTAATGAGGCAGAGTGTTGTTTAAGATGACATAACATTATCAGATGTCATTCCTTGTTCAAAGTGATTCTGTGACTGGTTTTAATGTGTATCGCATACTGCCACTGAATCTTTTAGTGCTAGACAGTACCACCCTGTACTGGCCTACTTTTACCCATGGTGCCATCTCACTTAAACCGTTGTACCGAACAATGGGTAACTGGGTAGAGGCATTCCTTCCTTTAGCGTATCCTAGCTTTATTACTTTCTCTTACTTTCTCTTTCATAGCTTTGTTTAAAATGATTTTATATGGTGAGTAAATGTAGGGAAATATAATTAGTGATCCAGATGAATGAAGGTGGCTATGCTCCCACAGTACCATTTATATATATATTATTTTAACATACAGTATAAATAGTACCGTATATCACAAATTCAAACCATTTCAAAATATTCACATCTCTCATGTAATTGATTTTTTGATGGCTTTTGGTCTTGCTTTAACAATGATTGTCCTTCAGATTTTAAACATTACAAGAGAATGCCATAAATGTGATCGCTCTGATGTCTTTTTCCACCTACAATATTTTATGACTTTGAAAGCATGTCTTGTCTTTTCTTCTTTAAAGCAAGGTTAATCACTTCAGAAAGTGTCATTCCTGTGCTGTTTGAAAGCATACTGTTGTGGAGGAAGAATATTACATTACATACCTTATATACTGTTTTATATTGACTTTTCTGTTTATTATTATTTTGTAGAGCTGATGATATTATTAAAACACTATACTTTTACACTGTATAAAGGATTATAATCTAATTTACTTAACATAACAGGTTATTATTACAAAAAAATAATATTACGTTCATTTGGTACCTAGAGTAAATCCACCAAGCACGAGGAGAACATGCAAACTCCATGCAAACAGAGATGGGAATCGAGTCTGGCCGGGAATCTAACCCAGACCCTGGAGGTGCAAGGCGACAGTGCTGACCACTACACCACCGTGATACCCAGGAGCACTTAATTAAGTAATAACTTAATTAAGGGTAGGTGAGTTTTGATAGTTTAAATGCAAAAATCTGATTATAGTGTTGGGAATTAGTAATATTGATAGTATTTTGGGGTGTATTGTGTTGGATATAAAACATCTCAGAAATGTTAACTAGCACATAACGTCAGGTATCCTGAGGAGTACTACACAACCTGCATGCTATGCTAATGTTAGATATGATAAACAATTTTATTGTGTCATAATGTTGAAAAATAAATTCTACTTGAAAAACTGATCATGTGTAATTTTACAAGCAAACTAGCAAACTATATAATACAAATAAGAGTAGTAGCTGTAGCTTATAGCGTAGATATAAAGTATGGGATGATGAAAGACCAAAGCTATGGTTCTTGTATGATTTGCATTCCATGCACTTTTATTAAGGTATTTTTATTTTGCACACTGGACATTCCATATACTGTAGCTGGTTATTATTCTACACATTATTTTTTTAAGGGCACTAGCGGATGAAGTATTGCTGCTGGGTAAGCTCTGGCTTGCTGGAGGAGTTTGTGTCCATTGTGGTCCGGATGAATGACAAACTCTGTGTAACACACTGACTCGTGTCTTTTATCTTCAGCCACAGCTCTGCCATGACAAGTTTCTCTGCACTTGAGTGGCTCTGACACACTGCTACGGTTCATGAGAAGAATAAAATGCGGTCAGGATGCTGGGACTTACAGCACATTCGTCCACTTAGCTATGACTGTGTGTCAGAAAAGGGTCCCGTGAGCCTCTATTACAGCCTTTTCTTCCTCTAATGGTGGATCCTCCCTTTCTCTGGATTCATGTGCTTATTTACATGGCATCTTGTACTAAAACAACAGTGCACGTGAATGTTGTTCCAGGACCAGAAATAATACCCTCTGCTACTCTCCCATATAATATGTAATAAATATTAATAGATCAGCAAAGCTCAGCTGATGCCTTATTAGGGATAATTAAAGAGAATGTGATGAACTAGATAATAATAATTGTATTTATTTATTTTTGGTAAAACATAAAAAATAAAAAGAGAAAAAAAGAGATAGACAGTATAAGTTGTATAAATTAGCTATTATATGGCATTGTGGCTTATAGTATTAAAAGCACAGAATTGTTATACATTAAAACACAGACATTACATTGCTGTATTAATAACAAACACAACACTAATAATTAAATGCCCAACATTCTTGTTAGTCACTACATTTACATATATATATATATATATATATATATATATATATATATATATATATATATACACACACATACACACTGTATATAGTATTACACAGACTTTATTGTCTAAATAACTGGCAGCGAAAATGAGTGTACATGTCAAAACTGTGCCCAAAGTGGCAATATTTTGTGTGAGCACCATTGTTATCAAGCATGGCCTTAATCCTTCTGGGCATGGAATTCTTCATGTTGTTGCCCGGATCCTCTTCCACGCCACCATATAATGATATCACAGAGCAGCTGGATGTTAGACACATAGTGCTTCGCCACCTTCCGCTTAAGGGTGCCCCAAAAGTGCTCAATAGAGTTCAGGTATGGAGAAATACAGTACTTGGCCACTGACAAACAACATGAACATGATGAATAGGACATTACATGGTTAGATATACAGCTGTTATCACTTAAGGTCTATTCACTTTTGTTGCCAGTTATTTTGACAATAATGTATTTTATATATTATATTTATATTTTATATACAGGCAGAGTGCTAAAAATATCACCGCCATGCTAATACTCAGTACAACAGCACTGACTGTATAATACTGCTATTATAAAACAGTTCCAAAGACATAATTTATTACTAACAGATTATGAGTTCTGTGACTAAAGGAACTAGTGTTGAGTCTGTTAGCGATCAACAGTTAGTCACATACAGTAATCAACAGTCGAGCACAGCTTATCATTTACATTTACTAGATTCACTAATAATGCGACTTACCTGCTTGCACTTGCAGAGAATTCTACACAGAATGTAGTCCTTTCAAAAGTAAATTTCCTTTTAACAATAAAAAGTTTATTCAACAATGATGTTTCCTTTGAATACAATGCAAAGCCAAACTCTTTTATTGTTTCTGTTACAATAAGAAAACCGAATTTGCTCGATCATATCATTTGCAATCCTCCTGTGTCTTCACAGTATACTGACAGCAGCAAACTGATACACATTTCTGGTGGCATCTCACTAATTTAAGAAAAACTCAGCACAACTCGATAAAGAATGATTCTGTGACCTGGATTATGTTGGGATTGGCTCTCCAGGGAAAAGCATGTAGTTGTTCGTGCAGCTAGGACATGAAGCAGCACAAAAGAAACTTACCCTCTCTCTCTCGCTCTCTCGCTCTCTCTCTCTCTCTCTCTCTCTCTCTCTCTCTCTCACTTTCACTCATACACCCTGAATGAATGCAGTGAATAAATACACTCTGCCTTTGAGAATAAATCAGGTGAGCGGGTAACCTTACCATCAGCGTGACAGAGCGAAGGAGAGCACATTTTTGCATTATATAAAAATTTGCTCATGGCTGATTTGGCACACAAAAAAAGAAAAAGAAAAAAAAAAAACTTAAAATACTACAGCTTTGTGATACAATGGATTTTGAGTTCCCTCAACTTGAGCTTGGCCAACTTGAATAATTTTGTTCACATAACATCACTTTTCATTGTTAGTCAAAAAACAGCTCTGTTCAGCCTGGGTTTGATCTTACGATCCCCACATGATAACTTAAATTCTTTTCTGTTGTGCTGCTTAGAAGTCCATACATACGCTGAGACTGATCAGACAGTTTTTTTAATGATGTATGTGTATAGTTATTCTGTCTGACAAAAAGTGTAAGTTCTAGTTTGTTTTTGTCTTTCCTGAACTGGTTGATCAATTGCAGTGCATGTAAGTATTGATTGCCGAGTGGGACAACAGAAAAGTGTTAGCCTCATCATATGGGGATTCCTGGCACAGCAGACTAGCCGTACTTGGCAGTGTGGCACTGGGTCATGTTGATTACAACAACACTAGCCAAACATGGGTGCAACTAGATGTGGATGAATTGTGCCTCTGTAAATAAATAAAAAAAAATCTCTGTGAATAAAATTATTTAATTTGCCCAAATCTAAAAATTTTAGTTAGCTGATGATTTACCATTAGTAAGTTAGATCAATGACTTTGATTTTAATTTGAGAAAATTCTAAAAATGTATGGCATCACATTGCCCTAAATGTTTTTCTTGTGTTTTAGTATTCATACGGATACTTAAACACAGATGTAATAGTTATGACTGTGGCCTCACACCTCCAGGATTTGAGTCCCACCTTTGGGTTGGCAGGGTTGGGTCTGTTAAGGTTATTAGACTACTGTTAAGGTATTGGACTACTGGTAAGATGGTCCAAGGTTCAAACCCCAGCACCACCAAGTTGCTGCTGTTGAGCCCTCGAGTAAAGCCTTAACCCTTAACTGTCCAAAAGTATAATGTAAGTAAAGTAAGTCGATCTGCTCTAATGCCATAAATGTAAATAGGTGTGTGTCTGTGGAGTTTGCATGTTCCCCATATGTTTGGTGAGTTTCTTCCACAGACTTTGCAGACATGCAAATCAGGCTAATTAGTGTTTCCAAATTGTCTGCAATGTGTAAGTGTGTGCATGCCTAGACCTATACTCCAGAGATTACGCTGCCTCATCAACTAAGTGGTAAAAATGTGCCCCATTCTGTCAATATGTACTGCTAGCTATGGTCAAATGTAACAAATAATGCTTTATTTTATTGTAAAATATTGTAGATAGCTAGCTAAGGTTGGATTATTTGGTAATAGTTACATCTCATTATAATTGACAGCAGCCATTTAAATTCAGTTTTGGCCCCATTCTTGCCTGATAATGGCTTCCAGCTGCTTAACCATTCGTGGTCGCCTTTTACATATTTATTGATGCACCAAATGTTCTCTATAGGTGAAAGATCTGGACTAGACCCTTATACTATAATGCCATGCTGTTGTAATAGCTGCAGTATGTGGGTTTGCATTGTCCAGCTAAAATACACAAGGCCTTTCCTAGAATAGATGCTAAAACCTTTATATACCATTCAGCATTCATAGTGCCTTCCAAAACATGCAAGCTGCCCATACTGTACAGTTATGCACTTATGTACCCTCATACCTTTAGGGATGCTGGCTTTTGAACTGAACACTGATAAAATGTTGGAAGGTCTCCCTGCTCTTCAGCTTGGAGGACACAGCATCTGTGATGTTTAACAAAAATGTCAAATTTGGACTTGTCTAACCATAGAACACTTTTCCACTTTAAAACAGTCCATTTTAAATTAGCCTTGGCCCACAGGACACAACAGAGCTTCTTGACCATGTTCACATATGGCTTCCTTTTTGCATGATAGAGATTTAGTTGGCATCTGCAGATGGCATGGCAGATTGTGTTTACCGACAGTGGTTTCTGGAAGTATTCCTGGGCCCATTTAGTAATGTCAATGACACAATCATGTCGATGAGTGATGCAGTGTCGTCGGAGGGCCTCAAGACCAGGGATAGCCAATATAATCGCGCAAAGATTTCTCTATTTTCTCTGAATACAGTGCATAACAGTGAATGTTATGCACTGTAGATGATAAGATTTGCAAAGCCTATGCAATTTGACTTTGAGGAACCTTGTTTTTAAAGTGTCCCACAATCTTTCACAGATTAGAGAGGGTCTGCCCATTTTTACAACTTTATAGCTAATCATGTTACAGACCTGATGCTAAATGTTCTCACAGCTGAATCTTTTTCAAAGACTTCAATGCCTTTTCAACCCTTTTTGGATACTTGTAGCAGGCATTACATTTTAAGTAAACTTTAGTGAATAAAAGTGTAAAATTTAAACATTTATTACCTGCTTTATGTTCTGTTGTGAATAAAATATTGGCGTATATAATCTAAAGTCTTTTAGCTTTTATTTTATTCAAATTAAAAAAACGTCCCAACTTTTTCATAATTCAGTTTTTTTTAAAATAAGCTGTGTTACAACAGCTCACCCGAGAACTTTGAGAACTTTTGTTGTTAATTGAATTAATGTTGATGAATATGGCCAATGGTGCATTAACCTCTAAAATAAGATCTTTAAATCTTTAATAACTGTAATAACATACAGAGAACTACAAACCTAAAGATTCAGTTAGACCATACTAGATCTACAAGGCACAGCAGCATTTGAGTTGTCTAAGTATTGCTGCACTTTACGTTCTAGTGTATAAATAACCCAAAAACGTGAAAATAATATTTTTTATATTTTCACAATTTAGAGCTTTTCTACTTCCACTTTTTTTCCACAGTAACTGCATGAATTTTACGATAAAGTTTGAGTTTTGACAGGGAAGTACTGCAACACTACAGTAACAGCATACCTTGTTTTCTCCATAGATTCACCAAAAAATAAAATCCTGAGAGCGCAGTTTATCTGTGATAATAACATACCATTTATAATTTATAGAGCTGTGAAACACTGGTGCCTCTTCCCACACTGCCACATAATATTCAGATCCAGCAGATTATTGATGATAAAAGTAGTCTGGATGTGGGCGGATGTGAATTTTTTCACGTCTCTCAGGAAAATATGTAAAAATCCACAAAGCAACTGTAGGACCTGCTGTATGTCTGGAGTATTTACTTGGCTGTCCTTGTGGAGGGGGGAAACTGGGCAACATATTTAATGCAATTTCAATCACAGACTCAAGGAGAAAAAAAAAACCCAGACTGATTGTTTTGCTATTTAACTATTTTAACTTAAACCTGTGATTTAAACTAGGTTTACATGTACTCTCCTTTTTATTTTTAAATAAATTTAATTATTGTTAGCATAGATGTATAAAATTGCATGTGCGAATACATTTACTGGCCACTTTGTTAGCTACACCTTGCAAGTTCTGGTCCTTCTTTTGCTTTCAGAACTGATAAACTAATTTACATGCCAGAGATTCAATAAGGTGCTTAAAAAAATCCTTAGAGATTTTGGTCCATACTGAAATGATAGCGGCAGGGAGTTTGCATGTTTCTCCCAGGCTTGGTGGGTTTCCTCCCACAATCCAAAGACCAGCAGATTATGCTAAATGGCATTCAACAATGCTCAATTGCTATTAAAAATAAAACGCCAACATGTGCCATGAAAATATCCCCCACACCATTACAGTATACCACCATCAGCCTGAATCAGTAAAACAAGGCAAGATGGATCAGTGCTTTTATGTTGTTTAACAGCTGAATGTTGCGGCAGAAATCGAGACCCGTCAGATCAGGCCACTTTTTTGCCAATCTTCTAGTATCCAATTTGGTGAGTCCATGTAAACCGTAGTCTCAGTTTCCTGTTCTTAGCTGACAGGAGAGGCACTGGGTGTGAGCTTGCACAGCTATATCTCATCTGCTTCAAGGTTTAATGTGTTGCATATTTTGGTTGTAATTGGATGTACAGAGAACTGCTGAGAGAACTGCTGCTTGCTGGATATTTTCTCTTTTTCGGACCATTTTCTAAAAAACATAGAGATGATTGTGTATGAAAATACAAGTGGATCAATAGTTTCCAAAATACTCAGATTAGCCCATTTGGCACCAATAACCATGCCATGTTAAGAGTCCCTTATTGCATTTTTTTTTTTCATTCTGATGTGATTTCGAAGTTTAGAACATTGTCTTGACCATGTCTACATGCCTAGATGCATTGAGTTGCTGCAATGTTAACTAAAAACATAAAATAAAATGCAATTGTTTTCTTATTAATAAATGTAAGCACAAATTATAAATGAATACAATATTATGAACATTTTTGTCAAAAAGTCTGGTTCAAGTATTTCAGAAACTGCTGCTATCCTTGGTTGAGATTACACCAAAGAATGTTGGTGAAAACTCTTTAATAATGGAAGTAAGAGGAGAATATCAACTCTGGTTTAACCTAACAGGAGGGTCATGGTGACTCAAATAACCAATATTTACAACTATGGTGAACAGAAAAGCACTCTGAATACACAAAAACGAAAGAAGCAGGAGTTACTACAGTAGAACGCCACTCTTATCAGTCAGGAATGAGAATCTGAGGTGACAATAGGCAAGGCATACGATGAGTTTAAAAATATGTATTTGTGTCACTAGGTTGAGCAAAATACATTCACAATCGATTAATCTAGTTCCATAATATAGGACATATCATCTTTGTGAAACATTGCTCCATTCTTTTTCATTCAACTCCAATTTTGCTCTCTTTAATCATGCTGTCTGATGCTGTCCAAATAATGGTTAATTTTCTTCTCATTTAGACTTAAGTGCAGCAGCATATCATTTTTAATACAGGTGGTCAGGGTAAACAACACATCCTCTTCAGTTCTGTCACTCGATAGAGGAACTCCCCAGGGTTGTGTTCTCTCCTTCCTTCTGTTCTCATTATTCACAAGTGGACTCACCAGTCAAAACAGCTCAAGCAAAGATTTTTAAATATGCTGATGACACCACCATTATTGGACGGGATTCAGATAACGATGAATCACCATACCGACAGGAGGTGGCTCATGCTGCAACTTGATGCGAACACCTCCACAACCAACGAACTAATCATAGATTTCTGGAAGTCACTAAATCTCAAAGAGCACATCAGAACTGAGAACCATCCCAGAACCAATACAGAGTCTTCTGACTGCTCTTTGGATACTCACTTACACAAGCTTTAGAAATCGTTCATGTTGTCAAGCAGGCACAATGGCACCTCTTTTCCCTAAGGCACTTAAAAAAGTAAACAAAACTGAGTTTTTCTCTGAAATTATTGAAAAATCTTCACATGGACCATCATGATCTGGTAGTGCAACACAAACTCTAGCTGAAAGAAGACATCAACAGAATGCAGACAAGGCTTTAAAATAACTGGCATTTGCAGTGTTTTGCCCTGCACATCAAGAAGAGCTACTCTCAGCAATATTAAACATTCTCCAACTCAAAAATGCTTCTGTTCCTACCACTCTTGTTTGTATTTCTGCCTCTTTTTGTTCTGTAATGTTTATTGTCAACTGATTATTGGCATACATTCAGAGCGCTATTAAGGCCAAATTCCACTAAATGCTTCAGTGTCTTGGTCCCTTATAGAAAGTTTATTTTGTGAACGCTTAGGAAGCCTAATAAGAAGTGTTTAATAGACATTTTACCTAAATTCACTACCCTCACAGTTTGTAGATGAAACAGTAATTTTGGGAAGTAGTGTTGGCAGAGATTTAAAGCCAAATATAATCATGGTGACCCCAGAATAAGCATACTATTTTGGGGCAAATTATTCAATTTTACAATGTGTATAACTACATCTGTCAAACAAACTGCAAACAATAGCATCAGTTAGTGTGCGTACAAATGCTACACTGTGCACCACTAGCTAGTTACGAGGCAACAGAGGCTGTCTCACGAGATTCGAGTAGATATGTTCATTGGCTCATTTCAACGTTTTCTATGACTTGTGATGACAACATATTTACTGACATGCTGTAGATTTATATAATTTTTTAAAAAGTGTTCATGAACTTCGACTTAACGTAGTTGGTTTGAACTGTACCAGTATTGTATAATAAAATGCAGTTTAGAAAATGCTGTATAGAAAACTAACCTTAGTTTTCAACTAGAGTTTGACTCATTGAGTTCACTCAACATGGAATATGTGTATGGTATTCTGACAGGCCTGAACTCTAGGTCTCAGGTCTTAGGTAAAAACAACAGCTTGGATCTTCTTCTTGAATCTTGAGTTGGCTTTGTATCTTGTAGTTCCTGATAGGCTCTCCAGTTGTTAGACCTTGGAGAATAAAATCGATATCTATAAATGAACTGATGAACAGCACTGCAATGGGGGACTCGCATTCTTTATTCAACTAACATGAAATGTTACTGTACCATGAAGCTCTTTGCACATTAAGTGTCTCACAGTATAGTGTATTTATTTATATGAGACCTTCATTTAATCAGTGGATGCTGACAGAATGTATGCCCTGGGCACCAGCAGCCTTGAAAAGTAACACATATTACAATTTAAATAATAAATAAATAAGTGTAAAAAGTTTGCCATCAGTGTATCATTGATTTAAATATCTTAAAAGTTTTTACATTATTTAAAGGGAGAAATAAGGAAGAATAGACAATTGCAGACTAACTGCAATGATTATAAACTGATTTAGATGTAATATTTAAATTCTGCTATTTTAATACTAAATGCATCCATAATATGAGAATATTGATATGTTAAATAATATCTGGTTAGCAGTGGATATGATAGTGGTGAACTGACCCAGGGAAACAGATTACTTGATAACCTGATGTACATGGCATAAGCTGAAACAGCTTAAAATAATAGAATGGTCAGGACTCCATAGAAATATGTAAGCAGATCATAACTGCCACAATGCACCATGGTTTCGTACTGCGTACTGTTATTTTCAAAAGGTTTTCACATTAAATTGATTTATCAAATCAATTGATAGGTCAACATGTGTTCCAGTCACAAAATGTAACTCTTCGAGTTAAAAGCATAACCTTTGAACCAAAAACCTATGACTTAAAATACTAAGCGACCACTTTTTTAATGTTAAACATGGTCCATTACTTAAAACTGTAGCACGTATCTAACAATATTTCTGATTTTAGTTAAGAGTTTCATCATTCTGCAGGTGTTCAAGAACAAATTCTTCTTATGCACTGTACAAAGTAATCTCTGTCTCTGCCAGCAGCAGGTGGTCACTCAGGAGTTTGCCAGGAGCCTACAGGCTATGACCCAGAAGCTCTCAGCCAAGCAGCTGCCATCAGACCTTTGACAGCCATCAGACCTTTGACCTTTTTGGGGCACAAAACTTGGCCAGTGGCAGGTGACAAGCTAAAGGCAGCAATCCATACCTGCTTTGGGCTTTCTACTATTAACTCCATTTCATGTATGGTACTAAAGCACCATGAAAAATCCCACCAACAATGTGGCACCAAAGCATTTCCCTGAATTGATTATTGAGCCCATAAACACTTAAAGCTCCAATCTCCAGTGAGGCAAAGATAAAGGCCCTTAAATATGTGTGCTGGCAACCCTGAACATCCAAGACCAACAGACTTGGTGTTCCAGCAAACCCATAAACACCCATTCAGTCACTGGGAGGCCATTTCGAGGGAGGTATTCAGGGCAAGTACACCTCTCTGGTGAGATGTAGCCAACACTGATTTGTTAGGAAATTTTTGTGTACTGAAGTCCCATAATTGCTCTACTCCAATGGTTCTCATCAGGGGGGGGCGTGGAAAGATCGGAAGAGGGGCGCAAATTGTTTTCAAGAAAAAACAGAGACAATGCATTATTTGGGCACTGGGTGTATTTTATTGCATTTTACCTTTCAGGTAAAATGAACATGGAAAAATGGAAAAAAACCTGCATGATTTGGAAGAAAATGTGCTTAGCTTGGGGTGAAAAAATCCGCTCCTTTCTCTCTGCATTTTTCTGTCGTTCTGGAGAGGCAGAGCTTATTAGCCCACCTTTTATCCAGCTGTCAGTACAGACACGTTTAGATTGTCATTAGCAGCGGAACAAATTTTTGGGAGGATAATGGATAAATTTATTACACCTGCAAAAAGGAGATGTCCTACTGCTAAGAAGTGTAAGATACTGAAGTATGACATTAGCTATTGTCAGCTTGGCTTTACGGTGGCTTAGACAGATGCTGAACCGCTGCCCAAGTGTGTCATTTGCGCAGATCTGCTGGCAAATGATAGCATGAAGCCATGCAAGCTGAAGGGCCATTTACATTTAGGCATTTGGCAGACACTCTTATCCAGAGCGACTTACATTTTTATCTCATTACACATCTGAGCAGTTGAGGGTTAAGGGCCTTGCTCAGGGGCCCAACAGTGGCAACTTGGTGGTTGTGGGGTTTGAACCTGAGACCTTCTGAACCGTAGTCCAATGCCTTAACCACTGAGCTACCCCTGGCTAGTTCATTTAGAAACTAAACATCCAACACAATAGGACAAACCCTTAGATTATTTCAAATTAAAGTTATCTGGCCTTGAACAGCAGAAACGCAACCTCAGCAAACACACATCAGTGTCCAACAGGTGTCTAGAAGCGTCGTGCTATGTCTCTAAACGTGTGGCTAAATTAGGTAAACCTCACACAATCGCCGAGGTGCTTTATTTATGACATCCCCCTTTCTAACGACACTGTTAGCCGCCGCATATCTGACATGGCAAGCGACGTTAAAGAGCAATTGCTAGTTAACATCTTGCAAAGCCAGTACTATGCCATACAGCTTGATGAGACAACTGCTGTTGTAGGGCTAGCACAGTTGCTTACCTATGTCAGATATGTAAAAAATGCTAATATTGAGGAGGACATTCTTTTCTGTCGGCCCCTGTCATGGGATAAATGTGTCAGTATGTGCACAGACGGGGCCCGCTCAATGACTGGGAGGGTTAGCGGCCTTGTCACTCGTGTCCAGAATTTAGCTCCATTAGCCAAGTGGACCCACTGTAGGATTCATCGCGAATCTCTCGCATCAAAGAAAATGCCTAAGTGTCTTGAGACAGTTTTAAAGCAGGCAGTGCAAATTGTCAATTTCATTAAGGCACGCCCATTAAACCCCGCTTATTTTCCTTGCTATGTCAGGAATTGGGAGCCGAACATGGACAGCTCCTTTTTCATACTGAGGTTCGCTGGCTCTCCAGAGGTCAGGTTTTACATCGCCTCTTCGAATTACATTACATCACAAGTGAACACATTTCTTGTAAATGTTAAGTCCGACCTTGTGCGTTACCTGGATGACCCCCTTCGGTTAGCGCAGTTGTCATACCTTGTAGACATTTTCGATAGGCTGAATTCGCTGAACACATCTATGCAAGGGAGATATGCCAACATCTTGCTTCTTTCAGAAAAAGTCAGTGCATTCGTTGGAAAACTGGGTCTTTGGCGTGATCGTCTGATTAATAAAAATGTTGACATGTTTCCAAACTTCGCTGACTGTGTGCAAGAGACAGGGATAAATATCTCTTCTTTGATTGATACAGTCGCTCAGCATGTAGAGGGACTAAAACAACAATTCGGCCGTTATTTCACCGAGGATTTCAGTTCATTTGCTTGGGTCAGAGACTCCTTTATCTGCCCAGGAAAAGACCTTCCAGTTGACATGGCGGAGCAGTTAGTCGAATTAAAGTGCGACACGAGACTGCGAGACTTATACAGCTCTTCCTCACTGCCGTCATTTTGGTTGAGCTAGATGCCTGAATATCCTCAGTTATCTGACGCCGCCGTTAAATTACTACTTTCATTCGCCTCAACTTATCTGTGCGAGGCTGGGTTTTCAAAATTGACAGCTTTGAAAACAAAGTACCGAGATCAGCTCCAGGTGGAAGATGACCTGAGGCTTGCGCTGTCCAACACTGAGCCATGAATTGCGCTTCTTTGTTAAAATAAGCAAGCGCAGGTGTTCTTTAACGGTGGGCTGAGACGCAGACGCACCCTGGGTTCCAATTTGTATAATATCTGCCTACTGAATATTATTTAGGGCGGATAATATGCGGATGCTTGTAAAATACAACAAACTAATTAAATGCAGCATGCTTCACACTTAAAATAATACTTACACATTATTTAGCGTTTACACGTTACAACTGATACTACTTTAGGTTCTTCTGTTTAAAATAGTTACCATAGGTATAATTTTGATAACATGTTCCATAACTGTCTAGCCATCTGTCATTGTATATAGTTGTATAAAACTCATAAAAGTTATTTTAAAATAACTTTTATTTTTGTGATGGAAAATGATCTATCTATCTATCTATCTATCTATCTATCTATCTATCTATCTATCTATCTATCTATCTATCCATCCATCCATCCATCCATCCATCCATCCATCCATCCATCCATCAATCAATGGATTTATAAGGTGTGTGTATGGGGTGTCTAATACAAAATGGACTTTCCTTTTACTGGCCCCATAACATTATCATAAAGAACATGCTAGAAAAGTTTTTAAAACGGTTTCATTGACAAGCATAGAGGGTGAAGTCATATTTAGTTTACTGTGCCCCATATGCCAGCACAAATATCACTCATCTCACTCCAGTTCACTGGAATTGGTATATTTTAATCATCATTGGCTATGCCATGATGTACCCTGAGCCAGTCCCCATACAGAGGGGGCCCCAAAGAACATTACCCAGGAACCATACATTTTTAAAAGAAACAATAAACTAGTTTAGGGATCTATTTTCCATCCACAACACTGCAGAGGAAGAAGTGACGGAGATGCAGGGATCATTAAATAATCCATCAGGTCCTGGATTCGCCACTGATTGAGTACTTGAAAGCATGCTTGATTTCTATGTTGGACTTAATAAAAAGATATTAGGAAAAACAACAAAAAAAAAAAACCTTCTTGATGAAGCCAATTTGAAAACTGCTTTTAGCATCAACAATAGACACTGCCAGTGGACAATGGACATTGGTTGTCCAATTTGGCCTTCATAGGGGGCATCCTAAGATTCAGGGCCTACAGAGTGGTCAATAAAACCAAATTCAAGCAATGAGAACTTTAGCAAGATTTATGAATGAATGGACCCACTAACACTGACAAAACCATATATATATATATATATATATATATATATATATATATATATATATATATATATATATATATATATATTCACAAAGTAAGAATCTATTCCTCTCCTTAATGTAGCAGGCAATTGGTACACTCCAATTGGCCACTTTTTGTATTTAGCAGCTCTGCTTGTATAACCTGGCATGTATCATTTGCTCCAACCAAACAAGATACAAGAAAAAAAAAACTAAATATGCATGTTTGTTACAGGTGAGGAAATGTTTAATATTTAATGATCAACCTAATTCAGAGAAAATTACCTGTTAATTGTAAACCAAATATACTACAGTGTATAATCCAAGAAGGAAGAGGGTTAACAACAGTCAAATTAGCTGTGTGACAGCAGGTTTGGCCACCACTTAACAATTCTTTTCAGTTTCCCCCTTTCATAGCTCATTAAGAAGTGGGTTGTCTGCACCCAGGCTAAGAGATGTTCCATTACCCTAAAATAACTTTCAACGGCCCTCTGGTGCTCTGTATGCCTGACTTTGAAAAGCCCTTCCGTTTCCACAAAGATGCATTGGAAATCAGGCATGTTCCTTTTCAAGGGTTCAATAGAGAAGAGCAGCTCATCCTTTATGTACTGTAAGTAGGAAGCTTTCACTCCAGAAGAAAAACTATGCAGCCACATTGAAAAAAAAAAAAACGGTCTATGCATGTAAACAACAATTAAATTAAGCGCAGAAATACATAATGGTAAATAAAGGTAGACAGTAAACAGTAGAATTGAACTCATTACAAAGTTGTTTTATGACAAACGTATGTTTGTATCGTAGACACAATATCAATATATAAAAGCTACATGAGACCAGAATTAAAATGAGAAACTAAAGCAATAAAACGGTCATTGAACTGTCCTCATATTTAACAGGGAGAAAGACAGTTTATTAAGTTACCAGACCATGGTCTCTTTTCAGTGAATGGTAAAGTTAAAGAAAATATTGCACAAAAAAAACATGCTGGTTTTCTTTCTGTGGAATTCAATGTTGAACATGCTAAGCCCGGCAGCTAGCTTGAGCTAGGGGGTGGGGAAACAGTCTCAGTATAGTACCATTGGTACAGTCACACAAACGCAATCTCGCTGCTTGCCAGCCTTCTGGGTGGGTGCTGAAGGGACAGCGCCAGTCCATCACCCACACTGTCATCACCCACACACCACATTGAGAAGTATAAAAGGAGAAGTCATGAAATAAAAAAATGTCATTTTTAACCTTCTGAGACGCATACTCTACTGTTGTGTACATTGAGAAAAGAAGGTTTGGTAAAAGAATAATACCCAATAGTCCTCATCTAATGGTCCTCATATGAGGATCGTTCAAGGATATATAGACAATGTAGTTGGGAGAAAGTGTCACGTCATCATATGTTAAATGTGCATGCACTTGGGGTGTGAACATTTGTGTGAATCAGTTTATGGTTTGTGATTACATTCATGCATTAAACAGTCTTTTCTGTAAGTTTCTCAGGAAAAGATAAGTATCACCAGGAGACTATAATCTTTGGCTCCTGTTAGTAAAGAATTTAAATATGTTAACTCATTAGTAGCTACTTGTCCTGCATATTATCCTACAAAGACTATATATTTGAGATTGCCCTAGTAAAATCTACTTATTTAAGTTTCTGTACAGGAGAGCCAAGTAACTTGTATTTTTGTCACACAGTGCACATAGCAGTCTGGCTTTTGTAGACTATCAGCATTAGTCATATTCTTTTTAAACACCAAATATAAATACGGTATGCCAGGATTAAAGTCAGCCATTAGATAAAAGAATAGTTATATATCTTGTTACACGAGCTGCACTTGTGAAACTTTCCATTCTGAACAACCCTTGTGCGGTACCTTCAACATTTTCCCCAAGTGCACGTTATTAATATTTTGTAAGAGAGTAAAGTTGCCTATTACCTAGTCAATAAAAAAAGGAGATACATTGTAATTAAATCTTAAAATGAAGAGATTTAAAGTGTGCTTCTTGCTTCAGTCTGAGTGTTATAGCTGAGAATGCATTTTCTTTAAATATTGATGTTTCGGCTCTAAGGTACTATCAGTTCACAGAATAGAGTGGGTGTGCTTTTTCTGTCTAGGAAATGAAAAGATCTCTGACTGTCTGATCCCACATGCACATGCTAAGATTGGAAGACAATAAAATATCATACAGTGGTGGAGGTTTGGGAAGAACATTTTTTTGAACATGGTATTATTTTGTTGGTTAACCATGACTCATTTACAGTAAGTTGTTGTTTAAAATCATACAGTACTGATATCATTGATGCAGTGGAATTAAGAGAAAAAAAGTAATACATTAAAACATTTTTTAAAGGATACATCTTTAGACACAACACATGAATAATAAACAATGCATTTCTAATTGAAAAAAAAAATCGTCTTATCTGTCCTGAAGTTTTTTTTTTCTTCTAGTGGGTACCTTACTTACTGTAAAGACCTGACACTGTAAACTCCTTCTATAACACCAGTATCTATGAAAGAGATGCTACTACGGAAATAAATAAAGTATTTAAACATGCATAAAACCTGTAATTTGCTATTATGCAAGGATTAACACTTACTGAGATGGTGCGAGAGCGTGAAGTGTGTTATTTAGGTATAACAGCATGATCCAGAGTGTGTTATTCCACCTATACCATAGGGATTATCAACAGTTACAATGTATAAATTGCTACCACATAACACATCATGCATTTTTAAAGTTTAAAGTTATATTTAATCTTGTCAAGATAGAGTCTGTTATCACTTATGTTATATCATTGATAAACTAGTTTTATCAGCCTCATTATATATATTTTATAGATCTTAGAGGTAAAAGAAATAATAGACGAAGCTTGTAGCAATATATCACTTATCTTTCCCACTACTCTCCTGCTTGGTCTCTCTGTTTTTGTTTTCCACAGTTTCTATTTTTTAGGTGGCATAGTGGTTAGCACTATGGAAAAAAACTACCTACCTACCTACCTACCTACCTACTGTACCTAACTAACTAACTAACTAACATCAATGGTTGCATCTTTTAGTCTCAGTGTTGAGCTGGTTTAATAGATACACCGATCAGCCACAACACTAACACCACCACTAGGTGAACTGAATAACAATTAATATACCAGTAAACTGGTGACAGAATCATCTCCCAGGCTCTTCTACACCCACAGGGACCAAAGTCCAGCCGATCCAGTCTGATCCCACAAAACAGCCAATGAAGCCCAAATGTCTATAAAAGTCAATGCTGGCCATGATCGGCCATGCTACTATAATACCCAGTGCACCACAACATGCTTAGCAGTCAAAGGGTTCAAGGTTGTTGATCCAAATTGCACAAACCTCAATCAAGCATCCATGGAATGCATTAGACAAACAAGCCTGATCCAGAGAGCAAAGCCCCACAGTACACTCCCAGGGGTCCCATGCAGCCATGCCCCCAGGGGCCAGAGCCACCCCGGCAGCACAAGGGGAACCTAAAACACCTAGGTGGTTTTGATGTTAAAGAATCAATCTGGGCATTAATATACAGCTATGATTCATGCTTTAACATGCTGTTATTACAATTAATTGAGAATTTTACATCACTGTGGTATAAATGCTCGAGTCTTAAATCTGACTCAGATATGAAGTGACATCTGAATTAATGTTTCATAATGATAAGTGTTTGATGATAATTGTTTAGGCCAAGGAGACATTTAAAAAATATATATATTTCACCGAGCGATTAGAGCCAAATTGGACCCTTTTATTCTTTTGTGACACCATGAATCACTGAGGGAGTGAAAGAGAAAGAGAAAGAGAGAAAGAAAGAGAGAGAGGGAGAAAAAAAGAGGGAGAGATGCTTGAAGAGGAATCCTCCCCCTCCTCTCATAGCCACTAATTGTAGTCGACTCGTCCCCTGTCAGAAGTGTTAACAGCGCCTCAAAAGTGAGCTGTCAACACAGTCAACACACATCACTAAATATAAACACATCCCCTCTCGCTCTCTCTCTTACACTTACTCACTCTCCTCAACCCTAATGGGCTGCTGAATAATTCAGCCATGATCAGAATAAAGCGCACAGAGACACACAGAGAGGAAGGGGGGGGGGGGGGGGAATCAGTCTCGCACCGCTACCTTAGAAAAAAGAGGGGGTGGTGTAATTTACTGACAGAGCTCTGTCCCTCTCTCTCTCGCTCTCTCTCACTCACTCTTTCGTGCATGTGTATTTAAGTATTTGTTCAGTCTTTCCCTGGCTTCTTTTTGCTCTTTTTTTTTTTTTAAATCTTGTGCATATATGAGTTTCTATCGGTTTCTCCATGTCTCAACTCCTTCTTTATTTCGGATTTCTTTCTTTCATTTTATTACATTGTCTCTAATTTTTATTTATCATTCATATTCTCTCCTATTCTTTTCTTCAAATTATCTAACTTTTTCTTCTTTACTTCTCCCTTTATTGATTAGATTTTTTCTTTATCTGCTGTTTTTTTTTCTCTTTACTAAATATTTCAACATTTGTACTAAATACAAAAATACTATCTATTTAATAAATAACAATATTAAATACTATGAATTGTTTCTGCTTAAATCTTCTCTCACACTTTCTCTGACTGTCCTGTTTTTTTTTTTCTCGTGACAGAGAGAGAGAAAGTTGTCTTGTACATGATATAGATAAAAAAAAAATTGGAGGATGGTATTTTCACCGCTCAGTACGGTACGTCAAAGGTGGGTGCGGATGTGTGGGGTGTCATGTGATATTTCAATGTGTGTATGTGTGTGTAAGAGAGAGACAAACAGAAAACGACGGGGAGAGAGAGAGAGAGAGAGAGAGAGAGCGTGGTGAGGAGGGAGGGTGTAAGATTGGTGGCCTCTTCTACGCACTCTGTCATATGTTCTCATGAGGGGTCCAGGAGCAGCAGCCAGAAAAAAACATGCACACTTACACACACACACACACACACACACACACACACACACACACACACACACACACACACACACACACACAAATGGAGGGAAGAGAAAATGTGTATAGAGCTTCTGGAGGCTGTGAGAGCTTGACAATGACAGCAAGATTGTTAAATTGGTGATCGTTCCCTCTCTCTCTCTCTCTAGCATCATTTTCTTATCATTTTCTTTCTTACTTTCAGTCTCTTTCTCATTTTCACAATGCTTTGCTTTCTATCGAGTATATATATATATATATATTCCTTATTTCCTAATGCTATTTCCTTCCTTCCTTCTTCCCTTCCTTCTTCTCCTAATGCTGTCCTCTTCCTTTTATTTTATATTAAGTCTCTCTCTACCTCTCACACTCTCATTCCCTCGCTAGCATCATTTTCCTTCTTATTTTTCTAACTGTCTGTCTCTCTCATTTTCACAATGCTTTGGTTTCTATCGAGTATATTTGGTTCCTTTTTTAATTCTTCTTTCCCTAATGATGTTTTCCTTCCTTTCTTCCTTTCCCCCTCCGTTGTTTGATTTACTCTTGTTTTTCTCTTGTCTCTCTCTCTCTCTCTATTCAGAGCTCCTCCCAACACAAGGTCTCATGTTTAATGAGTCTAGACATCTTGTGCATATTAAACTAATTTGTGCTTAGCTTAATTAGCATGGTAGAGGGGGGTTAAGGTGCCGACTTGCCGCTGTCAGCACTCTGAAAATGCAGCCCTGTTACTTTACACTGTAAATATTGATCCAGCACTTCCATTTTGCTCTTTTTCTGTCAGGTGTTTGCTTTACCTGATCTCTTACACGTCCAATTTATCTTTCTTTCTTTTGTGAGAGTTCATTCTTCTGAATTGTTTGTGACTTACTGTTATCAGTCTTTCTTTAAAGCTTATGTGGTTTAGTCTTTTTATATTATAATCACAATAGTATAAATGTTTTCATATATTTTCGATATATGTTTTTTATTTATTTATTTTTTTTTTACACTTTTGGCAAATAAATATAAACTCAGCTTTTGCATGTTCTCCCCATGCTAAGTGGATTTCTTTTAGGTACCCTGGTTTTCTCCCACAGTCCAAAGATATGAAGATTACGTTAATTGTCCATAGTGTGTGCCCGGCCATGCATTGGCACCCTCTCCACCCTTTTGTGCAAGTCTCCTGGGAAAGGCTCCTGGTGCACACGACCCTGTACAGGATAAGTGTTACAGACAATGAATGAATGAATATTCATTCATTGTTTTAGGTCAGTTAGGATCACTTCTTTACTTTAAGAAAATGAAATGTCCAAATAATAGTAGATTATTTCTTGCATCACATTCTCAGTAAGTCATAAGTGTACATACAAATTCAAAAATAAAATACACAGTCATACACAGTACGATATGCAGTGAAATGCTTATACTGTACGACCACTCATAAGCCTAAAATCTAAATTATTAAAAGAAATAAAAATTAATTAGGGAATAGAGTAAAGAATAAAATATAAAAACCTTCTTTCTAGGATATAGAAAAACTGCGAAAAAATTTATATAAAATATTGGATATATAAAATAATATAAAAAACGTAGCTGTACAAAATATACACAATAATGGCTGTACAAATATGCAAAATATGGAAAATGTGCAAAAGTGTGCAAAATTAAATTAATATAAATGTCCTGGAAAGTATGCAAAAATGAACTGAAATGACCAGAAGTGTGCAAAATGAAATGAAGTATAAATGTCTAGAAATGTCCAGAAATGTCCTGGGAAAGTGCAAATGTGAATGTACAAGTGTATAATGTCCATAAATGAACTATAATGTCGGGTGTAAGAAATATCCATAAATTGCAGTCTGTAAAAGGATGTTTTTTTAGTATACTTAGTTAGTATTTGGTGGCATTGGCTTTAAATAGTTGAACTTAAGTTAAATGTTGCAGGTAGCCTTTCACAAGCTTCTTACCCATTTTAGCCAATATCTCCTGACAGACCTGGTGGTGTTAGGCATTCTAGCTCGCACATGCTTTTTCAGTTTCGCCCACAGTTGGGATGGTGTTCTTCAGCTCGCAAGCCTCCCTCAATCTCCTCCAAAAATAATGATGGCCATCATGGCCATACAGTTAAAATTTAGTTTCATCAGTCCTGAGGATATTTCTTCATCAAGTAAACTCTTTGTCTACATGTGCGGCTGCAAACTGTAGTCTGGTTTTATTTTATGGCAGTTTTGGAGCATTTCCATTGCTGAGCAGCCTCTCAGGTTATGTCGATATCAGTCTCGATTTACTGTGGACACTTTTGTCCCCGTATTCTCCAGTGTCACCACAAGGTTCTGTGCAGTTGATTGATTTGTACTTTTTAATACCAAAGTACATTCATCTCTAGAAGACAGAACATGTCTGCTTCCTGAGAGGTATTATGGATGTGTGGTCCCATGGTGTTCATATGTTGTGTAGTATTGTTTGTAGGGATGAAAGTGGTACTTGCAGACATTTGGAAAATAGTCCCAAGGATGAACCAGACTTGTGGAGATCCACTATTTTTTTCTAAGATTTTCGCTGATTTATTTTGATTTTAGCATGATGACAAACAAAGAATTTGACGGTAGTTTTCTAAATCCTTCCACAGGTACTCAAATAATACTGTATTAGTTAGCCTATCAGAAGCTTCTAAAGCCATGAATCATGATACAGTAAAACAATCGTTAATTGGGAAAATAACTTGTCTCATGCATAAAGTAGATGATATTTTCAGAAAAAAATACATTAAGAAGCATTTTTCAGTATTTTTAACATTTTAAGACTAGAACATTAGAACAGCAATGACCTTCATAAGTCAGTGTGCCAAAAGACATGGTCCTGTGTACATAATGAGCTGTGCAACTGGTGTATTTTTGACAATGTATGTTACCATGTCTGTAATTTTATTTTGGACAGCAAGTTAGAATTATGCGTGAATGTAAAATTTTGCATGGGCAAATATGCCAGAGTGACATGTGACATAATTCAGCAAGTTTACAGCAAAGTGTAAACCCTCATGTGTGGGTTGTACATGCTCCATGTTGCTGCCAAGTTTGCCCCAAGGCTGCTGACCCTGGAACAAAAGGAAGTCCTTCACGTCGAGTATCATTACCGGTGACGAAACTTGGGTGTATGGGTACAAACCTGAAATGAAGTAATAGTCTTCACATCATCACCATGACCAAAATAGTTGACACAGGTCTGCAGCTTGTCCAAGTGCATGCGCATTGTCTTTTTCGACATTCGCAGCATTGTGTATCAAGATTTCTTACCCAGGGGCCAGACTGCCAACAGTCAAATAATATTTGAAACATTTGATACCAACTTCTTCTGGTTAAAAGGCAGTCAAACAGTTTGTGACTTGGTTGGTCTCACCTATTGAGACAAACATATTTATTCTCTGGTAGCTGGATGCCAATGTAGTAGTTGAGTGCTTTTCACCACTTCTTGCAAGGCTTTCCTAATCTGTCATACCATATGGTGACAAAGTTGGTCAGATCCAAATATACTTTGACTCTTTAGCTCAATGGCACTGATAGGTGGTTCTACAATCATTAGGTTGCATTCCATAATCTGTTTATGCAATGTTACCTGAAACTGCTCTTGTTCACCAGAGATTGTACATTTGCAAGAAATATGCTTGACAGAGATAGTCAATGTGGGTTTAGCTTCAGCCTTGCTCTAATGCCGCCTTGCTTCCCCCCCCCACCCCCACACACACTTTTGTTTACAGCTCATTCTGCTGGAAGAGCTGGATCAGCAGTCCACAATGTCCTGGTGATTTCTCAAGAAACTTAAAAAATTGCTTAGTATGATGTCTGCACAATTGTAACTGATGTCTAACATTGTTTCTTGGCTCTCTCTCTCTATATATATTTATACAGTATACACAGTATATGTTTATATACACAGTATATATGTGTGTCTATGTAAAACATGGTTTTGTGATACGATTCAGGTAAGGACTAAATGCTCAGCCCGTATACTGTAACAAACTCTGATGAAAAAATCAAACCATGTCTCATGTTCATGTCTCCAAATATATACAAACAAAACTGAAAAAAACAATTACACATTTTGGGTATAATTATGATATAGCATATGCCTGGCAAAATAACCAGTTCACTGGAATGAGAAAAGAAATGGGAACACAAACAAAGGAATTAGATTCCAGTAGTTCCCCAGGTGAATTTGCCAACTTTGGAACTGTGAGGCAATAGAACATTTAGAAACAGAAATAGGTTCCTTGCTATCCCTTTTTCTGTCTGCAATCTTCATCTCAAAACCGCCTACTCGAAAGTAGAAATGTTCCATGTCTGCAACTTTGTTATTGGGTCATGTGGGAATCCAGCCCCGGTGCACATCCATACCTCATGTACATAAATCACTAGTTTTTGCACTGAAGCTATGAGGCTAATGTTGGGTAAAAAGAACAGCAAGCGTATAGCTTCCAGCTAATTATTTGCATGTCAAGATGTTATATGCTTACCTCAAAAACACTGCTTGTCTTTGTAACCTCACAGGAAATAATCTCATCTTTCATACAATTCCATCTTCAGACTGAAGCCCACGCTCTTTTTCTCCTAATGATCTATGTGCTGAGGAAGAAAGTGGTTCCGTCTTGAGGATTGCTTCTACTACTGTTTTTAGCTCTGAAATAACCATAATTTTATACATATTAGTGTGATAAAATGTCAGAAACCACATAAATGGTTTGAGTTACTCAGCATTTTGACAAAGCAGAAAAGGTGTGATGAAGTAGGTATGTAGTTGCATCTGATACTTATTTCATGCTATCCCTTCTTAGCAGGATTGACTGTGTGGCTCCAGTGCAGAACTGAAGAAAGAAGTTTCACGTAATCTGTACATACATTAGGAAAACCCTCATCATCTCCTTCACACTAACTTAAACCAATTAGGTCTCTCTCTCTCTGACTTAAGGCCCAAATATACATAAATATATAAATAAACAAAATCCCTTCTAGCTAGTCACAAATTGAAATTCTTAATGCTGCACTAAAAAAAAAAAGAAACAGAAATACTTAAACGCTACCCTTACTCCCTTACTAACCACAACCAGAAGAAAATAAGGTATAAAAAAAAATGGGTTTTACTTCCTACTAAGCCACTATATACAGAATTATGTACAAATGTATACAAAATGTATTTACAAAAACAAAGTAACCAAACCAAAGAAGGGAAAGTCAAAAAACACAGTCAAAACATGCATATGGTCACCCATGGAAAGTCGTTGGTCGTTGTCTCAAAGCAGCTTGACAAAATGAAAAGAAAATTTAAAAAAGAGAATTTATGGAAGTGTGTATGTGTAAGAAAAATGTGTCTAGATAATGAGATGATTGAATGAATGATGAATGAAATGTCTCTGATGATCAAGCCAAGGGTAAAGGTGACAGTGGCAAGAAAAAACTCCCTGAGATGGCAGTCGGAAGAAACCTTGAGAGAAACCAGACTCAACAGGAAACCCATCCTCATTTGGATGATAACGATTAGAAATTATATACCATCATGTGTGTTATGCAGCTGAAAGTTCTACCAAAGGTTGATACCAATCAACAACACAAGGAGGAAATTGTAGCGTAGTTACAAAAATGTAACAAAAAGTATACTTTATAAGGGGTAATACACAGGCAATCGTAAAGTGATTTGTTAATTTTCTACTGGCCGCGCATGAGCAAACTATCGCAAACCATCTGCAGGTTATGTACAGTGAACATAAATGAGTAGTTACCTTTGAGTCTTTTGGTTCAAATCATTCATTCATTTGTCATGTGACTCCCATTGATGCTAGGCAGTGAAATAGATTCTAAAGAACGAATGACTCGGACCAGAAGATATGAGAAGTGAGCTGCTCATTCTGTTAATCATACAGTAATATGTCCTCAGGTATATTGTAATATTTTTATTACCGGAACTATAGTCAAAATTTGGGTATGTACACGTGTTGGGGGTCTGTTTATTTTATTTTTTTCATTTTTGATCAAAAGAATAAAATTAACTAAAGATTTGTTCATTGTGATAAACAAGATTCAAAGAACTGAGTCACTAAAATGATTCAAACCTCCCATCACTAGTCTGCAGCACTGTAGCCTTAAGTGCCTAAGTAGGTCTCTGGGTTTTCTGGTTAACCAATCATCAGACAGGAGGTGGAATCAACAAAGGTAGAGCAGGTGAGCAACCGACATATTGCCAGAAACAATTGTAGTGTGTGGGACATGAAACATTAAGGGACACACCATCACACCACGAGGAGATACACAGAGCCAGAAACAAAGCACAATGTACAAATAAACTTTATTCTGTCCCTTTATTCTGTGTTCAGGGATGCAGGGGGCCTGGAGCCTATCCCAGGAGACTTTGTGCATGAGGCGGGGTCACCCTTAACAGGGTGCCAATCCATCCTCACATTCATACACCACACCAATTTGAGAACGCGAATCAGCGTACTCTGCATGTCTTTGGACTGTGGGAGGAAACCCACCAAACACTAAGGAGAACATGCAAACTCCATGCACACAGACTCCAAGGTGGGAATCAAACCTGAAACCTGGAGGATCAAGGCGACAGTAAAAAACGCTATGCCACTGTACCGCCACATAAAGATACTAAATGTATCTCATTACTTGACACCTTAGCAGACATAAAAGTATTATTATCAGGCATTGCTCTATCCTATTAAAGGTTAATCAGTGTCTTGTGATTCGATCATACACACATATCTTTAATAGTGTCATGAATATAAAGTGTGACAACCTCACTGATGGGGTTTTTAAGACATGTAAATTGTTGCAGTGGAATACTTGCTTTTTCAGAATGCTTTACATTCTAAAGGTGAGAGACAGTTGTGTAACACATGTCTGTAGTGAATATGAACAAATAATAATAATAATAATAATAATAATAAAATAAGCATTAGAAATGAAAAAATGAATGATAATGAATGTAGGCATTGTTACATTAGTGGGTGGTGTGCGATGGTGACAAAGTGATATTGGCAGTAAAAATAAAATTTGCATGGTTTTGCTCACTAAATGCGTATAATTTCAGTCTCTTGACATTTTTTATCACTACCTGTGCTGTAAGGACCTTATATGTTAATGTTTGTTTTAATTTTATATAGTAATATTTACCCTGTTGTGTTTCATGTAGCTGATCTCTTGCTGGGTATCTTATTGAGACACATTGACACATGAACAGCCACTGCAGTTTTAATATCAGTCTTTTTTGTCTTCATTAGGATTTAATGCTGCCATCTGCTCCTAACTCAGAGAAGTCATAAACAGAGAGGGGGAAAAAAGTTTTCTTCATTTCAGAGTGAATTTCCTTCACTTACCCAAACCACTTACTTTAATACTCCTCCAGTCTGCATTCTTTCATTATTTAACATAATGATCAATCCTGCAGGGTTCACATTCAGATAATGTGAATTGATCCCAGAATGTGTTTAAAGCTGGGGATATTTCATAATTTAGTCATTTTGATTTCAGCTGAATAGGAAATTATATCTTAAAAAACAATGTGCGTTCATAAAGGAGAACACTTGGGCTTCTTAAACTGAAACTACACCAAAATTTTACTCAACTTGGAGTACCAACTATGTGCTCTAGAGTGTATTACAAAATTACAAGTTCTTAACCAAGATTTAGTTTTTTTGTGTGAATATTTATCCACAGGAGTTACTGATAAACAGTACAGTGGTACCTCGACATACAAATATAATCTGTTCCGGAAGGAAGTTCTTAAGAAGAAACTTTGTATTGTGAAACGCATTTTCCTATAGTAAATAATGTAAATGCAGATAATCCGTTCTAGCCACCCAAAAATATTACCAATATTACCAGTTTTCAACACTATTATATACAGTGGTGTGAAAAACTATTTGCCCCCTTCCTGATTTCTTATTCTTTTGCATGTTTGTCACACAAAATGTTTCTGATCATCAAACACATTTAACTATTAGTCAAAGATAACACAAGTAAACACAAAATGCAGTTTTTAAATGATGGTTTTTATTACTTAGGGAGAAAAAAAATCCAAACCTACAGGGCCCTGTGTGAAAAAGTAATTGCCCCCTGAACCTAATAACTGGTTGGGCAACCCTTAGCAGCAATAACTGCAATCAAGCGTTTGCGATAACTTGCAACAAGTCTTTTACAGCGCTCTGGAGGAATTTTGGCCCACTCATCTTTGCAAAATTGTTGTAATTCAGCTTTATTTGAGGGTTTTCTAGCATGAACCGCCTTTTTAAGGTCATGCCACAACATCTCAATAGGATTCAGGTCAGGACTTTGACTAGGCCACTCCAAAGTCTTTATTTTGTTTTTATTTAGCCATTCAGAGGTGGATTTGCTGGTGTGTTTTGTCCTGCTGCAGCACCCAAAATCGATTTAGCTTGAGTTGACGAACAGATGGCCAGACATTCTCCTTCAGGATTTTTTGGTAGACAGTAGAATTCATGGTTCCATCTATCACAGCAAGCCTTCCAGGTCCTGAAGCAGCAAAACAACCCCAGACCATCACACTACCACCACCATGTTTTACTGTTGGTATGATGTTCTTTTTCTGAAATGCTGTGTTACTTTTACGCCAGATGTAACGGGACACGCACCTTCCAAAAAGTTCAACTTTTGTCTCGTCGGTCCACAAGGTATTTTCCCAAAAGTTTTGGCAATCATTGAGATGTTTTTTTAGCAAAATTGAGACGAGCCTTAATGTTCTTTATGCTTACAAGTGGTTTGCACCTTGGAAATCTGCCATGCAGGACGTTTTTGCCCAGTCTCTTTCTTATGGTGGAGTCGTGAACACTGACCTTAATTGAGGCAAGTGAGGCCTGCAGTTTTTTAGATTTTGTCCTGGGGTCTTTTGTGGCCTATCGGATGAGTTGTCTCTGCGCTCTTGGGGTAATTTTGGTCGGCCGGCCACTCCTGGAAAGGTTCACCACTGTTCCATGTTTTTGCCATTTGTGGATAATGGCTCTCACTGTGGTTCGCTGGAGTCCCAAAGCTTTAGAAATGGCTTCATAACCTTTACCAGACTGATAGATCTCAATTACTTTTGTTCTTATTTGTTCCTGAATTTCTTTGGATCTTGGCATGATGTCTAGCTTTTGAGGTGCTTTTGGTCTACTTCTCTGTGTCAGGTAGCTCCTATTTAAGTGATTTCTTAAGTTATTTTTTACCAAGGTGGGCAATCACTTTTTCACACAGGGCCATGTAGATTTGGAGTTTTTTTTTTGCCTTAATAACGTAAACCTTCATTTAAAAACTGCATTTTGTGTTCAATTATGTTATCTTTGACTAATAGTTAACGGTTTTTGATGAGCAGAAACATTTAAGTGTGACAAACATGCAAAAGAATAAGAAATCAGAAAGGGGGCAATTAGTTTTTCACACCACTGTATTATAACATACTGTATATGTATTCCAACAATATTGTAGCGTTTTTGCCGCTAAATGGATCTTGGAGAACGAGTAAGCTTGATTGCTGCTCAGTGCAATGGCCCCCCCCAGCAAAGCCTGATGGTCGTCACCCGAGCTGTGACTGTCTCCGGTCACCATGGTAAAGGCGGTTGGTGCTGGCGTTGTGAACGCCGGAGTCCTTTTGTGTGGGAGGGAGGAGCACAAATATTGTCCTGAGGCGGTCCGGCCTCCGCAGAGTTCGATGTTTCGCCTGCCCCGCCAACCACACCCAGTAAATGACATTGAAGAGCTGGGCAATTACCGTACAGGGGCCCACCCAGTGGGACATAAGCTTGGCCGAGAGCCCCCTTAACCTTCCGGGGGAATACACCCATACCTGCTTTCCAGTAGCAAAGTCTCGCCCCCGGCTGTGAGTGTCATAGACATGGCGCTGCTTAACACTGGCGTCCGCCAAGTGTTTGTCTTACAACGAACAATCCAACCCAGGCTTTGTGGGTAAATTCGGTTGGGGAGGTGGTCCGAACACAAGGTCCACGGGAGTGCGCAGTTCGCGGCTGAACATTAAGGCAGCTGGCGTTAGCTGTGATGACTCTTGCACTGCTGTGCGGTATGCCCAGAGCACGAGAGGCAAATGTTTGTCCCAGTCCTTTTGTCGATCGCTGGTAAGCACTGCAAGTTGTGTAGCGAGAGTCCGGTTAAAGCATTCCACGAGGCCGTCACTTTGAGGATAAAGGGGCGTGGTGCTTGTCTTTTTCACCCCGAGCTCACTGCCGCAAACACCACCAAATTTCCCTCCTAAACGCTGTGTAACTGCTCCGGGGTGCCGAATCGGCTGAACACGTCATCCACCAGCACTTGAGCCGTGGTGGAAGCGCTCTGGTCAGGCACAGAAAAAGCCTCCGGCCATTTTGTGAAATAGTCCATGACTACCAACACATAACAGTTACCACGATAGGAAACGGGAAACAGTAAGAGAATGTCCAGGCCCATACGCTCCATAGGTGCCCCCACCAGAAAGTCCTGTAGCAGTGACCGCGGGCACTGGGTAGGGCCCTTCTTTGTAGTACCTTATGCAGGACCAGATCCCCTTCCTGCTCGGCAATAAGCTGATCACGGTCCAGTTGTGGCACAGGCGAAGCGACTACGGGGGATGCCCTAGATCCTGGCTCGAACGACTGATCACCGCCGAGGGGGGAATGTTCTGAGTCGATGGTTTTGGAGAGTTGGTTTCTATGTCACAACCGCACACTCTTCAACCCTCTCGGGTCCAGACTACGCATGGCTGAAGTAGGCGATAACACGCTCTTTGTTCCCGGAAACCTGAGATAGTACAGCCCCCAGCCCTACATCGCTTGTCCCATGTCGAGGTTGAACGTGCGAGATGCATCTGGATAATCAAGGACGGGAGATATGACCAAAGCTCCAAGCTGGATCAGTAGCAATCCCTTTAGCACTAATCACGTGACCCAGAAAAACGGTCTTTTGCCGCAACAGCTGGCACTTTTTGGGTTTAAGCCGCAAATTCGCCTGAAAGACTTTCCTTAATTAAGCTAGTGCACCCTCAAACTCATTTCTGTGCACCAGTAAATCGGCCAGGTAAACTACACAATGGTTGCGAGTAATATCTGCAACTCTCCATCAACCGTTCAAAAATGGCTGGAGCATTACATAGGCCAAAAGGCATACGCTGAAATTGCCATAGCATTGATGTGAATGAATCTGTTCACCTATTTTTACTTGCACCGTGCGACAAGCCCGTATCTTCATGTAGCTCCCAGAAACAGTGCGAATATTGAAGCCTGGATCAGGCACTCTGCAAACGCGCTCGCTTTGTCCCAATAATCCACAGCAAAACAGCAGAACCCGTGTCCACGAGAGCCCGTAGTAAGACATCGTCCAGAACACAGTTCACATAAACTCCAGTGCGATTTCCCAAACGCCGCGACCGGAAGTTAAATCCACTAGTTGGGGAACAAGAACGGTTGTGGGAGGCAGCTTTCCCTCAGAAGTCTAAAATGTTTAGGCCTTTTTAAGTTTCATTCATTTACAAGTTCAACATAAATCTTTTACCTTACCTTTTTAGGAAGTAGAAATTAAATTTAAAAAAATTGGGCGGCTACACAACGGGGAAAAAACCTTTTTTAAACCAACAAAAAATATTTATTTTAAGGTTACATTTTTTGCTGTAAATTCCAAATATTCTTAAATACTTAAAAAATATGGCACAGCAAAGTTTTTAATTATGAATGAAAGAGAAGTGCCAAATATTTCACTTACATGCAGTAGCCACTATGCATGGAAAAGTGCAGCTGTTAATTAGTATTAAGGGAATACATTTAATTTCCTATTTTAAATGTTGTTGACAAAGCTGGGACACCCAACATCCCACTCAAACTCACAAAAAGCTGGCTCCAAAGATATTATAGTTCAGACACGTTCCTTAAGGACAAAAGATTAATACTTCTAAGGAGTTTTTTTGCATACTTGATAGTGACAAGATATGCAAGTATCTTTGTTAGCATCTTTCATTACTTTGGGAGCTTAGCTAGCTAGTTGCTACCATTACTAGCCTATATAATACAAGTAGTCTACGCAATTAAACATGGGCATACTACAAGCATGCAGAATACGATAAGGTTAAAGGACACAACAAAACATTATAATTATAAGCTTGATATAAAAAGTGACATTGAAGAAGAGTTCATCTATTTAAAATGTGGGGAGTAAAAGTACAAGTTTTTTCTTTTATCCAAAAATGTAGTAGTTAAAAGTAAAATGTATCACATATGGAAAAGTTAAGTAAAGAACTTATACATGAAAAAAAGAACTTAAGTACCGTAAGAAAGCAACTGTACTTTGTTACTTGCCACCTTGCAAACTGACTAATAGGGATGTAAAGGCTAAGTGAAATGTACCAACTCTAGAACATTATTATGGCTTGGTGTTCTGTCAGTAAATGATAACACATGGCTGGACATACAGTGTGAATACCTGTATAAAACAAATTAAAACAAAACATGTTTTAACGGAAAAGTGTATTTTTTCTAGTTTAATGCAACAATTCTTACTAAGGACAATTATTACAGAATATTGACAACAACTTGTGTAAATATTTGAAATATTTTAAGAATTTTATTTTTTTTACATAAAAAAATCTTAAATGATGGTGTGCACAAATTTGTGCAAACATTTATTATCCATTTTAGCTTTAATTAAAGAGATTAGACATGAGGAAAATCAGACTTTTTGTATAAAGCATGATATCAATAAATAAATGATTAATAAATATCATAAATGGATGTATTGAAATTATCACTCATTCTCTTACTCATCGTCTATACTGCTTTAATCTGTATACAGGGTCGCGGGAGTCAGAAGCCTTAGGACATGCCACCCTTATACAATTAATAATAATAATATAATTAAAAACTCACTGAATACAGGATAAAGCAGTATAGAAGATGAGTAAATAAGTGAGTGATAATTCAAAACTGGTGGCGCAGTGTTTCAGTGGATAGCACTGTCACCTTTCACCTCAAGGTTTTGGGTTTATTTCAGCTTCGGGTCTGTGTGTACAGCGTTTGCATGTTCTCCCTGTGATACGTGGGTTTCCTCTGGGTGGTCTGGTTGCCTTTCAGTCCAAAGACATGCAGATAATGTTATGAAGGGGCGTTCCAATATAGTGCAACCAAATATGTTGTAAGAGTGGGAGCCCCAATGCAGAAATTAGAGGGGAGCTTTGAGACGTGGGGTGATTATGTGTACTTTGGATTAATCGGTTAGGGGAAACACCTCGCAGGACTAATGAAATGGTGCTTCTGTGCCACTTTGTAACTCAACTAAAGAATGGGAAGTGTCTTGTGAACCATGTGTGTCTAAAATAATAAAAATATATATTATATATGTTTTCATATATAATCATTATCTTTTTCATTATATATATATATATATATATATATATATATTCCAGACCTTAATTTCTTTATCTCTAACAAGATATATTGGTTATCTTTTCACTTTTCTGTTCAGTTATTTCTTTTCCTTATCTTTTCACTTCTCTTTTCAGTTTTTTTTATTCTCCTCATCCTTTTTTATACCTGGAGAAATGCTCCCAGACCTGGGGGCTCATGTATCAATGCTGCGTAGGCACAAAAACTTTGCTTACGCCAGTTTTCACGCTCACGGTCAGATTTACTAACAGTGAAATTAACGTGAAAATGTGCGTTCTTCCACGCCAACTTCTTGTCTGGCGTACGTGTATTTCTTGTGTGTGTTTGTTTTATTTCTGTTGGCGACTCCTAGAGGCAATTATGTTAAATTGCACACTACAAAGTATCGCACCAACACGTGAAAAACATTGCTATTAATTTATAATTGATAAAATGGGTTAATTGACACAATATTTTTCTACCAATTACGTGATTTAGAACATATAAAAGCATTTGCAAATGTATACAACCCTCAGTCTATGGCAATGGCAGTGTTGGTCTTATTAGAGGACATTGTCAATGGCCGAATCCGAAGGGACGCGTTTTTAGGGATCACAGTGATTTTCTGGCCCACGATGATAACTGGCTTATTAGCCATTTCAGATTTCCAAGAACTATCCTCTTGGAGCTCTGTGCTGAGGTGGGTCCAAATTTGGAAAGAAAGACAGCGAGGATCCACGCATTACCTATTCCCTTACAGTTGTTGACAAGGCTTGGTTTCTTGGCAACTGGTTTTTTCCAAAGGGAACTGGCAGACCGCTCGGGGTTAAGCCAGTCGTCTTTGAGCCGTGCAATGCCAGCTGTATGGGACGGGATCATCCGCATGTCTAGCAGGTATTTAGGGTTTCCATACCATGCAGTTGACCAGCCAAAAATTAAAGCGCAGTTTCCAGCGATCGCCGGTTTTCCTAATGTAATCGGAGCGATCGTCTACACGCACATTGTTATAAAGGCGCCATCTGAAGACGAATTTGCATACGTGAATTGGAAACATTTTCAATTAATAAATGTGCAAATAATATGTGATGCTTAAATGCGCCTAACAAATATTGTGGCAAGGTGGCCTGGGTCAACCCATGATTCATTCATCCTCACAAACAGCATGGTTGGGATGAGGCTTCAGGGTGGCAGGGTGCGCGATGGGTGGTTTCTTGGTGAGTGATGTATTTTCGGATTAATTCGGATGTACAAAGAGAATATGCGTGGGATTCCGCGTACGCAGTGTTTCATACATCTGATTTTTTTTACTGCGTACGCACATTTACAGCTTTGTCCGTACGCAATGTTTTAGTATGAATTCAACGCAAGTCTTTGAACATGAGGCCCCTGGTGCTCTCTAAATGTTCGCTTGTCAGTGTGTTTTAGTGAGTTTAAATAACCTACCGGACAGGTGTAGTGCATTTGCTCTGATTGGCAACATGGTGGGGTTGCCTAGCAACCACAGCCGTCCGCTGCTCTGCCTGCCCATAAATCTGCGTAGTCTGCAGATTTGTCCATCGGCGGGTGGCCTGTACAGATACAGTGGAACCTCAAATTGCGAGTAACACAGTTTGCAAGTGTTCAGCAAGACTAGCAAAGATTTTTAATAAATTTTGATTTGAAAAACGAGTAAGTCTTGGTCTACGAGTACCGATTATCATGTATCACGCATGCGCTTCTTGTTTTGCCGCCGAGCATCACATGATCACAACAATGGTTTTTCTTCTTGCACGGCGGAAGTGTGGATAATTGTCTCCCCTGCTGGGTCTTAGTACTCGTCTTTTACTGGTATAATCAACATCTGTGCATGCGTGTGCTGTTTACTATAACACTGTGACCACGTGTGTGCGCGTAAAACATATTGTGGCGTTTTTATCGCCTGAAAGGATGGTGGAGAGACGAGCGAGCTTATCTTGCTGCCCAATGCAAATGGCTGGGAGTATTTTATTTAAGCACACAATCTCACAACTCAAACACATGAGACGGCTTAAGACAAGAACACCCTATCACACATACCCTGGCTGAAGCCACTAAACCAAACACCTTTCCCCAACACGGTGAACACATAAACAGTCCCTCCCGCAGAGCATGATGGTTATTACCCGAACCCCGCCCACGCCACATTGCCCCCACCCGAGCTGTGACCGTCCCCGGTCACCATGGCGAACTCAGTCTAGCAGGCGTGACGGTGGCCGGCGCTGGCGTTGTGAACGCCGGAGTCTTTTTGCGGGGGAAGGCGGGGCACAGCCCTCTTCCTGAGGCGGACCGGCCTCCACAGAGCTCGATGTTTTGCTGACATGGGGCTGGTAGGGAGCGAGCCGGTCCCGGTGGAGCACGACCAATCGCGACCGCCCCGTCAACCGCACCCGGTAGACCACATCAGAGAGCTGTGCGACGACCGTGCAGGGGCCCACCCAGTGCGACATCAGCTTAGGTGAGAGCCCCCTTTTCCTTCCGGGGGAATACACCCAAACCTGCTCCCCATTAGCAAAGTCACGCCCCCGGCTGTGGGTATCGTACACGCGGCGCTGCTTAACCCCGGCGTCCGCCAAGTGTCTACGCGCCAATTCGTGGACACGAAACAGTTTGTCTTTTAATGAATAAAAATAGTCCAAACCTGGTTTCGTGGGTAAATCCACTTGAGGCGGGGGCCCGAACACCAGATCCACAGGCGTGCGCAACTCGCGACCGAACATTAACGCAGCTGGCGTCAGTTGCGAGGACTCCTGCACCGCTGTGCGATACGCCCAAAGCACGAGAGGCAAATGCTCGTCCCAATCTTTTTGCCGGTTGCTGGTAAGCACGGCGAGTTGGGTGGTGAGTGTTCGGTTAAACCGCTCCACGAGGCCGTCACTTTGTGGATGCAGGGGCGTGGTGCGGGTCTTTTTCACCCCGAGGCGCTCGCACACCGCCGCAAACACCTCCGCCTCGAAGTTACGCCCCTGATCACTGTGCAACTGCTCCGGGGAGCCGAATCGGCTGAACACCTCATCCACCAGCACTCGAGCCGTGGTGGAAGCGCTCTGATCCGGAACAGCGAACGCCTCCGGCCACTTGGTGAAGTAATCCATGGCCACCAGCACATAACGATTCCCGCGATCAGAGATGGGAAACGGCCCCAGAATGTCCACGCCCATACGTTCCATGGGCGCCCCCACCCGAAAGTCTTGCAAGGGTGCTCGCGAGCGCTGGGTAGGGCCCTTCTTTGCCGTGCAGACATCGCATCTGTGGACAAAAAGTTCGCTGTCAGTATGACAACCCGGCCAGTAGAACCGAGCACGCAACCGCCGCAGTGTCTTAGTTACCCCAAAGTGTCCCGAACCCGCGTGCCCATGAACCATCCCCAGCACACATGCCCGCAAAGTCCGCGGCACCAGCAGCTGAAAAGATTCACCAGCGCCACACGGCCGTTCCCACTGGCGGTAGAGTAAGCCCCCCCGCAACGCTAGTCGGTGAAACTGCGAGTGGAGAGCTTTTTCTTCGGGTCCCAGGTGGGCGATTGCGGCATAATCCGGTCTCTGGCCCGCGTTAACCCAACTTAATACCCGCTGCAATGCCGGGTCCTTCTCCTGCTCGACCATTAGCTGATCGCAGTCCATCTGTGGCACAGGCGAAACGACCACCGGCGATGGTGTAGGTGCCGCAGTGACACGGCTGCACGCCGGCTCGGACGGCCGATTACCGACGGGGGCTTCGGAAGACTGCGCAGGGAGAATGTTCTGATTCACGGGGGTCGGGGTGTGTTCGATGTCGTGACCACCCACACGCTCTTCAACCCGCTCGCAGTGTCGACAACGCTCCTTGCTGCACGGCCGGCGGGATAACGCATCGGCGTTAGCGTGCAATTTTCCCGCTCGGTGCTGAACGGTAAAATGATAGTCCTGCAACCGTTCGAGCCAACGCGCTAACTGCCCCTCGGGCTCTTTAAAACTGAGCAGCCACACCAGCGAAGCGTGGTCGGTCCGCAGCAAGAAGGATTGCCCGTATAAATACGGCCTAAAATGCTTAAGGGCCGCGACGACCGCAAGCAGCTCGCGCCGCGTGACGCAGTAATTCTTTTCCGGCCCAGACAACGCGCGGCTGAAGTACGCGACAACACGCTCTTTGCCCCCGGCAACCTGAGACAGGACGGCCCCCAGCCCTACATCGCTCGCGTCCGTGTCGAGAATAAACGTACGAGCTATATCAGGATATTCGAGAACGGGCGACGTAACCAGAGCTTCCCGTAACCGTGTGAACGCACGCGCGTGCTCCCTGTCCCAGCGAAACGGCTGGTTCTTTCTCGTGAGCGCGTGCAGCGGGCTGGCGATCGTAGCAAAATCCCTCACGAACCGGCGATAGTACGACGCTAACCCGAGAAAGGTGCGCAGCTGCGACACATTTGACGGCTCAGGCCAATGCTGTACCGCGGCAATTTTGGCTGGATCGGTGGCAATCCCTTGAGCGCTAATGACGTGTCCCAGAAAGACAGTTTCTTGCCGCAACAACTGGCACTTTTTGGGATTGAGCCGCAAATTCGCCCGCCGGATAGCTAGAAACACCTCCCGTAGGTTAGCTAGCGCGACCGCAAAATCCTTGCCGTGTACCAATAAATCGTCTAAGTAGACGACACAACGGTTGCGAGGGATCTCTGCCAATACTCTCTCCATTAACCGTTCGAACGTAGCGGGAGCGTTGCAGAGGCCGAACGGCATGCGCCGAAATTGCCATAGACCTTGTCCGATCGAAAACGCGGTTTTGGGTCGTGCTTCCGGGGCGAGCTCTACTTGCCAATACCCGCTACGCAGATCCAACGAGCTAAACCACGCCGAGCCCGCAACGCGTTCCAGCGCATCATCTATTCGCGGCAACGGATAAGAATCCTTGCGCGTCACCTCGTTTAACCGCCGGTAGTCCACACAAAACCGCCACGATTCGTCCTTTTTACGCACCAGTACAACGGGCGAAGACCACGGTCCGGATGCTGGCTCTATAACGCCCGAGTCGGCCATCTCACGCAGCTGCTGCTCGGCTATAGCTCGTTTAGCTAACGGGAGGCGTCTCGGATGTAACCGAACAGGAGCGGCGTTACCCGTATCGATATGGTGCTGCACCAAATCGGTATGCGTGCACTCGCGCTCATCCACTGCGAAAATATCGGCGAACTCGTGCAAAAGGGACTTCACGGCGTCGGTCTGCGTCTGATTTAGCCCTACACTGCTACGCCGCATCAGCTCGGCCATTATTCTCGCTCGGACAGCTACCGGATGTTTACATGGCGCGTCCACCGGAAGTTCCGCCCCGCTGGTGCGTGCTACTAACTCGTCCGGCCGCGCTTTGGGCACTAGCAACCTAGCTAAACCGAAACTACCACGCAGAGTCCCGTCTGCGAGATTCAGTACCGCACCCCACCTTTCCAAAATGTCTAATCCCAAGATACAATCATCCTCGATATCCGCCACAAAGAATGGGTGAAAAAGAATGATTGCACCTACTTGTATTCGCACTGTGCGACAGGCCCGTATCCTCAAATAACTTCCCGACACGGTGCGAATGTTCACGGCCGGGTCCGGCAGCACACGACCGCGCTCTCCGCGCTTCAACAATCCCCCGCGCAGCAGCAAAACTGTAGAGCCGGTGTCCACGAGCGCCCGCAGCGAAACGTTGTCCAGGCCGCAGTCCACGTAGACCCCCGCGCGATTTCCGACACGTCCCGACCGGAAGTTAAATCCGGCAGTTGGGGGAACAAAGATGGCTGTGGGAGGCGGTTTCCCCTCGGCGCCCCCCGAAGCTAGTTTAACGGCTGCTGGGGTACGCTGTCCTCCGGCCGGAGCACGTTGCAGCGGTATCCTTGGCCTCGGCGTTGTCGCGGAAACTCGCCGGCCGGGTCGAGGCCTAGCCGCGACGGGTAGCCCTGTCCCCGGCTAGGTTCACCTCCCCAGCGGCCGCGAGCCACCGAAGATCGCTCGGCTCTCTCGCCGTGGTGTTCTCCCAAGATGGGCTCGGCGCGCTCAGCCTCGCGCAGCGCCTCGGACAGCGACGCCGGTGCCGCTAACCGGAGGTGCTCGCGAAGGCGGTACGGCCGGATTCCCCGAAGAAACGCGCGACGAGCTAGCTCTTCCTGCTGGCCGTGTCCGAAATCCGGGTAGCCCTGGCGCGCGAGAGATCGCAGGTCCATGGCGAACGCCCCTAGTGGCTCAGAGGCGCTCCGCACGCGGGTTGCCAGCTCCTCGCCCGCGGCCTCGTTACGGTCTCCTGCGCCGAAACGGAAACAGAGCGACTGCTGCAGCTTTAACCAGTCGTCCCGCTCATCAGCCCGGAGATCTTGCAACGCCCGCAGCGCGTCACCCTCCAACGAGAGGGCCACCCGGACGGCTGTTTCTGCCGGGGACCAGCCCGCGAATTTGGCGGCTAGCTCTACCTGCGCGATGAACGCGTGGGGATCGCCGGCGCCGTTGTAGGCCGGCAGGCGCAGCTGTAGGTCCGGACGGGGCACGGAGCTGTAGCTTGCTCCGGTGTCGGCGCCACGTCACTGGAGGACTCCTCCCCGAGGTCCAATACCGGAACCTGGAACGCGCCGCTCCGCTCCGGTCGCCGCTCTTTGCCTGCACTAGCCCCATCAGGGAGGGTTTTCTTCCTCCGCAGCTGCTCCGCTACTCGGCGGCCCATTTGGATCCTCCGGATTTCCTCCGGGGTGCGCTCCAACTCGCGACTCTCCATAATCCCACTTCTGACACCAAATGTGGCGTTTTTATCGCCTGAAAGGATGGTGGAGAGACGAGCGAGCTTATCTTGCTGCCCAATGCAAATGGCTGGGAGTATTTTATTTAAGCACACAATCTCACAACTCAAACACATGAGACGGCTTAAGACAAGAACACCCTATCACACATACCCTGGCTAAAGCCACTAAACCAAACACCTTTCCCCAACACGGTGAACACATAAACAGTCCCTCCCGCAGAGCATGATGGTTATTACCCGAACCCCGCCCACGCCACAATATTTTATTTTGTGTTTGTAAGTGTGTGTGTACAATGTGCATGTACTGTTTCTTATAACACACGTGTGTGCGCACATATAAAGCAAAAGCAAGTATCATTTATCAGTAGCAAGTTAACAATCCATTTTCTCCCTCTCTGTATTAGCCCGTCGTTAGTCGTTATGTGTGTGAGCACGCGTAATTTGTCACCGTGCTCCTTCCCACACACACCAACACACACTCTCTCTCTCTCTCGCCTTTACTCTCTTACCCCCCTCCTCTCTGCTTTTCAGACACATACAGAGACGCACACTCTCTACCCACCACAGAAACGCTGCTCTGTCACGATTCTTTTCAGGTGCAGGTTCATTTGTTGTTGTTTTTTTTTTTTTACTTTACAGCTGTGATTCCATTAGTATGCACTCACACGAATGTCATTAGCGATGTTCCTTGCTAATTTTCCGGTAAAACAGTCTTTTCATTAACACGCACACACACAGGGGAATACAGTGTATGTATTCACTTTAGTGTCTGCGCGCATACACTAAAACGCTTGTCTGTCGGTATTTATTTTTCATTTTTTTAAAGATAAAGTGCAGGTTAATTTGTTTTATTTTTACTTAATATTTTATTAATTTTCATGTATTTATTTTTTTGGGCTGTAGAACGAATAATTTGAGTTTCCATTAATACTTGAAGAAAAAAAAATTATGAAAAAATTACATTTGGTTTACAAGTGTTCCGGAACGAATTATCCTCGCAATACAAGGTTCCACTGTAAGGCTAATTGACGTTCCAGCCTGCCCGTAGTTTGTAAAGGCACATTTGTGTGCACTGTATGTGTGTGCCCTGAGATGGTTTGGCATCATTTCCCAGCTGGACCCCACCTCGTGCCCTAAGTCACCTGAGATAGGCTCCAGACTTGCCTTGACCCCATATACTGTAGAGTCTCAGGGTTTTTAATGCTAATAAAATGTCAGTTCTTTTCTGTTATTATATCGCCAAACAAAATGTTATTTATCCTTTACATACCTATAGAAACTTTTAGTCTTATCGTTATTCTAATGTTTCTCAGTAAATCATATCCTTAACGTGTGTTGTTTTCTAGTCTCTCCTTGTTGTCTAATAGTGTTCAGTTATTGCCCACATGTAACACCCTAACACAAGGAAATCACAAGGATTTTTTCTCTGTTTAAATATCCGTTTATTTCCACACTGGATGTGTACAACATGTCTATTAGATTTATTTTTATTAGCTCACAAAAAGGAGTAAAAATGTTGAAGAATGCAGTAGATGTCTGATGCTAAAAAAACAGGAAACTTAATTTTTTTGAAGCATTAACAGTTTCTTCTTCACAAGATGGTTCAGCATTGATGATTATTTTATTTATTTTTATCTTTCATTACAGCTTAAATTTCTTAGTACTGCATTTGGAAAAAAAAAATTATTACAAGCAAAAAGAAACTAAACAAAAAACTCTTACATTTCTGTCAGCCATGGAAGGTTATGTGGCAGTGAATGTGCCTCATGGCTACAGTGCAACTAAGGCTGATATAAAGCAATGAAGCAGATATACTGTACACCACTGACACCTGATTATTTCACGACTTGTGCCTAGATGTCTTGTTTTTCCTTTTTTAGGCAAGTCATGAAGACTTGTCTAGAAATCTTGATATGATTTAAAGGGAACTTAATGTACAAAATTATGTTTTTAGACACTTGAATGGGTCTCCAGTATACAGATATTTGCAAAAATTGGAAAAAACTTTTTTTTCCCATTTTTTGGTCTGCAGTACTAGAAAGAGGTTAGAGCAGCTGCCCGCCAAAACCCCTATTTAAATCTATTTACAGACACACTTTCAGCAGGAACATACCTGATAATGTTATGTTACCATAAACAACACTTTGTCTGCTTGGTAATTGTTGATAGGTTCCAAATTGTCTCTGAACCATTCATGGTTTTTGTTAAAGGATAAATCAAGTTATGAAACTAACTAGCCTCTAACATAAGGCTGTATCCCAACTTCCTCCCTAAGCCCTGATCAAGGGAACTATTTGTTGTGTGGAACAATGGATTGTACACCCATACTAGCTCTCCTTTATCGCTATTTGGGATTCAACAACGGACCCTGGAAGTTCCCTTTCAAAAGCTACACTCGATGCTGCGCGAAAGCGCTATGGGAAACGACCGGTTGTGAAGCACGTGTGTGTCAAACACGCCAAATATTTTGGCATGTACAGTATAACCTCAGGCAGGTGACGTCAACCGATGAGGTGCACCTGGAGGTTATAAATAGGCATGAACCGGAAACACCCTCAGATTATTTTTTCTTCAGGATCCATGTTGTGTGTGTGCGTGTGTGCAAGCATTTTTTAACAGAAAGCGAAAATAGAAAGTGTCTTACTACTCACCAGAAAGATGGCCGAGTTAGACACGAGTCCGTCCCTCCGTGTAGAAAAATATCTCGCTGAGGGCGATCTTCGCGTTTTCTGTTTGAGTGTTTGGGGGAGGAGCAAACTATCCTCGGGCTTTAGGGAGCAGGTAAGTATTGAGATTTTCTCCCTATTAAAGTCCCGCAGGCTCGGGTTCGCCGTTTTAAAGCGAAACCGCGACCCGCAGCGCATTTCTGGCGTGCAATCTGGCCGAGGTGCGCGAGACAGGATTTTCCTTTTCTCTCGCTCTCTCGCCGGATCACTTTCTCTCTCGCTTCCGCGGAGATGGAAACTATCACTCCAAAGCGCTCTTTTAGTGATGAGCCAGTGTGTTAGTTGGTGTTAGAGGTGGTAACGCGCGGTCCAACGCGTACACCACAATTCGCGGTAAAAATAAATAAATTAAATAAATCCCCCAAACGCTCAAGGCCTCAATGATGGCCCCTCCCCTCCTGGCGACCTCCATGAGTTAACTCTTTCATGGAATAAGTCATATTTATCCTGTGTTTTTGTGCTATTGACATTTGATTTGTTCCAATGTCATGGATGAAAGCGCGGTCCTTTATGATGATGTCCCAGATCAGAGAGACGCTCACGGGCTATCTCTCTCCTGGGAGCTCATCCTCTCGGGAAAAATCCACACTCCCCACCAAGCGTGTAAACTAACATCTTCGTTGGTGGGAGAAGATTTTTCAGGCAGCGGGTCAGCCTGGCGCAGCCCTGCACACAATGGTTTTGCAGGCATACCAGACTGACCTACTGAGAGCTGCACCTTTTAGAGAGGCCGCAGCGGGGAACCTACTGCCAGCTATGTCTCTTTGGGTACGAAGCAATGAAGAGGACCAGCATCCTTAGGAGGCCGTGGTTCAATCTCCGCCACCACTGGTGTTTCGGAGAGCAGCGGTCTCCAGTGAATCATTAGGTGTTCGGTCCCTCCCTTCTATGTTCAAGATGCCGAACACGTAACACACCCATCTAGCCGAGGTGTCAAAGTTCGTGCATATTTGGCGTGTTTGACACACACGTGCTTTACAACCGGTCACGAGGAATCGTTTCCTATAGCGCTTTCGCGCAGCATCTCGTTCCCGCTTTTTCAGGGAACAGGGTTACAGCAAAGTAACCCGAGACATTTTTTCTGTTGTTTTTTTTTCTTTCATTTTTGTATTGGCCAGAGCTTAAATAAGCCAACTAGATCCCACCCACCCCCCCGCAAAATTAGCTGATATCTGGTGACACATGCACCGACTTGATGCTCATTTACATAGACTGAAATGGCATGCTCAAAAGAAAAGTCTAACAGTAGGAGTTATGAACAAAAGGCATTATCTAATGAGTGTTTCAGCTAGGACATTAGTTGGGGGACTTATACACAGTTTATATTATTTAGGTTTAAATAAATTTTGTTTACGTTAGATTGCTGGATTTTTGTTATGATTTAATACAATAATAGGCTTGGGTTATAATAAAGTGTAACAAAAGATCTAGGTTATAATGCATTGATGGACTTTGGTCATAATGTAATGTACTTATAGATTTAAGTTATGACGTACTGATGGATTTTGTTTGTAATTTAATAGTAAATAAAATTTGTTATAATGTGATGCATTTTGCTGATGATGTAATTTACTAAAAGATTTTTGTTAAGATATAATGTTTTGCTCAAGTTTGGATATGATGTATTAATACACTTTGGTTATAATGTATGGAGGAATTTTATATTGTACCAGTGGATTTTGTGCATGATGTGCAGGTGGTTTTAGCTAATGATGTACTGATGGATATTATTAGTTATGATGTAAATATTTATAGTGTTATGTGGCTCAGTGGTAGATGTTTCACCTGCCATGCGAAAGGCCTGGGTTTGATTCCCAGCCAGTGCCCAAACCACCCAGCCACTGGATGCAGTGCCGGCCTCAAGCCCGGATAAAATGGGAGGGTTGCGTCAGGAAGGGCATCCAGTGTAAAACCTGCGCCAAGTTGTTGTGCGGACTGGAAATTTCGTTATGGTGACCCCTAGCAGCCGAAAGACCAACAACAATATGTATTTCTGAAAGTTATGATGTATTGATTCACTTTAGTTACTAAGTAATGTAGTAATGGATTCTGGGTGATTTCTGATAGGCTTTGGTTATGGTATACTGATCAATTTTCTGTATTATGGTATGTACTGATAGATTTTGGTTTTGAGTTACTGTTGGATTTAGGAAACAATGTACTGAATTGATGGATTTTGATTACTGTATAATAGATTCAAGGTTTTTAGTTATAACAATTTGATTTGTTTTACTGTATTCATAACTTCAAAAAAGATTTAGTATCCTAAATACAAAATAAAGTTGATAGTGTTGTATGACTACAGGAAAATGTGCACACAAACAGGCATGCATACATACACACATACACGCACATGCACGCACAAGCATGCATGTTTAATGAGGTCCCATCGCACAGTTGCCATGGAGATGGTGACAAAACTGTCAAGTTTGGAACTCTTACAGATTTCGTATGTGGAGGTTTCTGTTTCTGAAACGTCAAAAACACACTTTCAAGAGAGATCACCTTTTTCGACTGCACCTGTTTTTATATCTGGGTCACGAATAAGCAAGCCTGAGAGATGTTTTCAATAACCACCCACATTTGGAATTTCAGGATGCACTGTGCTTTCTATGCTTTAGAATTTTGGGAAACATTTGCTGGTTTGTTCCCCACATTCATAAAAATACTAACATGCATTACATTGCAACTAACAGATTGTTTACACAGTATGATTTCCCATCTGACTTTGCTGTAACAAACCACAATGGCACATCCGTAAAAGAATTCTTTGATCATGAGCTGAGATTGGTGGTCTTAGGACATGTTCTCCAGGTGATTCATTGTATCCAAAAACAGATCATGACAAATGATTGACATTCGACTAAAATCTCAGTGTTAAGTCTGCTGACACCTGTCCCAAAGCCACTAATATAAAACCAGGATATGATTACACCAAATTCATAGGAGGACAACTATGGAAGTGACAATGGTCGAATCTAAGTAAAATGAACACAGCACAGCAAAATACTCATAGTACCTTAAAAATTTTCAGTACATTATATGTAAACTTTTTTTTGGAATTACCCCGAGGAGGTTGTACTGATCGATGACATGTAATGAACAAACTATCTGACATGGAGAATCTTATTGCACATTCTGGCATATTTTAAGGATCATCACTCTGAAAAAAACATTGTAATTGTAAAAGTATAACACAGCTTTAGTATACTTACTATTTTGCAACAGATAGTTATGACCAAGTAATCTGATTGGATGAGAGGCATTGCATGAGCGGTGATACAGACCATAACATTTGTAAACTTGGATGTTTAATTATATGTATCACTCTGTATCACAGATGTACCAGCAATTGTTAATTACACTAACTGTTGATTTCCGAATTGGTGAAAGTAGGTCCATATGGTCTGCAGTACTAGAAGGAAGTTAGAGCAGCTGCCTGCCAAAACCCACAATTAAATCTAGTCACAGACACACTTTCAGTAGGAACTACTTGTTGTGTGGAACAATGGATTGTACACCCTACATAGCGCACTTGCTCTCAGTTATCGCTATTTGGGATTCAACAACAGAACCTGGAACTCATTGGATATTTAGGTTATTGGATAAAAATTAGAAACTACTTTCACCCCTTTGATATCTACTTTACTACTGCTCCAACGCCCTGCTGATATTCAGTGTAACAGAACCACTCTTACAGTATGTGATTTTTAAATAAAAATATTAATAATTGTAAGCAGCACAATGCATTAAAACCATACAGACACAGGTCAAACGATTAGATTGCTTGTTGCTTAACTGCAGAAGCGTGTTGCAAAAACATTGCTTGATCTGCTTCCAATATTCAACAAATAAATGATGCTGTTCTTTGCTGACTGGAGAGAAACCCTGGGTGGTAATATGCTGTTGTACCCTATCCTACTCAAGGTTCCACATGTATGCATTCTTAGCATGCATGCATTGCTTCTTCTTAACATGGTTGTAAAAAGAAAGATAGATAGTTTTATCCATCTATTCATCCATCCATCTATTCATCCATCCATCTATCCATCCATCCATCCAACAGCCTCTGTAGTCCAACCAGGGACTGTGGTGGCCAAGGGCGACCATTGTATTTATTCCCAGGACCAGGAGATGCAAGGCGATAGTACTAGCCACTAAGCACTAATAATATGCAAAATAAAATCAGATTAGGATGAATAGAATAATGCAGTGGACAAAATAGTGCAAATAAATATAATTGTAAACAGTCTTTGATGAGGAATGCATCAGTGCTGCAACACAAATCTTTAAGCGGAAAAGGTTTCCATATACAGAAATGCCTTTCCATACAGTTAAAAAAAATAATAAAAATTATACTAGAAATGAACAGGTTTCTAAAATATATCAAAGACCAGAGTCTTATTCATTCATTAACTGCTTATCCTAATCAGGGTCACAGGAGGCCTGAAGCCTATTCCAAGGGACCCAGGACACGAGGCAGGGTACACCCTGGTGGAGTGCAAATCCTACCCTACAAAATCAAGCCAATTTCAAGACAACAATTATTTCAATTTAAATTTATTTGTATAGCGCTTTTAACAATTGGCATTGTCCCAAAGCAGCTTTACACAATCATAGAATTATTTAAGTTTGTATAGAATTTGAATGTGTATGAATAAAAAAGGTCAGATAGTCCCTGGTGAGCAAGCCGAGGGCGACCGTGGCAAGGAAAAACTCCCTGAGATGGTAGTAGGAAAAAACCTTGAGAGGAACCAGACTCAACAGGGAACCCATCCTCATTTGGGTGAAACAGAGAGCAGGAATTGATCTGCATTCATACTGTGTGTTGGCCTAATCTGTATGTCTTTGGACTGTGGAAGAAACCTGGAGGACACCAACAATGCATGGAGAAAAAAATGCAGAACTCAAACCCTTGACCCTGGAGGTACAAGGCCAAAGTGCTAACCACTACGCCACCTTCATGCCATCTTTACATTCACTATATCCAGCTGTTTGTGTAAATGCACAAATGACCAGGTGTTCAAGTGTGAGGGTAATAATTGTATAATATACAAGTCATTATACATAAAAATTTTAACCTATACATTTCATTAACGTGTACAGTATGTACAACAAGAGCATTGCAGAAACAGTGTACCATCAGGTTGTTTATGTTGTCTAGTAGAAGCCAGTGTTGATTTGGCAAACATGTTCCTGTGTGTACAATTGGTATAAAAAGTGTTTGTAATTTTGATGCAGTTTGTATCAGGTAGAAAACTGACTTTCTTTCCAAGCAGAATAAATCCTGCAGGTAGCTGCAGCTGCACCGACAGAGATTTACTCTCAGAGAGTTTTTAACACCAGTGTGTGATTTGAGTGTGGTTACAGTAATCTGTTCAAATAAGCACAGCTCTCCAGGGCCGCTGGTCTCAGAAATGTGTGTGTGAGTAGGCTGGGGTAGTTCAAGAGAGGACAGCGACTTGCCTAACAGAGATGCCAGAGAGAAAACTCACCTTTTTTTCTCAGCTTTGTAGCTGAGAAATTATGTTTAAACATCTAAAAGTGTGTATTTAGCACTTAATGTGCAAAGTTTAGCAAAAAGAGTTGCAGTTAAGTTTTAAAAAAATGGGGATGAAATGCTGTTTAGTTTTTAAAAAAAATGGTAGAATTATTTGATGTGTCCGAAACACCCTGATACACTAGTCTGACACGTTTCTCTGTCGGAAGAGAGATACACACATCTCACACACATACACATATACACACAGTACGTTTGACGCTGCCTGATGATTGTTCTCTGTTTGTTGTCTGCAAAAGACAAAGTTTTTAGTTTGGCCAAATGGCAGGTGTCATGATCTGTAGAGTGCCTTTGTTACATCAAACAACATACACCATTTTTACATGTCCTGGTTAAATCGGGGTGAAAAAGTGAAAGTTGTATAGATATCTGTCTGGAGACAAGCCAGGAATGAGATGTAAGAGACAGGGACATGGGAAAGTTCACACAATGTCCTAAAACTTAAAAAATAAATAATTATTTTTTATTGTCAATTGGTTAAAAAAAGAAAGCAACTTAATAATTATGCATTATAATCACCCTCTTCCACTAACCACAAGTATAGAATAGGATGGAGCTGCCTGAAGACAGTTACTGTATAACTTTTATGTGTGTTATAAACAGAGGTGGGTAGTAACAAGTTACATTTACTCCGTTACATTTACTGGAGTAACTTTTTGGGGAAAAAAAGTACTTCTGTGAGTAGTTTTACTGCACCATGCTTTTTACTTTTACTTAATTAGATTTGTGAAGAAGAAACACTAATCTTATTTCGCTACATTCGGCTCATATATTTACAAACCATTTATTTTACACATGCACCCAGTAGATCTACTATATGTATGTTTCACCAATTAGATGCAGCAAAAATAATCACATGACTTCATTTGACCAATCAGTTGCAATAACAGTAACCACATCTTCAGTCACTGTGTGATCGTGCGGTTGGTGTACAATCTTGCGGTACGTATAGAATGTCGTTTTTTTTTTATGTCTGTGTGATAATATGTTAACTTTAATTGTACATATAATGTTACTTTACCAGTATATAAATATAGAACTATATTTCAGTACAGAACTAATCGCCAACACACATATACAATGCATATTTCATATTTTATATATATATATATATATATATATATATATATATATATATATATATATATATATATATATACACACCAAATACTTTTTTACTTTTACTTGAGTGATATTTATTTGAAGTACAGCTTGTACTTGAGTACAATTTTTGGCTACTCTACCCACCTCTGGTTATGGACTGTATGTCATTCACTAGTTAGAGAAAAAGGGATCCTTATAGGCTACCTGATGATGCGCTAATATCTGATATTAAGGTTAGGTTTAAGGTTAGGTAAGGCTGTAGCTCATGCCTTAAATTGTAATTAAGATCTCATACTAAGACTTATTTCACAATGGCAAGCATCAAATTGCTGATGATGCAACTTTTGTTTTTAGCCCTTATAGCCTATTAATTTTCTGACACGTCACCTCACTTTACTATAGTGATATAAATTCTAGTATATTGCAATATACGTTTGTTTCATAAGGGTACACTGGGTAATTTTTTAACCCAGGTCTCCCTTTATAATTACTACATCTCTTCAGTAACCATTGCACTACAAAATTATTTTTTTACACTATGTGGGCAGAAGTATTTTGCCAAACCTGTTTATTATTGAATTCAGGCCTTTCAATCAGGCTCCTTATTCAAAGTGAAGTGCAATCTTAATGATTCAGCATACCAAGAAATCCTGGACAATGTTTGCTTTTAACTTCTTAGCAAGAGTTTGTGGAAGGCTCTTTTCTATTCCAACATGACTGTACCCCAGTGCAAAAAGCAAGGACTGTAAAGATACGATTTGATAAGTTTGGGATGGAAGAACATGACTGACCTGCACATAGAACCCTGACCTCATCCCTATCGAGCACACTTGGAATGAACTGGAACGGAGATTGTGAGCCAGGCCTCCTCATCCAACATCAGTGTGTTTCCTCATAATTTCTCTACAAATTAAATAAATACAAATTCCCAAAAAGAAACTCCAAAATCATGTGGGCAGCCTTTCAAGAAAAGTGGAAGCTGTTAAAGCTGCAAAAGGGGGACCAAATACATATTAAAGTATATGTATTTAAAGATAATGTAATTGCATCCAAATAATTTCGTCCATATAGTGTAGTCATTAATAAGCGGATGATTGCATGTAATTATTATTTAATTCAGGTGATTTAATTAATTATTGTTGGACAGATCCTGATTGTTGCACTGTCCTTAAAAATGCTTATGTGCCTGGTATACAGGGAAGACAGCATTGCCTTTGCTATTAGAGCAAATAACAGCTCAGGCTTGTTCTTTCTTACAATGCAAAACATGGTCTAATTCCTCTTCAAGGGTTGTTGAACAAATTCATTATAGATTTTTATTATGACTCCACCAAATCAGCCAAAGTATAGGGGTTTAGATACTAGTTACAGTTCCCAAGCATGCACACACAATTATGAACCACCCTGATATTTCTTGTTGGAAATTTCCTGAGAATCAAGGGGCTACTTGTTAATTTTTAGACTAGTTAGTTTAGATTTTCTTGCAGTAGCCTGCATAGGTGGGGATCCTGGCAAGTATAGCGTTATAGTAGGCACATGGCAGTTCTCACGACAGTGTTAAGGTCTCATCTGAACTCTGTCTCTACTGTCTCTGTGACACAAAAAAGCCAGTCTATACTTTTCCTCAAGATTCAGCACAAACACCACCTTTTGGATACTATAAAATGAAACAGGATGATACAGAAAAAAAATTACAGAAACAGAAATAAATTAATGAATAAATAAAAATAGTGTGACTTTCAACATGTTAAAATGGATTTTCTAGCTTTTAATTTTTTTGGCAAATTACTTCCTGTAAAAAAGACAAGGTTGTTTACAGCAAAATGTTACATTTGAAAATTGCTATAATTGCTATAAAAATTGTACTGTCGCCTTGCACCTCCAGGATCCGGGTTTGATTCCCGGCCAGGCTTGATTCCCATTTCTGTGTGCATGGAGTTTACATGTTCGTCCTGTGCTTGGTGGGTTTCCTCTGGGTACTCCAGTTTCCTCCCACAGTCCATAGGCATGCAGATTAGGCTAATTGGCATTCACGAATGTGTGTGTGTGTGTGTGTGTGTGTGTGTGTGTGTGTGTGTGTGTCTGCGATGGACTGGCATCCTGTCCAGGGTGTGTCCCGCATTGTGCAGTCTCCTAAACACAGGATAAAGAGGTATAGTAAGTAAACATCCATGTTTTAAGCCAATCACAACACTTTAACCAAAAGCTGTTTTATTGTGAGGAGCCAATCAGGTTGCTTCTTTCTGTCACATGCTCAGTGAAGTAAAGATACAAAAGTATGTGGGATGCTGTACTGTAAGCACTGCGGTGAGCAGAGAAATAATGTTACAAAACTTGAAATCGCAAGTGATTTTAGACAAGAGTTGCAAATGGTATGTGTGTGTGTGTGTGTGTGTGTGTGTGTGTGTGCACGGTGGAAATCTTTTTCTTATATGATGTATACCTGCAATATGAAACAGAGCTGTCATTGTGTACTGAAGTAAAATCTATGTAATTAAAAACCATTTTGCATTCAACAAAACTCAACACTTTTCTCCTTGATATAAAGGATCTACCTACAACACAGAATTGGTTTAAAGTATATAATTAGGCCATTTTCTTGAATTAGTTTCTGTACCACATCAAAAAACATTAGTTAAACCACTACACAAAAGCTTACACAGAATGATACACCAAAAAATATCCAGTAAAAAAATTGGTTAAATCACTCTTCACAAATGAATGGGAGCAGAAAAGCAACTCAAACAACTCAAAATGTGAGAAACATCTTGGGTTACTTAGCTGTAACCCTGTTCCCTGAAAAAGCGGGAACGAGATGCTACGTGAAAAACGCTATGGGAAACGTCTCTTTGTTGCTCTTTTTTGTCTGAAAGAACGTCCAGTCACGCCCGCAATGCGGCATTGGAGTGCAGCATCTCGCTCCCACTTTTTCAGGGAACAGGGTTACAGCAAAGTAACCCGAGACGTTGCTTTTCAAAAGCTACACTCAATGCTGCGTGAAAAAGCTATGGGAACAAAAATACCAATGCCGCCGCACTGCAATTGTCTGGACCCCCAGGGTTGTGTAGTGTGCCCACAGTCCTCCAAGGGTCTCAGACATAATTCTGGGATGCTAGCATTGCATGGACATCCAACTATAAAATCTGACAAATGTGTGCGAAGAGGACCAACCTCTCCCATTACACACTTGCTGCAAGGGGACGCCTCTTACCAGAGCAATTAATTAAGTTTGTATGGAATTTGAATGTATATGAATCAAAATGGTTAGATAGTCCCTGGTGAGCAAGCCGAGGGCGACAGTGGCAAGGAAAAACTCTCTGTGATGGTAGTAGGAATAAACCTTGAAAGGAACCAGACTCCACAGGGAACCCATACTCATTTGGGTGAAACATAGAGCAGGAATTGATCTTTATTCATACTGTGTTAGTTGGCAGGCAGTTCAGCATAACAGTTAATATTTATTGATGTTAATATGGAGTCCAGTTAGTTATTGAAAACTCAGGTAGACTTGTATAAAGTTCCAGTCCTGAACTATCAAACAGTCAAGTCCTCAGAGAAACAGCCGAGGCCAGAATCGTCTTCTAGGTAGAGAGAACTATCCCCAGACATGAGACGCATCCCAAAGGGAAACACGGGGCATCCATGTGACGAGATCTTCAACCAGAAGCGGGGCACCAGGATGAGTTAGACAGGTCCGGAGGGCAGAGGGAGTCTGGATCACTGGCAGCTCAGGAACGACATGTGTAGCTTAACAGAGAGAGGGAAGGAGAGAGAGGGGGAGAGAGGAAAGAAAAAGAGCAGTAGAGAGAGCAGAAGAGAAGAGATAACAGTTGGGTCTGGTCACAGTCATATAATGTATAATGTAAATGTATATTTACTGTAGAGTGCAAGCAGAGACTCCGGCAGGACTAACTATGACAGCATAACTAAAAGGAAGAGCCAGAAGGAAACACAGACATGAGGGCTCCCTAAGATGTAAAGCAACCAATCACCTCACCGTCAACAAACCTGAGTGATCAATGAGAGTGGGGAGGACAGCATCTAAACATACCAGTTCACCATAATACTCTACGACCATGAGTCATAGCCATGAGCCAAATCTATTTATAAAACACTTGATTAAATAATTAGGTTTTTAGCCTGGACTTAAACACTGAGATTGTGTCTGAGTCCCGAACACTTGGAATTGGAAGACTATTACATAATTTTGGGGCTTTGTAAGAAAAAGCTCTGCCCCCAGCTGTAGTTTTCATAATATGCGGTACTGATAAGCAGCCTGCATCCTTTGATCGAAGTAGGCGTGGCGGATCGTAAGACACTAGCAGTTCACTTAGACACTGCGGTGCGAGACTATTTAATGCTTTATATGTCAAAAGTAGTATTATAAAATCAATGCGAAATTTCACAGGGAGTCAATGAAGTAAAGATAAGTTAGGTGTAATGTGCTCGTATCTTCTGGTTCTAGTGAGGACTCTCGCTACTGCATTCTGGACTAGCTGAAGCTTGTTTATGCACCTAGTTAAACAACCAGACAGTAAGGCATTACAATAGTCCAACCTAGAGGTGATAAAAGCATGAACTAGTTTTTCTGCATCATTTAGCGACAATATATTTCTTATGTTGGCAACATTTCTGAGGTGAAAGAATGCTATCCTGGTACAGTAATATTATCTACATGAGCTTCAAATGAAAGGCTGGAATCTATAATCACACCGAGGTCTTTTACTGTTGCACTTGATGGAACAGAAAGACCATCTAAAGTTACAGAGTGATTTAGAATCTTACTTCTAGCTGTATGCGGTCTATGACGAGAACTTCTGTCTTATCTGGATTAAGCAGAAGGAAGTTAATTAGCATCCAATTGCTTATGCTTACGAATTATGTTGCCCCAGAGGGAGCATGTAAAAGGAAAAAAGCAGTGGGCCTAAAACTGAACCCTGTGGAACACCAAACTCCACTAGAGAACATTTAGAATAATCACCATTTAAGTTTACATACTGATACCAATCGGTCAAATAGGATCTGAGCCAGAAGTGGGTTGTACCCTTAATTCCTACTACATTTTCTTATCTGTGAAGAAGAATACTATGATCAATGGTGTCAAAAGCTGCACTGAGGTCGAGTAATACAAGCATGGTTACACAACCTTGATCAGAGGCCAATAGGAGGTCATTTACTACTTTACCGAGTGCTGTCTTTGTGCTGTGACCTGACTGATACAGTTCATGTATGCCATTTCTATGTAGATATGAGCATAGCTGCATTGCTCCTATTTTTTTCAGAATCTTGGAGATAAAGGGGAGGTTTGATATTGGCCTGTAATTGGACAGCTGACAGGGATCAAGGTCAGGTTTCTTTATAATCGGTTTAATAAATGCTAATTCAAAAGATTTTGGAACATACCCAATGCTGAGTAAAGAATGTATTATTCTTAACAGGGGTTCTGTTATTGCTGGTATCTGTTTAAGAAAATATGTCGGTACAGGATCTAATGGTACAGGTTGATGAATTTGCAGAAGGGATGAGTGAAATTAGTTCATTCTCTTCAAGGGGAGTAAAGTATCCTAAGTTACGATTTAACATGGCTAGTTTAACATCTGCATAACTTACATTGATCGTATGATCGTTATTCAAGGGAGCGAGTTTCTTATCTCTAATAATTTTTCTTTTAACTGGAGCTACATTATCTAAGGTATAACGGAAGGTCGACTCTAAATATTCAGTCGCCTGATCGAGTTCTGTGGGGTCAGACGGTGATCTAATCAAAGTTGGTAGCTCTGGAAGATTACTGATAAAACTCTGTGTGGTAGTTGATGTGAATGTACGTTTAGTTTGGTAGCGCAGCGCTGTGCGTACTTTATTACTATAACACTTGAATTGAGACAAGACAGTGATCTGATACTGTATAACTTCAGACAATGGACTTAATCCAAAGAATATTATTAAATCTAAAGTGTGACCTGCTTTATGAGTGGGTCCTACTACACACTGATTCACTCCTACTCAGTCCAGTATGGACATAAATGCTTTACGCACAGGGTCTCCTGGATTCTCAAAATGAATATTAAAATCTCCAGCAATTAACACCTTGTCTACAGAAACGACTAGGTTTGAGAGGAAATCTGCAAATTCACTAAGAAATTTAGAGTACGGCCCTGGAGGTCTGTAAATGATGATTAGTGGGATCGGCTGAGGTGACTTAGTATTTGTAGCTACACTTTTTATGTTACTATAGGAACGTCTCGGGTAACTTTGCTGTAACCCTGTTCCCTGAAAAGGCGGGAACGAGAAGCTGCGTGAAAACCTTGGGAATATCTTTTCATTGTTGCCGGTTGTGAAGCATGTGTGTACCAAACATGGCAAATTTTGGTTTATATAACCTCGGTCAGGTGACGTCATCTGATTAGATGCACCTGCAGGTTATAAATAGGAGTGAGCCAGCAACATTCCTCAGATTGATTGTCTGAACGGACGTCGGGTCACGTGGGCAGTGCGGCATTGGGACGCAGCATCTCGTTCCCGCCTTTTCAGGGAACTGGGTTACAGCAAAGTAACCCGAGACGTTCCTATAGTAACATAAAAAGTGCGCACAAGGCTGAGAGGTCTCAGAACTATGTCTGGGAAGCTGACTCGAGGACTCGTGAGCCCAGAGTGACAGGGACATCCAGACTATAAAATCTAATAAATGTGTGCGGAGAGGACCAGCCCACCACGTCACACACTTGTTGCAGGGGAATACCTCTTGCTAGTGCAATAGATGAAGCAATCCCCCTGGTTGAATGAGCCCTGATTCCTAGAGGCAAAGTGAGCCCACGTGCCTCATAGGAAAGAGCAATAGCATCTCTCACCCAATGTGACAAGGTCTGCGTAGTGGCGGCCGCCCCCGTGGTTGCGACCTCCATAGCATATACAGTAAAGCGCTGCTCTGATGTACGCCACTGGCTGGTGCGGTGAACATAAATCCGAAGAGCACGTACTGGACACAATAGGTGAAGTTTCTCCTGCTACAAAGCTGTAAAAGCAGAGGACAGAAGGCTTCAAGAACAACACGGTGCATGTTTGAAAATGGAACTTTCGGAAGATAGTTCGGATGAGGATGCAGAATGGCCTTGACTAGCCCAGGGGCAAAGTCCAGGCAGGGTGGGGAGACTGACAAGGCACGCAGATTCCCAATCCTCTTGAGAGAGGTAATGGCCATAAGAAAAAACATCTTAAGAGTCAGAAGCCTGTCAGACTCTAGCGGTCCGAAAGGAGTGTCAATTAGACCTTCGAGCACGATAGATAAATCCCATAATGGGGTCGTGGCTCTAGTGGGTGGCCTCAACTGTTTAGCTCCACAAATAAAGCGGGCAACTAAAGTGTGTTTTCCCACAGTAACACCCTCGATTGAAACATGGCAGGCTGAGATAGCGGCCACGTACGTCCTGAGGGTACTAGGGCACAAGCCCGAGGACAACTTATCTTGCAGGAACTTCAGCACTGAAACATTTCGGCAGTGGACTGAGTCTACCTGCTTCGTCACGCACCAACTTTCGAAAACATTCCATTTGCGGGCATAAGCTTTCCTAGTGAAGGGAGCTCTAGCGGCTAGAATAGTGTCAATAACGCTGGCTGGGAGACCAGCTTTGTGCCCAGAGCTCTAGCGGCTAGAATAGTGTCAATAACGCTGGCTGGGAGACCAGCTCTGTGCCCAGAGCAGAACCTGATGTGCTAGCTTGTTCAAGCGGCGCGAGTGCAGTCCGCCCTGGTGATTTATATAGGAGACTACCGATGAATTGTCCACCCGCACTAGAACATGGTAGCCTCTCAGCTGCTGGAGGAAGTGCTGTAGGGCCAAAAATACAGCCATCATTTCAAGGCAATTGATGTGCCATGCGAAAGGGAACTTCAAATGAATTAAATTTGTGTCTGTGTTTTTGTATAATAGTCAAATTATCATTGTGAATAACTGCGACGCCTCCTCTTCTACCAGTTAACCGAGGCTGGTGTATGTAGCTGTATCCAGGAGGACTAGCTTCATTCAGGGCTACATACTCGTCCTGTTTAATCCAAGTTTCTGTTAAACAGAGTATATCAAATTCCTGATCTGTGATAATTTCATTAACTATAACTGCTTTAGATGCGAGAGATCTAATATTTAACATTCCTATCTTTAGATCAGAGGTGCCGTACCCTGTGCTGTCCTAGAGCCCTAAGATTACCTGCTATGTCCGGTGCTCTGGCTCCCGGGATACACCTAACCACTGCCGCTGGCGCCCCTAAAGACCTAGCTAATTTCACATGTCTCAGTATAGAGTCTCCTATAACCAGAGCTTTTTCAGGTTTTTCGGGTGCATCACTGAGGAGAGCAAACCTGTTGGACACGTGAAACGCAGAAGAGGTGTGCTCCGGTGGGCTAGCCTCAGCGTTAGCTCTAATGCCGGAGTTTGGGGCTGTTTATCTCCGCCTGCGGCACCCAGACTGTCCTCTATAGGAATAACGCTGCTTTGACACTCTCTAACCCTCTTTAAAGTCTGGATGCGCTCCTCTAACGCTGATATCTTCTCCGTCAGAGTGCTCACTAACACACACCTATCACAAGTAAAATTACCACTAACGACGGAGGAAGAATGTCTAAATATCCTGCAATCTACACACTGAACAAGCTGAATATTATCCATTATATCGCACCTGAGTCGGAGTTTAGTTGTTTGGAGCTAAATTCCGTTTGTTGTTGTTAAAAGAAGAAACTCGCACATTCTTCAAAAAGCGAAAAAAGACAAAGCCAAATAATATGAACATGTAAAAACTAGTTGCTATTAATATTATTTAATAATATTATTAATTACTAGAGATGAAGTCTTCCACGCGCCTTATGGGCTGGGGCAATAGCATCTCTCACCCAATGTGACAGCATTTGTCCAGTGGCGGCTGCCCTTCTGCTGCAGCCCCCATAACATATAAAAACCTGCTCTGATTTATGTCACTGGCTAGCGCGGTGGATGTACTGTAAATGTGAAGAGCACAAACTGGAGACAGTTAGTAAAGTCTTTCCTGCTCTGGAGCTGTAAAAGGCAGAGGACAGAGGCTTCCAGAAGAACTGAATGCAAAGTCAGGAATGAAACCTTCGGAAGATGGTTGGGGTATGGATGCGGAATAGCTTTGACCAGCCCAGGGGCAAAGACATGAAATAGCGGCTACGTACATTCTGAGAATACTAAGGCATGAGCCCGAGGTCAATTTTCTTGTAGCCCTAAAACAATTTGACAGTGGACTGGGTCTACATCTTTTACTATGCACCGGTTTTCAACACATTCCATTTGATGGCATAAGTTCTTCTAGAGGACTGACTACTTCGGTGAGGGGTTACCCCGTGTGGCACAGCTTGCCTCGGCAGCAAGTCTGCTCCCATATTCATATGCCCTGGAATTCATATGTCCTGAGGGACAGGAACTTGTCCTGTGCCCTAAAGCAGAATCTGGTGCGCTAGCTTTTCCCGGCGGCGCGAGCACAGTCTGCCCAGGTGATTATTTACGAGACTACCGTAGTATTGTCCATCCGCACTAGGACATGGTAGCCTCTTAACTGCTGGAGGGAGTATTTAAGGGCCAGAAATAAAGTCATCATTTCGAGTCCATTGATGTGCCACGCAAGAAGATGACCTCTCCAGATCCCTTGGGCTGGACGGCCATCTAAGACCGCACCCCAGCCCGTGAGGGAAGCATTACCAGCTTGCGATGAGAACACGGACCTAGAGAGGGACCCAAAGTCAAAGACCAGGGTCTGAACCACATAGAAAGGGTACGAAGCTCTCGGCGCATAACCCTCATTGCCTCTGGGGATTAGCCCTTGAATGAAATCCCCTGGCTCTTAGCCACAACTGAAGCGATCTCATGTGCAGGTCCAAGGGTATCACTGTGGATACAGCTGCCATGAGACCTAACATTCTCTGGCCTAGCTTAATCTCCTTTAGGATATTGAGAATGGATACAACACGCGCAGGAGACAGCTGTGGAATCATAGAGCCAGGGCTTCATCCATACTGTACATTTTGAATATGTGCGGGGTGACATGGCTAGGCCAAATGGAAGGACCCGATCCTGGTTTGAGAAACAATCATTTTGGCTGTCAAAATTTTGATATTCAGCCCACAAAAATGTAAAATTTAGCGCAACCCCCTGTGTCTCTTGGAAACCAAGAAATACTGACTGTAATAGCCTGATTCTCTGTCTGCCAGGGGAGCATGTTCTATGGCCCCTTTTCCCAGCAAAGTCTGTAATCTCTACAGTGATTTGTACCTAAAGAGACATACCTGGCAGTAGGTTCCCCACTGCCAGCTTCTTAAAAAGGGGCACAAGTTTTGACACTTCAAACCACGGCCTCCTGAGGGTGGCAGGAAGAAGTTTATATTCCTTATTAGGATTTTTACGTGCCACTCCCTGGGGGGAGACACCCCCATGGTCCTGTACACATAAGCCTCAGGACTCCTTTTTAGAGGAGATGATGCTCCTCAGGTCCGGCCCTCTTTGAGACGTACTGCGAAGCATCGCGAGTCCCGCCCCATTCTCTACGAGGGGGTGCTGGGCTCACCACACTCTCCTTTTGATGTGGGCATCAAGAAGGAAAGCTCGATCCCTGTCCTTGATGCCTGTGAGGTTAAGCCACGGCTGTCTCTCCGTGGCGACCATGGCAGCAATAAAATGGTTAATAGCACGGGCCATCTGCTTGGTGGCATGGAGAAATGAATCTGTGGCTCGGCGTAGCTTCGCAAACGCGTGTCGTCGATAGACCAACCTGACCCGCTGCCTGAAAAAACTTTTCGCACCAATGAAGATGTTGGTCTACACAGCTTGGTGGGGAGTGTGGACTTTTTCAGGGAGGATGAGCTCCCAGGAGAGAAATAGTCCGCAAGCGTCTTTTCAATCTGGGGCATCATCATATTAAACCGTGCTTTTCGCATTAACTACATTCGAACTAATCAATGTCAATAGCACAAAAACACAGGATGAATAAGGCTTATTCCATGAATGAGTTAACTCATCATGGAGGTTGCCAAAGAAGGGGAGTGGCCATCGTTAAGGCCCCTCCTCCGGCCACTTGACAGAAATCTGTTGTCTCACTTTGAGCGTTTGGGGGATTTTTATTTTATTTATTTTTATGGCGAATCGAGGTGTAAGCGCTTGACGTGCGTGTTACCACCTCGTTCATCGCTAGAGGAGCACTCTAAAATAATAGTTTCCATCTCCGCGGAAGCAAGAGAGAAAGTATATCCTGCTGGAGCGCGCTTTAGAAGTGAACAGTAAAGGCTCATGATCTGGCAAGAGAGCGAGAGAAAGGTTAGATTCCGTCTTATGCGCTTCCACCAGATCTGCACGCGAACCCCAGGAAGCATCTCCTGTCTCTACCATCTTTCTGGTGAGTAATAAGACACTTTCTATTTTTGCTTTCTTTCTTCTTTGAAAAGTGCTTGCCCACACGCACACACAATGCGGTCCTTGAAGACAAAAAGACCTGAGGATGTTTCCAGTTCAGTCCTATTTATAACCTGCAGATGCACCTTATCAGATAACATCAGATGACCAAGGTTATATAAGCCAAAGTTTTTGGCGTGTTTGACACACACATGCTTCACAACCGGGCAACAAAGAGACGTTTCCCAAACCTCAGCACCACCAAATTGGCAACTTTGGGCCCTTAAGCAAGGCCCTTAACAACCAACTGCTCAGATGTAAAAGGAGATTAAAATGTTAATCACTGTGGATAACGGTGTCTGCCAAATGTTGTAAATGTAAATTAAAGGTACAGCACATTAACCGACCATTAAGAAGATGAATGCTTAAAGCCCAAAACATGACCAAACATTAATGACACAACCAAGAGAAATATGCAATCATCTGCATTTTCAACAATGGCACTATTTTTTGCATTTCCACATTTTAAAAAGTCTGCCATGAAATTGACATGTATTAGCGACCCAAGTGCATTTGGCATGATGCACGTACATGGTCCGTAACTTGGCAGTTCTGATGCTTAACAGTTTGTTTGTCCTGATTTTTTCTTAAACTAAGAGCATTAAGATTAACCTAGCCTTCACTGTCCATCGGTAAAGACCTTGAACATCCCTAAAGTTAATATATGTGTAGCATTATACAGACAGGTAACTTTGCACTATGTAAACTGGGGTCATCACCCTTCTTCAGGCTTAACATTTACAAATCTCAAACATTGATCCGTTTTTCTCAGGGCAGTCAGCTTTCACTCGACATTCAGGGTTCCAATAAGGCCTGAGCAGAATAAAAACAACCACATTTGTTTATAAATCAAATACATTCAGGGCTCTGTCAATCGCAGCTTTTTTTTTCTACAAGCTAATTAAAGAAAAGACAAGGTACGAGTAGACACATCTCAAATATAATTAATATCATGGGTTTTATTATTAAGAGGATGGCAAAGCACTGGATCAATGTGCATCCTATGAGTACAGAAACGCACATAAACATATACAGAATTGATGAACTATTTGTGGTCTCCGTACACTATGAATGGAATGGAAATTGACTTATTGGACCATCGGTATAAGATATTATAAGATTAGTCAGGACATTGTTGCGTTTCTGTGTATAGAGTATCATGTGTTTAGTTGTTGGTGAGCAGGGTGATAAAAACGGTGGGTACGGGTGTAAGCTTATGCTGATTAAACAATTCCAACCACCTATCAAAACACTGATGCAGACCAAATATTGACTAATTGAATTTGCCTCCTTCAGCACGATAATGTGCTCTGACACAATCTCTAAACATTGGATGGTTAGAAAAACATGAAAAAGAGCTCAAGGTTTAAAGATCTCAATCCAATCAAAAATCCATGGAGGCCCTTCCTTACAACTTACAGGAGTTAAGAAATCTGCTTGATGCTTGTTTTTTTTTTTTTTGTGCCAGACACAAGTAAACCCCTTGTCAAGTCTAAGCTGTTTTAATAGCACCAGGGGGACATACGCAATATTACACAGGTGGTTTTAGGGCTGATCAGTATAGGTTATAGGAACTTATGGCATGTGTCACAAATTTCATTTCTTATGCTTCAGCTCATGTTGTTTTGTTTAGAGCTTTCTCCATGTGTTTTAGTCTTGTTTCAGTCATTGCCCTGCCATTGTATTCTTGCTTTAATGTGCCCACCTGTGCTGTGTTAAGCCTTTGATTAGTTTGCTTTAGTTTATGCCCCCTGGTTTCTGTTTCTATGTTTCTCACTGTTAGGTATCATTACATCTTGCACCACTAAACATAAATGTACTTGTATTGTTATTTTTGGAATCCGTCCATGCGTCCGTCCGTCCATCCATCCATCCATCCATCCATCCACCCACCTTGCTGCTTGTGTTCATTTTTTAATTTACATTTTTGTGTTTAGTTCTGTGCCTGCCCCTGCTTGGAAAATAGATTGCAAAAAAAAAAATCAAATGTTTACACCAGGGCTACCCCGGTCCAGGAGGACAGGTCCAATACAGTTTATAATTCACCAAAATTTTTACACGCCCACTTTTCCTGGCTATTCATTTAAATCAGTTGAGTTCAAGCAAAAAAACACCCCAAACTGTGTTGGAATTTGCTCTAGGTCTCAGATCTAAACAGACCTCGTTAACACACTTGCATCCTGGTACATCCACACACATGTCGCACTGTGTCACATAATCAACATAATATAATGAGGTGAAAGCTAAAAATATGTCACAGCGAAGTTATTTAACATTAAGCAATTCTCAAATTGTGAAATTATTGACAAGTATGTTTTTTTTATTTTTTTTATTCGCTTCCTCCAACAAACCATACTGACTGAATCTTCTGCTTTAAGTAGAAGGCTCTCACCCACTCTAGTGCTGAATGTAACCACGGCTTACCACCACACTCTTTAGTGCTAAAAAAAAGCAACTGAGAATAGTGACTTCAAGTTTAAGAATGAGTCATAAAAGCTGAATGATGAATTCCTTTAACCAGGAAAAAATTTTAGTTATTTTTTCTGTACTCTAGTAGATGGGTAGATGCATGGGCACTTCACTCCGATCTTTATGTTGAATACCTGCTGTCTGGGAACGGCCATGATTTTGTAAGACCATGTTCAAAAGTCAATTAAATGCTAACATAACTATGATACTTAGTTGCATGCTAATTTATATAAATAAATAAATAAATAAATTTAATCTACTTGTTACAACATGATATTCCCCAAAGAATTAGCATCCAGGCTAATTAGTGTGTAATTTGTATAAATCTGCATGCTAACTCATAAAGTGTAATCAGTTTATTTATGGATCACTGCCTATAAAATTAGGTTTAGTTGCACTTTCATGAAGTGGTAGACATTAATTATTTGCCTAATAATATTGCTTTGCCTTTATGTTCTTTTGGGATGGCTGGATATAATTGCACTTGCAACTGCAATGCATCCATTTATTTTAATGTCAAAAACTTTTGGCCATTACTTTCAAGTGAAGCTCAACTGACATTACTACTGTATGCCTGTCACACTGTGTTTATCCAGAAGATTAAGGGCTTTACAAAGAAGATATTTGGAGAGAACAAGAAAAAGGTCTCATGTTCTAAAAAAATAATGGGAGCACTAAGCACATGAAAGAGGATGACAGGGTAGGCCAAAAACACAGAGCAAGCAATGAAAGGCGGATCATGTCTCATGCTCTGATATACGTCCAGGGACACTAAACATATGAGTGAGGCTGACAGGGTGGCTTCATACCGTAAGGAAAAAAAAAAACAAGATGAAAAAAAGAAAAAAAGAAGAAAGTAAGATAAAAAACTGGATGCACAGAGCTCAAGGCTGTTCAGAGTAAAGCCGAGAGGGTAGCTCCTAGCACTTCATGCTTAGAGGAAGGATTCACAGAACGGAGCACCAAGATGACCAGAGTAAAATGTACAACACATAAACTTAGGTCCAAGCCATGCTTCCTGCTTAGCATTCAGTAAAATCAACCTGGTGGCAACTTCTTGTCTACTGTAGCTTTCATGGCCCCAAAGCCAGGTCAAGTTCAATGATAGCTCATATACTTGCTTAGTTGCAGTGTCCATGTTGAGTCCTGCCACTATAACCATGCAAAGTGCAGGTCTAAAGCCTAGGACAAATGCTGGCTTAGGGTGATTACCTATGCCTGACCAGTCACTATGCTTAATATCAGCCTTCACACCAACTTTTAACCTAGTTCTCATGCCAAGTCCCAGCTCAGTTCAGCACTGGAGAAATTAACCCAGAGATGGGGGAATGCATACTGTATTACTAGGCCATAATACTATGTGCCTGTAGGAATCTTGTGTTGATAGTTTTCTAGAATTATTTTATTGCATTTCCTTTATTATTTTCTCGTCAACTCTTATTAACTATTTCACTTTAATGATTAATCAGTTTCATTATTAGTGCGACTGGATGGTGATGGTGCTTGGGCCCGCTTATCGTTGCTTGCAACTATATTTTACTTACTGTTTTTATTAAGTATTACTCTCTGTTTTGTTGGTATTGTTCCCAAGCCACGAACACTAAAAACTAAATCTAAGCTAACTTCTAAGGAACAATCCTTCGCCTAGTCCTGTTTTTTTTGTGTGTGTTTTTTATGGATCTATAATTGCATTAATGTCATTCCTGCGTTTAACATCTTGCTTTCCTCTACTACACAACAGTTTCCCCACTATATTTTATTTACACTAAGGTGCCAATTACACTTATAAGCAACCTAATTATTTACTATACTAATTTGTATAGTAGCAAGTAAATCTAAATACATTAAATAACTTGATTACAATAAACCTACTGTATATTGTGCAAAAAATAAGACTAGACTTTTAAGTTTTTCATTAACATGCCCAGATTTACCACAGGAGAGGAAAGCTGAAAAACAAGATGCCATATTGTGAACCCCCCTCTGCGTACAGGAGCTTAATGAATTTGATTGTGGAGTGTTGACGTCATTTTTGTGAACAGACTGTCAGAACGCATGATTCACATTCAAACAGATGGCTTTTAGACTTCCTTTGTAAAATTTAAGATAAAAATAGGCAAAACAACAAGTCCCAAAATAAACAAACCAGAATCTGATCATTTCTCATTGTGCTTTTCTGCATTTGACAATAATCTGCAGTCTCAGTAACAGATGATTTTTTTTTTGTGTTTGTTTTTTCAAACCATCAAATCCACATCATGTCGAGGGAAACTTAAGAATTTCCAATTTGTAAAATGCATCTAAAATCCATTCATAAATTACGATTTCTGTCATTGTTATTCCTTTTTTTTTTTCTTTATTCTAAAATTGATGACATGGTTGGATAGAAACACAGACGGTGAATACAATTCAAAATCATTATTCTCACACCACTTTTAGGCCCAGAAGCCGTCCATAGTCTAGGTGAGCTCATCTCTCATTTTCAGTCTACTGTTACTGGCAGGTTTGAACAAGGAACCTGTTTATCTTTTAAAAATCCATTTACACTGGGTTTCCACAGGTTTGTTTGTTATTATTTCAGTACATCTGAGCTTCCACAGATTTTAGGATACTGAATCAGTACACCTTAACTGTGTAACAGTAAACTGGAAGCTCAGTTTTTTCAGATATCATTTGTGCTAGTGGTACAGTATATGAGATAAATCGTAAATAGATAATTACAACAACATTCTGTTAGGTTATATGTTATGTTATTGTGTTTTATATATATATACTGTATATAGTATTTTTGGTGTTAATTTGGCATTATTAATGTAATTGTTTTGTTTGGCTATTTATTTGCCTGACCTAAAGACTGCAGGTAATGATCTCCACAAAGTAAAACCCATTTGTACCATCTTGTTGTATGAACTGATCTGAAATTCATAAAAGAAATATGTATATTTATACACTCGCTGCTTTATATAGCCCACACAGACCATGTACTGTGAACAAAGCAGCATATCTTTGCTTTTTTTGTTGTTCTTTATTCTTATTAAATAAAAGTCTTACCAGAAAATAACATGAAAATAAGCTCTGGTCTCACCTCAACCCTGACAGTTACTGAAGATGAACAGATGAATTAAAGATTAGGGATCAACAAGGATTCCTCAAATTTAGTCAAATCTATTTAAAAATAAATAAAAAATCAACACCAGTCTTGAGGGCACTTACTGTAGTTTTGCACTTGGCTTCTGTATTTTATTCAGGTGGTAATACTGTAGGTTTTCCAATTATATTTATGATATTTTACTAATATTTGCTTTAAATATGTTTCAATTTTATGCATAAATCAGGCAGCATGACAGCATAGTGATTAGCACTGTCGCCTTGTGCCTTGTACCTTGAACTGTCTGTGTGTGTTGAGTTTGCATGTTCTCCCCATGTTTGGTGGGTTTCCTCCAGGTACTCCGGTTTCCTCCCACAGTCTAAAGACATGCAGATTTAGCTAATTAGCATTCCCAAAATTGCCTGTATTGTTTGTATGTGTGTGAATGATGGATTGCCACCTTGTCAAGGGTATAACCCACCTCATGCCCTAAGTCCAAGCCTTCTGTGACCTGATACATGATAAGCAGTATAGAAGATGAGTGAATATAAAATAATACTGCAGAGTATTTTGGGGTTTTTACAAGGCTAAACTGGCATTTACATTAGTTTACAAAACTAAAAAACAAACAAACAAACAAACAAAAAAAATCGTGGTTACTTGATCAAAAAAATTAATAACTGATCAGCATGTACATTACATTTCCCCTCACACTGTTCATTATCTTACCATTTGCCATCCTAACCATTCGCTTCACTGGCTTTTAAGTTTTATCCACAGATATTGTGTTTTCCACTTAAGCATTAATATATTAATATTTATTTCTTACCACATCACTTGACTTCTTTAATGGTCGAGCTCTCGGTTTGAAAGGCGAAACCTTGGCATTCATCTTCGAAATACCTTTCAGTCCTTTAATTCTGTAGTCTGCTTTCCGTAGAGACAGAGCATTTTTTTCTTTTTTTTTGCTTCTTATCTGTGAAAACTGTGCCTTCACCAAAATGTCCTCTGTGCTGCTCCAACTGCTTGGCACAAAGCCTTCTCTTTATTCCTTTACTCACTTTTCTTTCAAACTTTCCTCCATTATCAATTCTTCACAACACTTAAAGCTCTCTTGTAAGTTTTGCCGTTATTATTGCCTATTGGAAATCCATTCATGACAGCGAATTGAAAGTGAGAATGAACCCACATTGTGAAACAAAAGACAAAAAAACAAACAAACAAAAAAGAAATCCTTTTTCTTCTAGGATGTGAAAGTCTTCTTTGTGTGCATAAGGGAACCTTGGTCTTGGAAATTGCATTAAGCTGTTGGCAGTGATATCCTAAAATAACTGGAACCGGAATATGAAGAATCTGTCTGTTTTTGGTGCCCTGGCTTGGTGAATGCTTGATTGGTGATAATAAATATGTACAGGTAATTTGTGCATTGATATACAACTTCAATATTATCAGCCATTCACTGATCAGCCATAACATTAAAACCAAGACGTTAGCAACAGATCTTTTAAGTCCTACTGTAGGGAATTTGTGGGCCAACAATCAGTCAACACCTTTTGTTATGTTTTTTAAAACTGTTACTGAGCGATGCTTGCAGTGTATTCGGGTAGTATATCCTGCTTAAAGAGACCACTGCCATTAGGGAATACCACTACCATTAAGGGTTGTAATCTGTACTCCAAATTCCAAATGTAGGGAAGTTGAAAGAAAGTTGAGAAAGTTGATCTACTCCTCATTTCTTCATATTTTGCTTCCAAAAAGCCAGGCTTTCTTGCAATTTTAATGTAGTCTAGAGGAATAGTTCTCCAGGCTTCCTGAAGGACATTTTTTGGCTCTCATTTTGGGCAACATTTGACTCTTATTTTCAGCCCAGTCCCTGAGCAGTTTCAGGAGAATGTTTTTGTTTGTTATGCCACATAGCGACCTATAAATAATTCAAGCATTTAAAAAAAATCTTCCAGTGAGAAACAGATGCATATGATGGCATGTGATCCGGCCGGTGACTAGTATAGTATTTTAGAGTATTTCGATGGTGCTGAATACTGAGAAGTTGGAACAGACGAGAGGGGAAATGAGGTTCCTGCTTAGGTTGTTACATAAACAAACTAATTTAAAATTGTATCTTTAGGCACTTGGTAGCCTGATTCATTAAGCCATTTCTTCCCATTTCTATAATTTAATCTACACAATTCAATGCCATTGATTGTAACTTAATTTAATATACTGTAAAGAAATGGGAGGTGACTTAGTAATTTACAGTAATCACTAGACATGCTCAATTAGCAAGTGAACATTATGATACTGTAGCTTACTGTAAATTGGATGAAAATGTGCAAGTGAATCCTGGGAATAGCGTATTGAGATAAATAAACTGTAGAGGAAAAGAAAGTCTCTAAAACCTTCTCTGCAATGTAGTAACCCCAGTAAAGATGGCAGTCACAGCCCTTCACATAATTGGTGACATTTATCAAAACAGACCCAATCAAAAATAAAACGAAGTTTCCCAAACCTTGCAAAGTTGTGTGTACAGTTCTTAATTCTGTGACTTTGGAAATTCTATCGGGTTATGTTCTGATGCATTAAGTATCCCAAAGAGGACACTGTCAGAAAAAGAATTAACCCTGGATCAGGGACTGACCATTGACTTACTAATGGAGTCAGCAAAAAAAGTATGTGTCAGAGTACCAGAGAAACAGTTTTAAACGTGAACTGTACAAAATGTCCTTGAATAAAAAAGTCAAAGCTTTTATTACTGTAACATGCAAACCATGCAAATGATGGTTGGTTAAAAAAAAGAGTGAGAGGAAATGTCACAGATGAGACCACATAGAGTGTGAAAAAAAGACAAAAACCCAATTAAAGAGAAAACTCACACAGAGACACACGTTCCAAACGTAATACTAAATATATTTTTAAAGTAATTGACTGTGAAACTGACAGCACAGACTTTGACAAAGGTGATCTGTTATGTCTTAAATTGCACAGAATGACTGAAGCAGATGACAAAATCTTGTGCAAGATTGGTCTAGACACAGGGTCAGGTATGTCTGTAATTTCAGACTGACCAGAATTAACAGTTTTTCTAAACTACCATGCAAGACTTCAGTGGCAATAAATAGGTGAACATTTTCTGTCATGCACTTTTATGGAGTGGCACAACGCAGCATATAGTCATGCTTGACTGGTACAGGATAAAATCGTTCAAACAACAGCAGCCCAAACAAGGGCACCAATCAGAGACTGTTGCAATGGCATGTTAAGGGGTTTGAAAAGGGCATTGAGGCATGAAGGCCTAAATTCTACAATATACTATATGTCAGCATATAACTGTTTATTTCAATCCATCTATCCAGAAACCTCTTGAGCCCAACTGGGGACTGTGGAGGCCAATGGTGATTACCATTGTATAAATGGTCAAGATTCACATTCACATTCACTATTTCTTTACAAATCTGAAACTTTTGTTTTGCATGTTTTCATGTTTATTGTCAGCGATAAGAGGCTAAGGCAAGACGTAAGCAAAAGCAAAGACAACACTTTGTTAAGCACAAACTGAAACAGAGGTAATGACTGGAAAACCAACAGGACTTAATAGGATAACAAACAAGATAGACATAAAGTAGATAAAGATGTTACCCAACAAAAATCTTTTAATAATACCAATCAGTCTAAATACACAACATCTGTGAACGATTGCTGAGTTACAGTGCAGCAGGAAACCAATAGAGAATAACAAATGTCTTAACAAAAGTCCTTCAAATGATTAAACCTTCAAGTGGTGCATTGCACCAAGAGACAACCCTGCCACATACTATATACTGTACATCCCTACAGTAAATAAAAAGTAAAAACAAAGACAATGGGAATTTAGTAAAAATATTGCTGTAATACTGTATAAAAATACCTTAAGAATTTGTACATTTGACATTGTAAGATTAATAAAATTTGGAACATCTGCTAGGTTCTGATTTTGTAAGAAAGTTTCACTAATAAACTCCTAAACAATCCTAAACAAAATAACAGCCTTTCCTGACGTTCTAAGGAGAATCTCAGATGCAGAATTAAAACTGCATTCGTAACAGCACAACAGAATGCATGTTAGCCCTTTAGTTCCATTTCTAAATAGCTAAATGAGAAGAACAAACATTACTACAATGGGTACACAATAAAATTTGTAAATAAAGACTCAATTACGTACTTGATTCGAGCTCAAATCTTTAGCAAAAATATTTTCTTCCCATTTCAGTTGGATCAAGTAAACAGAATTTGCTGAGAAAATGGTGTGCTGGTGTGCTGGCTCATTTAGGTTGTACTTTCTGTGTGGTTGAAACAGTAAGTAACGTCCAAAATCAAACTTGAGCTAATCCAGATAGTTTTTGTTACTCAATGGACTACGGTTCAGAAGGTCCCTGTTGGGCCCTTATGCAAGGCCCTTAACCCTCAACTGCTCATATGTATAATGAGATAAAAATGTAAGTTGCCCTGGATAATGGCATCTGCCAAATGCCTAAATATAAATGTAATGAAAAAAGAACAAATGAATCACTCATTGACTCATTGTCTATACCGCTTTATTCTGTATTCAGGGTTGCGTGGGCCTGGAGCCTATCCCAGGAGACTTAGGCCACAAGGCGGGGTACACTCTGGACGGGGTGCCAATCCATCTCAAGAATGAGTGATATAATGAATTAATTAAACAAACATATTACCCTACAATTATCAGTAAGATGTTAATGAATAGTAACTGGGCTGAGGTATGAAGAGTGTTACTTGTAACTTAAAATAATATCTTAAACATTTACATTTCATACATTGGAGGACCTGAAACCAGTCTTTTTGTTCTCATGTCCCTCTGTCTTTCTATATGTTTGTCTGTAAAAAGAGTTTTGCATCTTTGTTAAAAAGGGGGGCAGTTTTTAAAGATTGAATTGTCACAGTCATTTTTTGTAGCCTTGCCCATCTACAGAGAATATTAAAGAATGAAGTAATAATATCCTCTCAATCCAAAATCCCAAACTACTATATAATTTGTTTTGTCTTTGGCATTGCATCAGCTCCAGTAATGTGGCCAAAAGCACCTATGGAGTTTTTCTTCCCCAAATCATGCTACAGTGCCTAAGTCATAGTACTGTATTTACAGCATTAAACGAAAGAAAAGACTACTAGTCTGATTAACCTCTGCCGATTATGCATCCCTGAATAAAAGTGCCACTGTTTTTTGCACACACATTAAAATATGGACCTTTACGTCCAATTCTATTTGCTTTAGGAAGAATCAAAAGTCCAGATTCATTAAGAGGCTAATATAGGGGATAATGCCATTCCACCACTACTCCCCATGCCCCACTGTGTACTCTAGCAACAAACCCCCAGCCTCCATTCCAGAAAGGGAATTTTAGCAATATCTATTATCTATATGCATTGTTGGACAGTAGGATCTGAAAGATGCTCAGAAATATTAAATGTAAAGACACGTATAATAAATGTAAAAGAATGAAAAATACATTTGCAGTTTCTGCGATTTGTCTGAGTTTATCCATTTGCCATAATCATTAATGATGACCGTGTTGCAGCTCTTCCGCTAAGCATCCATACATGTTACAGATGTCGACTGTAATCAATGGACTCTAATAAAGAAAAGCAGGTCTTTATGACAGGCAGAAGTGGAGTGCTTGAGTATGTGCTGTATTAAAACATATTGCAACGCTGAGCCAGTGGAAAGCAGTCATTCATCATATCGCTAAAGCCGCTACGCCTTACACCACACACAAATCACTCAGTCAGGTGGAGTTACGCCTATAGGGCCAACCTGTCTGCTCGCAAGCCTATTTCTTATGGAAGTGGTTATTATCTGATAATTGCTCTGTAGTAAAAGGACCATCCTGAGCTATGTTTGGTTGTGAGATGTAACAGTAAAAGCTCACAACAAATGAAACACAACAGAGATGGGAAACATGTGTGATCAACCACCTACGTTAGGACATTAGACTGATGCTCAGAACACAGCCAGCACTACATCTGTTCCTGCCACAGCAGTCTAATTACAAGTCCCAACCAGCCTCCACCTCTTTCTGTTTTGGCCAGAAAGGAATCCCTACTTGCTTGCTTTAATTTTACATTAAATGTAATTTTTATTGCATGGATGATTTTCATGTCAGTTTGAGCTGAAATGAAGGAATTAAATATACTGTAAATAAATCAGTAGTGGGATGTAATGCTGATGTCAGACACCCCCCCCCAACCCCCCCCCCCCCCCCCCCCCCCCCCCATCCCAACACACACACACACACACACACACACAATGCATTGACTGTTTATGTCTGAGGCGACCTTCCTGCTTTAGCCCAAGGCAATGCAGGGGCATCAAGAGACATCCTTTGCATTTCAGCAGCACTAGTTTCAAGATTAAGAATCTAGGTCCAACAAAGATTTTGAAATACTACACATAAATTTCCATCCAAAATTTCAAAACTCTCTGAAATAGCAAATTGTGATGCTTTCCCTTGTCATTGGGGTGGTATTAGTAATTGGACATCAAGAGTTTTTGTGTTAGTTAGTGTTTGGATATTCTTTGAACTCCTTAAAAAATAAGACCCCCTTGTCTCATTAATTATGGAAGGTATTCACATAGTAATGCTACAGACCTCTGGAAGGAGCTTTAATGGTACCATTCCAGTAACTAGGGAACTCTCAGTGTGCCCTATACTGTCCTGTTGTTCTCTAGCTTTTTTCCATTACATTGAAATTTCTTGATTTAATTTTTTTATCAACCCACTTGGCCAGTTATAAAGAGACAATAGGGAGTCATTGGCTAGTATTAGCCATCTTCTACTATGTTAATTTGTGATCAAACATTGTAAATATTGTGTTTTTATGCCCTCAGTAGACTCTATAAATAGAAGAAAAAATTGACAAATGAGGCGCACAAGCATCCAACCAATCAAAACAACATGGCACCACTGTTTACTCATCAGTGTTGTCTGTCAGTTTAAAAATTCCCTGCTTTTACTAGAATTTAGATGTTCTAACCGAGACAGCTCGCATGCATGAGTTTTGATGCCTTAGGCTATCAGAAGAATCTCCAACCAGTGGGAGGGATTTTGGAGCTCTGTTTCCATCAGGTTTGTTTATCACTGGACATTTTAACTTAAATGTAACATACATTTATGGCTATAAAAAATTAAAACATGGTCTTGCCTTAAGGAGTGAGCACGGGGGATAAACTCATTCAGCGGTGATGAACATGTTATAGAAGCTACAGTATATGGCTCCTAAGCTGGTTCCTTCAGTCGCCATGGGACGTCATCTTCAGTGTTACATCTGGTGATGCTGACATGTAATTATATTTACGTCAGCATTGCCAGAAGTAATTTTTTCAAATATATTTGGCTTTAAATCAACTCAGCTATCTGTACCGTTATTTCCATCATCTGACAACATTTTAGTTAGCATACATGCCTTTATAATATTTATTTTGTATATGTTTTACCATGCCACTCTGCAGTTACAGTTTCATTTATAAACACACACACACACACACATACTGCATATTAACATTATACTGTAGCCATTTACATTGAAACCATCAAAGTTTTTGGTTCCACTCATGCCATGGGGCAGCTCTGGCCCCTAGGGATATGACTTCACAAGACCTCTGCAGGGTGTGCTGTGGTTTTTGGCACCAGGACGTGGGCATCAGTTCCTTTGGGTGCTGTGGGTTGCAGGGTTGTAGTGCATGGTGTATGTTCTTTTGCCTTTCCAACATGGCCAATTGACTTTCTGTGGCAAGTTTTGCTGTATTAGATTTTCTGTGGGATCAGACCAGGTAGGCTGGCCTTTTGGTCCCAGTGGGCATGGGTGAGCCTTGGGTGCCTCTGATCCTATCATCAGTTTTCTGGTCTGTAATTTGGACAGGGACACAATTCCCGACAATGGATTTAAAATGAAGCAATCAAGATATGAATGAAGAATATTAAAAATATTAGTTTAAGGATTTGGGAATTACAGCAATGTTTACATAGTCCAAATAATAATCATCCTACTATACACAAATGTGCAAACTCCTTTAGTATTTTTGTCACTTTTTACCCACCACAGCTTCCTTCTTGGGAAATATTCTGACAGTGTTTTTCTTGGATAGTATCACCCACAAGTTTGCCTGACAAATCCCACAACTGCTTCTGTAAACTTGTTGATGTTATCAGAGTTAGCTTTTTTCAGCCTTCTGTTTGTATTTAGGCAAGCAGAGGCTGGCAACATGCTTGAATTTTCTCAAATTGTGAATAAGACTGTGCATTATACCCACATTTGAATGGAGTGTAGTAATGGTCTCTCATTCTTTTGCCAGGTGACATGTTGGTGGAGGTTTTGGACTGTGGATTTGAGGTATAGGCACTGTTGATGTCCCACCATCATGAGTGTAGATCACATAAAACAGTATCTGTGTCTGTTGAAATGAGATAAAATATAAATGCCACTGACTATGGGCAAGAAAAATTCCTGAAGATGATAAAAAAGGGTGACGCTTGATGGACTGAAGGGCTTGTGGTTGGGTGTGCCGGAGCAAGTAAGAGATACAATGCTCACACTGTCACATCAGCTGCTTTTTACCATCCAACACAAACCATTTTCCCTTAACATGCCCAACTTCATTGTTCTGTGTGTTAAACTGAAAAGGACTTGTTTGGATGGATACCCCTAGAGTGCAGGCCCACAGTTCTCTTGACATCAGAGAAAGTCAAAAACATCAACTAGCCAACTAACATACATGAGGAACCATCTGGCTAAGATAATATTTTCAGCTGCACTTTATATTCCAAGCTGGCTAGCTTATAAAAAATTACAATTGATCCATACCCCTGCTTCAAGGACATTATGCTTGCATTGTGCATCCTAGCCTCACCGATTTCTTTCCTGCTTTGAGGATGTCATGCTTGTTCTGCACCACAGCCTCTTTCTGATGTGCTGGTATTTCTCTTATTTCACTTCTTTGAGAATTACCAGTTCTCAAAAGCACAGTCACAGTCAAGGTTTTGCCCAAGAACTACGAAGCAGCATTGACTGTCCAAAATCCTAGCTCTAGCAAAATTCAGACTAGAAACCCATGTCAAGTTCTGACCACGTGTCCATGCTTCTGGATTTGTGCCCACAGTATTTAGGCACACATTTCAAGTCCCAGCCCAGTTCTGAAGCTTCACTCTGGCTCAAAGCCCATGATATGTCCAGTTCCATTTTCCCAGCCAAGTCCTGAGTACATTCCCTAGCCACATTCTGACCCAGTGCCCATGCTAAATTCTTGTCCAGTATTTAGGCCCAACACCTTTCACCTTAATTGTGTTCATTGCTTTATTAAATAAAAGGTAAAAAATAACCAACAAAAGACATCCTTTACATCATAAAAATCAGCAATTTTTCATATACTGTATATACTGTATACTGACCAGATGCATTATTCATATAACATGATAACACATATCATGCGGGTGCAGTGTATACATAAAATCATACAAATACAGTTCAAGTTATTTACGTTACATTCGAAAGAACTTAATGACTGGCTGTGGAATTAATTTTGATGTACTGTACACAACATGTGCACTGTATTTGCTAAACCAGAACATCACAGGAATCTACTCTGACAATACTGTACCTACAGTACATTTACCTGTTGCAAAAACAAAACTTTTTCTGCTTGTTCTTATTGTTGTTCTGTTATATTTACAGTATAGCAGATTAAACACTTTACAGGTGACAGAATCACTTTATGCATGTCAAAAAAGTTACATTTTGATTAAAGCTTTTTTGAGCATGTACTGTAAATGCACATTTTATTGGATCAGCGTCCATATAAACACATGCATAAACACAATTTCAATTGAATTGAGGAAATATTGTGCATGAAAAAGTATCTAGTATGCACAGGCATACTGACCCTGGACAGTTGAAATTTTACTTAACTACAGTATAGTTACAAAGTACTTTCCACCTCTGTCTGGTGGTTTATTGATTGGCATAAAGTAAAAGCCTGGTATTTTATCAATTTTTATTTTTACATCTTCATTCCAGGTCTACTTTTCTAAGGGCAATGTTCTGCATATAAACTTTTATATACCGTACTACTTGTTTGACTTGTTACTTTTGTAGAAATATGCACATTTGCAGCCAATCTATCTGGCCTGATCATTTCACCAAGCAATAGACACACAATAGCAACCTGGAAAAGCTTGTAAAAAAATTGTATGACCTGAAACCAATGTCGATTTGTGCCAAGGTTTATATGCTAAAATTTTAGGACTTGCTCTGTGGAGTGACATTTGTCCTATGCGCTTTTAGCACCACATTACAAATGATTACTGCACTCAATTCATGCCTACATGGTAACTCCAATATCATAGGTACACACTGGTCTGCTAAAATACAGGTCATTTTTGTGTTTCTGTAAAAAAAAAAAAAAAAAAAAAGCAACACCCTGTAAAGCACATGAGCTGTAATTTATTGTTATCAAGCTGTACCATCAATGTCTGGTTATTGCACTGTTGCTGCTTCTGTTATTAACTTTGCTATAAATTGCTTTTACAAATTGGAGTTACCCAGAGTGCACTTGGTGAGCTGGCTGACCAGCAATCACAGCGTCTTTTGCCGTTGACGCACGTTCTGCTTGCGGAGTTCATCAGTCTGAAGTACTGAAATGATTGCCAATGTTCTGTCAAGGCCAAGATTGGACTCTCTCGAAGGAAAATAGAGATGAACTGAGCTTCGCCTCCTACTACTCTCGTGCATTCCCTGTGGACAATTTAACACTCACAGCAAGTCAAATCTCTTTTAAATTTGATACAGCAGAGGGAAAGAAAAAAAAAAACACAGATGTGGCCTAAGCATGTGGACACTACCTTTAATTTTCTAACCAAAATCTGCATATGCATAGCCTTACATAGATTATATATCCTATACAATCATATCTTGTTGCTCTAATGCACCTGATTAACAGTAGGTTGTTAGATTTATTAACGCATATACAATAAAATTGTAAAAAAAAAAAAAAAAAAAGGTAATTTTTTAATGTGCATTTCTCAGTCCTTAGTTTTTGAGCTTTATCAAGCCGTAGACCAGGATGACATTAAACTATGCCACATATTCCTGAAACCAGCGAGACTAAGTGGAAAACTAAGTAATGTTCTATTTAATAATTTATATTAATCTTTGACTGATCATTCTTTAGTGATGCTGACATGATCACTTTCTAACAAGATGTGAGGCAATATATACAGTAGCAGAAATTCTGAACAATATGTGACTTTTAAATGTGAGATTTTTTCCTCATTTACTACCTTTTTGTACTTAGTGCAGGCAGATTTCAGATCGTCCTGATCTGTGAGTTCAGCTAGAGTTTTAGCAGTGTTTTTCAACCTTTATTTGACATATGAGATAACAAAACGCACATACAAACATTTGGAAAAGCTATATTCTCTGGGACTTTAAATTGAGCCAAACAAAGGGACTAAATAAATAGAGCTGGGACACACTGATCTAGCATAACTTATACTAAGTGGCTATGTGGTCTGCTTGCTATGATTTAGACGCTTTTATTCATGAGGCTTTCCAGTTTGTAAAGGCTTTTCTAATTAAAACTCCGCTGGCATAGTTTATAGTGTACCTGTAACTCTTCACTGAAAAGGGCACCGTGATGGTCTGAGTGCAAATAACTCAAATTTTCTTTCCTTCGGGCCATGCAAATGTCTTGTAAATAAGCAGAGTTAGAATTAAGTTCAAGAACAGACATGCAGATTAACAACTTACATGTAAATCAGGAACATACCGTATAATATTCAGTAGCTGATTAAAACAAAATACAAAAATCTGTCAAAATTAAGAGATTTGCTCTACATAGATGCATAATGCATGTTTACCTTGGTAGTTAACCACTGGTTATACAAGATACCAAGATGCAAATGCAGGCATACCATGTAAGAGTTTCAAGTTAAATGATGATACTGAATAATGTCTTTGAATCTGAAGGCCCAAGCAGTGTGTAAACAAGGCAGGTTGGGAAAACTGATGTGACTAGAAATGCTGTAGCAGTTCACATGGATCTGGTGTTGGGCTAAACACAAGCAGTGCAGAAGGTAGGAAATTAGAAAGGTGACTACCAGGAGGATAAGTAAAAAAAAATTTTAGGGCCTAAGTTCTGTATGGTCAGAGATTAGATTAACAACTACAGTAAATTCCAAGCTGAGACAGAATCTAATGGTCAATTAACAAATCAGATACTCGAAACAAAATAGTAATAATATTTTTTTAATTTAAAATTTAAATATTTATTGTCTATTTATTTATTGTCTTATTTATTAAATATTTGTTGTCTAATAAAATATTTCAGCATTGGTCTGCCTACTACTTCAGGCCACCAATGAAGAACCGACCACACAGGATACTCTTCACATACACTCACCGGCACATGTCACTTGTGTAGCATTCAACTGATCAGTACCTTTCCCAGCAATAAAGAACTGTAGATTACTGTAAACTTATGTCACTTGAACAAACTAAAAAGCTAATTTGCACCACTCTTATTCGCACCGTTCCACTTTGCACCATACCGGCCTTCTGTCATGTTATCTGTCCTTTTTTTCAGGACAGTTAATCAATTGTCTTACCACTGTATTAGCCTTAGTTTGTGTTATTTAGTTTTGTTTTTTTTTGTACTTCGTCTTGTTTGTAAGGGGAATAAGAGTAACATAATTTCAATTCTTTATATGTATGTACTGTACACAGTATCAACAATAAAGTTCACAGTGCCTGGCCAAGCAAAAACTTGTACCTTCTAATATTTCATTGAACTGCCTTTTGCAGCAACTACGTGGCATTGATTTGATAAACTTTAATAAAATAATAAACCTCATTAATAGACATTAATTTCTCTCTCCAAGAGCTTGTATTGATGAGAATCAGACCTCTAGGTAAAGTCAGCACAGCCTAATGATCCTCAGTGGGGTTAAGGTCAGAGCTTGGTGGAGACAAGTCTACATGTAAAAATGATGTCTCATGCTCCCTGAACAACTCTTTTACATTTTAAGCCCGATGACTCCTGACATTGTCATCTTGGAATATGCTTATAAAGTTCCTGAACCTAGACCAGACCAACAGAAGCAACCTAAGGCAAGCATGACTTCATCCAACTCTTTTCTTACCCTGATGCGCCCTTCACTCCGGAACAAGGTAAATCTTCACTCATCAGACCACATGACCTTTTTTCAATGCTCCATAGTCTATTCTTTATGCTCCCTAGCATTTTTTTGTTCTTGAATAGCCTCACTGAAATATGGTTTTCTTAATGCTACACAGCTGTTTAGTCCCAATCCCTGGAGTTCTTTTTACATTTCTTTGTTGTTTTCTTTCTTAAAGCAGCAAAATGATTCGACTCTCCCGAAATAGAGTTACATCTTTGCCATCACCACTGGATGTGTCTTCTGACATGGTTGTTTAAGAAATGAGAAGCTACTCACTGCATCAGTTAGGGTTAAATAACTTGTTGCCAGCTGAACCATATTGACCACTGCAGTAATTATAGTACTGAATAGTCTTGTTGTTGCTCTTGTTTGCACATTTGCACGTGCACTTTATGTTGTCTATAAAAATGTTATACTTAGCTAGTTAGTTTTTGTTAATTTATGTTGTAATTTATGTTAGGTCTCTCTGTCCTGTCTCTGCTAGCCAGCTAACTAGGCCTCTTGGTTAGCTAGTTTAGTGTCTATGTTAATTTATGTTGTAAATTTATGTTGCATGTAGCACCTTGGTCCTGGAGGAACGTTGTTTCGTTTCACTGTGTACTAACTGTATATGGTTGTAACGACAATAAAGCCTACTTGACCTTGAACTTGAAGTAATAATTACCTCTAGTCAGTTGGAATGCAGGAAAAGGGGCATCCCTGAAATGGTAAATCCAGCTTTGACCTGTCCCCCATTCAGAAAGTAGTCCGATATAAAATGAGCAACAGATACTAGTAAAACTTTAGGGATAGCTGTCGGAACATTTACACTATAAATAAATGATGGCTACCCACTGTTCTTCACTCTCTCAGAGATTGGGATTTAAAAAGCATGTTTGGGGCTGTTTTTACAGCCAACAACAGAGCACTGACTGTGCTTTATGCTTTGAGCTGTGATGTTCTGTGGTTCACTACAATCTATTGTAAGCAAAATAAAAAGATTGACTTCTGGGAAGAGCTGAGCGCATACTGGATCAAGGTCTTTAGCAAATTACTACTTCATCTATCCATCCATCCATCCATCCATTCATCCATCTATCCATCTATCTTCATCATAAATAAAAAATTTGAACAGCATGTTTATACAATGAAAAAAAATGGATTTTTGTGTTTACACATACTGAAGACCCATGGACTGTAAATATCCAAAAATGATATAAAAGTTAAATTTGCATAACTAATCGACCATTATAACACATTATCACTAAAAATCAGTTGTTAACAAGTGAGCTGGTGACAGGATCATGGACACCCAAGGTTCCTGCACCAAATCCATTCCCTTTGGGCTGATCCCACAGAAAGGCCAACTCAGCACAAATCGCTAAACAAAGTCAATGCTGGCTATGAAAGAAAGGCACCAGAACATGCATGGTACCACAGCCCATCATACACAGGACCTGGCATGCAAAGATCCCAATAATGCTGACCTATCTATGGACCTATATTCCATAGATCTCATCCCCATTGAGCATCCATGTAACTTGCGAGACAAATGAATTTGATCCCACCCCAGTGCCCACAGCAACCAAAGGAACCACTGCCAGTGCTCTGGTGCCCAGAGGTCATGTGGAGTCTTGCCCCAGGGACCAGAGCTGCCTAGGCAGCACAAAGGGGACCTACACAATAATGGGTATAATGTTTTGTATGTAACATTATGAATTTTAAGCAGAGGGATAATGAAAGCATTCTGAAGAATACAATGAAAACAGCAGAACAAACAATTTAATTGTTTGTAGATTAAAACCATGTTCATCTGTACATTTTTTTCTGATCTTAATAGTCATAAAGCAGTGAAATTTTAACACACTCTCACTCCTCATGCAGACATTTTCAGACATACTTTCTCTTAATCATATTCCCGTTTGGCTAAGCAAATTCTCCCTTTTCCTGCCACACTTACATTCTTGGCCTCCTGATTACAAATTTGGATGGAACGGCAGTTCTGCAGTATTTTGAGCCAAAAAGACTTTGGCTTTGGTTCATTATGAAGTAGGTCCAATTAGGACACATCAGTATATCACAATTTGGTTGCCTAAAGCAGGTTATATAACTGATAGGCCTAGTGGATACTGTTCATCAACAGGAACACTTAATTTGTTATGCAGTTGTGCAAGCCACTGAGTGAAAGAATTGTCCAGGGGCTCTGAATAATTGACCAGTACATGAGATACTATTTAAAATAAGTATAGCTGCTGGATTGAAGGACTCTTGGGACTAAAACGCTGACTTAAAACTCTGGCTCATCCCAACACTGTTGTGATGGATATTTAAAAGTGGCAAGGATAATAATATGGGTAAGATATTTTTTATACAATGTTTTATGCAATTAACTCTCTCTCTCTCTCTCTCTCTCTCTCTCTATATATATATATATATATATATATATATATATATATAATGAAGGGAGGCTCAAAATCAAAAGTACCAGTCAGTATCTGGTTTGGCCACCAGCTGCTTGAAGTACTGCAGTGCATCTCCTCCTCATGGACTGCCTATTGCGGACAGTCTGAGCACTGATGGAGGGATTGTGTGTTCCTTGTGTGACTCGGGCAGTTGTTGTGGCCATCCTGTACCTGTCACGCAGGTGTGATATTCGGATGTACCGATCCTGTGCAGGTGTTGTTACACGTGGTCTTTCACTGCGAGGATGATCAGCTGTCCTTCCTGTCTCCCTGTAGCGCCGTCCTAGGCGTCTCACAGTGCGGACATGGCAGTTTATCGCCCTAGCCACATCAGCAGTCCTCATGCCTCCCTGCAGCATGCCTAATGCACGTTCACGCAGATGAGCAGGGACCCTGGGCATCTTTCTTTGGGTGTTTTTCACAGTCGGTAGACAAGTCTCTTTAGTGTCCTGCGTTTTTAGAACTGTGACCTCAAATGCCTACTTCCTGTAAGCTGTTAAGGTCTTAACGACCATTCCACAGGTGCATGTTAATTAATTGATTATGGTTAATTGAACATGCATGGAAAACATTGTTTAAACCCTTTACAATGAAGATCTGTAAAGTTATTTGAATTTTTACAACATTATTGTTGAAATACACAGTCCTAAAAAAGAGACATTTCTATTTTTGCTGAGTATAATATATATTACAGCCTTACAGTAAAACTTCTTAAAGTTTGTATGGAATATTGGAATATATATATATTCCATACAAACTTTAAGAAGTTTTACTGTACTGTACTTTGATAAGGCTGTAAGTTCTGTATCTTTTTATATTACCATCTATGTACATGATCTGCAATATCCATATTGTCAATATTGTTGTCACCACTGTTATTGATCAGTTTTCATACAGTAAATGAACAGGATGGATTATTTGCAAGTCTAAAGGTGATATGTTCACAAATGTATTGGAATTCCCTAATTCCTTTTGAAATTAGGAAGTGATCACGTAATTGTTTTCATGTATTGTATTTTTGTATACATGTTTATGTCTTTATAACTTTGTATGCAAAGTCTTCATAGACTTTTTTAAATAACTTTGTATACAAATGTATTGAAACAAATTGTACATGTACTTTATTACATGGAAAAACGAAAGCAAATCTTTAAATTTTAGCGTAGGCATTGGTGGCGTCAAATAATCATCAGTACAGTCTCCTGAACGATGTAGTACAGTAGGAGATATTCCTGCAAACCTCCTGAATTCTGGACTTCTTGGAGGTCATTTATGAGGTCAACGTCATTTCAGCCAATGTCCTGGAAAATAATTGTCCAACCAATACACGCACAGTAAGTGCAAAATGGGTTGGTGCACCATATTGCATGGAAATAAGTTCTATTTTGCCAATGTTTTGTAGCTATTAAATATTGCCTAGTTCATTTTCACACACTCTATATATAAACTTCAACGCAGTGCAGAAAGATAATTTAGCAGCAAGTTTCAAATTGTTAAAATTAATAATAATAATAATAATAATTAAAAAGAATTGTTCTGTTCTCATATTGAAATGGGACTGTCAATGAAGTGGAAATATAGACAATGTCACAATAAATTTTTACCACTTATACAGTAATGCAGCTCTTATTAAATGATTCATGGAATATTTTATTACTATCATTATTATAATACCATCCATGTGTATACCTTTACTTTATCAACTATACTAAACCTTTAGCCTTGTTGATCATAGAAAACTGTGGCTTGTAATAATGTAACTGGTATAGTTTGAATTTTAAGAACTCTAATCAAAAACTTGTCGAGTAAGAATCTGCAGTCTGAACAGAATATGGTGACAGATTGGTTTAGGATTAAATGAGGTGGCAGACAAGGCTGCATTCTATCACCCTGCTTATTCGAAAAAACTTTAGAAAAGTCAGATTAGCTAACAAATGCTAAAGCTTAAAAGTCGATGGATAAAATATAAACAACCTAAGATATGCGACACAACCCTGATTAAAGACAGTGCAGAAGGCATGGATGAAAAAAATATAAAAACTGTAAAAGAAGAACGCCAAAAGATGGGACTGCAGCTGAATGTAAAAAAAAGACCAAGATATTGACAACCGACAAAACTAATGTGGATAGATTTGAGACTGATGGGAAAAAGATTAAAATGGTCGACTACTTCAACCTCCTAGGATCAACTGTCAACTCTATTGCATATAGATTGAAGAATTGCAATGGGAAAGCCGGCTATGAAGTTACTTGACAGTATCATTAGAGACGAAAACAACTAAAAAAACAAGACAAGAGAAGAGTTGATGCCTTTGAACTGGGGCATAAAAAAACATATATAATGCATCCCATGGACAGCAAGACAAACCAATAAGGCAAAAATGCATAGAATTGAATTGAAGCTACTGAAAAATCCAGATGTTTGACATTTTAAACAAGTGATTCTTAAATGCATGACACAGTGGCTTAGAATTTAGCACCTTCCCACCTTTGGTTCTGTGTGCTTGGCGTTAACATGATCTTCTTGTGCTTGGTTTATTTTCTCAGGGTGCTTCAGTTTTCTCCCATAGTCCAAGGACATGCAGATTAGGTGAATTGGCGTTTCCAAGTTGCCCAAGTTGTGTGTGTGTGTGTGTGTGTGTGTGTGTGTGTGTGTGTCTGCTTGTGTACTATGTGATTTATTAGTCCCCTCAGATAGTCTCTAAGTCACTCATGACCCTGTACAGTATGAGTGAATGCATGTGTGATCCATAAATGCATCATTAAATGCATAATGCATGAATTTTTTAAATATGAGGTTTATAATTTCCACCAATTAGTCTGATGATAATTTTAAAGGGGGTTCGAGCATTATGTTACATGAGTTATATGTAGTTATATATATATATATATATATATATATATATATATATATATATAATTTATATTATATATAAATGCATTTCAAAAGATACTGTGACAGAACCGACTCATTGACAGAACCGCCCTGACATATATCTCATGCGAGTGTTTTTTATTATGTAAATATGGCTTGGAGTTGTTCCTTTTTGGGGGATCTTTGAATTGGTAATTAATACTCCTGTATATTAATGAAATGGTGCAAATGGTATCAACATGCCACTGAAATGGAAAGGATTTAAGGGATAAAAAACATTTGGAACGACCTTGGCATTTTCATCTTGTTAAATGCCAGTAGAGTGTGAGGCTGTTATGAACATTGCCGTAATGCCAAATATATTCTGATTGAGGAGCTCATTTTAAATGTGCTGATATTACATACCAATATTTGTTTAATCTTTTATCAAAGTTAAAAAATACTATAATAATAATAATAATAATAATAATAATAATAAACGGTGAACATTACTAGTCTATTGTGTAACACAATGCTGTTATATTCCATACAATTATAATACACAAATTGAAAATTTTATTAAGAACAACAATACTAATACTGGGTGGGATAATCATGTATTTTTATTTTTTATTATGCATTTAATAAAAAATATCTATTAAGATTCTGGTCCATGTTGTCTTCTTCCAATTGTATTTTACTGGATCACTAAGGATTCAATATTTATGATTGTGAACATAGCATGCACCTGTAATCAAAGTACCTGTTATAAGATAGATAACTTGTGTCCACAGTATAGTGTGTATATGTTTAGTGCAATGATATTCATGACAATTAAACTACGCTTGATTGGTTTATGGGGACGAGCAGTTAAAAAGCCATTACACTACCACAACCAGGGTGACCTCTTACTCCAAGATAGATTTGATAATGAAAATTTTTGTTCAGATCAATTTTCCAGTTCTGTTGTCTAAATGACAAGGGGCATCAGACAAATTGCTAAATATATTATTTACAAATTACAGATTTTTTTCCCTAGCAGAAATAAGCAAATGAACCAACTTCTAGTCTCCCCCTCTTTATAAGCTTGAATGGAAATAAATAAACTAATAAAATATAAGGGGTATATTTTCATTACAATATGAAGAAAGTGTCCCATGAAAAGATTAAACTGACAAAACATTGAATATGTCTGAATCAGCTTTCTCATTCTTTGATTTAAAGTTAATGCTAAAGTTAAAATTCACACCTATCTCAAATTGTTCAATAACAGATCATTTCTTTCTTATAAATAAAATGTTATTATGTCCCAAATAATAATCATTTATATGCTTACATACATCATTTTAACATTGTTTTGGTTTGACACGAAACATCTCATAACATCAGATTAAGATATATTTGCAATACAGACCATAGGGTATCCACAATGAGGCGGAGCCAAAATAGAACTTGAAGAGTTTATGGGCCTTTGTTGCAAAAGACAGAATGTTAATCTACATATGGTTCATTTAATATGAGACTGCTTTACTTAGTTTGTAATTCAACATTTATTATCATCCAAAAAAATTTTTTGTCTATAAAAAGAAATGCTGCGGCTGCTAGTACTGTACGTCCTTTGTTTCAACTCACCGTTTCTTACACAGGGTATGAGCTGCCAGCAAACAAATAAACAAATTAACTAATATAATATAAAGTTAATAAGTTAATAATGTATGCTGTGAAAGTTTTGAATGTGTCATGTAGGTTTTGGGCTTGGTGTTAATTACTACGTATATTAAGCTTGCAAGAGGGCCTAAAATCTCTAGCGGCACCCTGCCAGTGCCCAGGTCTGGTTGCTGTTCTTGGCTTGCATTAATATGATGTTCTGTTACTGTAATGATGCATGCATTTATCCATCCATCCATCTATTTATTTTCTCCAAATTTACAGAAAACTTCCAACTTTTTTCCAACCCATACATGGCTAATAATCCTAGCAGAGGTGTATAGGTCTTGAAGAGGGCTACATCTAGTCTTCTGTGTGTCAATTTGTTGTCATGTTTAAAACCCAACCAGTAGCTCAAGTGGCAGATCGTCTCGGGTTACTTTGCTGTAACCCTGTTCCCTGAAAAGGCAGGAACGAGATGCTGCGTGAAAAAAAACGCTATGGGAAACATCTTGTCATGTTGCCGGTTGTGAAGCATGTGTGTATCCAACACGCCAAATTTTGGCTTTTATAACCTCGGTCGGGTGACGTCATCTAATGAGAAGCACCTGCGGGTTATAAATAGGAGTGAACCGGAAACATTCCTCAGATTGATTTGACTAAACGGACGTCCGGTCATGTAGGCAGTGCGGCATTGGGACGCAGCATCTCGTTCCCCCCTTTTAGGGAACAGGGTTACAGCAAAGTAACCCGAGACGTTCCCTTTCAAAGGCTACACTCGATGCTGCGTGAAAACGCTATGGGAATGAGAGTACCAACGTCGCGGCACTGCCAGTGTCTGGACCCCAAGGTTGTGTAGCGTGAGCGCACAAGGCAGAGAAGGTCTCAGAACTATGCCTGGGCAGCTAACTCAAGGACCCCAGGGGCCCGGAGTAGCATCAACATCCAGACTATAAATGTAACAAATGTGTGCGGAGAGGACCAACCCTCTGCGTCACACACTTGCTGCTGAATACCTCTTGCTAGTGCAATAGATGAGGCGATCCCCCTTGGTTGAATGAGCCCTGATTCCTAGAGGCGAAGTTAGCCCACGCGCCTCACAAGAGAGGGTAATAGCATCTCACACCCAGTGTAGTGGTGGCCGCCCCCCGGTTGCGTCCCCGAAACATGTAAAGGCTGTTCTGACTTACACCACTAGCTGATGCGGTGGACGTAAATCTGAAGAGCATGTACTGGACACAGTAAGTGAAGTCTCTCCTGCTCCAAAGCTGTAAAAGGCGGAAGACAGAAGGCTTCAAAAACAATAGGGTGCATGTTGAGAATGGAACTTTTGGAAGATAGTTCAGTGTGGATGCAAAATGGCCCTGACTAGCCCAGGGGCAAAGTCTAGGCAGGATGGGGAGACTGACAAATCTCCAATCCTCTTAGAGAGGTAACGGCCATTGGAAAAACCATCTTAAGGGTCATAAACCTGAGGCGCTGACTCTAGTGGTTTAAAGAGGGGTGTCAATTGGACCTTTAAGCACGATAGATAAAACTCACAAGGGGGGCACCGACTTTCAAATACATTCCTTTTGAGGGCATTAGCCCTTCTAGGGGAGGGAGCCCTAGCACTTAGAATAGTCTTAATTACGCTGGCTGGAAGACCAGCTTGACTTAATTGGTCCCGTTCAGGGACCAAAAGTGAAGGTTCCAGGCTCAGGCTGGGAATGAAATATCGTCCCCTGCGCCTGAGACTCGGCTAACAGGGCACTATCAATAAGAGGCGCAAACGCTGTTAATAGACCCTCGCCAAGACTCCCGGGAGCAGAGCTATCACGAAAAACGCAGGAATAAAGGCGTAACCTGGGCCACGTATGGGCCAAGGTGTCCAGACCCAGGGGGGGCTGGAAGAGTCAGAGACTAGCAAAGGGGAAATTTTCTGATCTTGCAAGGCAAAGAGGTCCACCTTTGCTACATGAAATCTCTCCCAGTATGACTGACTATTTTGGGGTTTCCATTCCCCGTGTGTCAGAAATTGACATTGAACATTTTGAAATTGAAATTGACATGACAATTGTGTTACAACTGCTCCCACATTCATATGCCTTGGAATGTAAATCGCCCTGAGAGAGAGGAACTTGGTGCGCTAGCTATTTAGCGGCGCGAGCACAGTCCGCCCTGGCGATTAATATATGAGACTGTCATAGTGGAGGAATGCACTATGCTTATCCCTGGTCCCTCTCCGCAAAAACCATTTCAGCCATAAAATGGCCGATAACACGAGCCGTCTGCTTTGTTGCACGCAGAGACAAGTCTGTGGCCGGGTGTAATTCCAATACGCCTTATTTATTTTATTTTTAATTTTTTTTAATAGCCCCGCCAGTGCTCAAGTCTCTCAGCCGGTCAGCGTGGTAGCACCATGGAGCACCAACCTGACCTGCTGCCTGAAAAGCTTTTCCCTCCAGGGAAGATGAAAGTCTACACAGCTTGAAAGAAAGTATTAGGAAGGGTGATGTCCCAGGAGAGAGATAGCCTGGAAGCGTCTCTTCTATCTGGGCGTCATCATATAACTCCGTGCTTCGACATGAACTATATTTGAACAAATAAATAAATCGATGGCAGGATGAAAGAAGTATCATATGGAGAGGAGGGGGGAGAGCGTTGTTGAGGCTCTGCCCCCCGGCCACCCGACAGAAACTGCTGTCTAATGCTTTTTTTTAAGTGCTTAGAGGCTATTTCCATCTCTGCGAAAGCAAGAGAGGATGTTTATCCTTGCTAATTTACAAGAAGCACAGTGCGCGCTTGAGAGCGGACAGAGGGATTTTCCGATCCAACAAGAAAGTGAGTTTTAAGATAGGAGTTTTAATTCCGTCTTTCACAGCTCTGTGAGATACAGTTTTAAGCCCCCAAAATGCGTGCGGCCTGAAGATTCTCAAGGAATCGCGTAAGCCCTTTAATCAAAGCTGTAAAGTGTAGAGGTCGCCCTCCGATATGGATTATCACACACGAAGGGACATCTCGTTTAAAACTTTGTCATATTGGTGAGTTAAACACTTCTTATTTTGCTGTTTAAACACAGACACGCAATCACAACTAGGTCAGTGAAGACAAGAATCTGAGGAATGTTCACTCCTATTTATAACCCGCAGGTGCGTCTCATCAGATGACGTTACCCGACCGAGGTTATAAAAGCCAAAATTTGGCGTCTTTGATACACACATGCTTCACAACCAACAACATGACAAGATGTTTCCCATAGCATTTTCAGGCAGCATCGAGTGTAGCCTTTAAAAGGGAACAGCGTGATTGGCACAGTTAAAACGAGCAAGCATCCACACCCACCACCCCATACTTCTTGCAACAAAGGTGATAGTGCACTTTTCATGGACATTTATCTATGCTCCTTCCATCACATAAGTTTCTTATCCACCAAATAGTAAAAGAATGTGGTCCTCTTAAACATAGTGAAAAAGGTGCCTAAAATTAATGATTGTGTGGTTAGAAAGTCCACCATCATCATGGAGTACCACCACAACAAAGGAGGCATGGACAACATGAACAAGTTGAAGTTACAGTATACCTGGAAGAGGATGGCTGCCAGCTTTCCTCTGGTTGTTTTCCATAAATTCATTGATGTTCCCTCATGTAATGCCTTCATGATGCTGCTGAACAAAATCGACCCTACCTAGTAAGTACAGTAGAACAAGGTGAGGTTGGTTCTTGAGTAGTTGGTAAATTTACACATTCCAAGAAGGTGATGTCTCCACTGCACAGCAACCTTTACAGCATTTATAAAAACTGTTCAAGCGATTTAATTTAGTCCCGTTGCACCTCAAGACAATCGGAAGAAGTTGCCAATTCTGCCCCCAAAGAAGGACTATTTCACAAACACTGTACATACAGCATTAGCATACTGTTACATGCTCACTGAATTATGTTTTTCATGTTTATGTCAATAGTATATATTGTTGTTATTGTTGTTAATATTGAGAGCTATAACAATAAAAAGTTTACATTAAGACCAGTTTTCAAGTTTCCTTTCTGCCACCAAAAAATATTAATGCTTTGACTTTGATCAGGCCTTAACCAAAAAGTTTTTGTAATTAGATTTACAATTAATGGTGTTTTGATTATACTTTTCTTCACATTTCATCATTTAGTCATATTCAGTTTTCCATTTATCTGAATATTTTCATATCTCACACTCACACTTTTAATATTTTCCAGTCCTTTGCAAAAAGAAAAAAAAAAGAAAGCCTGTGCTTGTGTCTTTCAGTTGACGTCATAACAGAAAGAAAAGCTAACTATGGGCGCCAGTCTCATTCTTTGAGTCTGTATTTTCTCCAAGTTGAGATGTGATTTTTTAAACCTTGCCTGTGAGTCACATAAACAGACACAGTCACATATGCACTGACTTTTAACACACGCTTGTAAGAAAGTTACTGTGTTGCAGCATTGAAAAGTTAAAAATCTTTTGAAAGATTGTGCAACTCTACTTCTCACCGATCAGCCACAACATTAACACCATTGCCAGGTGAATTCATTAACATTGTAAGCTTGTGACAAGATAATGGGCACCTAAAGCTTGAATACTCCAATCACACTAAAGCCAATGTAGCAAAAAAAAAAAAAAAAAAAAAAGCCATAAAGTCAATGTTTGCACGGGTTTGAGCAGGCAAAGAACTCAAGGCCCACCAACCAAACCTTCAAATTCCTCAGATCCCAATCCAATTGTGCACTCATGCGATGTGCTGGACAAACAAGGCTGTTTTAAAGAGGCCACACCCCACAACCCATGGCATCCAAATGATCCATCACTAATGCCAGACACCACAGAAGATAATGGAAAACCTACACAATATTTGGCTTATTGTTTTGTATTTTAATCAAATTCTTTACATTTATTATCATTCTTACATGTAAAGTTCATTACATCTGTTCGAAAAGGAGTAGGTTGAAGTGTAAACTTATAAAACCCTATACCTTTCATACATTATATCACTTACATGTTATACTTAGTAATTGTATAATAACACTAATTCAGACATAAAACCAAAAAAATAAATTAAAAGATATAAAAATAAAATAAAAGACAAAGAACCGATCTTTCAACAAAATGAAAACAGAAAAGCAAAATGTCCCTTCTTCAAAAGAATGGGCAAAGCAAAATAGCTCATCTTTTTTCCTTTGTATACCCATTTTAGATTTGTTTTTTAGATTTCATTTTGAACTGGTATATTTTTACTTACTTTTATTTCCTCTTTTAAACTATTCCATAACTTGACTGCCGCTATTCTGATACCCATACTTGTTAAAGTTGTTCTAACACTATGCCTCTTCAAATTTAGTCTTCCTTTCAAGTTATATTCCTCTTCTCTCTCTGTGAACAATTTCTGTAATGTCAGGTAATAATTTATTTCTTGCTGTGTAAATAATTTGTGCTCTTTTGTATTTAACCAAGTCTTGGAATTTTACCACCTGTGCTTTAATAAAAAGTTAATTTGTGGGATCCCTATATCCTGCGTTATTTATTAATCTGATAGCCTTTTTCTGCATTATAGTTATTGTTCGTGTGTTACTTTTATATGTGGTTCCCCAGACCTCTACACAATAACTCAGATATGGTAGTAGTAGGGTATTGTAAAGTATATAAAGTGCTCTCTGATTTAAAATTTGTTTCTTTTTTCTTAGCACAGCAATGCCCCGTGCCAACTTCCCCCTTACATATTGTGTGGTTTCCAACAGATTTTTTTGTCTATGATCACACCAAGAAACTTTATTTCATTTACTTTTTCAATATACAAATTATCAAAGCATATTTTTACTTATTTATGCTCTTTTGATTACCAAATAGCATAAATTTAGTTTTATTTAAATTTAGTGACAATTAATTTATATCAAAGCACTTTTTTTATTTATGTATTTCTTTTGTGGTCACCTTCAAAATCTGTTGCAGTTCTACCCCCAAACAAAAGATATTTGTGTCATCCTCAAACAATACAAATTTAAATATCTTTAAAACTTTGCCAATGTTTTATATTTATATACATAATAAACAGTTTCGGCTCTAAAACAGATCCTTGTGGTACCCCACATGCTATATTCATTAATCCAGATTTTTGCTGATGTATTTGCACTGTATATTGTTGCCTATTAGATATATACTGTAGCTTTTTATCCAATCTAATACTATTCCCCTAAAACCAATTTTCTCAATTTTTCTTAATAATATGTCGGGGTTAACAGTGTCGAATGCTTTCTTTAGATCTAAAAACAGTCCTATTGCATACTTTTTTTTATCGATACATTCAGTAATTTCTTCTATCAGATCCATCAGTGCCATAGCTGTTGTCCTATTATTCCTGAAGCCATACTGGCTGTCTGTCAGCAACTTATGTTTGTTGACAAACTCATCTAATAGTTTGATAAAGAGTTTTTCTAATATTTTAGAGAACACGGAAAGTATTAAAACTGGTCTATAATTAGTAAACTGGTGCTTATCTCCTGTTTTGTAAATAGGAATAACCTTTAATTAGATAACCTATACTAACGGTAGCTTATCATTATAGTTCATTCATTTATTAAAATTGTAACCTAATAAAATAATAAACAGCACAATTTATTCAGAAAGAAACAAGTATTTATTATTATTATTATTATTTTTATTATTATTATTATTATTATTATTATTATTATTGATAATTTGGTTAGTAACCTGCTTCCATCACTCTTCCAGTGACATTGAATTTCATCATCCGGGGCTTGTTTATCAACTGGGTAAAAATGTGAAGCAATGAGTACCAACAGATACCTAGAATTATGAAATGCTGGATATTAATTTAGGGAAAATTTACTACCTCGTGTTCACACAATTAATGAAGAAAGCTGGATGTGTTCTTTGAACACAACAGGCTGTTTTGACTAGAGCAAGTAAGGTAGGTATGTAGGTACAACACTGAGTGGCACAAGCTTGCCATTTGGTGTGTTTGTATGTGTGTCTGTGTGTGTGTGTGTGTGTGTGAGAGAGAGAGAGAGAGAGAGAGAAAGAGAGAACAGGTGCTTTGGGCTGATTGAGTCATCGCTCACCCTGTGTTGTCCTCCGGTGTTTGTGCCTCCTCTCCCGGCAACCTGGTGACCTGGCTTTGGACACACAGACACACACACACACACACACCGGAACACACACACACACACCGGAACACACAAACAAAGCTCTCATCCACCCACACAAAACATATACAGTACATGCTCCCATGATCTACTGCATGACAATATGCATAACAATAAAGTCTCTCTTCAAAATACAAACACAAGCGCACAATCACACCACTGTACCATCATGCTCCTCCTATATGCTAAGATCACACAAATGCTTACACACTTACTATTATGTCTCCCCAGGTCATATGACACACACAGCGCGCACACACACACACACACACACACACACACACACACACACACACACACACACACACACACACACACACACACACACAGAGCACACCCAGTCAGTTCATTTTGACTCTACAGGAGGTTGTGAGTGGAAAATGTCAGAAGTCTGACCTCACACACTCACTGCTGTCCTGCGGAAAATTAAATATGAAGGACAGAGACCACTGGCAAGATGTGTCATTGAAAATACTGCTTCTGTCTGTCTGGATCTTTATGACACACAGATGTATGCGCAAAAACACACACACATACAATCTTTTTTGACTTTTAATAATTGGAAACATTGTAGTTTAAATCCTAATAATAATAATAATAATAATAATAAAAAGAAGAAGAAATAGTGTGCTAGCAGGTTACTATAATAAAGTCGTAAATTCCCCATGGATGAATGAATCATCATAAAAAAGTCTCGATAATGGAAAGATAATAGTAATTGATTATTTGATTGTTAAAATAAACTAATATTCCAAAAAGAATCTGACTGAGCTTAAATGTGCATCACAAATAGAATTGAGTAAAACATAAAACGAACAATGTAAATAAAGTATGACTATACATTATATAACACAGTGGCCAATTATGGAATCTATGAAGGGCGTTCAATTGAAACCGGCATTTGTGATGAAATTTCTCATGAACGTATAAAACCCACTGACATTTTCAGTACAGTGGTAAGACTCTTAGCTGCAGTGAAACATTTGAAAAGCGCAAAAGTAAGAGCAAAAGAAGGCTCTATGAAGGTGGTTTATAGTCCACTGTAGGTGTTCCAATTAACATTCAGCAATCGGAACACCTGATCCTTAAAAATCGACGGATAATTTGTTGCCAACTTGGATCTGACCTTACTTTAAGCCATTTACACATGTTGGGTCATTAATGGAGTTCCTGGGAAGCCAGAGTTTCATTTAGGACTTTGCTTCTACCTTGATGGTATCCAAGCAGTAGTAAAACACTGTGATAAGTGCATTAGTGTAGCAGGGAATTATATAGAGAAATATAGGTTTATTTACTTTTAAAATTATTTTGTTATTCTGCACATCAAAAGTCCTGGAAAACATCAATAATGCAAATACTACCATTATCAACAGTGCTGACACCTGCACTTAAGTCACATTCTCATGCCGCACACTTTTAACATTAAGCCCGATACTTAAAACGTCTTCCCATATGGATAACACACTCTGGCTTAAAATTTGTCAAAATTTGTTTCTTTGTCGGATCAGCCATTTCGATAAATCAGTAATATACACTGCTACAAAATTCTTAACCAAAACAGTCACAGTCTCCAGAGCGGCTTCAGTAAACGATTTAGATAAAGTGCAATCAAATGAAATCTAATAGATTTTTTATTTCTTTTTCTCACCTTGGGTTTTTGTGCATTGAGTAGTGATGGTGTAAAAGAGATGAGGGAAGGAAGTGGGGCACAGACATGTTTTCAGGTGTTTTTATAATGTTTGCTTTGTAGAAAATGATTATTGTAACATTTCCAAACATCTCACGCTGTGAATAAGTGGTATATTAGAGTTAGACGGTTTTCAGGGGAAAAAAACAAAAAACTAAACCTGAGTTTCAAATTAAAGTAAAAATACAAATGAACTGCACTCACTGACAGCATTTAAAAAAAAAAGTAAGGACACAAAAATCCAGTAGTTAGATGTAAGCACTCTAATGCCTATTAAAAGTTTCAGAGAGGAGCATTTAGATAATGAAATACTATTAGGCCCTGGAAAGATGTTTCCATTAGTTTTCTCCAGGTACTCCAGTTTCCTTCCCCAATCCAAAGACATACAGACTAACTAGCATTTCCAAATTCCACAAAGTGTGAGTGTGTGTGCTTGTGTGCCCTGCAATGGATTTTTACCCCGTTCACGGTGATTTAAAAACCCTTGGATAGGCTTCAGGCCTTCCTGTGGCCCTATAGAAGTTTAGATAAGTACAAAGAATGAGTAATTTAATTTATTTTAATTTAATTTTATGTTATTAAAGTTTATGTCAATTGTTTTTGTTCTAATTCAATCATTTTATGAACATAAAATATTGACTAATTCAAAACAAAAATATTTATTTTATTTTATCACACATCCTAAAATATTATTTACTGTATAAGGAAACCACTAAAATATAAGGAACCAACACGATTATATAAAACTCCTGAAGTGATAAAATTTTAAAGGCATCTCGACTATGTTTAAATTTTATTATATTGTCATTTATATTTGCATTTATATATTTGCACATCTTAAGACCAAGTACACATCATGAGGGTCAGTGTCTCTCCAGTTTCTGCAGTTTTTCAGTATTTAACTTGCTCATCTCGGGTCTGTGCAGAACAGTAGTGCTTTTACATAGTACACCCGACAGAAGCTTTTTAATATTGGTTTGTACATTTTCTACAGGTTTATCAATAATCTTCCACTCGTTCCTGAGATCGCCAGAACATCCAAGGCTGCGAATCCTCGAAGGCGGTGTCGAGACCCTAAACAAAGATGGGGGAAGCGCGGAGGACTAAGAGCTAAGCTAAGGCTAAAACCACATTGGCTCTCTTTGCCCAGCATTTTCCATGCCAATGTACGGTCGCATGAACAAAATGGACGAGCTTCGACCTAGCATCAACCATAATAAGAAACTCTGGAACTGCAATGGTATGATTTTCAATGTAACATGACTAAACGGACAATGCTATTGCTCTAGCTGAGCACCACACATTCCGGGCGGATGACTCCGGTAAGACTAGAGGCGGAGGATTGTGCATTTATGTTAATAATGCTTGGTGCACGAACTCTGTTATTATTGGGAGACACTGTTCAGCTAACCTAGAGTTTCTGATGATTAAGTGTAGACCATTTTATCTGCCACAGGAGTTCACTTCCACCATTATAACTGCCGCTTATATACCTCCTGACGCTGATGCCAAGCTTGCTATGAACGGACTTCATGCGGCCATCAGCAAACAACAAACTGTTCACCCGGAGGCTGCTTTTATTGTTGCGGGGTACTTAAATCACTCCAACTTAAAGACAGTACTCCCTAAATTTTACCAGAACATTTCTGTCACACCAGAGGAAACAAGCTGAAGCCTATAATGTGGACCCCCTCCCCAACTTAAGAAAATCAGATCACCCTTCTTTGTTCCTCACCCCTAAGTACTCACCCCTCATCAACCATGTGCAGCCATCAGTGAAGACCATCAAAGTGGGGCCTGTGTTTCTACACATGGACTGGAGTATGTTTCCTACTCAGGCCACATACACATAGACAGCTACACTTCCTCTGTTCTGGATTACATCAACACTACCATAGACAGTGTCACAACCCAGAAGCAGATCACAACATACCCAAATCAGAAGCCATGGATGAACAAGGAGGTGCGTCTCCTACTGAAGGCACGCACCACTGCCTTCAGATCAGGTGGTGCACAGGCCTACAGCACTTTCAGGGCTAATCTGAAGAGGGGCATCAAAAAGGCCAAACAGTGCTACAAACTAAAGCTAGAGGAGCACTTTTTAAACTCTGGCCCTCGACGCATGTGGCAGGGCATCCAGGCCATTAGCAACTACAAATCCAGTCACTCCACTCCCACAGCCACTAATGTGTTCTTTCTGAATGAGCTTAATGACTTTTATGCTCACGTTGAGAAAGACAATAAAGAAAATGTCACTAAGATCGCCTCCTCATCCAACCACTCACCCATCACACTTACCTCATCTGACATCTACAATGTACTGAGCCGGATCAACGTGCGCAAGGCTGCTGGACCAGACGATATCCCTGGGCACGTACTGAAAGCATGTGCAGAGCTGCTCGCTGGGGTTTTCACATACATTTTTAACATGTCCCTTGCCCAAACAGCTGTACTGTACCAGCATGCTTTAAATCTACCTCAATTGTGCCAGTGCCGAAACACTCTAGCCCAACGTGCCTGAGTGACAAGTTTGCTTACCGTGCCTACAGGAGCACAGATGTTGCAGTCTCCATAGCGCTGCACTCTGTACTCACACACTTGGACAATACAAACACCTATGCACCTATGTTGTCCGTTAACTTTAGCAACAAGTTAATCACCAAACTTAGAGATCTGGATATTAACACCTCACTTTGTAATTGGATTATGGACTTTTTGACCAACAGACCCCAGCATGTTAGGTCAGGCCACATCTGCTCCACTACCGTCACGCTCAACACTGGCATACCACAGGGCTGTGTGCTAAGCCCATTCCTTTACTCCCTCTTTACCCACGACTGCAGGCCTGTGTATGAATCTAACAACATCATCAAGTTTGCAGACGATACTACGGTGATCGGCCTCATCAGCAACAACGATGAGACTGCCTACAGGGAGGAGATCAAGCACCTGGCCACTTGGTGTACGGACAATAATCTTCTCCTTAACACCAATATGACCAAGAAGCTCATTGTGGACTTCAGGAAAGAAAGAAGAGGTTTACATGAACCCATTCACATCAACTGTTGAGCCTGTCTCATCCTTTAAGTTCCTGGGGACCCACATTTCGGGGAACATATCCTGGTCCCCCAACACCTCTAGCCTGGTCAAGAAGGCTCACCAGTGCCTCTTCTTCTTGAGAACACTTAAGAAGAACTAGCTGTCCTCAACTACTTTGGTAAACTTCTATCGCTGCACAATAGAAAGCATCCTAACCAACTGTGTCACAGTTTGGTACGGAAGCTGCTCTGTTGCTGAGCGTAAGGCACTGCAGTGGTAAAAACTGCCCAGCGTATTTTAGGGACTCCACTTCCAGCCATTGAGAACATTTAAAAGAAACACTGTGTGCGTCGAGCACGCAGTATTCTTAAGGATTACTCTTAACCCGCCCACAAACTGTTTTTTCTCCTGCCTTCTGGTAGGCACTTCAGGTGTCCCAGGTTAGGAACCAGCAGAATGAGGAACAGCTTCTTTCCCAGAGCTGTCTCCTTATTGAACTCTGTCCCCCACTGACACCTGCCTACCCCTCACACACCCCTGTACTCTTTCCATTACCATTACACTATTTAATATGGACTGCACTACAATGTACATACCTGTTTGAAGAAACAAATATCTATGCAAAATACATTTGTAAACTTCTGATTGCGTATATATCTGTACATGTCTACTTAATAAATTCCTTTCTATAGAAAATAGCAACTTGCACATTATGTTCATATCTATCTGTACATGTCTACCTTATTTTCATATCTATCTGTACATGTCTACTTGTAAATTCATGTCTATAAAAAATAGCAACCTGCACATTATGTTTAAATCTATCTGTAGATGTCTACATTATGCTCATACTGTTCATCCATTGTAATTTTTTTATTATAGTTACTAGCAATCTGTATATTATGCACACATAATATCCTCTACATTATGTTTATACAGTATCTATTTGCAAATTCCTGACTACAGTTAATAGCAACTTGTATATACTGTTTATCTATTGTAAATTTATAATTATAGTTTTTAGCAATCTATACATTATGCTCACATAATATTCTTCTGTAATAATTACGCATAGCTTCTCCCTGCACAAATCCCCTTTAAGTGTACTTAGAACTTATACCTTTATCCTCCACCTTCTGCTAACTTCTGGTTAGACCTACTGCATTTTGTTGCCCTGTGTAATGACAAGAAAGTTCTAATCTAATCTAATCTAATCTAATCTAATCTAATCTAATCTAATCTAATCTAAATGCTTAAAAAATAAAATAATATATAATATTTTATAATGTAACATACCGCAGCTAAAGAAAGGTCATAAACATTCCCCCTTGACTGAGTTCTATGCCATATCAAATATCAATAGTTCTTCAGAAAATAATATCTTATTCTCAGAAAATGGAATGGGTACCTTATCAAATGCAGACTCAAGTGATAAAGCAATTTGTTTCACTTATTATGAGGCAGTCATAAATTAATCAGAAATTGAGAAAATGCTAATAAAATGAAGAGCTATTGGACGATGGCCCAAACCTGTAAACAACCTCTGTACGACACACAGGATCACAACAATATTTCATTTCTGATTAGGTTCCCACACTCTGTATAAAGATTGCCTTTCACTCTTTCCCCCTTTGCAGAATATTTATAATTGATTTCAATCTGATACACACAAGATTTTCTATTTTGGGATAATTTTAGGAAACATGGTTTTGGATTGCTAGCCACTCAGAATTTTGTTTTCTAGAAGCATGGTGACCTAGTGATATATTTGATCATACTTAATGTGCATGGTATAGAGATAAAAACAATAATATCACAAGTGTCAGGGGAAACACATGTACAGTACACATACTGAGGGGTCAAATTTATTCTAACATAATTATGTATCCTTGTCAAAGGAAAAAAAGGGGGCCTGTAAAAAAAAAATTACTGCCTTTTCTTTTATCTGAAACATGAATCAGATTGTGAGTGAAGCATAGAGTGAAGGTGACATATTGGCTTAGACAAAATTGGGACAATGTGCTATCGCATTACATTTACACTAAGACTGGAGAGAAAAGACTTGGTCACCCACAAGAATGGTTTAAAAATTTTCTTTTTTACATATGTACAGTATTGCTTGTCTTTAAATCTTTTTACCCATCCTAATCTTTTTTTTTCTCAATTTAAATTTAATTTAAAGCAAACCACAGCATTTTGCCTATACTGTATGTGAATGATTTGACAGATATAAATTAGATAATGAATTTTTTTTTAATTCCAGATTTTTTTTCCAAATTAAGCAAGATGTATTGCAAACTAACAGAGAATGTTTTCAGGCATGTTTTCTTTGAACCACAAGAGTGTTAAAAAGCACAAATGCCAAAAATCTTTTGTCAAAATTGTTTTGGTTATTTAGGTGAAAATTTATTTTTCTTTGTTCCTTATTTATTTACATATATATATTTATTTATTTATATTTATATATTTTTTTTTTCACAAAGTTTTAACTCCATTGCCCAAAGTTTTTTTTTTTTAGAATTTAGTCTGAAGCTGTGTTTGTGGTTATTTAAGTTTGTGCAGTTTGTTATCAAAACTAACTTATGCTTTAGATGTAATTTTTTATGTAATTTGTGATGATTCAGAAAGCAATAATATCGGCAAATTAGATAAAGGGAAAAAATTCTGTGTTTTTTGGCACACAAAACCTTTCTAATTACAATGATTTTTGAAGTTCAACATTATAAACAATACAAAACTTCAGTTTACAGCATAATCAGCCTTTTTCTGTACCAGATGTAGTTTCACATTATTTCTCTGCTTCACTTTCCACAGTGGTTACACTACAGTACAGTATACAACATAATTTTGCAGTTAAGTATATAACAGTGTTGGAGTAACATACAAATCACATAATGTTTTTTTTTTTTTTTTTTACCAAACATATTGTGGCGTGGGCGGGGCGGTGGCTGACGACCAGAATGCCTTGCGGGGATGTCGGTGTGTGTTCACCATGTTGGGGAAAGGTGTTTTGGTTAGTGGCTTAGGCCCTGCTGTTGTGTGAGGGGTGTGTGACGTGTGAAATGTGCTCCAGTTCAAGCTAGTGGTGAATTGGATGTAGGCTCCTGAGTGAAGGTGCTGCTCATGCCTTACATGCTGTGTGCTTAATAAAGTACTCCCAGCCATTGCATTGGGTAGCAAATAAACTCACTCGTCTCTCCAGCATTCTTCCCGGCGTAGAAACGCTACATTGGTGTCAGAAGTGGGATGGAGAGTCACGAGTTTGAGCGCACAACGGAGGACCTTCAGAAAATCCAAGCGGGCCGCCGAGTAGCGGAGCGACTACTCGCACGGAAGAAGCGCTTTCCTGACGGAGCTAGCGCGAGCACACCACGTCAGCCAACGCGGAGCGGGAAGAATAAAATCCCGGCGCTGGATCTCGGGGCGGAGGCTGGCGCGGCACAAGCGCCGGAGCAAGCTACAGCTTCGTGCGCTGTTAGCCGGCAAAGCGACCTGCCGCTGCGCGAGGCCGAGCGCGCTGAGCCCATAACCGCGGTACATCACGGCGGAAGAGCCGAGCGACCGCCTGCAGCTCAGTGGCGCTCCGTTCGTGAACCTAGCCGGGGACAGGGCTACCCGTCGCGGCTAGGCAACGAGCAACTCTCCGACGTTTTGCGGCGAGGCCGAGGCACGGGACAGCGTACACCAGCAGCCGCTGAACTAGCGTCGGGAGGACGCGTGGTAAGCCGCGCTGGGCTCTACATTGACTGTGTGCTGGATGGCGTCTTGCTGCGGGCGCTCGTGGACACCGGCTCCACTGTTTCGCTGCTGCGCTCTGGGCAAAGCGAGCGTGTTCGCCGACGGCCTGATCCTGCCTTCAGCATCCGCACCGTTGCTGGGGGCTGCGTCAAGGTACGGGCGTGTCGCACAGCGCGAGTCCAGGTGGGTGGCCGGACTTATTCCCACGGGTTCGTTGTGGGGAATGTCGAGGAGGACTGCATTCTGGGTTTGGACATTTTGGGTAGATGGGGTGCGGTGCTGAACTTGTCCAGCGGCACTCTTCGTGGTAACTTCGGGGTAGCCAGGTTGCTTGGACCCAAACCACAGCCGGACAGGTTAGCAGCACTCACCCGGGGGGCAGAACTTCCGGTAGCAGACCGAGCGGGAAACCCTCGGTGCTGCGAGCGAGTGGAGCGCCGTGACGACGTAGAGCCCTCGTCGCCGAACATTGTCCTCGTGCAGTCCTCCAGGCTCTCCAGTGGTGGGCAGCCGTCCGAGCCAGCGTGCAGCCATGTTCCTGCGTCACCCGCAGTCGCTCCGCCAGTCTCACAGAACTGTGAACCGCTCATCGCCAGGCAGAAGGGCCCCACCCAGCGCTCGCGGGCACCGCTGCAAGACTTTCGGGTGGGGGCACCCATGGAGCGAATGGGCGTGGACACTCACGGCCAGGGGCGAGATTTTGCTTCTGGCGAGCAGGTGTGGGTGTGTTCCTCCGGAAGGAGAAGGAGGGGGCTCTCGGCCGGGCGTGTGTCTCACTGGGTGGGCCCCTGTACGGTAATAGCCCGGCTCTCCGATGTCATCTACCGGGTGCGGTTGGTGGGGCGGGCACGAGTTTTGCTCCACCGGGACCGTCTTGCGCCTTGCCAGCCGCACGCCGGGGAAACATTGAACTCTGTGGAGGCCGGACCGCTTCAGGACTACGTTCACGTTCATCCCTCACCTGCCAAAGGACACCGGCGTTCCCACCGCCAGCGCCGACCGCCTCCACGCCTCCAAAACAAAGTTCGTCATGGTGACCAGGGACGGTCACAGCTCGGGTGGGGGCAGTGTGGCGTGGGCGGGGCGGTGGCTGACGACCAGAATGCCTTGCGGGGATGTCGGTGTGTGTTCACCATGTTGGGGAAAGGTGTTTTGGTTAGTGGCTTAGGCCCTGCTGTTGTGTGAGGGGTGTGTGACGTGTGAAATGTGCTCCAGTTCAAGCTAGTGGTGAATTGGATGTAGGCTCCTGAGTGAAGGTGCTGCTCATGCCTTACATGCTGTGTGCTTAATAAAGTACTCCCAGCCATTGCATTGGGTAGCAAATAAGCTCACTCGTCTCTCCAGCATTCTTCCCGGCGTAGAAACGCTACAATATCATGGATGTAATCCTGTCATTTACTACCGCTGCCATGGGGGCAAAAAAGACAAAAGAGTATAAATGCCCTTTCTTGTGTTGCACAGGCAGTATGTTTTCTTTACTGATTACATGACAAAAAGAAGTTAAATAATCGGCTAGTCGTGACGCTCCTTACACAAGGTTATACAAGGTTATAAGTTGGATGTTTTGTTTTAGACAACTTCTTGCCAGAGAATATTAATTTGCTGGAAATTTGTTTTTTTTTTGTTTGTTTAGTTGTTTTTTAATATTTTTTTCATCATCTCTTTTTTTCTTCACCATATTATTGTATTATTAATATACATAGTGATATATCCTGGAGATGCATGCAAACCTTTTGGCATTTTTAGCCAAATTACTGTACATATTTGTATCTGTAATGACTTTGTATTTTCATACCACATTAGGCTTTAATTAGCTGGTTAGAAATCATTAGGAGTAACAATTCAAGAGTATAATTATTTTTTAACTTTTCAATTATTCTGATAACGATCACATGCAGTGGACTTTTTTAGGAAGAAGACTGTGAATCTTAAAATGAAGCTGAACTGAGGCCTACAAACCAGGAACATTTGCATATGGAAATGATATACATATATGAAATTCCAATAGATAATTATTTACATACATAATTACTCACATTGTTTAGCTATAGCATTTTGACCACCTGGCTAATATTGAGTAGATCTGCATTTTACTTCAAAAACAGCCCTGACCTGGCTGGGCCAGGATCTGGCATTAAGCCATCAGATCCACAGTACGAGGTGGGGCCTCCATAGATCAGACTTTTTTCCAGCACATCCAAACGGTTCATGAATAAATTAAGATCTGAAAAATCAATTTTTAAATCTTAAAGTCTGTAAACTCTTTGTTGTGGTCTTATAGGGCATGTTATCTGGCTGAAAATAAAAATACAGGTGTGTCACAGTAAAGTTTAGTTGAATGGCAGGACACAGGGTTTCCCCGCAGAACATTTGTGCAAACCCCTTACAATGGCTCCACCAGCTTGGTTTTCCTATGCATCCTGGTGCCATCCTTTCCCCAAGTACACGACACATGCCTCCAGCCATCCACATATTGTTAAGCAAAATATGTCAGTTCATTTGTGTCAATGCTTTTGCCTTTTTTTCCCCCACTAGGTTATTCACCTTATCTGTCATTATCTTGTGGCTGTATATGTCCATATATTTACATTTCTGTTTGGGGAGGAAGGCTATAAAAACCAAATCAAATATAATTATCATGGCTCCCAGCTTTCAAATTTCACTGTCTGAAATGACATTAACAAATTATAGCTCTTAAAGTCAAGAAGCAACAAATTCTGGAAGCAGACATGATATTGATAGTGAAGAAACCTTGCATTTTACAGCAAAGCAAAGGGCCAAGACACCAAGCTTTTGGAGCATTATTGAAAATTTATCAGTAGATTTTAAACATGCATACATGTAAAATGGAAAGAAATTGAATGTGTAAAAACATTCTAGGAACATTGGGTTAAATAAACATGGTTAGAAAATACCTACTGAAACCCTACTAACCCCAGCTGCTTACTAAACATTTTACCTGTATTATCTGGCAAAGGCAATGTTCATAAGCAGGATATAATTATTTGCATAGTGTTACGTTCCCCTCTAGTCTAGGGGTGGAAGGGAAGTAACAAAATGAATTAAAATAGCAGATTTTGATCTAAAATTAAGAATACAACATTAAATTTTGCCCCCACCCCCCCACAAGCTAATGTCTAAGACAGGAGAAAACACAATAGCCTCTGGTGAGGTGGTCAGTAAACAGGCGGACACCCTCTCCTAAGCTACTCTGCGCTACACTGCTTGTCCACAGTACTGCCCTCTCCGTCCTTCAGGTGTCTGCAGCCTTTAACTCCACAGAGCTCTCCTCAGTATGTTAATGTCTTATAAATAGGTCTTCATTATAAGTGAATTCAAACCCTAACATGTCTTGCTTTTGTCCCCACCCCATTTTCCTCCTCATCATCATTTCTTGAAAGCATCTCTTGTCCTGTCAAGCCTCTATAATACAGTTTGAGTGATCTGAGACAAATACCTGGGTGACAAATAAATGTGCTGCAAAATACAAAAAAAGGAGACATTAATTTAGCATGGATAAGACACATGTCCTTATGACAAAAGAGGGGGACATTTGTCAGTATGTACCACAGATGGCCCTGCTGGAGTATTTGACAAATTAGCCTCAGCTTGCCTGTAGTGTGTGGCATTGTTAATCTGCAAGCGTTTGGCACGCCACACACACAGCGTTTCCCCCTGTTTCCCTTTTAATGACCTTCAAAATGTTGTCTATTATTCATTGCAAACATCCTGGCAAGTGTACTGGTGCTAATAACTAATTAAGCGGGAAATGACTAGCCTTTCTGTGTCTCACTGCATTTAATGCATAAATATTTCATGTTACATTGATCCCTGATCAGTGTAGAGTTCTTTCTAATTGCAGTGTTTGTTTTCATACTTGTGTTTTATTATTAATATACACAGTATATGCACAATATAGTTTGGTAATGGCTGGACAACCACAAATGGTAGTTTCAAATCTTCTTATTTTCTGAAGATTATGATACTACAGTATTAAAGACAACACAATGTTCACCTTAGTCCAAATGTAGCCAATTGTCACCGACATTTTTGGTATTTTATGTGTTCTTTAACCAAAATCTGACAGTGTCTAGACTGACTCATTTGTTTCAATGTTAAAAACCCAACATTTTCACATCTAGGTGTTTATATGACACTAAATATTGTGACGGGGGCGGGGTTTCGCTTGGGAACCATCATGCTTTGCGGGAGGGGCTGTTATGTGTTCACCCTGTTGGGAGAAGGTATTTGGTTTAGTGGCTTCAGCCAGGATATGTGTGATGTGTGTGTGTTGTTATGCTGCTGGTTTACCTGTGTGAGTCTAATAAAATACTCTCAGCCATTTGCATTGGGCAGCAAGTGAACTAACTCGTCTCTCCACCATCCTTTCGGGCGTAAAAACGCTACAATATTTTTTACAGTGCTAATGTTATTTTCATTATTGTTTTTATATATTTTATAAAGCTAAATAAGCAGGCTTAAAATTGAACAAATTAAAGTTTAGTTTTGCAGTGGATCTAGAAAATGACTATTGTTTACAATAATGTAAATAATAAAAATAGTAAATAATGTACTAACTGCATGGTTAAGTTATCATGCACCTTATGTTCAAGGATCTATGCTCATCCATAAGTACATATGACTAAATCTTTAAAAAAAAAAAAAAAAGCAAACATTTGTGGTTCTATCATCAAAAACATTATGCAGATTTTTAATAACAATAGCAAATATAAGGAGCACATAAGTAAACCTATAAGTAATAATAACATTTTTATCAGTCCTTCTGCTGCTCCTTTCGTGGGGTTGCCACAGTGGAACATCCAGTCTGCACAACAATTTAGCACAGGTTTTATGCCGGATGCCGTTCCTGATGCAACCCTCCCATTTTATCCAAGCTTGGGAGCAGCACTGCATCCAGTGACTGGGGTTTGGGCATTGGCTGGGAATCCAACCCAAATAATAATAATAATAATAATAATAATAATAATAAATGCAAAAATTTGAGACAAAAGGTGATTTTGCCACCTCAAGGTTCCAGGGTCCTCGGTTTGACTTTTTTCTTTGTTTACTTCCATCCTTCCACAAACATGCACATCAGTGAAATAGCTATGCTAGTTTGATTGAAGTGTGAAGGTCTATGCAATACATGGAGTATTTCAACACAATTCTTTTGTGCTGTGGCTGTGGTCCATATCCAGTTTGTTCCTGACCTCAATAAAGCAGCTAAAATCATGTTAAAGTAATGTAGACATAGCAGGACGTAGCAGTGTAGTAAATAACTACATACTCAAGTTATTTAAATATAGCATTTAATTTTTATGGTCATTATTACATAATTTTAGTCAACCCATTAAAAAACAAATAATATTTTATACACCACTTTTAGTGTCTACCATTGATGATATGAAAGATTAAACACATAGTAATGGTGCACATAGAAATTGTAGAATTTTAGCTAACAGATTTTTTTTCTTTATTTTTTTAAAGGCCTTATGATAGTAAGATATTGTGGTTCATGCCCACCATCTCCCACTTGGTTATAAATAATGAGGTACTCCCATATTCTTCACCTCTCCACCTACAAGAGTCGTGATTTCCATTTTAGTTTTCCTGTCATTCGTTTCTGCGTTTGTGTTTCACTGAGCCACTGAGACGTTGGCTGCTCTTGCCATCGACATCTGTTAGTGCTTGTGATTTGGTCCTGATCCAAATCCATGTCTCTCAGGCCCTCTGTGCTCTTTCATGAGGCATTTGCTCCTGATTTATCGAGAATGAAGGAACAACGTGAGCTTTCTTGCAGCGTAATTGTCCCCAATTTACGCATAGCGTCTCACATTGTAATTACAAAGCGGTAAAGCACCACGTAACTGGAGTGCAACGCTTCGCTTAGCCTGTATTCATCTGCTTAAATTAAGCTTCTCATCAGCATACCAAGATTAATAAAGGTTGCATGAAGTAAAACGATAAATACAATGATTAGTGAGCATAATAAGAATTTAAGGGACAGCCTCTTGGCTCTATCCTTTCAAGTCTTTAACCAAAAACTCTGTAATTGACTCTACATACATCATTAATTTCTATTTAGTGTCTAGACTGACTCATTTGTTTCAATGTTAAAAAAGGGAAACATTATCACATCCAGGTGTTTATATGACACTAAATATTTTTTTAAAGTGCTAATGTTATTGTTTAAATATACATTATAAAGCTAAGTAAGCAGGCTTAAAATTGGACAAATTAAAGCATTTAAAGACTCAAAAGACATCATTATCTCTTTATTTTAGTCGAAATTTTGTCTTTCTGTTTGCTGAAAGCTGTAGCTTAAATCCGTTTACAAAGGGTACCAGCAATGCCATCTCCATAAAACATGTAACATCAAACAGTAAAAAAAAAAGCTTTTTACATATAGAGTGTGCATCTGCCATCCTGTCTAGATAGAGTTTCATGTGTTGTGTAGCATGTTTACAAGGGTTTCATTTAGGTTCTTCAGTTTCCTTCCACCTTCCAAAACTGGCATGTTTGTGGAATGTTCACGGTATGGTACAGAAATATGTAATTCAATATGAGTCCTGATGGTGCATTTAAATGGATTAAAAACAGTAAGGATCAAATGATATGCACATTAGTGAACACTGAAAAGTGCAGATGGTGAAAAAAAAAATGCAGATGATTAATTAGGGGTCTGTGGGTGTCTTGGGGTGTTTCCAGTATACAGTACCACATGATATGTCACATGCAAGGAAGTGCTGTTGTACTGAATATGTATCATTCTGTAGGCATGAGGACGCAGGCATTTGTCCAAAGGCATCACAATGCTAATATTGAGTACAACAGCATGACCTTGAGTGTTAAATTGCTTTTATACAACAATCCTACTAATGCAACAGTTTCAATATCAACGGATTACGATTTGTTTGGATTTTTACCCAATTTTGCTCCACCAGTTTTGCTCGGACCAACAGTTAGTGTAATTTCAAAAAAACTATTATTACCGATACTATGCAGCCCAAGGATAAAGATAAAAAAATAGTTTAAAATAAAAAGCTAGTTCACTAGGGGGTAAAATCTTTCGTTTCACACACCAAGTAGTGTTCTTGATCAGGGGTTAGAGAGGTATTTGGGATTCAACCTACGGTACAGCCTCAATGTTAGAAGTTAGTCACCTTTGTAGCTCGCATTAGCCATGAACATAAAACATTGACAGTTCAGAGACAATTTGTAATAAATTGTAATCATTTGTAATGAAGCAATTACTAAGGAGACAAATTGTTCACGATGAACATAACGTCATCAGATATGTTCTTGATGAAAGTGCATCTATGACTGGTCTTTAATGTAAGTTATACCACCAATTACTTGCTCAGAACTAACTGTTATACTGTATATCTACAGGTTTACTGTAGTGACAGAAACTTTGTAACTACCTTTGCTTTGCTAAGATGGTTATGAACATGACTAATATTTTAAGCATATTGATGACAGTCAGAATCAGTTGAAAGTACTTTTTTGCTATATTGCTATATTCGAAACAAGTGATGGATTACATATAAATATATATATATACTAAAATAAATACAGTACTTATTTTATCGTTAATTTTTGTTGATATGGAAATATTCAATTCAATTTTATTTGTATAGCGCTTTTAACAGTTGACATTGTCGTAAAGCAGTTTTACACAATCATAAAGCTCAGTTTGATTATTTCCATTTAGAAATAGTTTTTTTTTTTTTGTCAAGTAGCTGTCATCACTCTTTAGCTGGCAGCTTAGCTCCTTTTTGGCATAAAATGACAGACAGAGATGATGTTGACTTAAGTTTAGAAAATATTTTTTGACACTCATAAAGTAATCATGAGGAGGGACTGATTTGCAGACCACGGTCTACAATTTTACTGTTAATGTCAGGGAGCAAAAAAGCTCTTTCAACTCTTTAGGCTAAAATATTTGCCTGAGATTATGCAGGGTGTCCAACAAACAAGTGTCTACGCGTGAGTTGTTACTATAGAAATAGTTAAATGTTAGACAGTGTGCAATAATATCAAACTATTGTTCATATTGTAACTTTTATTTTACAATGTATCCAGTATCCAGTACATATCCATATAAAACACAAGCTAACTTTGGTTCTCATATATTTTAACACATAAAATAAAATAAATAACATATTTATTTAATAAATAAGATATTCTGTGGTATTGCCATGCTCAAAAAGGTTTGCGCCCCTTGTGCTTGAATCTCAACTCTGACCCTGTGTGGAGTTTGCATGTTCTTCTTGTGCATGGTGGGTTTCCTCTGGGGACTCAGGTTTCCTCCCATAGTCCAAAGATATGTGCCATAGGTAGATTGCTGTTTCCAAATTGCCCATATTGTTTGACTGGGTGTGTGAGTGTACAGGTATGTGCGTGTGCTTTGCAATAGATTGGCACCTCATCCATGGTGTACTCAGTGTTTTGAATGTTAAAAACTTTGATGCCCCCGATCTCAACACATATCTTTACCCAGATCATTTTTTTTAATATCAAAGTCACAAACGTTAGTGTACTCAGAGCTTTGAGCCTGATTGTGTATAAAAGAACTGCAAAAGAATACCACAGCCTCTGAAGATCATCTTTCATCTACACTTTACATACTACTAAATTGAGAAAGCCAGCATCTGAAGCTCTCTGCTCTGTTTGATATCCACAATGTTGTGCACTGTATTCTCTTTAAGGATCCTTGTTGCCAGGAAAGTAGTTGACATGATGTTTAGACTCACAAACCCAAAGAGAAGAGTTGAGAGATGGATTTCTAGAATTGTCCTTGAATGAGTATTAAAATAGTGTCTCCGCCCATTATGTCTTCTTACGAAAGATTGCATCATAAAACCATTGCAGCTTTTGGACAGGACAGAGCCATTATACACAGTGTAAAAAGAAAGAAGGCCACACTGGAGAGGTCTTATCCGCCCTTATATACACTTTGGAAAAAAAAATAAATGTATTTACTTCATTTACCACATGCACTTATATTTATAGATTAGTTTAGAAATCTGATGCTTATCTCTTTTAAATTGCATCTCAGGTCAGAGGAAAACTTAGATTTGAACCCAGGACTCCATTTATATTCTAAAGTACACCACTCAGCTTTCTAATTAACAGCAAAATGCATCGATTTTTTTTTTTTTCACTTAAAAATTATGGTCAAGATGTTTAACAAATATTTAAACATACTCCAAGGCGTCATTAAAATCTGTTCCAGAGAAAGTGAAGGTTGGCAAAACATTCTTAAAAACAGCCTTTAAATGCAAAAGGGCATGCTCAAACATAAACCAAAATTAAAACTTTTTTTTTCTTCTGTCAGAAGTGCCACTTGCGCATGGCTCTATGTGCTATAGATCAGAGGCTGGTGAAGTGCTCATCTGAGCAACACTATTATTGATATAATCTGAGATGAAAATGTTCATCCAACTGTAGTGGCCCTTTAATCAACTGTTTGTATGAGGGTTTTTTTTTATTTGATTTAAAAAAACAGAAAAGAAAGAAAAAGGAAGAGAAGAGAGGGAGAGAGATATAATAAACAACTTCAACATCAAAAGTCATTTTCCTTTTTATTGGTATAGATACTTACACAAGCCCTGAACCATGAGTTTTAAAGTAATTAAAACCATTTTCATTTCATTTTGGTGTAACATTTGTGTGTTTTTTTTTTTCAAGCATCAAATAGCCTATAGGGTAATAAGACTTTATTTGTTTGCTTGTCAGTAATTGATTAATTCATTTATTTATCAATTTTTCTTTAAAAATTTGTGACAGCACAGGTGTGTGTGTGGCAGCTTAGGTAAATACAGGGTTCCTATAATGCTAAACATATGTTTAACAATACATGAAAGGCAGTATGATAAATGTGAAAACACTTTTTAATAGGACATTTTCACAAGCCTATTTTATGAAGCATGCCTAACCCAGGCACTTTTTTGCTAGAGTTATGTAGAACAAATTAAACGATTTGTCCAACAAATAATGTTAGGATAGCCAAATAAACTGTCATCAATGTATGCAGTCTATTAAAGTTATTGGTGGAAAACCTGGCTTGCTGTTATGCCACCTGAACAGCTGGATTTGCATTTTAGTATTACATTTTTTCTAAAGCAAATTCTAAAAGACGTCCTCTATCTCCTATACCTTACAATTTATACCCCAAAGGCAAGGAGATCAAATGCTGACTATTTAATGCAATGATTCAGGAATATCTCAGTGAAAAAAAGCACTGAATATTTCATGCACTTCCCTCAAGTGCACTTATTACAGTCGAGTACAAACTGATACAAGTAATCATATTCACTTACAAACCTTGACACGAAAAATGAAATGCTTCAAGTGTGATGACCAAAGAGTGATTTAAATCAGTAAATCAAGAGGTCTGTTTACTTTCCCAGTTCTCACCACATCGTGTCATTTTTGTTCTAACCTGATTAATTTTTGTTTAGTGTATTGGGGCTTATTATATTTAAAAAAGAAGAAAAATAGAAAGAAAAGAAAAAAAACATTATTGGAATTATCTTTCAATAATAAATTGTGATGAACAAAACAGTGGATAGACACTGTGAATTAAGAGTTTCCATCAATTTATTAAATAGTTTTCCAAATGTTGTGCCAGAAAGGTGAACATCATCATCCATATTATAAAAGGAACTAGTCATTTGTATTTTATGTGCCTATTGCTCTAGTGGCTGTAATATATACATTCCTGGATATTTGTGGCATTGATACTTCATAAATCATTATAACTCTGCCTAATTTATTTGTCATTGGATAATTGTGTACTTGAATTGATGTGCATCATTAACCTCTTATAGAGACCCTGCAGTTACATGAGTTACCCTGTTTCAGATTGTAAAGCTACACCATATAGGTGCTCAAGCATTTACCGTGGCAACAGTTAACATGACTTATTTACCAAATTCACACCTTCAGACTACACACTTCATAAAAGATCAAGTTATCAGTTAGGTGGTAAAATTATTTTGGGAATTGTGCCGGACGTGCAATAACCAGGCATTTATAATCACTTGATTAATTTTGCATTAGCTTTCACTGGAGAAAGTTTAAGTGCATATAATTGATTAGAGACACAACACGTGCCCTTAACATTTTTCAATTGCATCACACCAGTTCCAAGCTCTAGTTATCTCAATGTCAAAATAAAAACTCTTTCCTTAGAAATTGATTCTGTCCAAATGAAGGATAAGATACTTGAAATTTATAACTGTGTCATTTAAACTCACGAAAAAAAAAACGTTTTTTTAACGAACAAAAGAGGATTGTCCATGTAAGCAGTCATAATCTAACTAGCTAGTTTCCCATGTTCACTTAATGCAGTCTAAACTTTCAAAAATTGTCAGGGTTTATTATATGGATAAGCACTGGTGAAGTGTCTTAAAAGTATGTCTGACCCGCCATAAAAAAGTCTTACACACTTTAATTCAATGTATTTTATCTTTAAATACACCACACAATGATGGGGCCAAAATAAGGGATAAAAACCTTATCTTACTTACATGGAATAAATAATGTTCATCGGGAATCACCACAAGTTCGGCATAGTGATTACATATCCAATCTTCCCATGCGAAAAATTAAAGGTTATATTTTTTTGCCAGTCTTCATGGAAACTCGCAGTCCCTGCCGAAACTTTGCGGAACAGTGTCTATCACCGTGTCTCACCGCGAGTTAAACTGCATAGGTGAGATAAGGGTGTAATGGATGACATGGCATTCAGGTACCAGAAATAGAAAGGCTAAAGTGGGGTCACATGCTATGGGCAGGGTTAGCTCAGTGGTTAAAGCACTGGACTAAAGTTTGGAAAGTCCCAGGTTTAAACACCCTTAAACCTCAACTACTCAAATGTATAATGAGAATAAAATGTAAGTTCCTCTTGATAAGGGTGTCTGCCAAATTCTGTAAATTTAAATATGTTCCATATCAATGATTTACATTTCTGTGTTTTATCTCTCTCTCTCTCCCTCTCTCTCTCTCCACTACTTTATTGTGGTCTGCGCTTCTTTCTGTAGCTGTCTTACTATAGGTGAATCCTGATATTAATACCTATCAATTTTTTTTTTTAGGATTTAACCAATAGGATGGCCAGGACCTAACCAAAAGTGGTGAAGCTATCAACTTAAAAGCAGCCCATTGAAGCTCCCTTGGTTTGGGAAATACTGTAATAAGTTAAATTCAATTCAATTCAAAGGGCGATCTATCTCCTGTATATCTAATTAGTATAGCATTGTGTACACTGTAATTTTTTTTAAATAATTTTAACAGTAATATATAAATGTTATATGCTATATAAATGCTACAGAATAAAACCGTATTTCACAAAACTTGGGGTAAGAATTTACAGTGAAAAACTGTAATTAGTTTTACAGAGTGAGACCTTAAATTTAACAGTTAAAAACATATGAAAATATGGTTTATTGCAGTCAAATTTACGATATACTGTATTTATAAAAAGGAAACTCTCAGAAAAGGTATTTGTTACTAATATCCTGAAGTATAAATATTATATTTTAATAAACCTTTGGTAATAGAGTTTAAAAATCAGAGAAATATCTGCTCTGTAATAAATAAACTGTAAATTTTACGGTAAAAAACTGGCAGCTGTGGTTGCCAGAAATTTATCATAAGAAATACGGTAGCAACATTATTGGTTGTACAGGATTGCACTCATTATACTGTATATTTTACGGATTTTAATGTTTTTTCAATGGTTTATAGCTGTCTAATTTACATTTACCAAGGACATAAGTTGTGAATGGTATTTCGCCCTTTAATCACTGTGGCAAGGACAGCCGCTAGCACGCGCCTCTTTGCCCGCCACCACCGCTCACCAGCCTGTGCCCGCATGCCAGCAGGGCACTGCCCACCAGAGCTGCACGTGCACACCTTTCCTTCCCTTTTTCCCTTCCTCCCTCCTTTAACCCATTCCTTCTCTAAGTAAAATCACCCCTTTTCCGTAAGAACTCGTCACTCGGCAACCACAGCTGTCATTTTTTACCGTAAAATTACATTTTATGCATGATTAGCAAGAAGGTTGGCTACTTGGGATACAGTGTAGTTTAGGTGAGTCTAGTTTCTATCTTGTAGTGATGGGTCATTTATGAATGATTCATTCTTTTTTAACGAGTCTTTAATGTGACTCAGAAGAACAAGTAGTCTCAGTGAGTGATTGGTTAATTTTATACTGGGCTTCTTATACTATTATTATACTATTATGTTTATTATTATTATTATTATTATTATTATTATTATATTGTTATATATATATATCAGTATATATATATATATATATATATATATATATATATATATATATATATATATATATATATATATATATAAACCACCGTATAGCATCTATGGAGTCACTTTGACAAAAGAACGAACAATGTCAGAAGAAAATATGAGAGGTGAGATGCTCATTCTGTTTATCATAATATGTCCTTAGCTTTATTGTAATATTTCCATTGTAAATGGAGTAAATGACTCAAAAAAAGGGTTATTCATTTTGAGGAACGAGATTCAAAGAACCGAGTCACTAATATGATCCAACACCTTAGTTCACTTACACCTTATACCGTCTGTCTGTCCTCATGCTTTCACTCTGACATCATAAAATTGTTATTGCTTCTGCGCTACTCTAGACCTTAACAAGTGGGAGAGTGACATGATAATATTCACCTTTTTTCTCCTCTCACTGAAATACATGATTTTTGAATGGTGGCTGATGTTAAAAATCTTCCACTATATCTCTGATTGTTTTATGCTAATAAACTTCATGGACTTTAGCTATGTTTACTCCACTTTCATGCTGTTGTTTGACCATGAACTTCAACCCCAATTCATGTTTTTTTTTTTTTTTTTAAGAAATATTACTAATTTTTTTTCCTAGCATGTCTAGGCCGCCTTGCCTTAATCAATTAATTGTTTACCCACCTCTTTTTTCTCTACTACAGCCCTGATCAGCAGTTCACTAATGTAGTGCATATTAAATACAGTGTTAGGCATAATACACATGATGGAGGTGAATCATTTACTCTATCATTCCTTTTAATTCATTTATTTATGTATTTGTTTATTTATTTGCATGGAATCCATTTTAATACTGCACTACGATATTATACTAGTACTATTGCACCTATATTAATTGCTATTATAACTATTAACTATTTATATATTGTAATAATGTCTAAACAAAGTACAAATCAATCAATCAATTAATCAATCAATTAATCATTTGTCTGTCAGTATGTATGTATAAATGCATGCACCGCACACATTTTTAAACATTTTTGGTGTGTGTGTGTGTGTGTGTGTGTGTGTGTGTGTGTGTGTGTGTGTGTGTGTTTTCAGTAATTGCAATATAATAAGTAATCTTCAATTAAGTAATTGCAATATACTGTAGAAGTTAAAATATAATAATTCTATTACATAATTTTATTTCCATTAATCTTCAATTCGGTAATTGCAATATAACGTAGAAGGTAAAATATAATATCAATATGGTCATTCATCAAGAAATTATTTAATTGTACATTTAATCATAAACAGCACATCCTTTTTAATATGCCATCAAAAAGACCTTATGACATAATCCACTGCTCATCCTGAATCGTTTCATTGACAAGCTATTAATAGTTATTACGTTTTATCCCTCCCATCTGATATCACAACTAGCCATCATTGCTCAGCAGAAAAATATGAGGCCCGATTTCATTTGGCTCATAAAATTGATATTATTAGTTCATTTAACCCAAATCATCCCTGGTCTCCTTGACCAGGCTACTGGACGTCACTCTTACTGTGGCATAATTTTAGACTGATATATTTGCGACTGCAATCATCGTCTTGTCTTTAAAACATGCCTTTAAAAAGCCGTTTTGCGCCCCTTGGGAAACATCCCTAAACCTAAGATTTAGAGACCAACTTAGCAATTAATGATTAAGACAAGTAATTTACTAAAGACTATGTTTTGCAGTCTTCCCAATTGTCCAGGCCCATTGATTACTATTTGTAATGAATCCAGAGCACTTTACAGTATTGCTGCTTCATTTCATTTTGTTTTTGTTCATCTCCTTTGGTTTTAACAGCTACTCACCAGCCGCCCATGACTCACCACTATTCAACTGCTGCTCCTCAAGTGTCTGTAATTTAGTCCTAGCCCCTGGCTGTTTCTAGTTTACATTTTGTAGCCGCTGTACTGCTGAATTATAACAGTTTACAGCATGTCCCTCAAGCTGCTGTATTACAAGCCAATGGTGAAGATCCCTTTTCGCAATTTAAACTCACACTTTAATAAAAGTCACTGCCTCAGATGTTTCTCCTATGGCACGTGGATTGTCATTTACGTATTTCAAAACAATGCAATATAAATGCTGCAAAATAGCATGCTGCGCCACATTGGAGAAAAAACAGACCCACCTAATTATTATTTTTTTTATTAATAATAGCATGAAATCAAGACTACTGTCCTAAAATTAAATTATTCAAATATCACCATAAATCCTATAATTAATGTATTTTAATGATTATCATCATCAAAATGTTTACAAATATAGTATTAAGAATTCTATTTCCATTAATCTTTCATTAATCTTCAGGTTGGGAGTTTAATTCAGTAATTGCAATATAATGTAGAAGTTAAAATATAATAATCATATGATCATTTATCAAGAAATTATTTAATTGTACATTTAATCATAAACAGTGCTATGTATATCGTAATATTAGTTTGAATACGAGTACAGTATATTTGCTCAGATACTTAAGATCATACAGAAAATTATTAAAGCTTATTTGTTTTGCATATGTGATATGCTCCCTCATCTCTGTGATGTTGCTTTATCATAGCATTGTCAAGAGTTACAAGACTATTGTCAGTCCAATTATTGTAAATTAAGATTAATTAAGAGCCATAGTGAGCCAAATTAGGTATAATAATACAGAATGTATGCATGTATGTGTTGGTCTGGCTCGAGGGGATAAAGCAGTCCCAATGGCACAAGGGAAAGCTACACAATACATAATGGTTTGCATTGAGTTATTACGGCTGATCGGTGTATGCATGTGTCTGTTTAAGCAAAATATAACCCTTATTAGAAAACCAAGCTTAAAAAAAAGTTCGGTTGGAATTCCAAAATATCTGAAACAGTTTGTGTGTGGACAAAAAAAAAGGCTCCCACTTGATGCATAAGATGCATAAGAAGGCTCCCACTTTAAAAAAAAAAAAAATAACCATGTATATGTGGACAATGCCTTACAGTGTAAAGAATTCTCCTTCCCCTCTTGTATTATTAATGTAAACCCTATATAAAATATGTCCTCAACATATGAACGGTTTCTATTCTGAGAGCTTATTCATAATTTGTTTGTAAGTCCAACAAACATTCTTTAGGTACAAGGATACTAACACAATTAGATACACAGTATACAGATAATACACAGTATAAAACTTCATGTTTCATGATCTTGTTCTTTGGAATTGTGGCAATGGTTGAACAATTATAGTAAAAGAACAAACAATGTCTGCCATATTTTCACCTCGCTTCATTCTCTTAATTATTTTAAATTTTGTCTCCATTGTTATTGCTTAAAATTTCTAAGCACTACCAGCCTTATCACTGAGCCTCAACACGTGCTTTCGGACATCCTGGGATGCACGCTGCATCTTGTGAGAATATATTGACAAAAGCGATTGATTTGACTGTATATATCCCCAGTGGTCTACAAGATATACAGTATACTGTATACTGTTTTATCTCTGATTTTGCAATGCAGGTATCTTTCCCAGTTTCCCAAAGTCTGTATATCTGTAACGGAGATTAGACAAAAAAAAATCCACCATATTAAATGTTCCTGTTTATATTCTTTATCATCTGCTCTGATCATCAGTTATGTAACCTGCTTTGGGCATTCAGCTTGTGATATACTGATGTGTCCTAATTGGAATGTGTTAGCAATGAATTAGAGCCAGTGTCTCCTTGGATCGAGATATGCCAGCTTAGCCTGTCTGTCAATCCTGATCTATTTGTGAGGTGTAAAAAAAAAAAAAAGAAAAAAAAACGCTTTGAATTAAAGTGAAAAAAAAAGAAAAAACTGAAAATAAATTTCAAGACAAGGAAGAGTGATCACCTTTGTTAGATTTTTGGGCTATTTACTAAGAACATGAGAAGAGGTTGAGAGTGAATATCATTTGATGCATTACATCAATTTTACTACTGTGATGGATTAGATCAATTTTACTTTTGCAAGAGTTGCTCATTTTTGTATACTTGTAATCACAGGCCATCCTTCATCTGTTATTTCGGCTTGAACACACGTCCTCCATCAAAAGGATCCCAGAGCATAGAACAAACCTTCAGGTTAAAAGTCTATCAGAAATGTTATTATTTATTCTTAGTGGGTTTTTTTAGGAATTTTAAAACAAATGTTACAGGTTCATTGTAGTACAATGAAATGAAGCAGGTTCAGTTGAGGCAGAGCAAGGCTAAATAGTACAAATAGATAATAAAGGAAGGTTAACAACATTTACAAGCACTTAATTTTATGAGATGGTACTGTTATACAGCCTCTTCACAAACACCATGACTGACAGCAATGCGCAAGCATGCACACACACACGTGCACACACAGCCGAATACAGTATCCTTTAGCAGAGGACGTTGTGGAAGGGCACGACAGCAGGACCATCTGGAATTCATGTAGACTAAGAATAAAACCTCCTCCTCATCATTATTTCTTCACTTCTTACCTTAAGAAAGGTTAGTCGGACAAATGTGGAGGATCTTTTAAACCACATGGCTGTTGACGGATGAATGACGCAGGAAAAATAGGGGGTAATACAAGCCAAATTAGGACAAAGAATAGAAAATAAAGGACCAGCATGTTGTAAATTAGATTAGATTAGGAACACTGTTGGAATGTTGCGGGCCAAAGTGAAGGAATGATTAGAAATAAATCTGGAAAATTGAAAAAAAAGCCTGGATCTATATTTAAAAATGTATTCAAGTATATATATATATATATATATATATATATATATATATATATATATATATATATATATATATATATATATATATATATATATATATATATAGGACCTAACGCCACTCTAGCATACACTAAATACATAAATAAAAAAAACTTGTTGTTAAAAATCCAACTGATGTTGTTACATGCAGAGATGATTTCCCTCAGTGCAGTGATCATTCCAGGCAGATTTCAAGAGACGACTTACTTCTCATGACCACACAGGAAAAAGCCAAGTGGTGCTAATTTATGATCTGGTTTTGTTTTTATATAAACATGTCAAAAAGTGAATATATACAATATATTTGCACATTGAATCATCTGCCACGTTGATCTGCTGTGAGACGTGTTTGCACTTTTGCAGGTGTTTAAAATTCTCACTTGAAGGCAGGGATAAAAGCACAGCCTCATTAAATCTCAAGCAAGGCTTTTAACACAGACTGTTAATTGGGAGACTTAACACCACTGATGTTAAAACATGAATGCTAGAAGAGAATTTGATCATGCATTTTTGTAAAAAAAAAATAAAAAAAGAACTTGTTAGTAGTCAGATTTGAAATAGAAGTGTTTTAGAAGGAAAATAAAATTATAATCCTTAAATCCTTAAACTATCCATCCTCTTGTCTGCCTAATTTGTAATTTATGTAGATTTGAAACCCATAGCATAAGAATGAAAATGAAAATACAGAAGAAGACATAACGTTGATGCAGAAAACTAAAGGCATATACTGTTGTACACAACATTGTAGAAGGGGGGGGGGGGAAGGAGAAACACAGATCAGAGAAACACATTAGGGAAATCAACCCAAGACAGAAAAAAGCAGAGATAAAAAAAAAAAAGTAAAAAAAAAAAAAAAAAGCACAAGGTACACAATGTAAGCAAAAACACTTGCCATAAACGCATCACAAATTCAGACACATCAAGAACTGTGCCACTCACTGATTAGGGAATTCATGACAATTATTAGTTGGTATCTTAATAAGGATACATCATCAAATGTTGTAAAAGATATACCAAAAATAGAACCAGGTATTATGGGAACCGTGTACCTATGGGATGTACTGAGAGCACTGAGAGTGGTAAGATTTACATCTTTAAAAAAGTTTAGAGCACTACCACTGTTTCCAAAATGCAAAATGTACATAAGTTTTGAAGCTGCAAAATGTTTGATTAAAAAACAAAAACTAACAAACAAACAAACAAACAAACAAACAAACAAAAAAGGCACAAATAAATCCTAATTTATGAGAAATATGGTTGATTTCTAAGTGTCAAATGTAATGTAGCTAATAACACTGACATAAAGTAATTTATTATTCTACAATATTATAATATACAATTTTTCTTTCTTTCTTTTTTGCTGGAACAAACTCCAAACACTATTTCTTAGGATATACATTGACATTGTTCAGTTATTTGGATATTAAGGATTTTAACCTTCTCTCTTTGTAACCAACAACAGGTTTGAAGATAAAGAGTGAGCTTTGGACTAATGGCTAAAGGTCATGTGGTCTGATGAGTTTGGCCCTATGCCAGAGCGATGGGAGCATCAGGGTAAGAAAGGAAGCACATGAAGTGATGCGTCCGTCATGCATAGTGGCCACAGTACAAGCCTCTGGAAACAGTGTTAAAATGAAGTCAGCTGATGACCTGAATGTACTGAATGACCAGGTCATCACATCTATGCAGTTTTTTTTTTCCTGATGGCACAGACATACTTTAGGAAAAAGAGGCTCGGAGAGCACAGGGAATAACTTTCATTGTGACATATTGTGTAAATAATCAAAGCTAAATGTGGTCAAAAAATATGAGCGTGTCTGTGCACTTTTTTGACAATTTAATATCAGAACAATAATTTAATATAGACATCAAAATGTACAACATTAAAATGAAAATGAGTGCAATAACTAGATAAATCCCCACTGACATTCAGTTTATAGCAAACCAGCAAAAACAACAACCGCAACAAAAAGTTTAAAAACTGTGTGTGCATTCGAAACGGGTTCACTGGCAGTGTTAAAACTTGTTCTGTATCCAGCAACTAGAGGGCCTCAGAGACACTTGTCTTTACATTTTCGAGTCTGTTAAAATGCAAACGCTTCCATCAGCTTGGTTTGAAACCGCACTTCGTATTGAACACATATTTCTTACATCCAATCCCAGTCTCATTAGTTAAAATTAGTCACATTTTGTATGGCTGATAATGAGTCTGTAAAGCCCAATCTACTCCCAAAGCTCCCTCAGGGTGTTTCTGGAATTAGCATTCATCTCCACTGCCATGTTCCTGTTTATATTGGTTTTTGTTAAACATACTAAAAACTCTGTTCGTGTGTCTCAAACCAAGTGTCATTCTGGAAAATCAAAAAGTGTAACCAATAACTTCTCCAAAATGAGGACTGGCAAATACAGAAAATCGCATATGCCATCTCTAATAAGAAATTTAAGTGCAGAGTTCTAAAGTGTTTATTATGAATTCGCCGTTTCAGTGCACAGCCGAGTTTGCTCTGCGACAAGTGCTGTTTTCATGTCATTTTCTTTGGCGTTCGCATGATTTGATTTCGCTTGCATTAACATGTGTTTTTGTTTTGGTTTAAGTCCTGTCTCCATTCCTGTCCTGCCACAGATGTGTTAGCTGATTGTATCCTCCTGCTTTGTATTAGCTATGAAATAGTTTCTGTCTAATTTTACATTTTCTACAAGGCTTATCTCTTGTATTCCACTCTTTCCTCTTTTTGGCCCTCACTGCTGTTTGTTTGTAATTTTATGACTTTATGTAGAATTTCTATTTTCCATCTATCAAGCACACATTAGCTTATGCTACTCCCAAGCCATGTCCTTGTCAGGTTATCTATGCATCTATCATGTTGTCACTAATTTCCTATCACACACACACAATCATTCACTTAACACATCCAATGAGATTGATCTGAGTTATGACTAGGCCTGATCAGATTGCACCATGCCCTTACCAGGCACTTATACCTGCTTACTAAGCTGACATTGCATCCAATGGTTTGTATAAATACTGTAACATCCCCAATGCTTTTTATCATAAAGTGATGCTGTGACGAATTGGATGCAATATTCAGACATGTTAATAACCTCCTGCATGAAAACCATTAACATGGAATGGCAAGCACTAGATGCTTGGATGGATGGATGGATGGATGGATGAATGGATGGATGGATGGATGGATGGATAGATAGATAGATAGATAGATAGATAGATAGATAGATAGATAGATAGATAGATGGATAGATAGATAGATAGATAGATAGATAGATAGATAGATAGATAGATAGAGACACTTTATTGATCTATGAGGAAATTTCACTTCCAGAGAACATAATATAAACATAATCAATAATCAATAACTTAAACTCAATTGACATATAGTAGGAACAATGCAGTGCATCCTAATAACAAATCAGTCAAAACACCATGTAATCTTTCCCATCCATGCCGTGCTTGTAGTACATCAATGACGTTCCCAAGAGGTGTTAGGTAAATTCTTAACTGGTCAATGCCATTGTTACTAAATTCTTATTAGTTCTTTCCTTGTCTTTAAACAAATTTTATCTGTTCTGAAGGCGAGTTCTTAAGGCAAAAATTTGTCTTGCGATATACATTGTCCCATATGAAATAGTGTAAATGCAGATAATCTGTTTAAACCATCCAGAAAAACATACCAATAATACAAATCTTACCATTATAATCATATTTTTGCATATAAAAACTTTCACATAGCTTTTGAACGATTGCTAAAGGCAACATTTGTATCTTGGTCTGGCTCTTTCAAAACAGCTTTCGATGATGGATTATTTTTTCTTAATTCGTAAACTCACTTTGCTTGGCTTTCCACAATACAAACAAGTTTTGAATGGCTCCCGGGTGTCCTAGCAGGCAGTCGGTTTGGTTCTCTGGTTTGTATGCCAAAAATGCTTCGCATGTTGATGCAAATTTCTTGCAGAATTTAAATTCTTAAGGAAAAGATTTGTAAAGGAGAGTATTCCTATGTCAAGGTCTCTCTGCACAGTATATGCAACAAATAAAGCCTAATTGTTTTAAAACATTGTGTTGATTTACTACTATTTGGACACAAGCTTGGACAAAATTCAGGGACCGGTCACCCTTAACTGGATCACCCAGATGAGGGTGTTAAATGATCTAAGACCCAAAAACAATTTATAACCCAGGATTAATTACTGATAATCTGTCTAAGTCGACCAACCTGGTATTTACTAATTTTTTAATAGAAATGTAATAATACTATAATAACAAAAATTGCTTAAAATAGGGCAAAAAGTTTAAGAAATTTGTATTAATAGCTGCTACTTCTGAAACATCAAATGTTGCAACTTGGACTAATGATCAGTTCACACACAATCAACCTACAGTACAATGCATGTCTGTGGACTCTAGCAGAAACCCAGAGTACTTGGAGGAAACAGACTAAGCACAAGAAGAACATGTAAACTTCACATACTGTACATGGAATTTAAACCCCCAAACTTTTATATGTGAGGTGACAATGCTAACTTCTTAGTCACTATGCCAACTATAAATGTAAATAACAATAACAATATAATGTTAATGGTTTGTCTAACAAATTTAAACCATTTCTGAAATCACACCTGATATGGTTGTCTGCTTAATTATGTAAATATAAATGTAATGTAATTGTAGAATCACCCTATGACCTTGTTATTGGCATTAATTAAGAATAAATTTTAATTTATAGTAATAATCATTGAAAGGCGGCAGCATAAATCAGCAGCCAGTGCTTTTCCCTATCCTTTCGAATATTGTACTTTCGAATTTAACACGGCCCGTTTGCTTTGATTTAATTTTTATAGATGCAGCATCTGCAGAATCTTTTTATACACTGTGATTGGTAAACTAATAGTCTTTGTGAGCACTGATGAAAGCTTAGAGATTTGACTACTTATTGCTCTGCAATCAATAAAATCTTACATACATTAGCAGACATAAGTTCTAATAATTCACCCAGACATTTCTTTTTATTGAAATAATATGATTTATACAGCATCTGTAACATCCTCAGCTATTAAGGATGAAATGATTCATGGAAGGGATGATTTTAGCTTGAATTGCTAATCTGATGTGTCCGACTTCATAAGGACTGTCTAGACTGTGAAAGAAAGTGGCTTTATTGCTGTACTGTATGTTTGCAAGAATTCAGAGTCAAAGTACATAACACCTCTCTGCTCATATAGGAATTTGTGTGGTACATACTGTATACAGTAGTTGCTTTACACATTTGTATACTTTCCTGAGCAAAGTGTCTGAAAGTAAGGGCACTATTTCCTCAGAGCATCTCTAATATCATTTAAAGTGTATAAGCCATTAACTAATTGGCTAGATGCATTAAGACAGAAAATAACTTTTTTTTATTATTATTCATTAATTTCTTTTCTTTACTTGCTTTTGTACTTCCATCTCATATGCACACATATCTTGAACCATTCAGTTCCTTAGCTCATAACTTCACAGACTAATATTCCGGGCAGTGACGTGGTCTTCATAAGAAGCCAACTCCCACAGCAGGGTAAATTTGAACTGAGGCATACTTAGCTAATTACGATAATGAGTCGAGTCAGCAGCAGAAAGAAACAGCTGCTCGGTGTAATGTGTGTACAGGGTTTGTGTTAGCAGAGGAAGGGGAAAATAAATAAATAAATAAATAAATAAAACTTGGACAGCACTTTCATCTGCTGGGGACAAAAAGTGTTCCATCCATCCACCCAGGAACTTCTGTAGTCCAACTAGGGACCATGGAGTCCAATGGTGACCGTTGTATTTATTCCCATTCCCAAGAATTCTGGTCAACCTTCACATGCACATTTACACACTGTGAGCAATTTGGCATCGCCAATTAGCATGTCTTCCGGAGAACCCAGAAGAAAACCCACCAAGCACAGGGAGAACATGCAAACTTCATGTACAGAGAGCTAATGTGGGAAGTGAACCCAGAACCTGGAGGTGCAAGGTGAAAGTGCTAACCACTATACCACCATGCCTTTGGAAAAAAAGTTTTTTTAATAAATTTATTAATTTTTATTACTTAATGATAAAGGTGCTGTGGGGTCTGGCACCAAAATGTCCAATCAACCGTGCTGTAAGTTGCAAGGTGGGCCTTCATGAATGGGATTAGCTTGTCTGGTGCATTCCATGGATGCTCTGTTGGATTGCGATCTGGGGAATTTGGAGGCCGGGTCAACAACTTCCAATTCTTTCTCTTCCATACCCTATTTACAGCAAGCTGTGTTCTGGGTGTTCTAGTGCCTTTCTGTTATAGTCAGCATTAACCTTAGCAATTTGTGCTGCATTGCCTTTTCTATGGGATCAGACCTCTTCAAAGGCATATATAGTCCTTGGCTGCTCATAATCCTGTCACCAGTTTGTAATTGATAATCAGTGTTATTTAATTCATCTAAACATGCTGTTAATGTTATGGCTGATTTGTGTATGTGCTCTCTTTTTACATCATATAACACTTTTTTCTAAACCAGGATATTGGACAGAGATGTAAAATGGTTACCCTACTGTAAATGTCCCTATGGTACATTTTATCATTTTACCATTTTACCCTATGGTACATTTTAACAGTTACATTACTTGATAAAAAAAAAAAATCAGCAGATTAAATTTTCTGATGTGAAATGACAGAGAATGTGACAGGATATGAATTTCTTATTATAAATGATCTTGGTTTTTGTTTTTCTAAGTTTTAATCTGTGTTAGTTTAAATAGACCTTTCTAAAGTTGTCTAAGATTTTAAATAACATACAAATAAAAAAGCACTAAAGAGCTCAACTAAATTTGTTTCTGAACAGTAATTCTCTATAATCATAGCAGTAAAAGTGTGAGTTTAATATCCATCCTTAAAAAATAATTATATACTGTAGTTGATCAGGGTTTTTCTTTTTCATTTTTTATTGCTTTTTCATGTTCTTTAGGTGTAGTACAAGTGCCTATTTTCACTTTGAGTTAGTGTGAGTGCTACTTTTTGTGAAAAATGACTGATGTATTACTTAAATTTACAGCCTGGAAGTTTGATCCATTTTCCCCTTGGCGTGCTCAACAGTTCAGTTTCAAAAGTAAGTACAGTAATAGCAGGTTATCAAAATACGTCGTTAAATGCACACAGGCAAAACTAAAGTCAAATGATTGATAAAAGTAGAAATGAGTTCAATAGTGCAAACTTTAAGAAATGGAAGATAAAATGTGTTACTGCATGTTCCATGAAATGGAGTGAGGCAGATGTTGTGGGATATATAATGCTAATGCGTGACTGGCTTCAGAAGTGTACTACAAAAATTGCTTTGGTATTACTTACAGTAGCACTAAATATCATTTATCTCTAGGATCAAGTTTTACCCAGAAATATACAGTAGTGTCCAAAAGCCTATACAGTATTTACCTAGAGCTGAGCTTCAACTGACGTTAAACTTGGGAGTGTGTGGTTTTAATTAACATACTGTATCAATCAAAAACTGTATCAATCAAAAACTGAAAAACTCACAGATTCTAATGGGTAACAAATAAAAGGACTTAGTATAGTACAGTACATGAGTATTGAATAAAAGGTAAACACATTGTTGAGTTGTTTATGCTGGCTCAAAAGTCTGGATTATTTTGGGTACTTTAAACACATTGTTGGGTTTGGTAATGCTGGGTCAAATGAGATGTAGTTAGTCATTTGCAAATAAACACCTGGTTGGGTTATTTCTATTTAAAGTATTTCTAACAGACAATATTTGGTATATTGTAATCCTATAATACGGTTATGGTATAATATATCGCGGCTGTATGACGCATCCTGTACTCTGCGTTCCATTTGCAATATACCCGGTGTCCCCAAACCCTCAAGTGTACACTTCCAAGTCAAGTCAGTTCTTTGCGTTTTTGGAATTGAGACATGGCATGACAAACTTTCTGGACTGTTGTAGTTGTGGTAGGAGCAAGCTAATTTTCATTCCTTTTAAGTCGCACTTTGATATGGGTGTGTGGGGAGTTCATGTTTTGTATTCTGTGCCAGCAGTCGGCTATACTGTATTTTATCAGAAAGTGCACACAAAATAAAAAAAAAAACACAAATATTTTATAATATTAAAAATTTGGGGTATGTTTAATAGCAGTCTTAATATCTCTTCTGTTTCTGTCTGTTAAAAAAAATGGTTGTGTTATTTTCACCCAACAGTTGGTTTATTCTTTGTCCAAGTGGATTCTTCACTTCTGACTGGATCATACTCAGAGCACTTAGTATTTTATGGTAAGTTAATGTACATTTTTTAGTAAGTTGTAAAACATTTGCCAAATCAATGATGCGAATCACGAATATAAATCCCATACCGGATCAGTCGTGGCCCGGGTTAACAACGACCGCCAGTGGTGCTGTTGACCTACAGGGTGCTGGTGGAAATTGGGCTACTGTTGGTCGAAGAAGGAGAGGAGGAAGGCGTGTTCGAAGGATGCAGAGGATAGGGTTAGATGGAGGCAAATGATTCGCTGTGGCAACCCCTGAAAGGGAACAGCCGAAAGACAAAGAAGAAGTAGGAGCAAGCATATTTTATTGCTCAAATTAAATGCTTTGATATTATTCAGTTTTTTTTTTGTTATTCAAAAAATAAGAATGCGTCATCATTAAGTAGTAGTTTAAAACTAGCTTTTCTTCATCTTTATAAAAATACTTATTTTAAATTTATCACTTAAATATCGTATTCATCTAGGGTTTGTTAAGAATTTGAAAAGGGGTGTTTTGTATTAAGTCAAGATGGAGCGCTGTATCCTGTTATTTCTCAAACGTTAAATAGTGAGATAAATTAGCCAGAAATATACACTAAATTCATGTTCACATTATGTATTTTTGTGTATTGACAAGTGAAAAAAATATATTGCATTAAATACATATGTAGCTGCATGGCCTTAACAAAAAGGCTTGATGTAAATGCTAATGTAAATGGGAATGATATTTGCAAATTATGGAGATGTCTGGAGCATTTGTGCCACATTTTGTGCCTTGGGAATGAGACAAGAGTGACCTGACAGACCTTTCCTATTGTTGGAGACAGTGCTATTGATAAAGACTCTTTGGTGAAGACTGTTGATGTTTGCTTTAAAGGTTTTTGTCTTTGATGTTACTGTAACTACACAAAGCAGTGTCTTCTCACTTGCGAGTTTCTCCAGCATACTGTAGATCATATTGATGGACACCAGTACTCATCTGTTAAATGTTTGAAGACAAAAGTTGTTGCAACCTCACATAATCAAGAATATTTTAAAATGTTTTATCCTTTTTGTTTTTAATGTCATTTTGAAGGAAATTAAATAGAAATAGTTAAATTATGTGGACATTATAAGATTTGTATTGCAAACTTTTATATAAAAAGTGTTTAAACATTGTATTAAGTGCAGAAAAATGCAATTCAAATCAGATTTACAGGGGCCTCTTGTTTTTATTGTTTTACAGAGAGTTTATGTTTCATTTATTTTATTTTTAACAAGTGGTCACCTTGGGATTATATGGTTTTGTCAAAATTGAGTTATTCACATTTTTTTTCTGTGACAATCTATTAACATTATGTGAAGTTGTGTACATTTTGGGGTCTTTTTTGTAAAAAAATAAATAAATAAATAAATAAATAAATTAGAATGTGTCAACCCAGCAAGAGTGTCAATTTTACCCACCGGTTGGGTGAGATGAACAAATCAGATTTCTGAGTTAAATCGTTAAACCCAGCATTAGGGTAAAAAAAAAAAAAAAACAGCGCGTGTTCTGTCCATTAGTGACCCAGCAGCTGGGTTAAGGTTAGGTTGTTTTTTAACCATCAGTTTAAGAGAGTACCTTAATTTCAGTTACCTACATTGGCTAAATAACAAATACCTCATGTGATGACATTTTGTTATGATGCTTTGCTATTATTTACTGTTAAAAATAAGTACAGTACCACCTATTTTGTTTTTTACACTTCAAAAATATTATTTGCCCTTTAATACATAGAAATGCAAATATTAAAAACATTTCAATTTTTTCTAGATATTTGTCTATAAAAATCAAAAACTTGTCAAGCTTGTCAAATTATATTTGTCAAGTGTACATTACTGCACAGTGAAATATCCCATATCATAGCTGGGGTCAGAGCGCAGGGTGAGCTATAATATGGCGTCCTATGCCATCTTAGCTACCACTGCCCAAAAGGCCTGCAATGCAACATAATCATCATGGCTTAGAGCTGTTAGGTCATTCATGTGGGTTGAAAGAAGTAAGTACTGTATATATAGTAAGTAATACCGTATATTATAAGGTCTTAAAATAATAATATAATTTATACATGTATAACTTTGTAGTAGTAAAATTGAAAAAATGCTTTACTTTAAAATACATACCTAGCTAATTTGCATTTTAAATAGGCAATTAAGACTTCTGTTCAGCATATATGTGATCAAATCAAGAATTGAGTCACATTTTGTGTGATTTGATCTATGCATATTTTCAGATTTCTGGTTTAGTAGGTTCAATTTAATACCAAGTTTATTACTGTTTCATGTCCAGTTGCTGCACGGAAACTCTTCTTCAGAAACTCCTATTTTTTAATATTTAAATGAGAACTCTCTAAGAGTAAGAGAGTAAATCCTTAGCCACATTTTGACACTAGAAATTCCTCACTACTCCTAAAGATAATTTCTACAGCAGCATGGTTTCTCCACCAGTCATTCACTTTGGCCAGGCAGCCCTTCTTCCATTTATGTATGATGGCCACTGTGCTCGTCTGGACCTTCAATGACGCAGAAATTTTTCTGTACCCTTCCCCAGACCTGTACCTTAATACAATCCTTTCTCGAAGGTCTACAGACAATTCCTTAGCCATCATAGCTTGGTTTATGCGACCTTATATAGACAGGTGTGTGTCTTTCTAAATTATGCCATTCAACTGAATTTACCACTAGTGTCCTCCAATTGAGTTGTGGAAACATCTCAGGGATGATCAGTGGAAACAGAGTGCACCTGAGCTTAATTTTGAGTGTCATGGGAAAGGTTGTGAATACTTACTGTATGTAGATGTGATTTCTTTCAGTTTTTATTTTTAACACATTTGCAAAGATTTTAAACAAACTTCTTGCACATTGTCATTATGGGGAATTGTTTGTAAAATTTTGTGAAAAATAATGAATTTTATCCATTTTGAAATATGGCAGTAACATAGCAAAATGTGAAAAAAGGAAGAAAAATATGTGGAACTGTGGGAGGAAACTGGAGTACCTGGAGGAAACTAACCAGGCATGCAAAGAATACGAAAATTGTGCTCAAAATTCATATATCTAATATATTTTATTAACAACAACAACAAAAAAAATTGGTTAAACCTGTTATCTACAGTAAGCCTGTTATGGCTTTTAGCACAGTGGCAAATGAATTGATTGGTTAGATAAAATAGATGGGGGAAATAGAACAAAAAGACAGGAAGAATAAAAGAAATAGGTAAAAAACAAAAAGGCTGGTGTGGTCAACTTTGCATGTTTAAAAATATCACACACTGTGCATATGGTATGTACAGTAAAGCTTTGTCTATATCTAATTTTTTACATTTTTTTTTCATTTCATTTTTATTCTTGTCTTAGTCCTGTTGCTATTGCTAATTACAGTACCCATTTCGGATCTACCCTGTTTGTTTGATAACGACTCCACTACTTACAGTACAACGTCTGCCAGAATTTTGAATTAAGCTATGGACTGTGACTGTGATTTTTAGAAGAATCCTAATAAGAGTCTACACCTGTCTGCCTCCCAGTTGTTGCAGATATGATGTTGAACTAAGCAGACGCTGCATTATGTTGGAATCATGAGAATAAGGCCCATTTGCCAGATGACGAAAGCCTTTATTACCCGAAGGAGCAGAATGATGGTGAAACATAAACCCAGCTCTGAACAGAACAGATGGATGCTTGGTGACTGTAAACCCCAAAATGTCTGTGTACACTGTTTTATCAGTGACTTATGAAAGCTATATTTCAAAGCAAGCAGAACGTTAGCTAAATAATATGGTAATGAGGCACAGCCAACAAACTACAAATCAAATTTAAATCAGCGATTGTTTGGGGAAGATACGGCCCATTTGGAGGAAGACAAGATGCTAAACCTGGATCCAGCAGGATAATGATTGTCGAGTTATCTGGGAATTTGCATATCAGCTTCTGCTTCAAACTCGAAAAAGGCCATAGCCAACTACAAGCGACACAAGGATCAACTCTGGAATCACTTTTAATTCTTGTGTCTGACAGCATTGCAGGTTACACAACAATTGTTCAAAGTGGATTCAACTAAGTGGTCGATAACCTTAAATGAAAAAAAAAAAAACACAAAAATGTTACATCGCTATTTCTGATAAGTAATAAGTAAATCATTACTTCGAATGAATAATAGGTCAATCACTACTTTTAATAAATATTAGTTAAATAAAATATAACCAAATACAACAAAATTATTTAACTAAGATTAACACATACTATTCCATAAACCATTTAGCGATCATGTAAAGCACATTATATTACATTCTTTGTAAATACATGGAAACACTTCAATACTGCAACAATCATAACATAACAAGTTACTCTTTCTCTCTTGTATTGAGTACAGTAGCAATTTAATCAAATATTAAGTAACTCAGATTCAAGTGATCAGTCCTTCGTATAAGTAAAGTGCGGTGTTATCACACCATCAGTGTCCCTGAGATGACCAGCAGCCGATGCGCTTCCCTGTCTCACATGTTACTGACTGCAGTCTCTCACACGCAGGGTTTATACACAGACCCTATACTGTTACATCATAGATACAGTACATCATAGCAGTTCTCTGTCACAGATGGTGCTTGTATGTTGAGTCTGTCAATTTGCTCCATTAATGACTGTGAGGTGATGCATACTGTGATGTCATACTCTAATCATGTCACAGTTGTTCCTTGTCAAATGACTTCAGCTCCATCATTTCACATATTTTAGCTTTACAAAATACATATGCTCGGCTTTGCCTGCTCATCATTTCCTGAAATTTACACCTGATGGAGTCTTTTTTGCAAATATTTGGACTTTGGAAATGATCTTACAAAACTTTAAGCAAAATTACAAGAATACTGTATATGTACTGTATACATATCTCAGTGGTTAGGACAACCTGGATTATATTTTTTTAGCAAGATTTTTCATGTGTATTCCAAAGGCAAAAAAAAAAAGAAATGTACAGTATTGATTAAGTCAAAATCAGGTGTTAGTTATAAAGTCAATTAAGTGACAATTTATTTACATTCATGCATAGCAAAACGACTTTGTTTTGTTTTGTTGCAAAGATGTTCTTGTAGTGGAAAACTTATTGACACTGGAGATTCCTTTTATAACAGCTTCTACAGCCAAAGATCAGCCATACCATTGGAACTGCACAAAAATAATGTGAATAATGTGATTGCTTGTCTTTTTCTTGGTGATATCTGTCAAAGGGTGGGAGATGTTGAACCAGTAAGAAAGAGGTGCAGATGATGACAGATGATCAAGCCGGTAATTAGTCTACTGGTGATACTGAGTGGTTGAAAAAGACGAGAGGGGAAATGAGGTTGCTGCAGAGGTTGTTACATAAACAATCTTTTTTTTTTAATTGTATTTTTAGACAATTTGTAGCCAGTCAAAGTGAAACATTGGTTTTCATTTTTTTTCAATTTTATCTACATAATAATTTTTTCATTTAAATACTTTTTTTTATTTAATATGAAAAAAATACAGTAAGGGGTAGCTCAAGACTAGTTTACAATGATATTGTGTTTCTCATCCAAATGTGATTTCAATGCCCATCATTAATTTAATTTAAATACATTTCTTATTACTTAACTGAATTGAAAACGTTCAGCATGAGAAAATCACAAACCATAGTATTATGGTAAATTAATTACATTACACAATGGTGCGCCTGTCACAGAACACCAGTAAGCTGGGTTTGATCCTCAGTTAAAGTACATGCTTTAAAAAGAAATAGTTAATTGTTAATGTAACTAAGTTTCATTACATTGAAAGAATTTTTGCTATTTTCATGAATTTATTTATTCATTAATTAATTCATCTTATACTGTATATCGCTTATTCTGTACAGGGTCACAGAGGATATCGCTTATCTCAGAGGACTTAAGGCAGGACACAGCCTAGACTGGGTGCTAATTTATTGCAGGACGCTTTTTCACACACACACATGCACACAAACACACCATGCAATTTTGGAACACCGATTAGCCTAATCCGGAAGAAAACCCACCAAGCATGGGTAAAACATGCAAACTCCATCCACACAAAAGAAAATCAAACCCTCGACTCTAAAGGTGCAAGGCCGTAGTGCTAGACATAGTGTTTTTTGTTAAACAAAGTAAACAGTGTGGGATTAAACTTTGCAGATCACCTACAACACAAGTATTTTTAAATGAAATGTTACTAAAGAGAACATGGTGAACAAGTGAAACTTCTATCATGAGCATAATTTGTTCTGGAAGCGGGCTCGTTTTTCAAAACACTCGTACATCAAAAGCGAAAACTCAGATTATTTATTCCACAGCCCCCAAAAATAAATACATAAAAATTATTAACCCAAAATATAAAGTAAAAATAAAACCAATTAACCTGCATATAAGAAATAAATCTCAATAGATAAGTGCTTTCATTTGTGCACGCAGGCGCTGTGTGTGTGTGTGTGTGTGTGTGCATGTGTGTGTGTGAAGCTAAAGTAAGGTGGCCTTCCCCCTCTCCTCGTCTTACACAGTTACCCTTCCTCCCCTCTTTTCACACACGTGTGCACACAAAGGAAACACTGTTTAATCAGAAAAATAAACAAGAAATCTCACTTGATTGAGCGACACACTAACGGAATCACTGCTGTAAAGTAAAGATAAAAAAATTAGCTTGCACTTTACCTTCGCAAGGTTATTTAGGGGTCAGTGTGTGTGTGTGTGTGTGTGTGTGTGTGTGTGTCCAATGACACCGTGTGCAGGTTGATACAGAGAGAGAGAAAATGGATCTTTAACCTCTCTAATGAGACTTGCTTTTGCTTTACACGCACTGTACACAAACACATACAGACACAAAATAAAATATGTTTTACACACACACACAAACACACATGGTAACAGTGTTATAGTAAAAAGTACACATGTGCACGGATGTTGATTATCCCAGTGAGAGACGCACTAAGCCCCAGCAGGGAAGACGATTACTCACAAAACCGTTGGCTCAGTTGTGATCACATAACGCTAGGCATCAAAACAAGAAGCGCATGCGTGATACATAATACTCGGTACTCGTAAACCAAGACTTCATTCCAAGTCAAAATTTATAAAAAATCTTTGCTTGTCTTGCAAAACACTCGCGAACCGTGTTACTCGCAATCCAAGGTTCCACTGTAACTATAAATCACTATAAATATTTTTTTGATTTGTCTTGTAGGTCTTGAAGTCTTAAAGTTATTACGCATTTATTGTGAACCAAGGGAATTCCTTGACTAGGGAAAGTGACACTTGTTTAAATTTTACCCAAATGCATTCTAGGATTTGGATTAGTTCATAAAATAGTGCAGAGTGAAAACAGATGTTTTAACACTAACAAGTTACATAAATTTGATGATTTTTGTAAACAATCAAACAAGTTAATTCTTTCTTGTGCTTCTATTTGCCTGACTGTGCAAATTCATAATATCAGATAAGACAAAAGTGTTGTTTAAAAAAAAAAAAAAAAAAGTCACCTGTAACAGCTCACTAAGACAAGAAAGGACAAATCTTGATGACATTTGCAGACAGAATTATTATAGATCCTTACATGCCAGGTGTCAGTGGTTGGCATTCTTGTGTGCGCTGCACGGTTCCTCTGCGGTAAACTGACTTCAAAGAGTCAGTTGAAGTGTGTGCACTCACACCGAGTGCACACACTTGCACACTGCGCACAGCTGGACAGCGCTGGGGAAATAACCACCTTAAAAAAAGGACAACTTCACTCTATAATGTCATCTCTCTCTCTCTCTCTCTCTCTCTCTCTCTCTCATTGGTAGTGTTATCACACTGCTGGTGGTTACCATGTAGATACTGTGTGTAATAAAATGCACTATATATAAAATGCACATAAATAATGTTCATATCATATTTATATTGCGAATGACTACTACTACTACTAATAATTATAATAATAATAATAATAATAATAATAATAATAATAATATATCCATATACACTTTTATATATTATATACAGCATATAATTACAATATCTTGTTTAGGATTTTGGTCATAAACCTGAAATAGAAATACTCCCTGAACATAAGGCTAATTTAGAGCGTGCCCTGTTATTATTGCTGTAGTTTAGCACTGCTGGAGCGCTTTACTGCAGTCGTGATAAACAATAATATACAAATCACAGAATAAAGCTATAACTAATGACAGAAGAAAAATAAGTAAACATTCTACACTATGCACTACTAAACATTCTGCAACATTTATGACACACTAAGCAAGCTTATAAACATGTCGATGCATTGACTTAGTCACAGGTTTCTGGTCAGAATTAGACACTGTAGCAACTACAGTGGGCTTCGAGCCACCTCAGGCAGGCTCGTCAGTAAATATACAAGATTCCTAAAGAACATATATAAGAACTGAATGCTAGTAATTCAGTATGCATATAAAACGAGGTGCCATACTGTACCTCGTTGTCCTTCTGAAGAGAAATAGAGAAGATTTTGCAAAAACTAACAGTTCATAATTCATAACTGCTCATAATTATATTATAATAATATTAACCACTATGTCTGCAAGGGTGTGGTTCAGCGTCACCTACAGACGGAAAGATGCAGGTGACTGTAACCTGTGCAAGAGTGTTTGTTTGTCTGTGTGTGTGTGTGTAGACTGCTAAATAGCAGAACACAGCAGAGAATAAAAAGTCATTAGACTCACCAAGCCTGCTTTCAGCCCTTTATTTCCCGAACATCCCCAGAAGTGTTACAAATATTTTGTAAAGCGAGGATTTTGTGTAGTCCAGTGTTCTGGAGAAACAGACATTATGCCAAGAGTCCAGTAGGATAGCTTTAGATAAATGAAATTGTGTTTTGAGCCAAGGCACGGTAAAATCTGTGATTTTCCGCAACTAAGTCACATGGATTCCCTCAGTGTTGAATGACTACATTGGCTATTGGGTCATGTACTGTGCTAATTTGAATTTAAATTACAAAGATTGGAACCACTTATTAAAAACATGTAAAGTTTGAAAAATTTGCTCACAACTGTACATGTACTGTATGTACATGTTTACTATGAAACCAATGTTCTATTCACCAATGACTTTGTAAAAGACAAATCTTATTATTTTTTTTTTTTTATGCTACCTGAAAAACATTTTTTTTTTCTTGCTGAATTGGACAGGCATTTTAATCATTGGACAGCAGTAATATTTGGCAGCACAAGCTAAATACAGTTATCTTCAGTAATGCATTTGGTTTAGTGGCCATCCAAGAGTGCTTGTATTTAGTATAACTACAATACATTTATTTTTCACTGTGTGTTTCACACCACTTTGTAGTTTTAAATGGCTCCTACTGTACAGAGGCAAACAAAATGTAAACATTAAAGCAGGTATTAAGTCACAATTTTTGTGATTAGAAATATGAACATTTTCAGATTACTGGAGCACCTTAGAAATCTCTTTTAAAGTCTTGTTTTGAAAATATATTTAAAAAAAAATCTGTAATATACTAATAGTGAGGGAATCCTCAGCCTCATTTTGACACCAGGATTTCACTGCTACCCCTAAAAATAGCTTTATGAGTTTCACAATTTATCAGCATAAATTATTGTAAAAATGTGCATGTTTGTTTTTCTATCACCAGCTTGGATAGTATTCATTAAAATGCTTTAATTATTAGTAAAATAAGATATTTAATTTTTTTCTCCAAATTTCCCTGATTTAATACATTTTATCTACTGCACTCTGATCTGTGAGACATGATACGAATAATATAATATATGCATAATATAAAATGTTACAAAGTTTCAGGAATTTCTTCTTAATGTAAACAAAATGAAGGTAATCAGATAAAGGTAAAATATTTACCTCCAAATTAGCTGAAAACAGCTTTAACTGGAATCTACAAGTCAACTTGAACTTAAAAATGTACAAAATATTTGCCCATAGTGTCTCTGAAATTTCACATTCTTGATATTAATTTTCTGTTTGTAGACCTGTTGTATAAGGGCAATATGACCGTTAAAATTATACAGTTATACTTAATCTCAATTGGAAATATTGTACAGTATATTGTGTAATTGTTGTGCTTGTGCTGTGCGATGAGTTGGCACCACATTCAGGTGCTCTACATTTACTCAGACATTCTCCAGGCAGTCTGTGACGCCACACAGGATAATGCTATAGATAATGGGTGAATAGATACTGTGGAATTATACAACAGATAGTTTTAGTCCACTTATTTAATTATTATCCACATTGAACATAATTTTCATATTTAGTATAACCATACTCTTGCTCATGTCATATCATTTAAAATAATCATCTATTAATAGTAAAGATGCATTTATATACTATATAGACACATTCCACGAGAGGCTATAGAGTCATTTTAATTATCGTCTGTGTCTAATCAAATTGCATATTTATAGACTGAATAAAAGAAACAGACAAACCCTTGAGCTTTTTAGCTCTGAAAATGTGATGAAGGTCAGGGTTAACCAAATCTCTTATGCAGTCAGCACAGAAACCTTGAGAAATTCCTTTCTGCTGAGCCATGTAATTAAAATTCAATTTCTTCTATTATAATATTTTATAGATAACTGCAGAATATTGCATGAAGCCATTCATATTGACTTTAACCTTTAAAAAAGCCATGCTGAGGGGACAGTATAGCTAAAATACATTATGTAATTGAATTTTTCGAGCTGTTCACTCCTAGTGGGGGTTGCCATAGCTTGTATAGCATTTATTTGTGTATTGATTTTGCATCAATGAAAAAGACTTTAGGGATTTTGTTTTGGAAGTGATATTTAAAATATTGCTGCTGAGCATCATTCCAAATGTTCTGTTTTTGTTTTCTTAAATATTAACCACAGCTTTAAACACGATTTATTCATCTTCTCAGAGGTTATTTAAATTCGGCTGATATCTTCACTGCCCATCACCCCTTCATGCCCCCATAAATACATGGCCACCAATGGGAAATTTTCTATTCGCACTCCTTTAATATTTAATCAAGACAACAGAGTCTCAAATGAAATTAGTGAGCGTGCGTGCTAGATCATATTGTCAGATCCGCCGCCTCGTCCTGTGTTTCGCTATCAATTACAACTTTGACTTTAAACTAACTCATTTGTGCTGGATTGCCAATTTGATTTGGGGGACTCACTCACTTGATTTCCCTCTGCCATTAATTTAATTTGGGTGGCCCCGTTCAGCACATTGTGAGCCACCTGTTTCCCAAAGCTCATCTCAGCACTTTGGTGTTCGGTATTCCATCTTTCTTTCTTTTTTTTTTTTCAGCAATCTCCTTGGGCATTGTCAGATTCTGGGTGGTCATGCTTTGTTATAATAAAATCTTCTGTTGGTGTGTATGTAGTTGACCTCATCCACAATCTATAGGAATCCATTTTAATTATTGTTATTTTTATTATTGTATTGTGTCTAATGTCCTTAATTGTTTTTGTCATAATCAGCCATATCCTATTTCTTTAAGGCATGCCTTATTTTGGTCAAAAGAAAACCTAGTGTAGTTTTAGTCATCAAGAATACATTCTAGATTTTTAAACAATAACATTTATTTAGATTTTTTAAAATAAAAATAAAAAATTTTGTCTTTATTTCACTCATCTTACACAAGATTTCCCCCCCGATTTTCTCCCTAATTTAGTCGTGTCCAATTCCTCCCCATCACTAGGGGGCTCCCACATTAAGGCTACTACTACCACTCAGTCCTGAGGGCCAAAGACTATCACGTGTTTCCTCCGAACCACGTGACGCCAGCCGACCGCACCATTGCCCACTTACCCACAGTTGGGGGCGGCGTAACACACTTGCAGGACATCCCTTCCACTCCTACCACTTGCGCAAGCTCACAGATGCCCCTGATTGGCTGTAAAGCTGTGATTAATGTGGGAGCACCAAGTACCTCTCATCACTCCCCTGTGAGAGAGCTCGGCCTATCAGCTCTCTCTAGACCTCCCGCTGCGAGAGGTTACAGGATCACCCAGGAATCGAACTCGTGATCTCGAGCCATAACATTCAAACTCAAAACTTAAACCCAACATTATGTAGGGTTTCCTTGGCCACTGGAGATGTTCTGGTCACAAGAGTGGAGCGGTGTGTTTTGGTCTTTAGCCATGGACCCTCTGGTTGCTGTGGGTTGTGGAGTGGGGCCTTGTGGATAAGACTTGTTGGTCCAATACATTCAATGGATGCTTATATTAACATCTAAGATTAACAACTTGTGTTGCACTGGGTGTTCTAATACATTTCTATCATGGCAAGCACAGCTTTTGGGTTTTTGGGTATGGACTGGATAGGCTGGTCTTTGGTCTGCACAGGCAATATGAATTTAAAGCAATATTAGACAAGAGGAAGTGCTGTTGTACTGGATATAAGCATGGTGTAATACATGGTTGTAAAACCACTGTTATGTGGAGTGATACAGTGGGACAAAAAGTATTTAGTCAGCCACCAATTGTGCAACTTCTCCCACTTAAAAAGATGAGAGAGGCTTGTGATTTTTATAATAGGTATACCTCAACTATAAGAGAAAAAATTAAAATAAAAAATTCTAGAAAATTACAATGTAGGATTTTTAAAGAATTTATTTGCAAATTATGGTATTTGGTCACCTACAAACAAGCAAGATTTCTGGCTCACACAGACCTGGGCCCGGTTTCTCGATAATGCACACTCTTAGCGCGCTAAGAAGACTCTTAAGATATATCTTACGTAAAGTGATTACTTTTCTAAGTGTATTTCTTGAACTGTCCCTTAGGAGTCTTCTTAAGTTGCTGCCTCTTACGTCCAACATTACAAGGCGCTGTCTACAGTGAAGGTCCTGAATTAGCTGACATCGATTGCTCAGGAATCGTTTTTGATTCCTTTTGCATGACAGCGTTAAGAAAGACGGCACTTTCTATGCAAATTAAACATTGCACTAAATTCTTCCAATAACATTTATTTTGACATGGGTTAACTTATCAATAGCATGCCATAATAGACAAATATATAAACTTAATCACCAAATTGTCGCTAATATTTTCATGTAACCTGTAGTGGCGGTGAAACAAACTGGGTATACAATCATTGTTGATTGACAAACAGCTGACAGCTTCAGAAACAATGTGAACCATGTCAGTGGTTGGGGTTGTATAGTGCACTTATGAAATGAATACGATGAGATGCCAGAGTAGAGGTTCAATACCCCTATCTCACCTATGCGGTTTCGCGCATGGGGCCGTAAGTACAGTTTATCATGATTTAGCGCAAGTTTTTGTCATGTTTAATTTTAAATTTTCACGGAAAGATGAACGCGTAACGCAAAAAACCCGCGGTGAATTATGATGAAAAATGTACATGAACCACAAGGCTCCAACTTTTTATAGTTGCGTTAGTTCTGCGCATATATGAAAACATGATCACCAAAATGATTTTATGTGACAAAAATATAGTTCAAAGTTTGTTTAATGCATTTTTTAATGAATTGTAAAACCATTTATTATTATTTTTATTTATTTATTTTTTTTTTTTTTATGTGGTCAGCATTGCGGGCCGCATTTGAATTTGTGATGGCCCACAGGTTGAGAACCACTCAACATCACGCTGTTTTTACTGCCAAATTGTTTGCCACCTGTTTAATATTAAAAGTTATTGCTAATTTTAATGCATTAGTCACATTATGAAATAGGATAATTAAAAGTCACTCTATTAGTTCTGATATCAAATAAAATAAAATTCTTAAACAGGCCTACTGTATATTTCATCATTAATACGACTTTGATAACGTGTCATAATATGCTTGCATACACTGCTGATTTATAAAGACTGTTGTCAGTGGCGGCGACTAGCGTCTGGAGCTGAAACTACGCTAAAAGTGAGTTAAGGTTGGTCCAGACCAACCTTACGAACATGTGACTTACCTAAGAGATACTTAGCATACGAACGTTTTGGGAAATGCACCATAATGTTTAGAGAAAGGTTAAGGTACAACTTAAGAACTACTTAGCAATAAGAAGTTTTCGAGAAACTGGGCCCTAGATCTTCATCTTTAAGAGACTTCTCTGTCCTTCATTCATTAACTGTATTAATGGCATCTGTTATTAGTATAAAAAGACACCTGTCCATAACCTCAAACAGTTACACTCCAAATGCCACTATGGCCAAGATCAAAGAGCTGTCAAAGGACACCAGAAACAAAATTGTGGACCTACAACTGGCTGGGAAGACTAAATCTGCAATAGGTAAGCAGCTTGGTGTGAAGAAATCAACTGTGAAAGCAATTATTAGAAAATGGAAGACACACAGTACAAGACCACTAATAGTATCCCTCGATCTGGGGCTCCACGCAAGATCTCACATCATGGGGTCAAAAAGATCAAAAAAACTTTGAGCAAAATTCCCAAAACCACACCGGGGGTCCTAGTGAATGACCTGCACAGAGCTGGGACCAAAGTAACAAAGGCTATCATCAGTAACACACTGCACCGCCAGGGGTTCAAATCCTGCAGTTCCAGACGTGTTCCCCTGCTTAAGCCAGTACCTGCCCAGGCCCATGTGAAGTTTGCTAAAGAGCATTTGAATGATCTAGAAGAGGATTGGGAGAATGTCATATGGTCAGATGAAACCAAAATAAAACTTTGTGTTTGGAGGAAAAAGAATTCTGAGTTGCATTCAAAGAACACCATACCTACTGTGAAGCATGGGGTTGATCATGCTTTAGGGCTGTTTTTCTGCAAAGGGATCAGGACGACTGATCCGCATAATGGAAAGAATGAATGAGGCCATGTATCTTAAGATTTTGAGTGAAAACCTCCTTCCATCAGCAAAGGCAATGAAAATGAAACGTGACAATGAAAACGATTCCAAACACACTGCCCAGGCAACAATGGAGTGGCTTTGTAAGATGTACTGTATTTCAAGGTTCTGGAGTGGCCTAGCCAGTCTCCAGATCTCAACCCCCATAGAAAATCTTTAGAGGGAGTTGAAAGTCCATGTTGCCCAGCAACAGCCCCAAAACATCACTGCTCTAGGAGATCTGCATGGAGGAATGGGCCAAAATACCAGGAACAGTGTGTGAAAAACTTGTGAAGACTTACAGAAAATGTTTGACCAACTGTAATTGCCAACAAAGAAGATATAACAAGGTATTGAGATAAAATTTCATTATTGACCAAATACTTATTTTCCACCATAATTTGCAAATAAATTATTTAAAACATTATACAATGTAAATTTCTGGATTTTTTAATTTTTTTCTCTTAGTTGAGGTATACCTATGATGAAAATTACAGGCCTCTCTTAACTTTATAAGCGGGAGAACTTGCACAATTGGTGGTTAACAACATACTTCTTTGCCCCACTGTACAGTACATACAGATTAACATCACAGTGCTGTTATACTTTATAAAACAGTGGCAACTTGGTCGGTTGTGGGGTTTGAACCTGGGACCTCCCAAACCATAGTCCAATGCCTTAACCATTGAACTACCCCTGAGCACTGTTAGTGTTGTAGCTGATTGGTGTACACATGTAGCCATGCATTAAGAATGCAACAAGCACAGAAGGCAGAAACTGTCTGGTGTAATGATTGGGGGAATATATCCACACATCGGACATGTTCATTTTACGTATATTTATTTCACATTTAATTTCGAACAAACTGGTAACTCAGACTCTTTTTGGTCCAACAAACAACAGACCAACAATCATACACTAGACTCCACAGATCAGTGATAAACAATAGACAACAACCATGATAAAGTACATTGTGAGAAAACAGTGTATGTTTCTTGCGATACTTGGACAGAAAAGAGAGAATTATAACCAGAATAATCTCTGGCCATCACTCAAGACTTTGTTATGCTTGAGTAAAGCATTATTTCTAATGCAATTCTTGCTCTGACACAGTGACCACTTGTAAGTTCCTTGTTTTAAACTGAAGACCTGTTCCATTAAGGCTTGTCAACCTGGAAATCTAATGCCAGATGTTTCAAATGTGGAAACACAGTTGAGTTCAGAGCAGACCACAAATCCATGCCATATTCCTCAGTGTTAGCATCGGAGAACCCTTCTTTTCCTTGATGGATCTAAGCTGCTTTGGCAGACATGTTCTTTCCATGTTCTTCTTCCTCATTAGCCAACTCCACTTGTAGTGGCATAGTGTAAAGAATGTATTCTTCAGCTTTTCTTAAAAATTCTAAATGTCCTCATCATTATTTTTAATAATGGCCTTTGCTGATTCGCTGTGGGCAACAAAGCATGTAACTACAGCAAGAGGAGAGAGCATTTTTCCTGTTACATTAAGAAAACAGCCAAAATGTTAATCCATGTTTGCACTAATCTTCTGTGCTAGTGTAGCTATGTCCCTGTAGCTCTTGGCATGAGCTAGGGAAAAGTCAGACAGATGGCTCTTAAAGGATTTTACTGCAGGCACAAGGGATAGACGATTTGTGACATTTTCAAGCACCTTTGTGTGTTCTGCAAATGGAAGGAGCAAGTCTCTAAGAATGACCATCTTTTGCTACTCAAGGGGGTGAAAACGGTCCCAACCCATGGTGCAAGTTACTGCTGTATGCTAGTCCTTTATTTTGACTAAATAAGCCATCATAAAACAGAAACTGGATAAGGAGTCTACATAGTTGCTGCAACCACTCTGCAGGAACAGTTGATTTGCAAAACTGCTTTACCAGGTACATCGATTTTCTTATTTGCATTTATTTTTTCAATCATATGACCACAAGCTGAAGGGTCTGCCCCATACAGGTGTTTCTCTCCTAGGTGCTGGAACATTGAACACAAAACACACTTACTTATCTTTAGGTAAACACTGCACAGGCATTGGACAATGAAACTGAAAGACTGGCTAATTTAGTGTGAAAGGTTTAATGGGGAAATTTGACCAGCCTTGCGGCCAATCTTCATTGACTGCACATTCCGCCAGAGTAATAGCACAGTTCTTCTTAAAATATTGCAATGCACACAACATTATGGGTAACATATCAGGGTTAAAAAAAACACATATTGTTGGTGCCATCTCGCTGCGCACATGTGACCAAGACAGCAAGTCTTTGTGATGTATCAAGAGCCACGGTATCCAGGTTAATATTAGCATACCACCAAGAAGGACACACCATATCCAACAGGAGTAACTGTGGACGCAAGAGGAAGCTGTCTGAAAGGGATGTCCGGGTGCTAACCTGGATTGTGTCCAAAAAACATCAAACCACAGCTGCCCAACTCACTGCAGAATTGAACGTGCACCTCAACTCATCGGGAGCTCCACAGGATCAATGTACAAAGCCAGTGCTGCTATAGCCAAAGCTTTGGTCACTCGCGCCAATGCCAAACGTTGGTTTCAATGGGGTAAAAAGTAAAAATCTTGGGCTGTGGACAATGTGACATAATGGTTCAAAGATTGTATCCTGAAGGCGGTGCCGCGTATCAGGATGACAATGCACCAACACACACAACAAGACTGTATTCACGTAGTGACATGGCCACTATTCTACAGTACAAAAAGATTGGCTCAAAATCCCTCTGGCCACTGGGCAGGACTTGTATCTGTCGTACCCATTTGCTCAGTTTAATTATTGTATGTATTGAAATAACAAGTTGTGACTGCAAGAAAATAGGCTGTGAGCTCCATATGTCCAAGTTATTCCCAGTCTCTGTTTACATTTTACCTTTTCAGTAAGGTACATTTTGTCCATTGGGTTTATACTTATCTTTTTTATTTATTAATTTATTTATTATTGTTAATAATAATAATAATAATAATAATAATAATGTCATGCACTAACCTGAGTAGACCAGAAGATGTAGCTTTAGTGGTTAGCCCTTTGTAGCGTGGATGGTAAACCCAAACGCGGAAGTAAGCAAGTAGGCAGGATAACCACGCGATTTAGTCTAAGGACTCTAAGAAGGGGAGCAAGGGAAAAACACAAATTTAACCCACGTCCTATGAACACACACTTGAAAACAGAAAGTAAACCCAAGAAAGTGATTACTCACGAATTGGCAGAGAAACGATTTGAACCGACATGGGCGAACTCAATGACTGAGTGATGTGAAGCGCCATCTTGTTTCCTTTTATGCTTCCTGTTTTGCGACCGTACTACTTCCGGGTCCTAGTGCCGGTCGTGGCTCGGGTGTGTGTGACAGTACCCTCCTGTCCAGGACTGACTCCCGACGGTCCTGGGGTGGAGGATACCCGACGACGGTAGTCCCTGATCAGTTCGGGGTCGAGGATGAACCAGGATCCAAAAACTGGAATCCAAAATCGCTCCTCGGGATTGTAACCTTCCTAGTCGACCAGGTATTGGGTGCCTCGGCCCCGAGGGCGAATCGAGGATCTGACGTACGGTGTAGACAAGGCCACCTTTGATGATTCGGGAAGGAGGAGCAGGGAGGGGGGAGGTATAAGCCTAGGAGAAGTGGTGAAGGGTTTCAGCTGAGAGATGTGGAAAACCAGATGGATTGGGAGCGCCACAGGCAGCTGGAGCCGGTAGGTGACAGGGTTGATGCGGAGTGTGATGCGGTAAGGACCGATGAACCTGGGTGATAACTTCTTTGACTCTGTGTGGAGATGCAGATTTTTGGTGAACAGCCATACTTTGTCACCTACGTTATACATTTGTCCCGGTAGGTGTCGACGGCTATGTTGAGTGGTATATCGGTTGTTAGCTTGTCGGATGGCCTGATTGGCTTGTCTTCACAGCCGCCGACACCTGCGAACTGTTGGGCCGACGGTACATCAACCTCCGGTTCTTGATGTTCTAACATTGAAGGCTAAAGTGGCCCCACTCTATAACGTCGCTCCTGACCACTGGGGGCATTTAGAGTCGTCCAGGCGGCACACCTGCCGGTTCGGTCTCCGTGGTCTTTGCCTGGCAAACTCTTGTTTCTAGATCCCACTGGAGAGGTGCATTAATTTTTGACGGAGGGAGGACAGGTGCGGGTTCCGCCCAGGTGGCGTCTTCCTCATGTTGTCTGGAGAGGGCGTCGGCCTTGGTGTTTTTGGACCCCGAGAGTTAAGACAGATGGAAGTTATAATGTTTAAAAAACAGAGCCCACCGTGCCTGCCTTGGGTTGAGCTGTTTGATGTTTTGAATGGTGTTCAGATTTTGGTGGTCGGTCCAGACAATGAGTCTGGTCTGTACTTTGTGTGTGAAAAAAATGTACTTGGGTTGTTGCTTCACCCTATTTGCAATCTACAGTATGATATGAGAGAAATACTCCTGAAAGAGGCAACATCAGGAAATCTATTGTAGGTGTTGCATTTTTATTTAATAATTACTGTGTTTTTAATGTAATAACTCAAGGCCTGAGCAGCTGGTGGAAAAAACAACAACCAAACTAGGTGTTATTATATTTACAGGGCAAATAGCCTAATTTATGAAGGGTATGCATGCATGTAACTGCAGACACCCTTACTTTTTTAAGACGAGATTACTGCATATTAATGTTTTATATGCCAAGTCAAATTAACACTACATTTAAAACCAGTCACAAAATCACTTTCAACAAGAAAACACATCTGATAACATTATGTCATTTTAAACAACACCTTACCTCATTCTAACTGCTCCTACGGTCTCCCAAATTGGCCGTGCTGTTCTGATAACTAACAAATGTTAGCCTTAAAGTTAACTACTGTAGCTTTTAATATATGGCTGAATCCCAAATCCATCTCTAACCTCTGGTCAAGGGCACTACATACAGTATAAGTTTTTATTAGGGTGTATTTGCCTACAGTAATACTGACACCCACAATGATCAAATGAATCTTATCATCTAGAAGGAGTACTAAGTTTTGAAAATTAATGTGTGCATATACATACACACACACACACACACACACACACACACATGCACACACACACACACACACACACGCACACACACACACACACACACACACACATATTCATATAAACACACCATATTGCCTCTAAAACCTGGTGTGTTTTACATGCTGTCCCTCATATGCAAATTCTCCTGTGGTTTTGACCTTGAATTTTTGAAAGAAATCTTGAATCTTTAATGCTCTTGCAAAGCTAATCGAATACTAAAACATTATTTCCCCTCAAGGCAAAACTTCTGAGAGCTTCACAGTATGTGTAACAGAAATTCTGACATTAATAATGTGTACTGAGAAACCGAAATCTGGAGATTGGATTATAATATGGCCTCTGGATATGATGCACTGAGCTGATTAAGGATATTTTGTATCCCGAGTCTGTCTAAAAATGATGAGCATGCAAAGTGATGAGTGTTTGTAAATTTCGGAAGCACGGGGAAGAGCTACACAAATGGCTTGTGAGTGTTTCAATTTGTCAAGCCTAAGTTAAAACAGAATGATGGATGGAGAGATGGAGTGTGGCGTGTGTTGCAATTTTATTACAACCAACATTTATGAATAAAGACTTTTGTGGCACTTCCTTTGAATTACCATGCATACTGCAACCTCATCTCCTTTTAATTCCCTAATGTGAAGAATTCTGAGGCGAAAAATTTATATTTTATTACACACTTTCACTCCAGGTGGAAAGATTTCAGTGTGCATCCAATGAGAGAAGATGATTTGTATGTAATGATACATTAATGTATAACTGACAATAAAATGTTTTTCAAAGAAGTTAAAGTCAGAAAATATTTATTTATAGCTTTTTATAATGATATATAATTAATAATTAGGTCACATTGGTGTAAAAAAATAAATATGTCCAGGTTGAGATACATTTTATACATTGTCACATAAACAGTCATTGTTCAAAAGAGCTTAACAGGCTCTGTGCTGCTGATAAAACAGTCTGGTCTTGGACAAGCCCCTTAACCCTATCCATTCATCCATAGAAAAAAAAACGAAATACCTAGATGAAACCAACCAAGTAGGGAGAGAATGTGTAAACTTCATGCACACAGTATTCGAGACGGGAATCAAACCTGGATCCTGGAGGTACAAGGCGACAATGCTAAACACTACACCACTGTGTTGGCCCTTAAACCTATGCACATATATACTGTAATACTTAGTCACTAAGATCATAACACTCAGGGCATAATAGCAAAAATGGCTGGGCAAACAGAAAGGGTGATCCTCAGAAAGCAAAAAAAATAGCTAAACAAAAAGACCCTGGTCAGCTAACAATACTTTAGTTACAGTAATGTTTGTTAACTATTTAATGTTTTACTAGTGCATCCCATGGATGCTCAACCAGATTGGGATGTGGGGAGTTTTAAGGCTGGGATGGCACCCCTTGGGTTCTTTGCCTGAGAAAGTCCCATGTGTGGTGGGCAGTGGTGCACTGCGTGCTCTCATGCCTTTCTATTCTGGCCAGCATTTACTTTTTCTGCACTGACAGTAAATGAGACTAGGGTGCCCATGATCCTGTCAGGAGTATACTGGTATATACTTGATAATATATGTTCATGTGCTAATGTTATGTGGTGTTCATTTTATGGCTAATTAATGTGTTCCAAGATGTGTCACATTCACTGGATTTTTGCTCTATCCCATCAGAGCAAGAATGAAGCTGTTGTTTTGATCTATTTTACTTTAACCTTAAAATTGTATAAAATCAAATAGATTTTTTAAAATTAAAACAGATTTAAAGATTTCAAAAAACTTTCTCTTTGTTTCTCGGTATATCTGTAATACTGCAGTTGTATTTCCTTTAGGGCAGGATCATATATTCATGATGCTGGAAACATGCTTTAAATCCCACACATATAGCCATAGTCCCAATTTAACAAGGTTAAAATTTGTAATAAAATTACATGCCATGCATTATTTATTTTTAGTTACAAAATGAAAATGATGCAGCGTATGCCAATCATTCTCCTCACTCTGACCCAACTATAAATAAAAATGCAGTAATTAATGCCATTGATTCATCTCCATGCGGGTTCAGACTTGGAGAATTCAATTACTTTTTATCACATTTTCAAACTTCAACTTATTCTTCTGAGTGCCGTAACTTGGTTAGCTTTGAGGCTCGAGCCGAATCCAGAAGACTTCGTGTGTGATTGATGCGAATGCAGCAGGCGGGCTATTAAAAAAAAAAAAAAAAAAAAAAAGCACTGGCTTTCATATCCTCGACAACGGCAATAAAAATATTCAGAGAGCAACATCTGAGATGACTATTTTTTAAAAAGAGAGTTATTAGCATCTCCAATATACAGTACTGTGTAAACAACAGACATCAGCTAGCTGATGACAAATAGATATAATATAGAGGTAAATTTCTGTTGCCCTTTTTTATTATCAGAGATCTATGTTAATGGCTGTGTTATTAAAACCATAATGGAACTGTAATTATTTAGCTATCAGATATGATTTAAATTAAATTACTCTGTAATGATACAGGCTTCAGGGGGAGACACAGGGTCATTATTTGAAACAGCGTCTCTTCTTGTAATTATATTGCATTTGAACAACTTCTTCAACAAATAAAAAGAAATATGTCGTTAAGAGGTAAAGGAAAGGCATATAATGCTATAGTAAACATAAATTTATGCTTTATGCTTTATCATCCTGTAGTTGTTTTAAATGCTATATTGGTTCAAATGAAACTTTTTTATGAAATAGTATTCCTTGATTTTATAAGCCCAGGTTGGCACAGAGACAAAGCACTGTTGCCTTATACTGTACCTTCAGGCTTGGAGGTTTTAATCATGTGTCCGGTCTGTGCATGGTATTTCATTAGGAAAATAATGTGTATGTACTACTGTAGTTGTTTGTCTCCATCTCCTATTACTTTGTTTTTGATCCATGCATAAATTTGTATTTTTTTTACCCATTGTTACTTCTGATTCATTTTCTTTCTTTATTAATTTTCCTGTGTTAAGTAGCCTTGTGCTAAATAAAGAAATGTTGTGAATGCAATTGTTTATAAAACACAGTAAGATAAGTCTTATGTTTTATATATTGTAGTGTTTATGGCAACATCGCACAAAGGAGAAATTAAAGTGGCATAACAGTGTGGCTCCATATTTTGCCTATGGTGCTAACTGACATGCTGCTATCCTGTTTCCACAGGTTATACAACCTTACAGATTTGTATAATTGCACACTTCACTGGTTGGTCTTTTTTTTCTAAGTCACTCTGTAAGAGCATCTGCCAGACACTAAACTGTGTAAAAAAAAAAAAGTGTTGTTCTTTTTTTAAACTGTCAGTGAGGTTAAATGACATTAAATGCTTCCTGAACAGTTTGTGGCTCCTTTTAATATTTTCTATACTTTGAATTTAATCAAATAAACCCGCTCTGGATATCCAATGTGAATGCTTGAAATCCAATTAACATGAAAGTCAATCAAAAAATGTCAATTACAGTACACTTCCTGGTAAAAAAGGATTGTAATAAATACAAAAATACTTAACAAACTTTAATTGGATAATTACTGAAGTGATATGTTTGAGCTTGCATCAATTAGTTTAACCCTAACTAATGCAGTGAGTTGCTCCTGATTTCTTAAACGTCTTAAATGTCTTTTTTAAATTCTTAAATGTCAAAAGATGTATCCTGTGCTGGTGAAAACAGATGTTTGAGAGGGGTCGAATATTTGGCCTGTATCAAGCAAAGACAGCTGTGACCATAAAAAAAAGCAATTGCTAGTAAAGCTAAGGAAAACAATCACGAGATTCATTGGACACATATTGTAAAAGAGTGGTGTTGGGAGCACGAGGAATCATTTTCCAACATGAATTGGCCTGATCTTACTGTAACTCTATTGAAAAGCTTTATGGAGTCGGTTGATGCTTCCATCATTATTACAGGAGCTTGGCTTATTTTGGATAAGTTAATGTGTAATGTTAAATAGGTCTGTCAAAGCAATGCAATGACATATACTGTATATACACCATAAACAAAGCTAAAGGTGGTCAAACTAAATGTACGGTAAGAGTGGATTTTTTGTTTTCATGACCATGAACCGTTGATGTTGTGGATTATATACAGTAGATTGAAAATAATGACTATAATTCTAGATAAGGACATATATTTCTTATGGTAGTGTGTAAATATGGCATATATACTGCAACAGCTGTGTATAAAATTCTTGCTTCGTCCTCTTTTATTTGAAAAAAAGGATATTAAAGTGTGGAACTAGAGGAACATCACATGGTACATAATTAGACTTTAAGGAGTACTGTTGTACCACTGAGGCTGCACTTTGATTGTTCTTACCTCATGGAACAACAATATTTCATTTTTATAGAGAGCTATGCGTCTAAACAATGTCAGAGACTATATAAGTAAGTCTGTTTGAGATACTGAACAACTTGACAGTGCCTCTGGAGCAGAGTTTTTAAAGATTTAAGCATGCAGGTTGAACTGGTGGCAATAAACTTTCCTACATCCCTGTAAAACAGCATCAAATATTTCATAGCTACATCTAGGGTTAAAGTAGCATTTAGTTTAAAATTTGTAAATGCAATCTGACAGCCGTTAAGTTTATATAAAAAAAATGGGAGAAGAATAACTTAAAGTGGTTGTCGCACATTGATGCTTCTGAAACTTGCCAACCAGGAGAGAGAAAGAGAAAGACATACACGCATACGCTTACACAAAGTACTCATGATGGTGTCTAAATAATCTCATTATTTTATTCACAGGAGAAATCCTACGTCATTTCCTGAGTGGCAAAGTACATAGGTGTCATGTCTATCTGTTACTACATAGCCATTTGCAAGTTCTGTGGAAATCATGTGGAAACAAACCATAGAAATTATTGCCGTATAATATTGCATCTTAAAAATTTGTAATATTGTGGATTTTATTTTTATTAATAAATTAAAACTCTTATGTTTTCTATATTGTAAATTTACCTATTAAGTGAAATAATTTAAGCATTTTTTAAAATTATTTAGATAATAATGTCAAACAGCTCATGAAAATCAAAAATCCACTATCTCAAAATATTTGAATATTTCCTAAGATTGAAAAAAAAAAAAGAAATCAGTACACAAACATCTAACTTCTGAAAAGTGTTTTTATTTATGCACTTAGTATTGGGCTGGGGCTCCTTTAATAGAAATGACTCGACTGACTTCTTTTTCTCCATAGCCCAGGTAAGACACCTCTGACGTTGCCTCTAATTCAGGAGTGACTTGGTTCTAAAAATTCAACAGTCTGAGCCCATTTCCTGAAGTACATGGTGGCTCTTGATGCACTGACTTCAGCTGTACTCTACTCCTTGTAAAGCTCTCACAAGTTTTTAAATTGGCTTTTTTTAACAATCTTCTTAAGACTGTGGTCATCCCTCCTGCTCTTGAGTCATTTTCTACCACATATGAACTACTGTGGCTTACCTTCTAGTGAGGGGTGTCAATGATCTAATCGTCTTCTGGACAACTTTTGAGTCAGCAGTCCCCCCCGTGATTGAGGTTCCACATACTTCAAATGTAATATTCTAGATATATTTTGAGATATCTGATGAGCTGTAAGCCATAATCAGCAACATTTAAAAAAAGAAAGGCTTCCAATTTTTTTTATTTTACACGTAATTAATCTAAAATATTTAACTTTTTGACCACATTCCAGTGATTAAACATCCTCAAAGGGAAATGTAAGACAAAGTGACAAAATCCTGTCAACATTCATCATGAACATACGGTATATAAAAAGCCAACACTATTGGTTAAAATAAAAATCCGGATGACAATTTTTATATCATTTAATTTCAGACTGTCATGAGCACCTGTCAGCATAACATCAATAGAAATTAGGTGATACCTCTGGTGCATAAACCATATTATCATTTTCAATATTCAAGCAGTGACTGGCTAATAACTGTTTTAAAAAGTGTTGATCAAGCTCAAATAATAGCAGCTTTGACAATGGTGTCTGTAAAACATATCCTAATACCTGTTCTCATGCATCTCATAATAGGTAATCTACTGTATATTAGCAGGTATTTCTAGATAGTCTAGATAAGGGCATATATTTACAATATTATTTATAACTATCTTTAAACGACGACTCAAGACGCATCTGTTTCTCCAGTACTTGGACTAAACCCCCCCCCCCAAAAAAAAAAAAAAAAAAAAAAACTTCAGATGTGTTGGACTAATGGTACTTAGTTATTAACCTAGTTTACCCAGTGTAAGTATGTATCCAATGTTGTAAACATTAAAGCACTTTTTGTAAGTCGCTCTGGATAAGAGCGTCTGCCAAATGCCTAAATGTAAATGTAAATGTAAATGTAAATTTATTATGGAAGTGTGTAAATATGGCATATACTCTATACTGCAACAGCTGTGTATAAAAATTCATCCCCTTTTATAAAAAAAAGGCATATTAAACTGTGGAAGTAGAGGAACATCACATGGTACATAATCAGACATTAAGGAGTACTGTTGTACCACTGAAGTTTGTTCCGATGCACAGTGAGCCTCCTGAACAAAGTGACCAAAATGGGAAAAATTCATTTGTCATGATCATTAAGAAAGAGAAGAGAAATTCAGAGAATGTGTTCTAAGCATATTACATTTTTTATTTTATTTTTTTTTTTTGGGGGGGGGGGGGGGGGGGGTATTGTTCAACATTTATCAAAGTTTAAAATGGGTGGTGTTGCCCTAAATAGGACGTAAAGTCAATTGGTACAGGATGAGAATAAAAACCATAGCAGCGTTGAGAGCAAATGTTTCAGGTGGGCACTAAAGTCTTGGCACTAATAAATGGCATCTGTGACTACACCCACCCTGAACTTGGCAAATAAAGCCATTTTCCGAGCATGTTGCCAAGCTATTTTAACTTGCAGCCTGGGTCTAATAACAAGAACTGTCTTTATTTTATCAGTTAATACATATTTGTCTACTTATATTTTTCAAAGCACATTAATATTTTATAGTTGAATTCTACAATTACACAATACATTTAATATTATTTACAAGTATATTAATGTTAAAATAGAAAATCTTGTTTCCACAATATACATAGCTAAATCATAAATTGACATATTGTGTTTTTTATATTTATAAATTAAATTGATACAGTACTACATTTGCAAATATCAAATAGCTATAACACCAGCAAAGTGACACCCAAGCCCTACCCATACCTAAAGGAATCAAAGGCCAGCCTGTGTAGTTGGATTCCACGGAAAAGCCAATGAAGAGCATATCACTGAGAAATCCCATGCCGCCCATGATAGAAGGGCACCAAAACACCCACCAGCCTGCCATGCATGGGGCCCAGCAGGCAATAAGCCCATAGCTGCCAACCCTGCCTCCAAACTCCCCTGATCCTAATCCAGTTGAGCACCCATGAGATACACCAGAAAAAAGTGTACAGTATACCAATGAAAGCCTCATCCCACAACCACAACACCCAAAGCATCCACTGCCAATGTCCCAGTGCCAATGTCCCAGTGCCAGAGACCACAGCACACACCGAGAGGTCTCTAGAGTCATTTTCCAAGAGACTGAAAACTGTCTAGAAGGCATAGGGGAACATACACAATACTGGGCATAATTGTTATGTTATGGCTGATCACTGTATATTTAGCACTAGACACACGCCAGCACGCTAGCAGAAGCTTGTAGCCATAAGTGTGGTGTGCTACAGTAGGTTGGCATTAGTAATGATGTAGTGGCAAATCAAAATTAAAGAGTTTTATTATCTAGTGATTTTTTTGTGTACAGATATAAATATATGAGTTGGCCTTACCGGTTTTAGTGAATTAAACTGGGAGCACGATAATAGGAAATGGCTGTCCTGTGAAGCTGTCCCCATGGTGAATAATCCTTATTTTAGAAAAATCTCAATAAGACAAAGAGTTCCCAGTCTGAAACAGCTCTAAGACAAAATGGCCCAGCATCTTTTCCAGGTTCCCTTTAAAGGAGGTCAACCAATCCTGCTGCGTTATCAAGATTCCCCTTGTGATTTGAAGGTGCAGTCTAACAAGAGTATAATGCAGAACAAAAAGACCATATCTGACCATATCGTGGTTGTTGTTTTTTTTATATGCTTTACATAGTATATTTGGATCAAAGGTGTATAAGACTCATTTTGTCATCCTTACAAACAAACCCAACTTATGTGCGCGCTTCCGGAACGGAATTTGTTCATAAGTCGGGGACTAACTTTAATAATTGTTTTATTTCGTTATTAATTCATTAATTTTTCTGCCAAGCTTTTGTAAGTATGTGCTTATCATAGCATCATACTCTTGTCCTTGCTTGGCAGGAATGGAACCCAATATGGTCTTTTGCTTTAGTCCATCCACCGCAAGTTTTGATTGTTTGTTATTGCTGAAATCTTTTCAAGCTTAGCTCAGTTGTGGCGGCTGGAACCAATCTGTCCATTATGCTCTGACGTCTCTAATCAACAGGCCCACAGAACTGTTGCTCACTGAAAATATTTTGCTTGTCACACCGTGCTGTGTAAACATTAGATTCTATTGTGCGTGAAAATCTCAGGACAGTTAAAATCACAGAGATTACAATTTTCACAGTCTTATGTTTGATGTGATGTAATGTTAATTTTTGATTGGCGGACATGTGATTGTTAGCTTGGTATTGATCATCCTAATAAAGTGGACAGTGAGTGTATATACAATATTAGAGTGCTTCCCTAACTACCCCTATAGAGTAGCTGCCAATGAACACTTTGCTCCATGCTACAAACTGCAATTATGCACTTTATATTTAAAAAGAAACGTGAATGTACATATGTATATGTATATATGTATGTTTATTTATGAAATAAACATTAAGATAGTAAAGATTTAAAAAAAAAAAGCATAAATATGCCAGGCTAAACAAGTCATTTGTACAGATAACAATTTACAAAAATAATTTGAGAGTTAGTGTTCCTCTTGTTCTTGGTAGCTCCACAGTTTAGGACTCATTGATTACTGTAATTTGGATAATAATCATAACTTAATTTTACATTATACCTTTTTTATTCTTAGCCAAGGTGTTTAATACTGAGTTCACACTCTTTGGGTGTCAGTGACTTGTTCACAGTCGGAGAAACTTGGTGAGAGTTTACACACATCCAACACAACAGGGAGAAAGTGGCAGGAGTCTAATAAGATTTTTTTTTTTTGGTAAATCTTTTTTCCCTACATTACAAAAGAGCAGTTCTGAAGTAGATTTGCTCTTTTTTTTTTTTTTTTTACTTGTCTAAAAGTGAAAAGGTTCATTGAACCATGTGGTTTAAATGTACAAATGTACACCTTGCTAGTACTGGGTGGAACACTTTGTCTTCAGAACTGCTTTAATTATTTTATGGCATAGATTCAATAGAGTCTCCACATCTATAATGCGTATCTCTCATTTCACCACATCCTAGTGGTGCTCTATTGGAGAGAGATCTGGGCCCACATTCACAAAGCTTCTTAGAATTTTCTCAGAGAGGTTCTTTCTTAGCTTAAAAAGTCCTAGCTGGTAGTTCTAGACTAAGAGTGATTAAGGAAAGTTCACAAACCTTCATCTCAGTGAGGAGGTGTGGTTGACCCCGTTGCTAGTGATGATGCAGCAATTCAAGGACTGACTGGCTGCTAAAAATTTGTAAAGGTCTTAAAATGCGCTCTTTGTAAAAATGAAAAGTGACAGTGACAGTGAAATCATAATGTTTGTATATAAAGAAATTGTACAATCATGACTACAGGCTACTTTATACAATTTTTTATAGGCTAAATATTTTAAAGTTAATTAAAACAGACAAATGTTGAAAATTTGCCTACTTTTAAAGCAACCAATTTTTTTACGTAGTAGTTATTACATTTAAATTCTTGCATTTATTTACCATACTGATTTTATTCCTTGTAATCCATTTCAGACTTATGGGAGCAAAATGGCTCAGATTTTACTAATTTACATTTACACTAATTTACATTGCAAGACAGTCTATTTAGGTTACACTTTGTATGGTATGTAGTCAACAATCCAAGAAAGATGGAGGGAAGTAAGAGAATAAGAAAACCAAATTGAACAGGAGAGCAGTGTTTACTTTATGTTTAGTGTTTGTAGAATATTTCTTCTTTCCGACATTTTGTCCTCTGCTATAGAAACTCTTAAGCCTCTTAAGTCCTCCGCTTTACTCTCAACAAATTTTTACCTTAGGAGCTGTTTTTATAGCAAAGATATTTCGTGAATCATTTTTATCTTTACTAAGATTTAGTGCCAAATTTAAGGGGAAATTTTTTTTAAAATGTCATAATTCTAAGAATTTTCTTAGAAAATTCCGTCACTAGGAGCAACTTTTAGGCTTAAGAAGCTTTGTAAATACGGGCCCAGGTGACTGTGGGGGCTATTTGAGTATAGTGAACTCATTGTCATGTTCAAGAAACCAGTTTGCGACGATTTAACATGGCATGTTATCTTGTGGTCATAAAGAAATGCGACCCCCCAAAAATCCCCCAGTATATATAAGATGGGTCCATGCTTTCATGATGTTTTAGACAACTTTCTAATCAGAAACAGAGACTTAGGCAATCCATTTTCCAATCTTCCATTGTCCAATTTTGGTGAGCCCATGCAAATTGCAATTTCAGTTTCCTGTTCCTAGCTGACAGAAGTGACACCTGATAGAAGGTCTTCTGCTGCTGTAGCCCATCTCCTTCAAGGTTTCACATACTGCACATTCAAAGATGCTCTTCAGCATATGTCTGGTGTAACGAGATGCTATTTGAGTTACTCTTGCCTTTCTATTAGCTTGAATTTTCTTCTAAACTCTGGCATCTACAAGGCGTTTCTAAGCACTCAATGGATATTTTTCCTCTTTAGACTATTTTGTATAAACCCTAGAGATGCTTGTGTGAGAAAATCCCAGTAGATATGCAGTTTCAAAAAATGCTCAGCCTAGCCCGTACCATGTTCAAAGTAATTTAAAAGCACCTTTCTTCCCAATTCTGATGCTCGGTTTGAACTTCAATAGATCGTCCTGCGCATGTCTACATGCCTAAAGGCATTGAGTTGCTACAGTACAATTTGGTTGACTGATTAGATATTTGTGTTAAAAAGCAGTTCAACAGGTGTACCCAATTAATTGTCCAATGAGTGTATGATGCAAGCACATTCATTTATACACTACAGTTAAAAACAGTGTATACACACCATACATTACGATTCATTCAATTCATTTAAAGGATTCTTCAGCACGTTTACACTTACATAATAAATGAGAATCAGATTTTTGTTTTAAGAAACTAAAAAGAAGAGGGAAAGAAAGAAAAAAGACAAATATTTATATTTGCTGTTAGCATAAGTAATAAAAGAAAGTAAATTGCACAATGATGATTAGAACTATAAATGGTTTAAAAGCATTAGGCATCACTAGCACTTTTAATAAAACTACTGTATGAGAAAAATAAAACCACTTTGGGACATGCTATTATTGGAAAATAATCAAATTTGGGTGGCAAGAATAATATCACTTTGGCATTGATAATGTTTCTTGGAAGAAAATGCCTTGTCATGTGTTATTCCTTAGTTGCTATACAAATGTGTGGGAGTGTGTGTGTGTGTGTGTGTGTGTGTGGGAAGGACCCAAGAAACAGTCGACATTTGCTAGTTTTATTTTTCTTTTCCTTCTTTCGCCTGCAAGCATGTTCTGCTTGCAAATTTTACAGAAAATTAAACTACCAAAAACTCCAAACCACTCAAGTTCAAGTTGGAGATGAGTGTGTTGTGTTCGTGTCAGCACTGTCTCTTTATGTCTGGCTCACAGAAACAGTCAAAGAACACAAATAGGTTGGAGGTAATCACACACAGGTAAGAATCACACATTATCTGCTTGTTCATCGTCTCTTTTCATTTATAGCTGACATTTTCATTCAATATTAAGTACTGGCACTTACACAAGAGGCACTTTCTATATGTGCGAGTGTGAAAGTGTGTGTGAGGAAAAGGTTTCACAAGGCACTTATCCCCTCTCCCAACCTGCAGCATTTTAGTGTTCTTGATGCATGTCTTGTTGTGTCAGATTTTTCCTTCTCAAGAGGTTTTCCTCAAAATAAAGGTCAGGAAAAGAAAGCTTACGAAATGAAATGGACAGATCTTAGCCGTGGGCTCGCCTTTAGTCCCATGCACATCGTTCACACACACACACGCACGCACGCACGCACACACACACACACACACACACACAGTTCTCATTCGTCCCGGAGTGTGTGTGTGTGTTTGTATGTGTGTGTGTGTGTGTGTGTGTGTGTGTGTGTGTGTGTGTATGAAAAAAATTCGTGTGATTTTCCATGTTGGTGAGCATGACTAACCTGAGGCTTCAACACTGCCGAATATTAACAAGCGCATCTGTGTGAAATGCCACAAACATTCTAACTTAAGGTTAATCAGTTATTAAATTTAAAACTATTTATATATTTTTTTCATAGCACATTTATAACCCATACACGTAAAGTGGCAAGAAAGAAAGAAAGGAAGAAATCTTTTTAAAAAGTATGAAATTTAAAAGTACAGGATTAAAGACTAATTTAAACAACAAAATGAAAGCTCATAATAATAATCAAAAGGTAGGGATAAACAAACAAAACAAAAAAATGCAAAAATAAAAGCTGAAGGAAATTTAAAAAATTTAGTGGCTTGGGTAATTTTTAAATCTCAGGTTCACTTCATGCGCTGCAGTGTTCCTCCTGTGAGAAGTCTTTGTAGTCTATTGTTTTTAAAAAGTTGTTTTACTTGTAAAAGCAACAACAATATGATTTATTTATTTATTAAAGTTCAGAATTTTGTGTGTCCTTTTACACCTGTAGCTTTAACAGCACACAATGTAGTGGCAAATCTATGTTTGAAAAATTATTTCTCAAGGAAATCACTCCTAGATGGCCAACAATCCTCAAAGTAACACAATTTTGGTCCTACAGTACTTTTAGGAGTAGGAATAAGAGTAATTAATAAACATTCTTAAAATGGGGAATTGCTCCCAAAAGTTTAATGGAGACCTTTTTTTTATGTAACTGGTCCATTAATGAACATTTGCTGTAAAGATGCAGCTTAAAACAGTGACACAGCCCAAAGTGACAGAAATCATAAATTCACAGATCTCTTTCATTATTCACACACCACAGTTTCATTGCAGTGTGAAATCAACAAAAACAAGCTGAATTTTACGTTTAATTATTTGAATGTACACAACTTTTTATTTTAAATTCCCCATTATGCAGCACTTCATCACTTCATTAACATGGTGTACCCACATTTTTCACACTCCTCAGGGGTACGTGCAGTTGACAGGCGGCATTAATGCTTTCGCAAATTGCAGTCCACTCTTCATCTTCAGAGGTAAGAGTAGGACAGAATTCGACTTTTATTGTTCCTTTACATTTTACTACCTCCTCTGCAAGCACAATGCTCTCATCCTCTCTCTAATTTTACTTTCTTTTCAAAATCATTTAATCATATTATGACAGTCCCACACAGCTCTATCATAAAAATGGAAACAGTTGTGATTGGAGCAGACTGATAAGGATAACATCATGCAGCCAAGTCAGACGTCTACAATGTGCAGCTACTTTATCTACTTTACAGCGCACAGTGTTGTAAAAAGTGACGTCATGCACTTTTCTTGGAGCAGTCCTACGCCTGGCTAAAAAATCGAGTCGGAAGCTTACTAAACAACTTTTATATCCTACATTGAGGCCAAAATAAACCTGAATGAGACAGTTAGTTAATATGGGCCCTGGAACATACTGTATCTACACCATAAAAGGAAGAAAAAAAAAATCCATGAATGTGATAATCTGGTTATTCAGTACATTCAGGTTAGACAGCTGATTTAATTTTATTGTGACATAATGCTGCTAAGCCTAGACCAACTGTAGAAACCCCAAATCATAACACTGCCTCCAGAGGCTTGAGCAGTGGCCACTATGCATGATGGGTAAATTGCTTGATGTGCTTCCTATCTTATGCTAATGCACCCATCACTCTGGAATAGGGACAGTCTAAGGTCATCAGACTACATGAATTTCTTTATAATCCCAAGCGAATTGAAGCCTTTTTTTATTCATCCAACGAACAAGTGTTTTTTTTTTATTTTAAATTTTTTTATGGTTACACAGCTGATTAGTCCCAATCCTTCTTATCACAGTTCTTATTACAATTTGTGTGTGGAATTGTTCTTACTTTTGTTTTTAAATATAGTTGTGGTTCCAAATGTCATTTCTTTTTACAGTGCAACTTCACCAAGTATTTAAGTGACGTTCATGTTTTTTTTTAATTTTTATGAATTGATTATTTAGCACCATCCATTCTGATTGAATAGTTTGTTGATAACTCAAGTTTATCATCTCTCATTCTCTCTCCTGTTAATCCTTACAGTGATGCAGGAGACCATGAGCCTATCCCAGGTGACTTGGAGCACTACAGTACAGTAGGTGGGGTACACAATGAATGGGGTGTGAAGCACAATCACACACACACTCACTCACTCCCTCCAACACTGTGAGCAAGCCTAATCTAGTCTTTAGACTGTGGGGGGAAACCAGGGTATAAAAAACCCCACCAAGCAAACTTCATGCACAGAGACCCAAAAGCCAGACTCAAACCCTTCACCCTGGAGGTGCCATACAAACTCAATTCCAGTTATTTCAAAACTCTTTCATTGTTTTCTGTGCTTGCTGCAGGCCAATAATTTGGCCCTTCTAAAATCACAACTTTCTCTGCTAGGCAGTGTATGTAGCAGTTATGTGAGATTCTGACCTTGGACTTTTATCTTGTGCAATGTCTGCTTGCACAAGGAGCAATGTTAGGTCTATTGCTATCTGACAATTTGATGTAACAATATGTCATGTTGAAATTAATGTTTTGGGCCTTAAACACAAACACACAAAAATAAATAAATAAATAAATAAATAAATAACACTTAAAACATATTAATAAATTGTCATGTAACAATAATAATATTATTATTTAAATTATTGTTAAAGTTAGAATAATAATCATAACAATAATAAAATTATTATTATTATTATTATTATTATTATTATTATTATTATTATTAATTGAAGAAGCAGGTAAATCTAAAAAGGTATAAAATCTAAAGGTACAGTAACATCTAATTTTAAGACTTCTCATCTAGGGTTAAACACTTATAAACAACCGATCAATACATATTTTTTACAAAAAAGGAAGTAAAAAACATTTGCCATTAATTAATTTAAAAAAGACATAAAATTTAAAAAACGATGACAATCTCATTAAAATGTTTGATAAAATAGCCTACACCCTATACACACTTTATAAATTTATGATATCAACCTTAGTAAGTATGGACAAGTAATTGTCATGGATATAAAAAAAAAAAAAAAGCGCCAAATAATAACGTGCTGGATCAAGAACCATTAACATAATAAGTTATCAACAACAAAAGAGGAGGCAGGTCTTGGCATGACAGCAGAAGCATGGGCTAGGATGTGGGAATGGCATTAGCATAAAAACCGAGGACAAACAAATAACTAAACAAAGCAGAATAGAAAAAAAAATAAGAACCATGAACTGAACAGATGCAAAACAAAAAACTAACTAAAACACAAGCTTTAAATAGATTAACCAATAGGAATGTAAAAAGGAACAAGTGAAACAATCAAGCTCACATAACCTGTGAGGTGTAGAGGATGCTGGGAACTGAAGTCTGGTCAGCATAAAAGTCTCCAAATCAAAGCAAAGCCACACAAAACTAAAAAAATAAAAATAAATTAGAGGGAAACCATGGCAGTTTTCCAAATTAAGCAGAATTTGCAGAGATTAATTTGATTATCACAGTTAGATAGATAGATAGATAGATAGATAGATAGATAGATAGATAGATAGATAGTATATTACATTTTGTTTTAAAACGCCTCCAGTGCTTATATCACTTTAGCACTGTTATTCCAGCCATGAAAATATAAACCAATTCCAGTAAAATTAATTAATTAGTATGTATTTATGTAGGTGGTTTTTTTTTATTATTTTTTTTACATTGAGCAAGTAATTTATTTTAAAGTAGATTATTATTAAATTTGCCGTATAACTTTTCATTGAATCATTTTCACATAACATTTTGATAAAAATTTTGTTATGGTGTCAGACAGCTATACAAGTACAGCAAAAGTTTCAATAAATTCTGTCCAGTAGTTAATTTAAGACACGCCCAAACCTGCAAGTTCTAATCTGGTCTTTCTAATCATTTAATTGCTCATCACTTCATTTCTTCTCAACAATTTGATTTCATTTATGGTGCAGTTTATACTCCAGGCAAGTACCACAGTAGTGCTTTAGTTTTACTTAATTCTGTCTAATCAGTTTTGCATGATGCTGTAAGAAATCTTGTTTTACAGATATGCATAGAGAAAGACATTTCTAGAGAATTTTTTTTGAGAAGGGTCTTTCAATGTATGAAACATAAATATATTATTAAAAGAGTGAGTTCTGACCAATGTACACACAAAACCTTTCTTTTTTTAATATAGATATCATGCCATTTCATGGGAGCCACAGTTCTCAAATATTATAAATATAATGATCAGGGTTGGGATGCAGGTTGAGGTCAATAAACTTTAATTATAAAGCACAGGCAAACAAAACAAATGAATGCAGCAAAAGTACAAAAAATTATAAACAGACAGGTCAGATGATCAGAGAACAATAACACTGGGGAAAAGTAATTTCTGATTATTGAACAGGTTCAGGGTAAATTTTCAGATGAACTGATGAAATGACACATGGCTGGTTTACAATTAGCGAATGAACCAAAAAGCTACTGTGTGGTTAGAAGATATAATTACAGACAGGTGATGGAGTTCAGGAGTCAGGTGAAGAAGATGGTGCATGCTGGCAACTAGAGTTCTTTACGGCCATGTTTGTAATTAGTGTTGGGTTCTAGAAACTGTAGGTTAGGCAGATCCCAGCCTGTTCATAAAAAAACAAAAAAAAAAAAAAAAACATGATAGTATGAAAAAATAAGTACCTAAGAATTATTCAGATCTCTTAAAACACACTTTTATGCTGGTATACTACTTTAAATACCTTATTTAAAGATACATACGGTATCTCCTATATTTATTGTACAAAGTATTAGTATTTCAACAGTGACCCCATTGCTCAGACTGTTTGCGTCATGCATGTTGAATCTGTTATACAAGATTTGCCCAAGTAGTCATTCTTCAATTTCTAACCTCGCTTTAATGCTTGTTTAGCACACATTTTCTCTGTAATTAACACCTCCTCCCCCTCACTTCCTTATTCAATTTGCAATGACAGGCTGCTGTAGCTGTTGTTTTTAATTGCCCCCATGGTGCTGCTTTACCGATGTTAATTGCGTTCCGTGTGCACTGTGATGCTGTAGCAATATCCCCAAGTGTGGCCAAGCTTAGAAGTACAAAAGGAACAACACTGCAACATTACCAAGCATGAGCGTGCTTCTCCTGTTCTTATGAGTAATTTGGTTTTAAATTCATCCCATATTAAGATTTAACACTTCTCAGGAGGAAACTGGAACATTATGATCACAGCTAGATTGCACAGAATATTATTATACACATTTACATACAGTACACTGCATCATGTATTTACACAGTAGACAACCACATCAAATTCATCACAGGTGCTTGATGACTGTCTTTGTTCTAGGAGCTACTCTAGGGCAATCATTTTTTTCACTATTTTGGAAGATGTGTTTTATCAGTAGGGAGTTTGGGGTGTCTCGTGTGCTGTCTCCAAATCTGGATTCAGGCCTCTGCTCCTCTTGACAAGCTGTAAGCTTAGCCAGTTTTTAAAACCCTTGAGGATGTCCATCCACAACCATTCAATGTGTCTGTGTTCTGTTTGGTTGTTTGTGAGATGAACTACAGTATTACCCGAGTGTCTTTTTCAAAGCCAGACATAGTATTCTACAGCCCAATGCATGGAAACATACAGACACTGGACATCAGTAAATGCCTCCATCATACCTCAGATTAGGGTAAAAGTGATGTCCTTGCAAAAAATTTGATCTCAGTAAATTTAACTAGGACATGGTTGTTGGTGCTCACCAAGTTGGTTGGAGTATTTTACAAACTACAGATCCCACGTGTCTTTAAACTTTAGAGTTCATTGTGAAACATTGTGAAAATCAAACAAAAAAAAAAAACATCAAGCAAGCAGCAGGGAGTTACGCAGACACTAAACAAATCACTCTATACAACCCTGGTGAGCAGAAAAGCAATTTAGAATACATGGGACAATATATTTACACAGAATAACTCTGTACAGTGCTTTTAAACAGTAGACATTACCACAAAGCAGGTTTACAAACTTAAAACTTATAGATATAAATTATAGAAAATGTAAGGGAAAAAACTATCAAATATAATAATCAGTTTTTCCCAGATGACCAAGCGGTACGCAATGGTGGCAAGACAAAAACTCACTGAGATGACAATAATAAAAAACCTTAAAAGCAAACAGCCTGATTTTGATTATATCAGACAGTGTGCCCATAAATAAGTTCCTGCTGTATCTGTGCTCCATAAGGTTGAACATTCAACATAAATTGGAAGGCAATACAAAGTCCACCTTCAGCAGTGGAGGCTTGGGAGCAAAACTGGGAATTTCAGTCCTATTTCACAAGCCATTAAAGAAAGTCATAACCTGAGTCCAAGACCACCTTCATGGTTATCAAGTGGAACCATCTTCAGTCACCACATGCATCCCAAGCAGAAGAGGTACATACAGTATGGGGTAGTACTCAGAGGCAGAAACCTCATCTGTTTTACTATAGAGAAAAAACCTTAGTATTATTGTTTGGCACTTAACCAAATGCTCCAGATTAGACTGTCTGTCTGTCTGTACAGTATGTCTGTCTATGTATCTATGTATCTATCTATCTATCTATCTACCTAGCTAGCTAGCTATCTAGCTAGCTATGTTTAGCCTTCATTCAAATGAGATAACAGAATTGAATTAGTATGGAAAACATTTAAAAATACAATACAATGTAGGCTTATCAGCCTGAACTATGAAAATACACATTTTCTGAATCAAATAAAAGGAATATTCCCTTAAGGACATTTTTCATAAGCAATAAGCACTCAAGTCCTACTCAGGTGTACAGTATGTCTTTTAACATTCAGTAAGTTGTTCTCAAATCCATTTCACTGCCATTCATCAAAAGAAAATTATTGAATGTTCACCGCAATTATGTTAACACCAAAACCAACTGAATGCAGTTACGTCAATGGAATAATATATTGTGATTTGTTTAAAAGCTGCAGAACAAACCAAAACTAGAGAGAGACATTTAGCTCTGTTTTGTAATTTTTTTAGTGCTGTTTCATTGCGGTGAGTGCAAAGAGTAATGGGATATTTAAATTATAGTAACGCTATAAACATAAGGTAGTTTTCAAGAATTTTTTTGCTCCACTCCAACCAAACTGTTTTGCACTTACATTGCATTTCAATATTAGACTTAGATGCTAAATCTTACAGTACATAATTGATTATCAAACCCAAAGAAATAAATAGGAGCGTTTATCATTTTAACAATAATATGCATTTTAATTGTAAGCTTAAGAATAAAATATTTCTTCACACATGAGAATCTATGCTTTTGTTTTCATCCTTACTATACTCACACACTTCACTTGCCGCACATTACAATTGCACCCCACACTTACATACAAAACCAGCAAACCGCTATTGTAAAAGAGCCATTTAACTTGTCAGCATACACACTTTGTACATTTACACACTCCACTTTTCATAGCTCACAGGAGAGAATGTGAAGCCATTCCAGTTCTGCAATAATGCACAATCAGATTACAAGCAGCACCCCACCACCACCACCACCACCACCACCACACACATACACCGCAAATTGCTAGATTAAGAAATGAAGCCTCGCAGATGCTGAGTGTTTTTACTCAGGGATGTTATGAGGAAACAACTTGACTGGAACTTTCCATGATTAATAAGAATTTATGATGGAGATATATGAGCTGGATCGATGAATCACCAAAGCTTCAGCTGCCACTTTCATAGTCCTACCGAAAGAAGACAAATTATAGGTGACGTTATGTTCTCTCTGCTGGACGCTTGCCAAAGTGCATGCTTAGACGACAGCTATAAATGGAGGCAGACGGAATTTTTAGAAGATTTTTAGACACCGTTAATTGTCACACAGCGAGACAGCTAGTAATTTTTCAGCAGATACTTTGACGTTGTAGAAAGCTTTAAAATATGTTTAAATATCTCTGAAACCCAGAAGGTGACACTTTTTAAAAGAATAAAAATAAATATATAAATAATCTTTATAGATTCTAAATCCCATTTAATTTTTTAAATTATATAATTCATTAAAAATCAATATAATAATATCGTATTTCAAATTTTTTTAAAAGATGAATTTAGTTTATTATTTAAGATAATTATACCATAATGACAAAGTCAGCCATCTGATCATTATACAAACTAATAAAATTACAGCTTGCCACATGATCTGCATTTTCAAAAATATAGTAGACAACAACAACAACAACATGATGCCAGTGGTGTCTATCTGGCGTGCAAATTTTACCTCTGACAGTTCTTCACCCTCGGCTACAGTACATCACCCAAACTCAATATTAGTCTCATTAGTCTTTAGAGATTCATGTTGAAATTTTTTCCAAATTATTTTTATTATTCACTTGGAATAGTTTATCAAAACAAATCTTAAAACACTACTACCCTTATTAATTAAACCATTGTGGTCTTGACCAGACAGTTATTGAGAATTATTTAATGAAAGTATTTGCTTGTATTGTGAGCTTCATATATGCATCCATGCTTAACTAAATGCACTAAATTAACCTATTTTAATTGTATTAGTTTGTATTTGTGTTACTTGTTATTTGTCATTAATATTTGCACAAAAACAGTTTTAGGAGATGACTAACATTACAATGTATATAGTTTTATAATTATGAATCTACATTTGTGTGACAGGTAACACAGACCAAGCAATTTGTTTGGGCAAGAGAAATTTAGTAAGTGCTCATATGGAGTATAACAGCACTTTCACAATTAATTATATGTAGTACTTTACTTCACAGGTATATAATTACACTTACAACCAGTTTCTCCAGTCATAGACAGTTTGTTTTGCCTGTTACGGTAGGAGATGTGTTGGCAGAGTGAAAATACCTGATTAATGATACAAACAAATCATAATCTGTAGATAAAAATAACATTTGTAGAACTGTTGTATAACAGCAATATCACACCGTAGGATGTGCTGTTGTACTGAATATCAGCACAGCTGTGATATCTTAGGCACTTTGGCTGCTTCCTTGTGTCTATGAGCATGTATAATGTGTGTCCTATAAATATTGTATATCCCATACATATGAATATAATTTTATGTCTTCACTTCTAGAAAACATTGTTCTCCAAACAAGCAAACACCAGGCATAGTAATATAGAGAATACAGCATAGGAAAAAATGCAATAGAGTAGCCCAGATTAAATGGGAGATAAACAAACAAACTAATAAACAAATATATGCAAATATGTAAACACGCATTGGTCACATGTTGGTTTTACAATGACAGCATATGACATTTTAATAAAAGCTTTTATCTGATTGCTGTGTCTAACGTCCTAAAAAGAAGGAAACAAGCCTAAATGGTGTATAAATAAATAAACAAATAAATTAATACATTTTAACATTATACTTTTTGTTTGGATAATGGATGCAAAATACAGAATATGCATGCAATTTCTAAGATAAAAATCTTCTCATCCTAAAGAATGCATGACAGTCAAGACCGTTTTGTCTTTTCCAACATACTATCATTGCTGTCGTTAGATGCAAAATCATTTATCATAATAATGTGAGGGGTGCACGGGAGGAGCATATTAGCTGAGATATTTTTCAAGATTACGTGCCCCTTCTGTGCAGCCTTCAGATTTGTCAGTAGAAGAGCAGATATGGGTATATCAATAATCCATGGCATTGTGTATTTCCCAACTGATACTATTATAAAGCTCGGGATGACAGCCTGCCTCAACTCCATCATCTCGTCCGCCGGGAGCAGAATCTCATAAAGCGCTCTCAACATAGACATCTCATATAAAGGGTAATAACTCCAGCCAGTTAATACCACAGAATTAGCCCAAAGTGGAGCTGCAAAGGCGAACGAAACGGGAATGGAGGAGTGTAAAGTGAGAGAAGACCCTGTAGGTTGCTAAATAGAAGGAGGACTGTGACAAATAGCTGGGTGAGTGGATAACTTGAGAGATTGCCTGCATCCGGGCAAGTCTTCTTTGTGCTTCCTGGAAAGGAAAAGCACTAATAAAAATAGGATCATCGGAGAATCATGAATGATTTGGTGTGACAATGAACAATTGGAACCTGAGTGTATATGTAAAGAATAAAACACAATGAGGCATCATGTTATAAGAAAATAATCAATGATGGGGTTATGTGATATAGCCCGACACCATAAAGTCGCTTAATTTGCAATAACAACACATCCCAGCATGCCTCTTCTTCGCCAACATTTTGTTTTAATTTGTTAAGATAGGACACCTTCTTTTTTTATTTGAATATAATGTTTAGGAATATCAACAATACAAGTTAATAATATCTGCTATACTATCATGGTCATTAACCATGAATCTTTTTAAAGCTAAAATAATTAAAAATAAATAAAAAAATATTATATATTTTTCTGCATTAGTGTGTGCACTAAGCTGCCAGTTTTATTGAATAGATACAGTATATTATGCCCTCAAAACCTGGAAACGCAGTAACTGTAAGGCTGTAAAACTGATAGCCCAATAGGTAAAAAGCTCTTCTTTTAAATGATTAAATGAGAATAAATTAGACCAGTAAGGGTTAATCTGAATCCGATGTATATCCAATTAAAAGATGCAGGTAGAATGCTTAATCTCTTCATTAGAAAAATAATTGGCATGTGAACTTTTGAACCTAATTAATTTCACAATCAGATATCTAGAGATAAAGAAGGCCAATGAGAAGCAAAAATAAAAAAAGGAAGGAAGTACGGAAAACACTAGAATGCTTCTGTAAAAAGTAGTTGACTTGTCACAACAGACACTTCGATCTTGTTGTTTAGATCTGTTTTTAGGTATAGCATCTTTTGCACATGCTTGCAAATATTTTGCTATTTAAGGGCAGTTCTGACTATGTGCTGGCTGTGCAAAGCACATAACATACCCTGCAGCCTATAGTTTATCCTGTTGAGATTTTTGCAATTAAACTTTGGACAGGTTTCTTAATTTTGAAAACAATAATAATGAAAAAAAAGCACAGCACACAAAATACATTTATTTATTATTATTATTATTATTATTATTATTATTATTATATAATAACAATAATAATAATAATAATAATAATAATAATAATAATAAATCCCACATGGGTATTCTTACAACTGCATGTCAGTCATTTATCTAATGATACTGGCTACTAAAATGACTACTATGTATTTCATTTTAATCCATAGATAATGAGAATTTCTTTTCCCCTAGCTAATGCAAGCTCCATTTCAATAAAAAAAAAAAAATTTTTACTTTTCTTTGCAGCATTATTTGTGCACACCGTCCCATACCACATGTTTTTCATGACTAGCTGGTGACAAGTTTTTTAAGAGCTACACTTGCGCATTAGAATGAATTACAATCATAATTATGCTTCTGTTTTTTTTCAAGTAACGATGCACTGATTTGAACTAACAGTTTATTCCAAAATTGACTCAAAGCCATGTAAATCAATTTCAATTTCTGTTGTTATTTCAACACAAACAATAACCATTAAATTATGTGTTAATTAATGTGAACACACATTACAGTAGTCAGGGAACAGTGGTCCTCAACAACTTTTTTGTTATCGTTGTATTCTCCCTTAGTTTGTCAGGATTTAATTTGCGATGCCAGGTGGCTGCAGTTATCATGCCATAACCAGCGGAAGCGGAATGACGAAGCCCCCCCAGTAGAGACATTCACTGTTTGCATTTCTGGGGACAATAAAGAAGACCATCTGCTCCTGTCGTTTGTGCTTTATTGTTCAATGTCTCTCGTCTGCTTTGAATTCCTGCTAGTATTCTGGCAGTACGATGTGATGGGACATAAGATGGCGGGATTGGGAGATGGAGTTGGAGAAGGGACACTGGTCAGCGTAATCTTTTATTTTCCTTTCTTTTTTTATTTGACACATAACTGATTACACAAACACAGTAGTAGTTTACTCAGACATGATAGTGTACACAGACCTCAGGCAATCAGTTTATTGGATTTCTCATCCAAGAATTATGATTAAACAAAACACAAGTTGTTATGAACCAAAAGATCACAAAAAAGTTGCTTATGTGTAGCGTTTTGAATGTTTATGGCTAGGGATAGACATGGTTAGTGTGGGGCTCTTCAGCAATTTCCATGCTGGTGAAGAATTCATACATGTATTCAATACAGTATATGTAAAGGGCTCTAGATACATTTCAAAATAGTCAAATTAAGACTAAAAAAAAAGTTAAGAAACCATTATCTAAACCTGACGTATAGTACTTAGTCTCTTACTCATCGTCATTTCCGCTTATTTCTGTATTCAGGGTCACTGGAGCCTATCCCAGGAGACTTAGGGCACGAGGCAAATACTGTACACCCTGGACAGGGTGCCAATCTATTAAAGGGCACACAGACATTCACACACTACGGGCAATTTGAGAACACCAATTAACCTAACATACATGTCTTCAGACTGTGGGAGGAAACCCACCAATACAGGAACTGAATCGAGTCTGGCTGGGAATCGAACCCAGATTGATGTATATTACTGAACCATCATATTTGTGGAAGAAATTAATGGGATCACTTAAACACTTTGCATGTTTGCATGATTGATAAGTGGTTGTTTGATGATGTTTGATAAGTTGTATGGTAAAAAAATAAGAAATCAACAGTAAAAACCATAACATTTCCAGTTGTGGCCTCACGTAAACCACTTGTTAGTGGAAATAATTAAAAAAGGTTACATTTTTCAATCAGCATAAATATTTGACTTTGGAGCAATGGAAAAAGGTTACATTATGTGGTCTGATGAGCTCCGATTGACCCTATTCCAAAACAACAGGCATATTAGGGTAAGAAGGGAAGCAGATGAAACAATGCACCCAATATGCATAGTACCCACTTTACAAGCCTCTGCACACAGTGTTATGATTTGGGGTTGTTTTTGTTCTAGGTTCTATAATATCATATGGCAGTAAAAAGAAATCAGCTGATGACCTAAATATACTAAATGACTAGATTATCATCTACAGTATTTATTTTCTTCCCCGATGGCACCGGCATGTTCCAGGACTGAAATTGTGAAAGATTGCAATTGCAAGATTGCATTTCACACATCAAATGCCCCCACCCCATATTGTGCTCTGTAATCAAAGCTGGAAGTAACTGAATGAAATCGTAGGAAGAACATTTAGAGCAGCAGATCATTGTGGATCCTGCAACACTGTAAAAAAAAAAAAAAAAAAAAAAAAGACAAGCCGTCTCAACATAAAGTTTAGTAACAAGTTGCACAGCTTTTTTTAAGTTTATTAAATTTTTATAGAAATTTACTGTATATTTGCATTGCTGTTTAGTTAACACATTGTGTACCCAGTTCAAAATCTTAAGTTGACTCAACTTCGAATTGAAATATTTAAGTCAGCTCAAGTAGAATTGTTCGTGGGCTCAATTAATTATATTTCTCTAGGGTTGACTTAGCCCAACTTTTCATCTACGCAAAAAGAAAAATTGTTTCCCATTTATGTTATTTGTTAAAGTGATCGTTTTTCTATAAAAACAGGTTGGCCCCAAAATACTCAGACAATTAAAACACACACACACACACACACACACACACACACACACACACACACACACATTACTTAGAAATAACTTTTTTTCCCCAAACTAGTCAAAGTTAAAACAGTAATCTGCATAAAACAGAATAATACACATTCTATTTTGCTTAAAGGTCAGTAAAATACCTGAAGACCACCAGATGCTTATCAATATTTTACTGATTCTTTTACATTACAACATAATAACCATTTTTAAAAACTAGCAAAGATTTGACACAAAAAAAAAATCTATGGCACCAAGAGTATGTTTCTCAGCATGTGAATCTGAGGGGAACATGTCTCTCCAAGTCCAATTATAATCGTTTGGATGGCTTCATAGATGTACGTCCAATCCTTTTGGAATTCAATGTTTAGACCAAACATCACTCTGAAAACTGCTGCATGCCACCCAGACCATCAAGGATTACAGTCCCCTCCAACACTATGTTCATGCTCCTCCAGTAGCTCCAAAGTCCAGTCATCACCCCTCTGACCCCAATCCTCCACAGCAGAGCTCTGGTTAAACAAGTTGAGTCTTGTGAAGACAAAGATGATAAATTTCATTCAATATCTTATGATAAAAAGTTAAATATATTAATAAGATTATATACTGCCACAGTGTAAAACACTGTTTCTGGAATTCTAATGATGTTTTAAAGCTATGTATTGTTTCATATTCAAAAGGGTTTTACTTTGTCATTCTCAGGAGTAACTACTTGTTTGAAGTGATGTTTTAAATTCGGTTTTCATACAAATAAGTGAACCGATATAACACTTGTACTGTAGATGAGCATTAGCGCCTCTAAAGCCAAACTAACACAGACATTTTATATCCCTTAACTTTCCGAGTACTAAAGGGCCGCTACTCCTTAACCATTAAACACTTTGGTTTTTTTCGATGTTTTTTTAGCTCAGCGCTTGAGCAGCCTGTATGCTGATGTGGAGCAGGACGCTGTTGCTGGGGAAAAGTCAGGGCAAAGACGGGGGAAAAGAGAGATACAGTTATGAATGTTTAGCTCCCTGGCGCCTGTACAGTGTACGTTAGCTAAGCTCACCTTAGTAATGTCAGGGTTCCTCAGTATAACGTATAACAATAAGCGGAAACATACCGGCCATTACCTGTAGGCTAACTATGACATATTTTATAAAAAAAATAAAAAAAAATAAATAATTAATAAATACTCACCAAAATAATAAAGAATCTACAAAGCGGCCATCTTCACCTCTTTAGTGCAGTCAGATTTTTTTAATTTATTCAGTCTGGGAGTGGGGAAGTCATGAGAGTGGGGAAGACAGCATTTAAACATACCAGTCCCCCAGATTTGCTCCTTTACCCAAGACAAATCTATTTATAAAAATGCTCGATTAAATAAATAGGTTTTTAGCCTGGACTTTAACACTGAGACTGTGTCTGAGTCCCGAACACTATTTGGAAGACTATTCCATAATTTTGGGGCTTTGTAAGAAAAAGCTCTTCCCCCAGCTGTAGTTTTCATAATACGCGGTACTGACAAGCAGCCTGCATCCTTAGATCGAAGTAGGCGTGGCGGATCGTAAGACACTAGCAGACACTGCAGTAAACAGACCATTTAATGAGAAATTTCACAGGGAGCCAATGAAGTGAAGATAAGACAGGTGTGATGTGCTCGTATCTCCTGGTTCAAGTGAGAACTCTCGCTGCTACATTCTGGACTAGCTGAAGCTTGTTTATGCAACAAGTTGAACAACCAGACAGTAGGGCATTACAGTAGTCCAGGCTAGAGGTGATAAAAGCATGAACTAGTTTTTCTGCATCGTTTATCTTTGTAATATTTCTGAGGTGAAAGAATGCTATCCTGGTAATATTATATACATGAGATTCAAATGAAAGACTGGAATCTATAATCACACCAAGGTCTTTTACTGTTGCACTTATGGAACAGAAAGGCCATCTAAAGTTACAGTGTGATCTAAAAGCTTACTTCTAGCTATATGCGGTCCTATGACTAGAACTTTTGTCTTATCAGGATTAAGCAGAAAGGAGTTAATTAGCATCTAATCTCTTATATTCTGCACACATTGCTCAACTTTAGTAATCTGTTTTTTCTCATCTAATTTTGCTGAGACACATAACTGTGTGTTGTCAGCATAACAATGAAAACTAATACCATGCTTACGGATTATGTTGCCCAGAGACTACAGGCATAGTTACACAATACACAAATAGTTTGAGGTTGTTGATTTAGCCTCCTATTTCCTATAGCTCAAGCTAATCAAGCACCCATGAAATGCACCAGACAAGATTCCTACAGTTTACCTGAAGCTCCAATAATGAACTGGACTCCATATTAACTTAAACACATCTCCTGTTATACTGAACGTTCAGCCTCCTTACACACAGTATGACTGCAGATCAATCCCTGCTACTGTATCTGTTTTCACCCAAATGAGGATGGGTTCCTTTATTGAGTCTGGTTCCTCACAATTTTTTTTCCTATTGCCATCTCAGGGAGTTTTTCCTTGCCACTGTCGGCACTGTCCTTGGTTCATTTTGATTCAAGGGGAACCTGCACAATATTGGGATTAAGGTTTTATATTTTAATATTATGGCTAATTGGTCTATGTGAAGAATTGCTGAATTTAGACACTTTGTTGCTGTGCAATATTTGTCAACTGACCAGATATTATTTGCATGGTAACCCAGTATCAGCATGGTAGTGACCTTAAAAGGGCAGAGTGGTGGACTTAGGGCAGAGTGGCTACAATATTGTTCAGGACTTCAGTGACTGGGGGCCTAAGCAGTTTGAATCCATTTTCAGACACAATTAGTCTGCTTTCTGCACTGAAAACCACAGTATAAAGTATCCTCGTATGGCATAGGATGGTATATGAGCTCTAATTATACAAGGCAATCCACTTGAGACCACTACTGAAGAAAAATCTAGAAACTCAGATGTGCTACACCAGAAAATCAACTTAAATATTTGTGTAAGACAATTCTTAATACAAGTAATTTTCCCAATGTTCCTGGTGTAACTTTTGGACTCAAGATGCAAATCCTAAATAGAGATTTCTCTCACACACATGCAGTACATATTGATTTCCAAGATGATACACAAAAATGGCGTAGAATGAGAAAGAGTGAGTATTAATGAGTATTATTCATATAGGGAAATTTACTTTATTATATGACAATCCTGAGCGTCTGTGAGTAATAGCAACTCACAGCAATTTATACGGAAAAAAAATTGAAAAGAGCACTCAAAAATGTATCATTCATGTCTCCTGGTCAACCATGAGTTCTGTGTGAAACCAAATGAGACTATAGTGTACTTTTTCTCTGGGAAAAAAAGATGCACAAAATCTCAGCCTCATTTTAAGTTTCAAAAGAGGTCTCTTCAAGCTCTAAAACAATTCTCGAACAATTCTTAACTTTTGTATTTATTTTTAATCTCACATAGAGAAATCGGATTGAGTCTCTACATGGATTTAATCTATTCTCTTCTCCAAAACTCAGAAAGAGCTCACTGAATTCTCAAGATTTTTTTTTCTTAGATATCTGACTTTATTACGCACATTATGTACATAATATTTTACTAAACTAAACATAAATTCCCTCTCTTTCAATTTTGTTCAGAGTGTCACATAGTGGTTCAAGGAATGTCAACATTGATGGCTTTGAGTCCCCAGACCATAGACCTGCAAATATATGTTTCCCTGTTTTGTGCGTTCAACAACTCATTAATGACACAATAAAAAGGCCAAACAGAAAACTTTGAAGACTTGAAAATAAGAATGCCATCTGTGTTCCAAGTAAAAGAAATGTTTCAAATTCAAATTTTAAAACAGTCATACACAGTATGACATGCAGTGAAATGCTTAGACAACTGCTTGTCTGGGATCTCTAAGAGGACTATTGTATATTGTGAATTTTTGATAGACTTTCCCATCATATATTTCCTCTATTCTGTCATGACACTTTTTCTGTCTACTAAACCTGAACTTTAGTTTTTCCTTAAAGGCCTCCTTAGCCAACATAGATTTTAATTGTGTTTAATAGGAACCTCAATGAAATAGGAAGTTGAACCCTCCAACAACATCTTGCCTTGCCTCACATGATTTACACTTAGTGTCAAAACTCTCAACAGACATGAGCCATGCACTACAATATTTGTGCAAATGTCGTGAAGAGAAATTATCAAAAAAATTGTTTAAATGTCTATAAATTCTAAAGATATTCAGTGTGGATGTCAGTGGGGCAGTGCATAGTGATTAGTGTGAGCAAGTAACTCAGAGCTTTTCCTGTTATTTCATGTCTGTTTGCAAATGTCATTATGAGGAGTAAACACTCCGAAACAGAAATTAGTGTATTTCTGTAAAGTGGATCATCTCCTGTGTTTGTACTGCTCCCTCAACTACAGTGCATCCGGAAAATATTCACAGCGCATCACTTTTTCCACATTTTGTTATGTCACAGCCATATTCTAAAATGGATTAAATTTTATTTTTCTCAACTCTCTGACTAAGGCCCTTCTCCCACGATTGCTCAGTTTAGCTGGCCGGCCAGCTCTAGGAAGAGTCCTGATGGTTTCGAACTTCTTCCATTTACGGATGATGGAGGCCACTGAGCTCATTGGGACTTTTAAAGCAGCAGAATTTTTTCTGTAACCTTCCCCAGATCTGTGCCTCGAGACAATCCTGTCTCGGACGTCTACAGACAGTTTCTTTGACTTCATGCTTGGTTTGTGCTCTGACATAAACTGTCAACTGTGGGACCTTATATAGACAGGTGTGTGCCTTTCCAAATCATGTCCAATCAACTGAATTTACCACAAGTGAACTTCCAATTAAGCAGCAGAAACATCTCAAGGATGATCAGGGGAAACAGGATGCGCCTGAGCAAATGCTGTGAATACTTATGTACATGTGCTTTCTCAATTTTTTTTGTTTTGAATACATTTGCAAAAATCTAAAATAAACTTTTTTCATGTTGTTATTATGGGGTGTTGTGTGTAGAATTCTAAAGAAAAATAATTATTTAATCCATTTTAGAATAAGGCTGTGACATAACAAAATGTGGAAAAAGTGATGCGCTGTGAATACTTTCAGGATGCACTGTATGTTTAGCTCTACACTTTCCTTAAATAAAAAGTCACCCTCAAGAGACAGATCATCATTAAGTGACAGGTTATTATCTAAAGTTCCCTCCTCAACAAATTCAGGTAGGTGATCAACAAATGTTTCAGTGTGCAACTGCTGTTCACTCTCTGATCCTATAATAAGGCTGGTGTGACGGGTCTCTCTTGTGTTTACATAACAGTGAGACAATGTTCGGTTGAATAGAGTACCTCAAGGTAAAAGTTAGTAACAGTTTGCTCTATTTTTTTTATTTACTCAACTCTAATATTTCATAATGCTTTTTAGTTCAAAATCGTTGACTTAACTTTTCTCTAAGTGGAATCTACTAATTTCACTTGTTGGTTCAAGTGATTGGATTTTTATAAGAACAAGTTGGCCTAACAACACCCCAGTAATTAAAATACGAAAACATTACTTTTTTTGGGGAAAAAAAAGTTTATTCTTCCATTTTTAAAAATTAGCAAATATTAAGAGTTTTCACCTTTCAAATGCATGCACACACACACACACACACACACAAACAAAAGAATCTATGTTAAACATTTGTATGTATTTTTTAACCTTTTTTTTTACATTTTAAGTTATTACCTTTCTTCTTCCAACAACTCTCTGAGGGGTGTTGATTTATTTTAATGGTCACTCCAGGGCTGTTATTTGTGGTGCTGCTGGAATATACAGTATGCAAATGCTGTTCGTACTATTTAGAATTCAACTGTTCATCTGAAATAATTTCAACAGACACAAAAAGTGAGTAAAAATAAAACATTTTAAAATTGCATTATGTGTCTTAGTAAGGTGTTGTCACAAAACTATATTCCATCATTTAATCTTAGTTAACTTTTAGCCTTTATATCAATAACAGTCTTATTATTAAATTACATTTTATTATTAAATTACAATTACAGTTTTATTACCAAAATTTTATTGATTTAAAACTTCCCAGTTGTCCTACTTCTGAGTACATTCAAATAAAAGGGAAAATGCTAAGATACACTTAGTAACAGATTATTACAAAAGACTTACAAAAACAGATTATTAATTATTTGGCAAAAGTAATAAATAGCTCCATCCACTTACCTTACTGAAGCTGCTTAAATTTGGCGCAGTGATGTGAACTTTGAACTGTCCAGGTGATGTGGGCACGATGCCTTTTTGAGGAGCCTAGTCCCATACGTGACAACGTTAAATAATAACTTAAGCTAGCCTTCAGCATGGACCACCTGTGGCTCCATAAAACTAACTTTATTGCGGTGGGTAAGTGATACTGCAGATTGGTGGAGCCCGCGCAGCTTCAGAAAATAAATATTATTTGAAGTGGCTGCCAGGTTCACTTAAATTTCAATAAGCACTCTGGCCTTGACTTATCTCTCGGGTGCTGTTTAATTAACGTAAAGTACCGGAGCGCATAGAATATGCGTGCATGCATGTCGGCATATGTTTAAGTTGCAGCTCATTAAAAAATATATATATTGCGGCCCATTTCATAAACATGTCCTGAGGTGAAAGTGTACAGTGAGGTCAATAAGTATTTGATTACCCTGTTATTTTGCAAGTTCTCTTACTTAGAAATCATGGAGGTGTCTACAATTTTCAGCATAGGTGCATTTCCACTGTGAGAGACAGAATCTTAAAAGAAAAATCCAGAAATCACATTGTATGATTTTTTAACAATTTATTTGTGAATTACTGTGTCGAATAAGTATTTGATCACTTGCTTATCAGCCAGATTTCTGACACTCAAAGACCAGTTATTTTGCTTTTAAATAGTCCAGCTACACTCTGCTTATGATTCTAAATTAGTAACACCTGTTTGAGGTCGTTAGCTGTCATAAATACACCTGTCCACCCCAGAATCAGCCAAAGTCTAAGTAGATACATGGGGTATCAATGATGCTAAGAATAGTAAAGAATCAGCCCAGAACTACACGGGAGGAGCTGGTCAAGGCCATGAAGAGAGCTGGGACCATTGTTTCCAGGGCTATTATCAGTAATAAACTAAAATGTCCTGGTTTAAAATCTTGCATCGCACTGAAGGTTCCCCTGCTAAAGTTAGCCCATGTCCAGGCCCATTTGAAGTTTGCCAGGGACCATCTGAATGATCCAGAGACGGCATGGGAGAAAGTCCAGTGGTCAGATGAGACAAAAGTAGAACTTTACCTCATGGTCTTAACTTCATTCGCCGTGTTTGGAGGAAGAAGAATGATGAGCATCATCCCAATAATTCCATACCTACAGTGAAGCATGGGGCTGGAAGCATCATGCTCTGTGGGTGTTTTTCTGCACAGGGGACAGGACGACTGCACTGTATTAAGGAGAGGATGAACGGGGCTATGTATCGTGACATATTGGACAAAAACCTCCTTCCCTCAGTCAGAGCATTAAAGATGGGTCGTGGCTGGGTCTTCCGACATGACAATGACCCAAAGCACACAGCCAGGAAAACCAAGGAGTGGCTCCGTAAGAAGCATATGGACTATTAAAAACCAAAATAACTGGTCTTTGAGGGTCAGAAATCTAGCTGATAAGAAAGTGATCAAATACTGTACTTATTTGACACAGTAATTCACAAATAAATTGTTTAAAAAAAAAAAAAAAGTGATTTCCAGATTTTTCTTTTTAGATTCTCACAGTGGAAATGCACCTACGCTGAAAATTGTAGACCCACTTTAATTAAATTAAAGTATACCCCTCACTGCATAAATTAACCGACTATATGTTAACTAACCATATTATCAAATGTTAGATTGTCTTTATGGATTTTTATCATGTCGAGAATATCACGCGGCAGTATTTTATTGCATGGCATCTGGTATAGTATTAGGCAATATCCTTAATATAGTAGATTGTTAACATGCCATAGCAACGCAAACACCAAGTTTCTTTAAATAATTTAATTCTTCCATGCAAAGCAATTAAAGCTGCATTCGAAACCTTCATTCTGAGGAAAGCTGCAGTGTACACAGAGGTCATGCTCATGCTTTATTTTCTGTGAAAACTTATCTTTTTAGCTGTTTCAATTTAGCTGCCATTTTATTTTTATGTTTAATTACAAGTAATCTAGCAACACAGCACTTACAATGACCAGACTACGTGAATAATCTCTCTTAACTTGGAGGAAAAAAGTGTGGTAGCACATCGCCTGAAGGAATATAATCAAAGAAGTCAATTGGTACTAACTGGGTCATGCGGGGCTTTCAGCAAAGGGACTAAATACGGGTCTCCCCATAAATTAGTGTAGCATTAGTTCTATTTTTTAGCTCCCCTTTGCAGATTAACATACAGTTTGAACAAAACTGCATTTTTTTTTGCATGGAATATAAAGTTACTTTTGCATATTTCAAAATGTGGTGGGGTTTTTTTTGTGATTGGAATTTAGAAAAAAAATGATTGCAGTCCTGTACAATCATAAATTGGAGACCTACGGCATTTGGAGATACATTGTCAATTAACAGGTGTTTCCAAGCAATAAAATTGAGAATGGAAAGCCCAGTGGAAAGTTTAAATAAAAAAAATAAATAAAAAAATAAAATTGCCCAAGGTTTTATAAACTAGACCCTGATGACCAAAATGGTAACTACTGTATATCACTTAGTGTTATTTTGTTTATTTTAATTCATTGTGGATAACTAGCACTAAGAGCCTGCATAACCTGCCAGCCAAACACTGTTTTCCTACTGTACATACTGCAAACTACTGTGTTTTAATATAATATATACGTCACGATCGGGGTGTAATGGCGGATGTTGATTGCCGTGGGCGGAGAAAGCAGGCATAAAGGCAGAGGGGTTGTGTAACCAAAAAAAGTCCTTAAATAATGGTTGTTACAGAAATAAAGACACAAAAACAAATGAACGAACCTAAACAATACTTAATGACATGGGGTTAAACATGGGCTCTCTGGCAGGACACAGACGAAGGGACACCAACAGGCTCTAATACCTGTTACACTACGTTTAAGCTCTGTAGCGAAACACAGGCTGAAGGATGCCTAGCAAACGCCCTGTGGCAAAACACAGGCTAAAGGACGAAACATGTGACAGGACACACAAACTACATGTGGAGCTGAAACAGGACACAACAAGACGAGACGGGAGAGACGGTAGACAGACAAGAGACAAGGAGAGAGACGGGACTAGGACTAAAGACATGGCAATCAGCTAGACATGGCTTTTAGCTAAATATGGTTGGGAGCACTTAACCATGGCAGTTAGCTACACGTTCATCTAGCTAAGCATATCTTTAGCCTGACATGCACTAAGCTACACTTACCTAATAGCTCAACACAACACTAGGGAAGTGGGGCACAGAAACACAGAGACGGAGGATACCCAGTGGCTAGGCTAGGAGACACTCAAAGGCTAGGCTCACTGGGAAACTAGGGAGGCAGGAAACACAGAAAGGCTAGAGACACAAAGGGGCTATGGCTAGAAGCATGACAGTTAGCACAACATAGATTTCAGTTAAACACGCTCCTAGCCAAACACACACCTAGCTACTTACCTGCTCTAGCTAACCACACAAGAAAACAGGGGGACAAGAATCACAATACTTACATACCACACATAACGTCTCGGGTTACTTTGCTATAACCCTGTTCCCTGAAAAGGCGGGAACGAGATGCTGCATGACAACGCTATGGGAACATCTTGTCATGTTGCCGGTTGTGAAGCATGTGTGTACCAAACACGCCAAATTTTTGGCTTTTATAACCTCGGTCAGGTGACGTCATCTGATAGGACGCACCTGCAGGTTATAAATAGGAGTAACCCGGAAACATTCCTCAGATTGATTTGTCTGAACGGACGTCCGGTCACATAGGCAGTGCGGCATTGGGACGCAGCATCTCGTTCCCGCCTTTTTAGGGAACAGGGTTACAGCAAAGTAACCCAAGACGTTCCCTTTCAAAGGCTACACTCGATGCTGCGTAAAAACGCTATGGGAACGAGAGTGCCAACGCCGCCGCACTGCAAGTGTCTGGACTCCAAGGTTGTGTAGCGTGTGCGCACAAGGCCGAGAAGGTCTCAGAACTATGTCTGGGTAGCTGACTCGAGGACCAGTGGGCCCGGAGTAGCATAAACATCCAAACTATAAATGTAATAAATGTGTGCGGAGAGGACAACCCTCCGTGTCACACACTTGCTGCAGGGGAATACCTCTTGCTAGTGCAATAGATGAGGCGATCCCCCTGGTTGAATGAGCCCTGATTCCTAGAGGCGAAGTGAGCCCACGCGCCTCATAGGAGAGGACAATAGCCCAGTGTAGTGGGGGCCACCCCCCGTTGCGGCCCCAGACCATGTAAAAGCTGCTTTGACTTACGCCACTAGCTGATGCGGTGGACGTAAATCTGAAGAGCACGTACTGGACAAAGTAAGTGAAGTTTTTCCTGCTCCGAAGCTGTAAAGGCGGAGGACAGAATGCTTCAAAACAATAGGATGCATATTGGCAAATGTGTGCGGAGAGGACCAACCCTCCGCGTCCCAGACTTGCTGCAAGAGAATACCTCTTGCTAGTGCAATTGATGAGGCGATTCCCTTGGTTGAATGAACCCTGATTCCTAGAGGCAAAGTGAGCCCACGCGCCTCATAGGAGAGGGCAATAGCATCTCTCACGCAGCTTGTGGCTTCAAAACATGTAAAAGCTGCTCTGACTTACGCCACTGGCTAATGCGGTGGACGTAAATCTGAAGAGCATGTACTGGACACAGTAAGTGATGTCTCTCCTGCTCCGAAGCTGTAAAGGCGGAGGACAGAAGGCTTTAAAACAATAGGATGCATGTTGGCAAATGTGTGCGGAGAGGACCAACCCTCCGCGTCACATACTTGCTGCAAGGGAATACCTCTTGCTAATGCAATTGATGAGGCGATTCCCCTGGTTGAATGAGCCCTGATACCTAGAGGCGAAGTGAACCCACGCACCTCATAGGAGAGGGCAATAGCTGTCCGATCCTCTTAGAGAGGTAATACCATTAGGAAAAACCATCTTAAGGGTCAGAAACCTGAGGCGCTGACTCTAGTGGTTCAACAAGGGGCACAAGCCAGAGGACAAATATTTTCTGCAGAAACTCCAGCACTGAAACAATTCGGCAGTGGACTGGGTCTACCTGCTTCGTCATTCTTAATTACGCTGGCTGGAAGACCAGCTTGACTTAGAGTCAGAGAGTAGTAAAGGGGACATTTGCTGATCTTGCGATGCAAAAAGATCCACCTACGCTACATGAAATTTTCCCAGAATGAAAATTGCCCTGAGGGACAGTAATCTGGTGCGCTAGCTATTTAGCGGCGCGAGCACAGTCCGCCCTGGCGATTAATATATGAGACTGCCATAGTGTTGTCCACCCGCACTAGGACATGGTAGTCTCAACTGCTGGAGGAAGTGCTTTAGGGCCTGAAATAGAGCCATGATTTTGAGGCAATTGATGTGCCGCGCAAAAAGATGGCCTCTCCAGCTCCCTTGGGCTGGACGGTCATTTAAGACCGCACCCCAGCCCATGAGGGAAGCGTCTGTCGTTAGCATCTGCGACGACAAGACGAACTTAGAGTGGGACCCAGAGTCAGAAACCGGGGTCTGAACCACATAGGAAGGGTACGAAGCACCTGGCGCGTGGCCCTTAGTTGGGGATTGGCCCTAGAGTAAAATCCCCTGGTTCTTAGCCACAACTGAAATGCTCTCATGTGCAGAAGGTCCAAAGGTGTCACCGTGGATACAGCTGCCATGAGAGCTAAGATCTCTGAAAGTGATGGTCACTTTCTGGTCTAGCTTGATTTCCGTGACGGTGTTGAGAATGGATTCGACACGAGTGGGAGACAGCTGTGCCCGCTTACGCTCAAATTCCATGTGACACCCAAAAATGTTGTCCTCTAAACAGGAAAGAGCATGCTTTCATGGCATTGGATCTCAATCCTAGGAAACAAAGATTAGCTAGAACGACATGCTGATGTCGAAGCGCTAGCTACTGAGACTGGGCCAGCCAGTCATGTAATTTAATACGGATGCTCTGGAGTCGTAAGAGCCAGAACTACATCCATGTATTTTGTGTATGTGCGGGTGAAAAAGCTAGACCAAATGGAAGGACCCGATACTGGTAAGCTTCGCCCCCGAAAGAGAACCTCAGGAACCTCCTGTGTTGTGGCAATATTTCCATTGATTTATTTTTAGATAGCGGTAAAGCCCGCAAAATCTAAAAAATTGGACGCAGCCCCCCGTTCCTCTTGCACTTTCCGGTTTCATGGAAGTGGAGACCACGCCATTGAAACGCGGAGGGTGATGTGAGAACTGAATCCTGTAGTTTCTCTGTACAGTGCTTAGTGCCCAAGGAGATATACTTGGCAGTAGCTTCCACGCTGCCAGTTTCTCAGAAAGGGGCAAAGCTCAGCGGCTTGGTTAAATGGGGGGGATGTTAGATGTTCGGCATCCTGAAACATGGCAGGAAAAACCCGAAGAACTAACATTTTATTGGAGACTGGAGTTGCCCGAAACACCAGTGGTGGCGGAGCAAGAACACCAACCTCCTGGGGGTGCCAGGGAGAACACTTCATTCTTTAAAAGGAATTCTGCGTGCGGTCCTGGGCACATGAACCTCAGGGCTTCTTTGTGAAGACAATATGCCAGTCTGACCTCTTCTGAGGCGGATTGCGTGACGCACCCCAATCTTGCGAGGGGGTGCCCAGCTCAAAAACACTCTCCTTGTGTGTTTCATGCCTTGCAACAGTCAGACCCGGTCGAGAATGGGTGGCCGACAGTCCCGACTCTTGAGCAAGGCGGGGAAGGAATTTCCCGAAGGCTTGTTATATAACTTCGCCTCATGAACCTAGTGGCGACCGAGTTAACGACATCGCCAAGTAGGCCGGGAGGCGAGATGGGGCATCGAGGAGGAATACACGATCCTTTTCCTTAATGCCCCTGAGATTCAACCACAAGTGGCTCTCCGCGGAGACCATAGCAGCCATAAAACGGCCGAAAGCACAAGTCGTCTGCTTTGTTGCACGAAGAGACAAGTCTGTGGCCCGGCATAAATCCAATATGCCCTACCTTGATGAGCCCCGCCAGTACTCAAGTCTCTCAGCAGGTCAGCCTCGTAGGTGTGCAAAACCGCCATGGTGTGCAATGCGCCAACCTGACCTGCTGCCTGAAAAGCTTTTCCCTCCAGGGAAGATAAAAAGTCTACACAGCTTGAAGGGAAATAATAGCTTTTCAGGAAGGATGATGTCCCAGAAGAGAGATAGCCTGGAAGCGTCTCTTCTATCTGGGTGTCATCATATAACTCCGTGTTTCTACCTCAATTATATTTAAATAAATAAATAAGTTGGCAGGAAAACACGGGATGAATACAGCTTACTCCATGAAAGGGTTAACTCATATGGAGATTGCTAAGAAAAGGGGAGAGAGCGTCGTTGAGGCTCCGCCCCCGGCCACCTGACAGAACCTGCCGTCTATGTTTTTATTTATTTATTATTTTTAAGTGCTTAGAGCCTATTACCATCTCCGCGGAAGCAAGAGAGAATGTTTATCCTTGCCCATTCACAAGAAGCGCGGCGCGCGCTTGCGAGCAGACAGAGGGATTTCCCGACCTGATGAGAACGCGAAAGAAAGGAGTTTTAAGTCCGTCTCTCACTGCTCTGCTGGATGCACGAGTTTAAGCCCCAGGAATGCGCGGCGGCTCGAAATGCGAGGCGCGCGCGTAGCACTTAATCGAAGCAGTAAAGTGTAGAGATCGCCCTCCGATATGGATTATACACACGGAGGGACATCTTGTTTAAACTCTGCCATTATTGGTGAGTTAAACACTTATTTTTGCTGGTTAGACACACACGCTCACAACTAGGTGAAGACAAGAATCTGAGGAATGTTTCCGGGTTACTCCTATTTATAACCTGCAGGTGCGTCCTATCAGATGACGTCACCTGACCGAGGTTAAAAAAGCCAAAAATTTGGCATGTTTGGTACACACATGCTTCATAACCGGCAATATGATAAGATGTTCCCATAGCGTTTTCACGCAGCATCGAGTGTAGCCTTTGAAAGGGAACTGAATCAGCTCCACAGACACACAGAACATATACAGAAAACATTGCCAATATGAGAGCCCAAGGCACCGCACCGCACCGCACCGCAGACAGTAGTTTAACTAATAATGCTCGACCCAGCTTCCAAGACTAAACAGCTATTTATAGATGGACTAATGGCTGCCTTGGCTCAGGTGTGCACTCGCATCACCTGACCGTGGTGCCTTCTGGGAAACTGAGGCAGCCAACAAAAACTACAAGGGAAAAACAGCTACCTCTAGTCATGGCCCCTTACAAAAGATAATTAATATAATTTCTCCCAGTAAATTTTAGGTAAAACAGACCAAAAATATATTAAACTAATTAGAAACTAAACTAAGGGTAAAATGAGAACTACAACTTTGTCTCCAAAGTTATAGAAGAGCGAGTTTTGTGCAGTAAAATTTTCTTTTGGGTAGTCAGAGTGGAGTTGTCAGGTGCAAATTAATTAATTAATTTTGCAGAATAAAAATTACGTGAACAGTCGAAGAAAATTTTAATTTGGTAATTTTTTTTAGGAAACTGGGCCCGTATTGTTAACCCATGTGTACACAAAGAACTGTAAGATGTACAATTAGTGTACATCTGTGCCTTATCCTGATCCCAGCCATACTGTACAGAATTTTTTATACATTAAACAAGTGATCGCTATAAATTTGCTCTTACAGCTCATGTTGAACAAGGTCACATCACTTTGATTGCTTATTTTAGAACCTTGATTTCATGTCCAAAACTTTAAGCTAAAATGTAAAACATTTCTAATAAGGCCAAAGGGGAAATTTAAAGGTTTGGCCCTGGACTACAGCTGATTTGAATGTCTTCTCTGTCCATATACTGTAAATTGCCAGGACAGTATATGTACTATATGTACAGTATATGTACAAGCAAAAGGGGAGTGCTATTGCATTTTTAGTATTGTGGATATGTCGCAGTAAGGCCACTTTTATTTGTAGTTCTCAAGACAAAAAGGATTTTGTATTCCAAACCCATGCGCAATAAATATTTCAAAAACTCATAAAATATTGCAAGAACTAATGCACAGTTTTGTGCGGCACATGGTGGGAGTCGCTGTAAACTTGCTTTCTAATAATGTTCCCCATTTCACTTAGCCTCCTGGGAGTAAATCTAAATCACAAGACTCGGACAAGATGACAGCTGCCCATGAATGCTGAGCAATATTTCAATTATTCTTTCATGTTGGATTGTTTCGTTTTAGCTTTGCATGTTGTAGTCACCAAGGCTAAACCTCTGGGAATAAATTACATAAATTGCTCTTTTCTTATTCTAAACAAAGCAAACTAAGAAATTAGAAGAAGAAAAAAAAAAAACTCTAGAGTGCTAATTATGTAAGAGCCTATACTGTAAGGAATTATTGATTATACATAAGCATGTGTGGGCATGTGTGCAGCATATTCCATACTCTGAGCACATTAATAGCCATTAACTTTATTTTAAAAGGTTAATTTATCTTATTTATTTTGTATTATATTGTAAATATGAATGGTAAAACGTTGTATTTTTTTTAAAAGAGCCAAAAGCAATAAAGCAAAAAAAAAAAAAAAATGATTAAAACTAGCTAACATAACAAAAAATATTGTGTGAAGATAATCTTTACGTGGCACTTGAGCTGTAAGCCTAATTGTTAAAATGTAGAAATGATTCATTTATAAGAAATTGTATAAGAAATTTACATTTCTGAATTTAAGATACCTGGACATAAAATAGTGTCATTAGATGCTAATTCATGCAAATACCAGGTTAGTGCTGATACGCTATAGGGGGTTGGGTTGTTATATATTGGATTGTTTGTGTTCATGAATGACTGTGGACAGTTCCCACTGAGGGATGGGTCTCTTCCACAAGTTGGCAACAGGGTATCCGTTGATTTTTATGCATCAAGCAGGGGCTAGTAGTGCTAATTACTTACTGTTTACTCTTACTGGTCTGTTCCACATAATGCCATAATTGAGTAAACATTGTTATCTGTTACTTACGCTGTCATAGGTTTTGTTAAGTTTATTTGTGTTTGTGTTTCTGATGCATTTGATATACTAGAGTTTTGAGCACTGAAAATACATAAAATGTAAATATTTCAAACATGTGTCTCTTATTATCTCTTTTAAAAAGCCAATTTTCTATTTGTCATTGGTTTGGTAGTATAAATGGTGTATTCCTAGTGAGTTGTTAAGGGCTATTTTTTATTCATTTATATTGCATCTGGTAGTCTACCTGTTACAATAATAGGGTTAGCCTACAAGTTTATCAGTCCAGTAGATTACATGAATAGGGTGGTGGTGACTGCAGCAGCAGAGGTGGCCTGGGAGTGGAGTCAAATTCCCGGCCTGAATTATTGTCCCAGTCTGCCACTGGCATCAAGCATTCCATTCGCTGAACGTTCTCAGGAACTACTGCAGTGAGCTCGGAGCCATGTCCTCTAAGATCGTCATTCATTGACATATGCCCTTTTTTAAAACATTCACACAATTGAACTTCTTATCATCATATTCTCCTTGAAGTTTTCTGTAAATGTCATTCAGGGTTACTCCTTCATAAATGAGAAATCCCATCACAAGTCCTGTTTTTTCTTGAAGGCTTCTCATGGAAAAAGACTCTGTACAATTGTGGCTTTATGTTCACATATACAGTACATTACAGTTCATGAAAAACCCACATATGGGTGCGATAGCCAGATATCCACATATAGCATGTCAGGTATGACAATAGTGCATTTAAAAAGAATGCTGAAGAGGCTTTAAAGAAATAATGCAGTTCGTAAATGTGTAATGTAATGTCCCATTGTCCTATCCAATGTACTGTACAACAGGACACATACAAAATAAGGCACTTTATTATTATTACAATTTTTTTGTTAAATGTCTGCTTTAATGCATGTAAATATTTTAAAACCTGCTTCTTTTTCCAAAAGTAAAAGCACCTCTAATAAAAAAATTCATAAATAAATAAAATAAAATAAAATAAAATAAGATAAAATAAAGACTGCTGTTAAAGACAAGAAATTAACACCCATGAACAAATAAAATCTAAGAATCCAAAAAATCAGATTCTGTTTCACTTCCCAATCAATGCATCTCCCTTTCTTCTATTATGTCTACTGGGAGCTTTGGTGTATTTATAATAATATTTAAAAAAATTAAATCTGTAAAAAAAATAAAAAGTTATTGCTGCTTAGGTGGATCTATAAGCTTTTTTTCTATTTTTTTTTTTCTCAACACAAAAGCATCCCTTTAAACACGGTCTTTCCATTTAATAAGTGTTGTATGTGGAAAGTGCCATTCCACTTCACCACGCACCAGTTAGCAGTGAGAACAGTTCCCATGTGTATGGCTTTGTGTGTTGTCTACACAGGATCTTTTGTCACATACAGACACACAAACAGACTCTTAAAAACATTCAAACAAATTTCAGTGGAGATAAAGTCAACACTTTTTATAGTGTGTTTAATTAAATTGATATAAGATTCTGTTTTTTACTTAAGATGCTGCTGAAAATATACAGTAATCTGTAATAAAGATGTTTTATTGAAATATAAATAATACATTATAAAATAATGTTTACTACCATTCTGCATTTTAATTATGCATTATAATAACACCTGTCAAGGGTTTGGATAAAGTATTAGGCAGTAAGCAGGAAAATGGGCAAGTGCAAGTATCTAAGTGTGTGGCACTGGGGGGCGTGGTCCAGTCTTGCCTGCAGATGGAGAGAGGTAGGTGAAGCCGACAGCTTATGCTTAGGTTTCCATCTGTAGCTTATTATCAAGTTCATTTACTGGTGTTCTTTTGTGTTGGCAGGTGGAGCTAGAGCTGAGCCCCTAGAGCAATGTAGATGTTGTATGCAAGTGAGAGCGAGTTAGAACTCTCTAAAATGTGAAAATAAAACATAAAGTAAGGATTATAGTGTCAATTCTGTCTTTATTTCCTGAAGTGACTTTTACAATGTATATACTGTATATATACATATATATAGTCATTGTGACAACTCAACTGCATTGCCTTTTCCTTTATGTAATCAACAGATCTACTGTACATCATGTACATGACAGTAACTGTCATAAGTGAATTAAATTTATTTAATGGATATTTTAAAGCCAAGAAAAATAACTTTTACACTCTGTTGCTGCCATTGCAGTCATTTAAGTGGTAATGAATTATAGGTAGATAGCGCTTAACATCTACGAGACGTCCTGTGAAATGGAACATTATGCAGTTTCAAGTGTTGTCCAAAGCCATATTACAGTATATACTCAACAAAGATATGAGAAGTACTGTTGTGTAATCTTCTGTCGAAAAATTTGTTTGCAGTGCACCCTTCTGTTTTACTTCCCAATCAATGCATCTCCCTTTCTCCTATTATGTCTGCTGGGATCCTTAGTGCATTTATAATAATATTTAAAAAATAAAATCATGCAAAAAAAAGGAACAACAATCAAAAGATACACAAATAAATTGTGTACAAATGCATGCCTTGTGTGCTGCTAGATTTGTGTTCCCTGTGCCTGGATATGTCCACCACTATTCCAAGGGAATAACCTTAGGGAGATGACTAACTAATGTGCAGTCAGTTGCTGCACGAACAGACATTATCCGGTGCATCCCTGTACTACCGTACGGACCTGTCATCTATTATTAAAGAAAAATTAAAACTGGTAGAGGCGGAGGAGGCTGATGAGTCTGTAAACTTAAAGTTTGTGTTTTTCTTCTAAAGTTCATCATGATCTTCAACAAATTTTGTAATTAAAATGGTTTGTGTGCAACAAAATCTACCACTTATGGGCTAAAACAATTACTTTATATTACTTAATATGCTTAGGTGCTTCTACAAGCTTTTTTTCTTATTTCTATTTATGATAAATAAAAAATGGTATGGTAAAGAAAAAAGGTTATACTATAAATTGTTGATCTTCTGAGCTTGTATTTGGCTAATACTGAGACCTACTACAATCAGATGGTTTTTATTATGTTTATACACAAAAACCTAAAAGGGAGTACTAACTTTTGAACACGACTGTATGATGTACTTATTTATACTTATTGCATGTAATTTTGCAATTTTTAAAAAATGCAAATTGATATGTTTTTATAGACACCCTTTAGATACGAACAGCATGTCACATATAAATACAGCTGAATAGCTGGGTAACAATATAAAAGGAATCTACTACAAGTAATCTAAGTTGTGAAACAGTCCCACAGCGATTGCAGGGCATAATCAACACTAAAAGCAATCTAATAAAATGTTACAGTGTGCATTTTTATTTTTTATTCTTTTGGCTAGACAGTGTAATACTCTTAAATGATCTATATTTAGTGATGTAAGTGCAAAACAATGCCCTATTAATTAGTACAGCAAGAATAATGTACTGTACCTAATAAGATACATTGTAGAGGAGTGGATTAATTGAGTCTGTGTGTGTCTAAGCCAAGAAAGCATCTATCTTGATGCTTCCTGCTCATGTTACCTCAAAAGTCAATATCTCATGGATAGCTACAAGGGAGTAATTTGTCACAGCATACTGACAGTTGACTGCTACCTCAAGAAGAAACAAAATGATTAAACAAATAATTATTGTAAATATTATTATTTCACATTTGTCATCAGAAATTAATTGTTAATAAATACACACACAGTATATATTTATAAATATACTTACACAGTATATATACTCAGCAAAAAAAGAAACGTCCCTTTTTCAGGACTGTGTATTTCAACAATAATGTTGTAAAAATACAAATAACTTTACAGATCTTCATTGTAAAGGGTTTAAACAATGTTTTCCATGCATGTTCAATTAACCATAATCAATTAATTAACATGCACCTGTGGAATGGTCATTAAGACCTTAACAGCTTACAGAAAGTAGGCATTTAAGGTCACAGTTCTAAAAACGCAGGACACTAAAGAGACTTGTCTACCGACTGTGAAAAACACCCAAAGAAAGATGCCCAGGGTCCCTGCTCATCTGCGTGAACGTGCATTAGGCATGCTGCAGGGAGGCATGAGGACTGCTGATGTGGCTAGGGCAATAAATTGCCATGTCCGCACTGTGAGACGCCTAAGACAGCGCTACAGGGAGACAGGAAGGACAGCTGATCATCCTCGCAGTGAAAGACCACGTGTAACAACACCTGCACAGGATCGGTACATCCGAATATCACACCTGGTACAGGATGGCCACAACAACTGCCCGAGTCACACCAGGAACACACAATCCCTCCATCAGTGCTCAGACTGTCCGCAATAGGCAGTCCATGAGGAGGAGATGCACTGCAGTACTTCAAGCAGCTGGTGGCCACACCAGATACTGACTGGTACTTTTGATTTTGAGCCTCCCTTCATTCAGGGACACATTGTGAAACATTTTTAGTTTATGTCTTATGGTGTTAATATGTTAAAATATTGCAAAAAAATCCATGTGTAAAAGTCTCATTTTTTTCTTCAAATCAGCTATTCAACTAAAGATGACTTCAGACATATGGGACAAAACAGCACAAGAAAACAATACAAAGAAGACAGCATTATTAACATATTTTTAATTTAAAAGATTAGTGTTTTTCTTAATGCAAAGTCACAAAATTTTTCCATTCATAACACTACCATTAACCCTAACTCTAACTTTTATACATTTTTATAAAACCTGAGCTGTGTAATTTTTTTTATCACTTTGAAAGTGAATAGATTGACAGCAAAATGAAATCAATTGCAGTTTAAAAAAAAAAAAAAAAAAAATTTCTTTCAGGTGATAAAAAAAAATTGTTAAAAAGTATAAATGGCAAAACGGTAAGCCCAAAATTATCTTATATAAGCAATTTTTTTCTCAAAAAGCCAGAATTCCGTTGCCCAGAGGTTTATCACAATAGATAAATTAGCCTGCATTTGTGTTTGTGTTCATGTACAGTATACGTAATACCAATAATACGTTGGTTAGGTTTAATGATATGCAGCAAATTTATGCTTTGACACATATACTCTCACTAGAGTTGATACTTGGAATTATTCTGTTCTTCCTCTTATCTTGGTCTCTTGGTGAGGTTACATGCTCACATGGGTTTTCATACCATTGTTATGTGGATGATACTCAACGCATCTTGTCCTTTGCTCCCTCAGACATGCATGCTTCGGCCCAGATCCCTACATGTCTTTCCAACATCTCATCAGGCATGGGGGCTCATTGGCTGAACCTCAATCCTAGCATGACAGAATTGCAGTTCTTCCCAGGTGATTCATTCCCTCATCAGTATCTTCATAAATATCTCCCTCAACAACTCTCTAATCTCAATGTACACAACCTTGAAGTAACCATGGAGAATCAGTTGTCTTTTTCTGCTCATATTGCTGAATTCTCATACTCATGTTGATTCTACAGTATACAACATCAAGGCAAGGCAAGGCTAGTTTATTTGTATAGCACATTTCATACACAGTGGTAATTCAAAGTGCTTTACATAGAAGAAAATAAAATAAACATGAAATGAAATAAAAGATAATAGCAATAAGACATTTTAACAAAAACTTTAAATTTCATTTAAAAATAAAATAAATGGAGTTTACAACAAAACTTCAAACTAATTAAAATTCAATTAAAAATAAAAATAAAATACTAATTAAAACTAATAAAAACAATTTAAAATAAAAATAAAACAGTTTAAGAAACTAGATAAACATAAAATAGTACAGTCAGTTCGGACGTAACACAGTGCTCATTGAATAAATGCACAGCTGAACAGATGAGTTTTGAGTCTAGATTTAAATGTGACTAATGTTTTAGCACATCTGATCTCTTCTGGAAGCTGGTTCCAACTGCGGGCAGCATAATGGCTAAAGGCGGACTTCCCTTGTTTTGTGTGAACCCTTGGTATTTCTAACTGACTCGATCCTAACGATCTGAGTGGTCTGTTAGGGTTATATTCAGTGAGCATATCTGTAATGTATTTAGGTCCTACGCCATTAAGTGATTTATAAACAAGTAAAAGTACTCTAAAATCTATCCTAAATGTTACAGGAAGCCAGTGTAAGGACCTGGACTGGTGTGATGTGCTCAGATTTTCTGGTTCTAGTCAGAATCCTGGCAGCAGCGTTCTGGATGAGCTGCAACTGTCTAATGGTCTTCTTGGAAAGGCCTGTAAGGAGGCCATTACAATAATCCACCCTGCTGGTGATAAAGGCATGGACTAGTTTCTCCAAGTCTTGATTTGAGACAAAACATTAAATTCTTGCAATGTTTTTAAGATGATAGTATGCTGATTTAGTTACTGCTTTGACATGACTACTGAAACTAAGGTCTGTCTCCAGAATCACCCCAAGATTCCTGACTTGATTTTTAGTTATCTGACCCCTAGAGTGAAGGTATGCATTCACTTTCAGAGCTTCATCTTTGTTTCCAAATGCAATGACTTCAGTTTTTTCCTTGTTTAATTGAAGGAAATTCTGGCACATCCAACTGTTAATTTCATCAATGCATTTGCAAAGGGAGTCTATGGAGCTAAAATCATTTGGAGATAAGGCTAGGTAAAGCTGGGTATCATCAGCATAGCTGTGATAGGCAATTTGGTTCTTTCTCATTATCTGACTTAGTGGGAGCATATACAGGCTAAACAGGAGCGGTGCAAGAATTGAGCCTTGTGGGACTCCGCATGTCATGGACGTCCACTTGGACTTGTGCTCTCCTATACTCACATAATAACCTCTCCCTTCTAAGTATGACCTGAACCATTTGAGTACCATCCCAGAAAGCCCGACCCAGTTTTCCAGTCTTTCTATTAGTATGTTATGATCGACAGTGTCAATCGCAGTGCTAAGATCTAGCAGTACCAACACTGATATTTTGCCGGAGTCAGAATTTAAACGAATATCATTTATTATCTTTAGGAGCACTGTCTCTGTACTGTGATGCGCTCGGAAACCAGATTGAAAACTGTCTAGGTATTCATTTGAGTTTAAATGGTTGTTCACCTGATGAAAGACAACCTTTTCAATAATCTTACCTGTAAAAGGAAGATTTGATATTGGTCTGTAGTTATTTAATACGGAGTTATCAAGATTATTCTTTTTTAGAAGTGGCTTAACAACTGCAGTTTTCAGAGAGTTTGGAAAAGTCCCAGAAACAAATGAGGTGTTCACCACTTCTAATAAATCTGTTTCCAAACAGCTTAGCACACTTTTGAGAAAAGATGTAGGAAGTGTGTCAAGGTCGCAGGTTGACGATTTAAGGTGCTGCACTGTTTCTTTCAAGATTTTGCTATCAATTGCTTGAAAGACAGACATAGTAACTGTTTTGTGAGGTTGTGTTTGAGTTTTTCTGATCTCTGCACAGCTTGATGTGTTAATAGCCCTCCTAATATTACTGATTTTCTCAGAGAAGAAGAAAGCAAACTCATTGCATTTGCTGTCAGAGAGCATTTCAATAGGAATAGGTGAGCATTTCAATAGGTGGTTTGACTGATGGTACTCTTGGTCAATAAAACAAAAAAAAGGTGATAGCAATTGATAGCAACCTTAGAGGTTTTTTTGTAATTTGCTCTGTATAAGGGCATCTGCCAGGTTTCATAAATTTGAATGTAAATGTTTTGAAATGTTGTAAATTTAGAAAAAGATTGCCATAAATGTTTCATGACTTTTAAATGAACAAAACCAGGGTTATTAATAGGAGCCAAAAGTTGGGGTAAAAATAAGACTTATCTACAGTATTTGGAAGTGAAATGAATGCTTGCTCTAAATACTGTACAGTTGACTGACAGAAGCAATAGCATAACATGTCGGCTTTTGCGTCTAATGGTGTTTATATACAGCATATACAGGGGTTGGACAATGAAACTGAAACACTGGCCAATTTAGTGTTGGAGGTTTCATGGCTTAATTTGACCAAGATAGCAAGTCTTTGTGATGTACAGTATCAAGAGGCATGGTATCCAGGGTAATATCAGCATACCACCAAGAAGGACGAATCACATCCAACAGGAGTAACTGTGGATGCATGAGGAAACTGTTTAAAAGTCATGTCCGGGTGTATTCGAAAAACATAAAACCACAGCTGCCCAACTCACTGCAGTTTAAATGTGCACCTCAACTGTCCTGTTTCCACCAAAACTGTTCATCAGGAGCCTCAGAGGGTCAATGTACATGGCCTGCCTGCTATAGCCAAACTTTTGGTCACTCGTGCCAATGCCAAACGTCGGTTTTAATGGTGACAGCAGGGAAATACCTTGAGCTGTGGACAATATGAAACCTGTATTGAGTTCACCTTTGTCTTACCCACACACATAGATATGTACATACTGTATATACAGTGCTGGTCACTATTATTTGCACCCCATAAGATGTGTACTTGGGCTTCTAATAAATTACATTTTTATTGCAGTAGCATAATTCCACACTGAAAATTGTAACCTTTAACTTGTTAATTAAAAAAAGAATACTAAAAATTCCATGACTAAAACTGTCTGTTTTTCATAAAATCGCATGTGGCAAAATTATTGGCACTCCTTACGATTTTGATAAAATAAATGTAATTGGAGTTTCCTTGTGGTATATATATAATATAACTCTTATCCACTCTTCAACATGGGAAAGACAAGAGAACATTCTAATAAGGCAGATATGATAGCCACTCATCTGAACTTGCCCATATCTACAATCACTACACTACACTTGCCCATATCCTCCTCACTACACACAGTGAGGAGGATGGTAAGAAAAGTAAAAAAAATCTCCAAACCTCACTGCATCAGAAAGTGGCATCTTGGGGTCACAAAGTCTTCAAAACACCTTCAAACGTTATCTACATGCCAACAAGCTGTTTGGGAGGCATGCAAGGAAAAAGCGTTAGGTGAGCAACAATCAAAGATATAAATGTCTAGAGTTTGCTGGGACTTCAACTAGGACCAAGTGCTGTGGTCAGAAAAGACTAAGATAAAGCTTTTTGGCAAAAAATACTGTCTGGGTCAGGTGTAAAACAAAATAAGTACAGGTACAGTATGCGGAATACAGTGTTGGGATTGGCATTTCCAATCCGTTAGTATGTGTGTGTGTGTGTGTGTGTGTGTGTGTGTGTGTGTGTGTGTGTGTGTGTGTGTGTGTGTGAAAGTCGTCCTACTAGCCCTGCCCCCGATAACCCGCCCCCTCTGTTATTCCTACTGTTGTACCCCTATCTCACCTACGCGGTTTAACTATGCGAGGACCGACGTGTGGAAAGATGGAAACCTAATCACAGCGCCAAAACTTATGATGAAACATGATGAACCGTACTTATGGCCACCTGATTACTTTTAAATGAAAGTAATTTTGTAATGTTATTAGTTACTTGAAAAAGTAACATCCCCCAACACTGGCAGAAGAGCACCTTATGCCCACTGTGAAGTTTCCACGCATGGCCTAATGAACTCTCTGAAATACCAAAACATTTTAAATTAAAACCTGGTGTCAGAAAGCTGAAGATGGGTTGTGATTGGTTCTTTCAGCAGGATAATGATGCAAAACATGCCAAAATCTACACAAAAATGGTTCAGCGGACACAAAATCAAGCTCCTCTCATGGCCATCTCAGTCCAATTGAAGGTCTGTGGGATGAGCCGAAGAGGAAAGTGCATAGGAGATGACCGAGGACTCTGGATGATTTAGAAAGATTGTGCAAACAGGGATTGTCAAAGATCTCTCTATTCTGTATTCTCCAATCTTGTGAAATGTTATACAGTAGGAGAAGATTAAATGCTAATTTGGGATTGTATAAAGTATTAACATCAGGGGTTCCAATAATTGTGGCACACATGATTTCAAGTAAAAAAATAAACCTTGATGTGGTATTTTTTCCACCGAATAATTGTACTTCAATTAAAGGTTGGATTTTTTTTTTGCATTGTGGTTTCATATTGTTTAAATAAAAAAAATTTTTATTAGAAGCCTAAGAACACATATTAGCCAGGGGTGCCAATAATAGTGACCAGCACTGTGTAAACCTTATGTACCAGAAAAAAATGTTTTGCTATTAAACAAATTATGGAGCTATATTGAGCCTTATGACTCTGACATACTGTAACTGCAAAGCTTCTCTGTCTCAAAATATTTCACACTCAATTTCAGGTGTTAAACATTTAGAGACTACAGCAATTAACACAGAGCGCTAAGAACATATTGTGTGTTCGCAAAATCCTTTAAGATGCTTTTTTTATTTTCAGTCATATATTCTTTTTTATTTATTATTTTTCAGATTTTTTTTTTATCACCCCCACCCCAAATTTCCACCCATCACTAGAGTGCTCTCCCATCAAAGCCACAATCACCAACCTGGGAGGGTGAAGGCTATCATGTGTTTCCCCTGTGACATGTGATACCAACTGCACTTACACCGATGGCATACCACACTCATAAGATATGCACAACCTTTGCTTGTCTGGACTTCCAGACCCCCATGATTGAATAGTGTTGCCATGATTGATGTGAGAGTGCTATGCACCATTCCTCCCATTAAGACAGCTCAGCCAATCAGCTTTCTCTAGGCTCCTCTGCTGCGGGAGGCTACAGCATAACCCAGGATTCGAACTTGCGATCTTTGGATTGGTAGCTTATTACCACTGGGCCACTCTGGGGGAAATAATATATTCTTGAATAGTATTTGTAAAATAAAAAACAATAAAATGTGATGGAAAAGTAACAGGTCTCCATAGTGTACTCATCCTGAATGCATCATTTTTTTTTTTAAGTGGCTTAAAAGCAGTTCACCATTTTTTTTATTTAAATTCCACCAAGCACTGTTTGATTTCCATATTTTAAAAAGGAGGGTAACTCCAACAGGAGGAACGGACTGACATCTCCTCCCCAGAGGCAAAAGGCTTTCTCAGAACTTCCCTTAATGATGTGTGCTACCTCCTGAACAGATCCACCACCATGCCATACCCCATCCCTTAAAACAGTTCTGAAAGCACCTGGCTGAGACTGAATTTCTCCTGTGTTAAAATAAGTCTTTTCTGCTTGACATTTTCACAAGTGTAACTTCAGTGTGTCAGTCATGAAGCCTTTGTCATGTATTTTACTATAGATGCCTTAGCCATAGCTGTCAGATGGGACCACTTAGATTTTAATAAGACACAGCAGGGCCCAAAAGTTTTAGTTTTATAAGTTTTATAAAAATATATATTTTATCATAACCAATTGTCAATACTTTTTAATTGCTGTGATGCAACATTAATTAAAATAGTAACACTATTATTTACCATTTGTGGGAAAATCTAACTTATTTAAACTCCTGTTTCTATAGTATGTATATACTGTACAGTAATTAAATATTTATGTATTTGACTTTGTTAAGCCATTCATTGGGACAAATTCCCACTTAAGGCATGCATGTCCCAGTTCCAATGATTATTGGAGATCATCAAAAAGGTATAAGATCTTATAAAAAGGCACATCCTTGAACTTAAAAGTTACAGTTCTAAATCAATGTACTTCATACTAGGAAACCAATTACTTGCTATCTCATTGCTTTATCATATCCATCTATCCTTGTTTTGCAATGCAGCTAGTCATTATGTCAGGAGTGCAGTGACTTCTTGTGTCTCGTGTTACTCAAAACAGCCTTGGCTTTTTTTCATCCAAATAACCTAAGGCTTGGTTACCCACAAATGTTTAGTTTGGATTGATTTTTAGCACCCCTGGAAGCCAATTTGGACTGCTTGCATGTTTGTAGTCAACTGATTTGATCCACCAGGGAGAGCTGTTAGTGAGAAAGGGCCAGTAGGGAAGGGGATAAGGATTACATTTCATATTAAAACAACTGGTAATGGATGTGAAACTCCAGCAACCCAAGGCTGATTGGAACAGAGAGAAACCTGCTGTTTTGGTGCCTTGTACATTATTTAATTAGCACTGTGATGGAACGCCTGGGAAACCTCAAGTATCTCTCTCTCTCTCTCTCACACACACACACACACACACACACACACACACACACACACACACACACACAGACACAAACACACTAAAATACAGATTTATACACCTTGAAAAGGGTGATAAATGTTGCATTACCAGACAGAGGCATCCCCATCCTCGTTCTGCACTAATATTTAAGAAGAAAATTGTTAAAGTTTAACCAGTGTTCTCGCCTCAGTTGTACTGACAGATGGCAACAGGGAAAATGTATTACAGGTCTGTCAAATATTTCAATACACAAACATAGTTAGAAATTGAGTAGCGGTATTTTAAACAGAAATGTGGATGTCTTATACAGCAACATGTAGCACCCATGCCTTAAAAAAAAAAAGGTTGTTACATGCGTATACTATAGTTCCACTCAGCCCTACTTAGGCCCCAGGAAATGCTTTTATTTCAAAATTCACTTCACTTGGATTTTGCAATGTGCCATGTGACCATATTCTAGCTTATAAATTTCATTAGTTCTATTACAAATACTGCCCATCTTATGTTCATTACTGTTTGGTCTTTTTGTTTTTTGGTTTCATTTTCCTGCTCCTGACCATTTCCAGACCTTCCATTTAGTCTGCATTGCCATGTCTACTTAATCCGAGTAATCTGTAACTGTTGGTTTATTACAGTTGTACCTGGTTACTTGAATCTGTTTATACAGCGTTTGCAACTGCATCCACTATGGCACTATGAGCTACTGGCCGAATAAGGAAAATTATCACGACATAAACTGAAGTAAAAATAGCAACACGAAATGTTCGAACAGGATGTCTTGTTGGGCAGAAGGAAATCATCGCACGCGAGCCATCCTGGTGCAAAATATTGTTTACATCTTTATCTAAACTATAAATTACTAGATCTGGGACAACAACAATCCGACCGAAATCAAGCAATGACACAATAATGGTACTGTATTTTTCTCTGGAGGACAAAAGCATTAAGCCGGTGTTGGATTTATGATGAACAGTCAAGCTGCCAACAGTGTAATTTCTTTCCAGTCCATATCTGACCATTTAGCAATCCTCACCATCAATGGTATCTTCAAGACCCACATCATCGCCATCTACGTATGCACCTACCAAGACTCGTCCTGATTTGACCAACAATCGACTTCAGCACATACAGTACTTTGACTTAATCCTGCAGACCGAGATGGTAATCCTAGCTGGATGACTATATTGCTGTAGACAGAAATGGATGAAAATTAATGATGGGTAGATTTGCTCATTGGGACATCTACAACGATCAAATGCACCTTCTGTCCCTTGCAACGTCAAACAACCTAATAGTGGGAAATAGTTTATTCCAACATCCACACAAACAAGAGCGAAATCCATCTGGTATGGACTCAGCTCAAAGACGTCCATGCCATAAGAGGACTAAACTGTGGCACGTAGCAAATATTATTCGCATGAAAGAAGGTCATTGTCATTCTAACACACAGGAAAAGTGTAGTTGATAGAACAAAAGAGAACCATTTGTACCAATTACTCCGGAGAGAATGACCCGGACAGTGAAAAATTTAACAAACAGCATTGCAGAAAACATGGATCAAGCAGATTGAGGAAGATCTGCAAAACCAGATCTGCCAAACCAAAATACCTTCAACAATGCCAAAAGCACTGCCATGGACCAACAAGCTTGGAGGCAACTTTTGAGTCCATTTCTTCTCAGAAATTTAAGATACATTGGCACTTCGTACCAACGCCAGCTGAGGAACAAAAAGAAGGCTGTCATTTTATGTGAAAGTTTAGAATGAGATAATAGAGGCTTAAATACTGTCACAGTTCATTACAGATATTTCTTTGGAAAAATGGAGTTCTAAGAAAGGCAATGCATACTGTAAGGGCAGCCATAACATTATGATTATGCATTATGCCCAATACTGTGTAATTCCCCTTGGTCCTTTGGGGCACCTCTGGCCTTTTAGGGCAAGACATATGGGGGTGTCTGGCACCAGGATGTGGACAGTGGATCCTTTAAGTGCTGAGGTTTGTGAGGTAGGGCCTGTGTGGATTGGGCTTGTTTGACCGGCGCATCCCATAGGCTCTTGATCGGATTGTAAATTAGTGGGATATTTGCCTTCTGGGCCCTGTGCATTACAGGCTGTGGAGTGCTGGATGTTCAGTCCCTTTCTATAGTGATCACCACTTACTTTTTTTTTTCATGATTTGTGCTGCATTGGCTTTTCTGTGGGCTCAGACCATACAGGCTACCTTTTGCCTTGGGTGACCATGCTACTGTCATTAGTTTTTCGGTTATATAATTGGCAATAAATTAGGGCTGTCAATATTACAAACTCATGTGATTAATCTAGAAATTTTAACATATTTTTTATGCAAATTAACAATTAATTATACGTAATAATTAATAATATGTAAGTTGAACATATATTTGATAATACAATTCGAGTTTACTGACACGACACCACCATTGACTTTAATTAATCTCTATAGTCTACCATGGACTTTTGAACAAACTGAAGTGTAACATCAGGTTATAATTCACACTTCAATAGCCAGGTGGAGAGAACCAATCAGAAACTGAGTAGAGTCCTTTAGTAGTCATTGCCATGAACATGAGGCAGATCGTGGTCATGAGGCTAGAGTCATGCCATGTTAAAATTTGCTTTCCTCTGTTGGGTTAACACCATTTTATTGTATTTTAGCAAAACAGGTACTGTTGCTCCCTTGGAACACAAACTGAACAGAGGCTCTGGCGTTTAATGAGTAGATCCCAAAGATAAAAAGAGCACGTCTTGACTGTAATGGTCAAGGAATGACTAATGTTCATATTGCATTGCATCTCTTCCTACTGTATGTTGAATGTGAGGAAATTTAATTTTGTAAGTTATCGGAAATAAATCCATGCAATACACATGCAGTTATTCCTCATAATTGTTCCTATTAATTCCGGTCCTAAAATGTTGTTGTCTCCTAATGGATATGCCTTGTACTGACACAGTTTGTTCTACAGTTTTCTGTCCAATGTCTAGAAATGAATGACATGGTATTAAGGGGGGCTAAAGACAGGTATAGCAGTGAGTGCAATGACAAATAAATAAATAAATAAAAAAATACCCTGCGTGTTGCCAGGTTTAGTCCTGAAAAGCTTAAGAAGCTCTCACACTTCCTGTTCAGAGCAATGTGAAGAAAGTGTCCCTACTTGCCCTAAACTTTTCTGAAGCAAAGTCAGAAGAAAAATGATATATGCAAACAGAAGGAGAAAAGTGAAGATGGGGAAGTGAAAACACACATTGAGTGAAGGAGCAGCACAAAGACCGTGTGGATGCTAGCATTGTCTCAGCGGGCAGGAAGATACACACAACACTACACCAGCTTTGCATTTTAATAAAACACACAGCAACTTTGTCGGGGAAAGAAAGAAAGAGAGAGAGAGAAAGAGAGAGAGAGTTGCTCACACCGAAAACATAAGAATATTTTAAAAATGCCAGAGCAAAACAACTTCCTATCTCTCTGTTTCTCATTCCACTGGGGGCGAGGTGCATGGTGGAGAGTAAAGATTCCTCAGAAACATCTAAAGCACATGTTTTTGACAGAATACATGCAACCAGCTACACTTGTTTCTCTAAGAGACCTGGGGTTGGACTTTACATAGGAGTCAGCAGCATGGCACTGAAATTTTACCCTGCCTAACCATAAAAAAAAATGCCATTTTAGAATGCTTAAATTATTAACCAGCATCAAGCAAAAAAAAAAAAAAAAATACTAAGGAGATATGGAATAACTGGAATTGAATTAGGAACCAACACATTATTAAACCCTGTAAAAACCACAGCTATGTTTAATCAAGAAAAGAAATGCATTTTCATATGACACAATGTGACAAGAACTCACAGGATTGGGTCTAAACAAGTGTGTGGCCTTAAGAAAACCACTTGGTAGTGAGACTAATGAGACGAAAAGGCCTCGGTTTGCTAAGGAGCATAAAGAATGGACTGTGGAGCAATCAAAAAGGTCATGTGGTTTGATGATTGCAGATTGACCCTATACTAGCGTTATGGGTTCATCATGGTTTTAAGCGAAGGCCTTGAAGTAATGCACTCATCATGCATAGTTTTCACTGTACAACACTCTGGAGGCAGTTTTATGATCTGGGGTTGCTTCAGTCAGGTCTAGGCTTAATATTGTGTAGGAATAAAATAAAGTCAGGTCATACGCTGAATGGACTGATTGACCAGGTCATTCCTTACCTGATAGCAAGGGCATATTTCAGAATTTAAATTGTGAAAGAATTGTTCAGTGATCATGACATCATTTTCACAAAGCTGAAGGTGGTTAGATGAAATCTTAGAGTGTGTGATTCTTTTTTCTTACAGGCAGTGTATTTATTAATTCTATAGTACAATGCAATTACGTTTTAGTTACTAGACAATGAAGTGTGTGGTACAATAAACTTGTGGTACACAGGGTTTTTGGAGTTAGTGAGCTGCTTGATAGTGGAATATTGTAGAAGTAGGGAAATATTTTAATAATCTTTTGAATTTGTTAAACTTTAGAAAGTGTTTTAAATAAGATTTTATAAAGATCTGAAATAAAAGGCATGATTTTGCAAATATTGAAGTAAGGATCACTTGATCTTCATTCAGAAGGAAAGAAGGATGGGTTTTGTTTTTAAGTGAATGGCACCAATGTACTCACTGACTCATCTTCTATACTGCTTTATCCTGTATTCAGGGTCGCGGGACAAATGTACTCATTATATTTTATTTGTTTTTAATTGTCGTTAGTTGTTCAATAAAATATATGTGTTACTGTTTTGGCTTTGAGTTTTGTTTGGTGGATTTTGAATTGTTTGCTAGTTTAGCTGGTGTGTTTTTGGTGCTCTTTGAATTTGTAATATTCTTTTCTTTTTAATATGTATGGTTACTGCAGTTGGGTGGTTTTTGGCTTCTTTGGGAAAAGCTCATGTTTTAAAACTCATTGAAGGTCCAAGTCTAAGATGGACTGTTTTTTACTGCGCTTTTTAGATGGTGCACCTTCTCTGGCCTGCTTTCATTATCAAAGAATAAACTCAATTATTGGAAAAGCCAATAATTCTACACACTGTACTTCTACATCCAAAAACACTATAAACTTTTTTAAGGTGTTTTTTTTTTTTTTTTGCTTAAGGAGCTGGTGTGAATTATTTGGGTGATTTGCACAAGTTTTTTTTTTTCTGTTTAAATGTAATCCTGTGTCAAATAATAATTGTGAAATGATAAATCCCATTTAAGTGCTCCTAAAACAATTGCAATATTACCTATGCAGTTTTAATTTTATTGGAGTTGATACTGTAAGTTGATATCAATACCTTTTATCAATTTACCTTTTTTTAAAAACTTTTATCCAGGCCTGAACTGACCATCGAGAGCACCATGAGAATTCCCAGTGACCTGGAAACTGTGTTTTTTATACTGTATATATTTCTGCCCACACAATGTACTTAAGTGATGATTTCCAAAATTGCCATTCAATTAGTTAATTAAATATTGATAACAAAATTAATGTTTTCTTATCTGATTTTGTTAGCCTTAACTGGCATTGTTACAGTATATTTGTACTATATATACTGTAGAGAAAGCGCCCAGGTGTAGCAGAAAGAGAAAGGCATGTAAAAAAAGCACTTCGAGAAAAAAACAGGGAAATGTTGCAACATTTCGGATCTATTCAGGGCTTCAGGTGCAGGTCAGTTTCATTTGTAAATTACTGTAAATACAGCAAATATTAGATGTAGCACCCCCTACTATAATCACTTAATCACTTAATTCTATACTAAAAGACATAAATATCATTTATTGTACAGTTAAGTTACATGAGTATTTTAGCAGACAAAAATTCACAGTCTTTTATACAGTATAGGTAGGAAGGGGGCAGGGAGCTACTGTAAAGTGCAGACATGGACAAAATTAAGTCTGATTTTTCAGTCTGTTTTTTCTAAAGATTTTGTCATAATATAGTTGTTATTGTTCTAATTTTTACATTTTAGAAAATATGTCTGCCTTTTTGTGAGGTTTAAAACTTTTTTCCTCTTTTTGAAATGAAAGTGGACACAGTAGAAATATGGTGCTGGTGCAATGATCACATGTCGGATTCAGCCAGGGACTGAGACAGGTAGAAGCAAAATATGAAAAAAAAAAAAAAAAGTTTTAATATATTAGGTGAAATTTATAGTTATGCCACAAATAAATGCATCATTATTTAGATTCTAAACAATCTTCAATAAGTTGGTTGTTGAGACAGACACAAAGAAGTGACAGCTGTGCCCGTGACTTTGTTCGTGTGGAATTTAATTGCACACTTATAAGCGTGTTTAAAAAATTTACAACGCCATGTACTTTTTTAATTTTGGAATGAACAAAAAATTTTATCTGTTATCGTGAAGTGCACAGAATAAAAGTGTGAGATTGCGTTTATTAAGCTTTTCTTAAGGGTCGATTTTTGATAAGATAAAGGCACTCAAATTTCAAAATAACATACCTTCTACTCGATTGCGATGGAACAGAGCCTACCATATACAGTACTGGATGTTACCTCAAGCTCGGCCAAATACACCGGCGCAAACTCCATTAAAATGAGTTCAGTAGTTGCGTACACAAACAGACAAAGAGATAGACGAAAATTTGATGTTCTGATACTCATCTTACTCATCTCATGTTACTCTTGTCAAGGTAAAGAAGTACACACTCTGGCATTGCATAAACTTTAAGTTACACATCCTGTCATGACATTGATATGCATATTTAGTTAGTTGTTTCCACCAATATTTCACTAACTCCAAGTTAACTATCTTGGTGGTCTGAAAGGTAAGGAAGATAAGGCAGTACTTTATTGTTTGTTTTCTATGTCTTGGCTCTTTTGCGGTGTTTCTTTGGTGGTTGTCTGCATCTTGTAATAAACAGTATACTGTAGTACTTACCAACCACTGGTGAGTCTATGTGATATTGTGATCATGTTTATTACAATGCTTGCCAATTTTGCTTAATTTTTTCCAGGATTTGGATCAAAATTTTACAACTTTTAAATGGTCAAAGTCTGCTTCCCATGATCCCTATCCATTTCAGAACTGACCACATCATTTGATTTATCACATAATTCATGTTCACATTCACTGTGCCCTGAACATGCACACGCACAGCTTTTCACAATCACACAAATCATCTTAAATAGCCCAGATATTCTTTCCATTTCAGCGTGAAATGAAATGAAATCTCATTCCTGCTTTCAATTCCAAGCCTTATTGATTCATTTTTTGGTTTTACTTCTGTATAGTTCTATTTAGTTTATAAGTCTCAACAATTTGTAAAACAAATGTTTTAGTGTTCCATATGCTTAAGCAGTAATCCCAAAAGCTTTATTAGCAAAAGAATTACCAAAAGCTGTATTACCAGTGTAGTTACATAATTGGAGAAATTGTGAAAAGATCAGTTCTAATGCATAATTATGGGATTATCACAGATTATTGCACATAATGTTGTGTGTATATAACTAGGATACTTCAGTTCTTCTCATCAAATGTATAGAGAAAGGTTATCAGAGATGTGATTTTTAGAATGTATTCCAGGTTTTCTATTTTTATGCATTTTAGAAGGAGTTTCACATAATCAGATTTTTTTTTATCTTTGGTAAATAAATAAATACATAAATAAATAAATAAAATTCAGAGATCTTGTGCAGCTCCATTCCTCTGGAGGTGCTACGGATGTGTTGATATTCAGCACTGTGATCGCTCTCAACTTATCATTTTCATTGCACCACATGGAGTGGGAGCGGTGAAACATAAAGCAGCTGAGATATGAGTGAAGTGTAAAAGGGAGAGAGAGAGAGAGAGAGAGAGAGAGAGAGAGAGAAAGAATTCCATCAAAACAGATTGTCAAAGCAGATGGGAAGCTCCTTAAAAATAAGGCTAAGTTGTGTGACAAGGACTTTGATTAAGCAAACACATAAGTCCAGAATACATAAAAACGAAGCATGAACCAGTGCTTGTAGTCGCTTATTGCAGATTAGAATCTCCTTTACATAGGTCAAAATATATCACTTCGATGTGAGATTAATGCTTTAAGGATTGTTGATGCTGACAACCAAAGTCTCAAGTCTCTATTTATTGATGTAATATCAGCATTAGCAATTCTTGGCTGTGTTATAAATAAGAAAAATCAGTGAAGAATAGCACAACAACAGCACTTCATAATAATACACCTTTATACAGAAAACAAGATTAAAGGAATCTAAATGTCAGCTGACGAATAGCATTGTTGACAAGTGCAAATGACAAGTGCAAATGACAAGTGCAAATGACAAGTGATGCCTATCTTCTACGTATATGTGATGCCTATTTTCTATATGTGATGCCTATTTTCTATTTGTGATGTCATATCTGCTGGGTTATGCTTACCTTCTGTATGATACTAATCTTTTATAAGTGATGTTTATGTTCTATAGGTGATGCCTTTTATCTATAAGTGATGCTTGTCCTCTAGGTGATGCTTATTTTCTTTATGTGATGCTTATGTTTTATAGACGTACCTATAGGTACGTCTATATATGTATACACCTATACTTTATAGGTGATGCCTATCATCTATATGTGATGCTTATCTTCTTTAGTGATGCTTGTCTTCTACAGGAGATGCTTATTTTCTGTAAGTGATGCTTATCTCTTAAAAGTGATACTTATCTTCTATAGGTGATTATTATCTTTTATAAGTGATGTCTATTTTGTAAAGGTGATGTTCATCCTCCACAGGTGATGTATATCTTCTGTGAGTGATGCTTTTCTTCTATAGCTGATGCTTATCTTCTACAGTATATTTAATGCTTATCTTATGTGGGTAATGCTTATCTTCTAAAATCCACAAAACATTATAGCAATATTCAATGCTTTTCAAATTTGAATGATTATCTGATGTATAAATAAAGCTGATTAGGAATATCCACCCTACCCTTAACAAAATCTGATCTCTGCTCTGAGCCTAAGAGCCTTTATACTCTATACCTCTAAAATCTTGCCAGCCAACATAGGATAATAAGCAATTAGGTGTTAGATGTTTTTTTAACAAACCCCCAAAAATTAATTGAGGTTTAGGTTTGAGACCATGAACACACCATATGCTTCAATTTGACTAATTAACCATGGCTCTGACTTACCTCTGATATCATCTAATTACATCCATCGAGACTGATTGGCAGGTTAACAAAAAATAGAAATCATCAGTCAAAATTATATGAAATAAACCCTGCAACCTGCAGGAAAAAGTTGTGTGTCACTCCACCTCTGCCCACACACAAACACACTTAAAACCTTAAAAAAAAAGAAAGAAAAAACAGATGTTTCTGTAACTTACTGCTAATGAACCTTATGGAAGGTAACACATTCTGCATGTGTGACTACCTTAATTAATAATGTTAAAAGATTATTCCAGCTGATCTGAAATATTGCCATAACATTATGTGGTGTATAATTGCAAGAATTTATGTGTATGTTTACATCACTTTTTCTTAATATGTATGAAGAACAATCATTAAATAAAAATGTTAGGTAAATTAATGTATGCATTAATTTGTGGGCAGTGATGCGATTTTGCCTGTATAGTGCCACTTTGGATAAGACATAAAACCATTAAATTTGTATTGAAGTGTAAACATTTAGTTTTCATTCAATAATAATAATATTAATAATAATAATAATAATAATAATGATAATTAAAAATAAGAATTAGAGCCATTATAGCCTTTTTTACAAACAAAATATTAGTTGAAAAACTGATATAAAGTAAATATAGACATAATTATTTTTTTAAATACACTGATAAATATTACCGTATTTGGAGTGAAAGATTGGATAGAGTCTGGAATCCATGGACATGACCAAATGCTGAGTTTTCTCCCTTTAGATGCTTTGCCAGGCCTTTATTTTAACTGCCTTTAGTTGCTGCTTGCTTGTGGCACTTTCTGCCTCCAGGTTTATCTTCATTAGGTAAAAAGAATGCTCAGTTGGTTTGAGGTCAGGTAACTGGTTCAGGCCATTAATATGATTTTTTTTTTTTTTTTTTTTGGCTTGAGAAGCTCCTGGTTTTCTATCATGTATAGTTTGTGTTTTTATTCATTCATTTGTACTGTAATGTGCTGTGCTGTCACTTTTGCAGCATTAGACTGAATCTGAGTCAAAAATACAACTCCATACACTTCAAAATTCTTCCAGCTACTTTCATCAGCAGTCACATCATACATAGACAGCAGTGACCTATATATGCTCATGGCATAACACTACACCATGCTTGACAGATGATGAGGTATGCTGTGGATCATGACCTTTTCCTTTCCATCTCAATAATTTTCTCATTCCATCATTTTGGTCCAAGCTTGGTTTCATCTATCCAAAGAATCTATCTCAAAATTTGGCAAGCTTTTTAAATTGAATTTAAAAATAATTACATCAATTTAAATCCAATTAAAACAGTAATATGCCTAGCACCTTAATAGTGTTCTTGACTTCTTTTCACATGGATAGAATGGATAGAATTCACCTAGATTTTGATTATTCTGTGATCTTCCATGTTTTTTTTTTTTGGTTATGCTGAGCTCATCAGTGCATTCCATCTTTTTAGGAATGTACCTAATTATTGATTTGGCCACTCATAGTTTCCCAAATTGAAACACAAACATAAGGTGATTTTTATGTTTTTCAGCCTTATGGTTGCTTCCTTCATTTGCAGTGACACATCTTTGAACCACACAGTGAAAGTTTTCATGAGTAGATTTAAATGCAAATACTAATCAACTACAGAATCCTTAATTTGCCATGAAATAATGAAGAAACAAGTCACATTTGACCACAAAACTGCTTATTAGTCAATTGTCTAATTAGTAATTATTGGGCCTGCAAAAACAGGAGGACATTAAAAATAGCTGTAATTGCTACATTTTAAAGGGGATTTATTTATTTATTTGTTTATTGGAACCCCTTAAATTAAAGCTGAAAGGCTACACTTCAATCACATCTTTGATTACTTCATTTCAAATCCATGGTGGTTATGTACACAGGTAATAATCTGAAAATTGTCTCATCATCCAAATAATTATTCCTATTACTGTAAATGCTGATGGCAATTAATGTTTATGAATGCAGTAAGGATTTATTATAATTAGTTATATGAAACATGAAATCTAATGCTACTGTAGATGTTGTTGTTTTCGCGCCATGACAGTGATGTTACTTAATTTCTATTATTTTGTATTGAGCCACAAGTACAAGCAGCATCAGCTTCAGCAGCAGTTTCATTATTATTGGTAGAGTTCTTCAGTTGAGCTCTGTTCAGTTAGTGAACACTATTCTATACACCCCTACATCTAATCATTTTAGGTAAGAGTCAGAAAAAAGCATTATTGCTTCAATTATTTATTATTGTTGCACAATTTGTGCTGTATTTCTTCATAGTCCTTTATTTCTCTCTCATAACTACAGGCGCTGCTTGACTGCCCACTTTCACCTGCAACCATCCAAATTAGTCCCACACCACACTGTTGCGTCAGGTCCTGCGGGAGGCCTGTGGAAATGCAGGCTTAGAGTGTAAACTCCTTTATTAGTGTTGTCAGTAAAAGGCATAGTCAGTATCCAAAAGGTCAAAGTTCAGGCAAACAAGGTTACCAAAGGCAATCTGATGATCAAAATCCAAAAACTGGCAGACAAAGGTCATATCCTCAGAAAACAAAATTGAAAACAAAACAACAGGGTGATGATAACATGGATTAGAATGGCCAAGTATACAAGGTAAACAAATACAAAGCAAAAACAAAAATAAAGATAAGGTGTATATACAGAGGACTAAAACAAGTGGCGTTGCAAGCAAAGGAGACCCAGGTAATATTATTTACACATGACATAATACACCATACAAGATACACTGAATGGCCAAAAAAATCCAAATCTGCTAGATGCAGCCCAAATGATTAAAAAACAAACTAAAAGTAATTTAAAAATATATGTAATAAATATAAAAGACAGAAAAGGTATAATTAAATAAAAGTTTAATATATATTTTTTAATTTTATATAATTTAAAGAGGTTATTAATTAACAAAACTATATGGGTGAAAGCTAAATTGCTAAAAAATTAATGCATACTGTACTGTATGTTTATCAGAATGATATTGTACTGTATGTACCAAATTGTATTTTAGTCATTCTATAGTTTGGGGTACATTTCACATAATCACAAAGACAATGTTCTTTCTTAATAGAACAAATAGTGGTTTACGTTATTGAATTCCCTTAGTGTAACATATAGCATATACTAGTTGCAAAGCGTACACATTACCTTTTTGTACCCTGCTGGTATCCTGGTTGGCTGTTATAATCCAATTTCACACCTCAAGGAAATTAAGTTTAAATCTGTACAAATATTAGACAATAAATTATGTAATTACCAAATTGAAAAAAATGCATAGAACTGAAAAGAAGAGAATGGATTATGAATAACGTACTGTATTTGGAGAGTGACTGATGTACTGGCATCCAATCCTGGGTGTATTTTATCTTACTCCTAATTTACACCAAGATACACACTGGATCTACCAAACCTATCCACTTTTCCAGGTTACGAGTTGAATGAATTATTGTATTAGCTAAAAGAGAGTAATATTTTTTTTAGTTTGTTACCTAAAAAAACTTAGGATATTTAAGAAGATTTTAGAGGTAAATAAGTTAGATATTTTAAATAAGGTAAATCTTATACTCTAGTTATCTTATATTCTAGTTGTCATAATTAAATTTTATTATTTTCAGGCATTATTATGACATGCAATTTTAGCATAAATAAATGAATAAATAAATGAAACTACATAAAAAGTCAGACCTTTAGCGTTGATAAAGCAAATTGAAACGTTTTGTTTAGTCTCACTAACAGGTGAGTATCTTATAGCCACACAGCTGTTTAGTCCCAGTCCTTTGAGTTCTCATCACATTGTGGATGTGGAAATGCTCTTACTTTCACAAGTTGACCTTTTACATCGCATGCTCCCGAGTTGTTCAAGTGACATCCGTTCATAATACAGTAGGTTTGACCCCATTTCTTTCACAGAGGTGATGATTTACTGTACCACTACCCCCCTTAGGTTTTAATAATGCGTTTAAAAGTTCCCAAACACAATTCCATTTTAAATCCACTTATTTGTCATTAACAGAACACTTTGGTTTTGTACATGATTTAGGATAACTTTGTCACACAATTTCTAAATTTATACGGAACATAATTGTTAGTGAATAATCTGACTGACCTGTCAATAGGAATTAAAGTTGCTGATAGATCTTAATCCTTTTATTGTAATTTTATGGGGAAATTTCAATAGAAAAAAGCACTTGTTAATATTAGAAAGTAAGTAAAAGTGTTATACATACAGTATCAATGGTAAATATGACTATTTTGTGTTGTTCTGAACATCTTTTGAGAATATTTGCCCCTAAATATTAAGTCATTTTGTTCCATCAGCAAGAATTCTAAGGATTACTTATACTACAAATCTTAATAAAAAAATTACATGACAACATTTGTGACATAAATCAATGTACACTGACATTGTGTAAAAAAAATGTAAAAATTTATTAACTAATTTACAGATTGCATAGAGAGAATATGAGTGACGCCTCAGGTTGTGATTTCTCGATGGTTTGTATTAATGCATGAAGCAGTATTTCATTAGTGTTCAAAGACGCACTGAGGTCTAGGCTGACCTGCACAACCTCACGGTTATTACATTGCCCCTGGCTACTCCTGATCTTTACTTATTAGGATTTATTAAGCATGTGCAATCCTGCAAATAAAATGTATCCAAGAGTAAGAGGATGTTAGGATGATAGTCTAATATTATCTTTTATATCAATTCGCACTGTGAGAGTTCACAAGCTTGCCCTTTGGCATGATAGATGCACTGGAGGGACTGGCATTAACAACCAAAAATCAATATCATCCTCAAGCACAGGAAAGTTATTGTAAGTGCATTATACCGACATAAATTTTTTGTTTTTCTCTTGTATTTTTGCCTTTAAACATGCCTAAAGCACTCCTTAAGGATTATTATAACGCTGCAGGCAAAAATGACTTTAGTGGCAACGGGTCTAATTTAGGCATTCCTTCTGCCATATCATGCACATTTCTATGATGTTATGTCTGACCATTTGTGCAAGGCTAACTACTAAGATTTAGACTAGCCAATTTAATCTTGAAAGAAACACTAATCAAGATTCACATAAAAATACCCAAGATGTGGTGGCATGGTGGTTTAGTGGATAGCAGTGTCAATTTTCACCACCAGATCCTAGGTTTAATTCCTGTGTTGGGTCTGTGTGCATGGAGTTTGCATTTTCTTTCTGTGCTTGGAGGGTGTTCTCCGGTGTTCTCCAACAGTCCAAAAACATGCCTATTATGCTAATTGGCATTTCCATGCCAATGCCATTCATGGTGCCTACTTGGATTACAGAAGTACCTTGATGGATGGACGGACCCAACTTTATATGCGCTATCAACAGTTTATTTTGAAAAAAGTATAGCATAGCATTAATTCTGGAACTGTAATTCCCCTTGTGCACAACTCTCATAACATCTACATAGTAATCAATTGTGTTCCATCTGAGACCCAAATATCAGTGTGCAATTTCTGTATTAAATCCTCATTGTTTGCATGCAATAGAACTCCTAAAGCATAAAGTCTTAAAACATGCACCTTTAGTAGAAGAGTGCACCATACTGTAATTCAGAATTTTTGCATGTCTAAAGCCTGGGTGAAGCCTTTTAGGATTTGGGTGGGAAGTGGGGGAATTATTATTTTAAACACCAGCAGAGTCATTTTGTGAGTAACGTCCTGGTAAGTAAAGTTCTAAATATTTAAGGTGGGTATAAGGCCATGGTGTAATGTTCTTACTTCTAGCATTAGTTATAACTTCACTTATATAAGTTATATCTTATATATTCCCACCTTTAAGAAATTCTGCCTCCATGAGTCCACCAGATAACAAAAAAAAAAAAAAAAAATCCTGGGTTTTGTTTTCTTACAAATTAAAAAGTGAATACAAGCAGTTCATCTTCAACTGTCTTTTTTTTCATCATTTAAAATTGTTTCCCTACAGTATCTCTTTTCCCTCTCCATTCAAAATAAGCACTGCCAAATATATGCATGGTGCACCATATTTACATCGATAAGATGTTCACATGAGATTTGAAGATGTGCCTACACGCTCGCACTGCAATATGGATATTCTGTTGGGAATACACTATTGAAATAAGTGAAGGTTTTGTCAGGTTTATAGCTGTGGTGTGTCTGTGAAGAGGAAAAACACACTTGTCTATGGGGACCAGGCTGATATGAAGACTAATATACATTGACATTCAACTCAAGACAAATATTCAGACTTGGCCATGCTATTTTAAATTGGTATGAATTCTGACAAGCCAACTACAATATTAAGTTGAGGTCAGGGTGAGTTTTTTTTGTTTTCAGGAACTTCATTAATATCAAAGACAAATAATTCACTCATGCTCATTACAATTGCTAAAAATATTGCATAAGAACCAGCATGAGAGCTATATCCAAAAAGAAATCAATGTGGCCCCTGGTTTAACCCATAAACTGAAAAGTCAGTGAAAGTAGCACACCATGAACAGGACTCTAAGCACTGTTACTGTATGTACATCTATCGGTTTTACATCGCTAAATAGTTTATGTCGTGCAGGATAGAAGGGCAATATGGATATTCTGTTGGGAGCATGCTATTTAAAACAGTGAAGGTGGAGCCTTATTCATAACTGAGAAGAACAAAAACAGATGGATCATACTGGTAGCATAGCAACTCCAAATGGGATAGTACAGTGGGCCAATATTGTCACATGAGGAGAATTTCTTTTGTTTCTCTGGTTTGTAATATTAGGAATGGTTTACATGGGTTACTTAAAAGCTTAGGGCAATAAAAGCTTAGGGCATTTTCCCTCCCTGCCATCAGATGCTATGGTCACCGGAGTGTTAGCGAAAACTCTAGGATAATTAAGAAACAAGCATTTGTTTGACCACTGCAAAGTTTAGCCATTTCTTGCATGTGCTAACTCTATATTTTTTCCTTGTCTATTTACACAGGGTGTGTTAAAAAAAAACTGTCTGCCATCTTAACCATATTAATGACAGATTATGGTTTCATTAATCTGCAATAATTTTAAATGAAACTATTTGCCAATGGAACTTCATTTTGCCATCAAGTGCAACCTTGTAACACCTGGCCTTGTGAAAAACTTGTATGTTATTAGTATCAATGGTACAATGGTGCACCATCGTAGTGTCTAACTCCTTAAATAGAAAACATCTTTATCACAGTACAAAGTCACACGTCTATTTTCTTTGAATCTTTGAAAAATATATTGATTTTTGTGATGACATAGTATGTGACATACTGCCCAATTAACATGGGCACTCATTTACACCCTAAGGGCAATTTGGAAATAAAATTTAACCAAGTCTGCATGTGAGAGCTGGAGTACCCAACCATGGGGAGAACATGCTAACTCCATGCACACTTACCCGGGACGGGATTTGAACCCAGACTCTGGAGGTGCAAGTGATAATGACTAGGCCACCGTGCTGCCGAGCTTGATACTACAAATACAAACTATGTACTCCTAGACACTCATTACAAATTGATAAACTTTATATATTGTTTTTTTTTTTTTTTGCAGATTTGCATTTTGTTGGTTCGGTTTTTATATAACTTGCTATGTCTTTCTTAGCTGGGCCATGCTATCTGCTCACATCTCATCACATACTCATCATTCCCTGTGCTCCAAGGATATACCAGCATTCTGAGCATTTTTTTCTGATCTTGAGCTTCATGGTTTTGGCATTCCTGTCCTGTCCCTTATTATTTTTCAAAAAATAAAAACATTATGTTTTGTTAATGCATTGTCAGAGAATAAAAAAAATATATATTTTTTTTAAATAATTAACTCAATTCTGACAAAAATAAAAAGTCAAATAAAAAGATCTTCTGACAAGCCATTCACCAACTTGGCCATGTTATTCTTCTAACAAAACAACTATCTATTGTGATATACTGTATGATATGGATCAATTAACATTTATTTATATACCACCTTACAGCAACTCTAATTTTAAAGACCAATAAAATGGCAATAGAATAGCAATAAAAAAGAAAATAAAACATAAAAGTATAAGAAACACATCAAATTAAAAATAACAAAAGCCATTCTAAATAAGTGTGTTTTAATTTTTGTTTAAACAGAAAAATGGCAAAATGGCAATAAGATATACAAACAATGGCAATAAAAAATACAAAAACTAAATAAGACATAAAATTAGAAAATTATAAAAAAAAAACATGAAATTATAAAATATCAATAATTAAAAAGAAATAAAAAAAGGATGTAGAGTATAACGTATGTACTCTCCATGCTGCTCTCTGTTCTGATGTATTGTATTTACGGTAACTCTGCTTGACTTTTAGCCTCATGTTCTTATCATTTTTCCTCAATAAATTTTAAACATTTGATGATTTTATAATATACATTAGGACCCTTTTTGCTTCCTTTTTCACTGAAAGTATCTCAAAGATGATGGAGCTTCAATAACCTAACAAACCTTTTTAATTATCCCAGTTTTTCACTTGTTTAAGGATAGAACAGTTACACATTCAATAAGTTGCATGTACAATTATGTGTAAATGTTAGTACCCCTTTTTTAATCATGTTTTTTTACAAACAATTAACATATAAAATGTATATGTACACAATATACCATTATTGTTTTATCATAACTGAAGTACAAAGAAAAAAATGTAAAAGAAAATTTGCATGGTAAAAAAAAAAGTTCTATGTTGTTACAGTATGTAACTGAGGTTGTATTATTTGCCTAATACTAAGGTTTGCTTCGGTAATTTAGATTTGTGTTAATATTTTTTAACACACACACAAAAAAAAAAAAAAAAAAAAAAAAACTTACATGGAATTAAAAGAGGGAGACTAACTTTTACACATGACTTATTCAGAGAAAGCCTCAGATCCTTGATCTTGGCTGACTGGAATGGAATAAAGTGTGGCCTTCCACTGTTGTAGCCTATCCATCTCAAGGTCCCTATTGTGCAATCTGAGATGCGTTTCTGCTCACTGTAGTTGTGTGTTATTGTAGCCCTCCTATCAGTTTAAACCAGACTGGCCATTCCTTTCTGACCTTGACAAACAACAAGGAATTTTCACATACATAACTGAAAGTTTTTTGCACCATTTTGTGTAAATGCTGGACTGCTGTATGTGTATACTGGATATTTGCAAAATACTCAAGATAATCCATTTGGCACCAGCAACCCTGCAACATTTCAACACACACACACTATTTCTTTTTTTATTCTGGTGGTCTGATGGACATAACTGATGATCCTAACCTGTAATTTTTTTAATTGATGGATAATTGCACGATTATCGAAATCTCCAGGTGTTCCCAATAAAGTGAGCAGCGAGTGTATTCAAGTGCAAAGGTTTGCATGTGCTGTTTTTTTTTTTCATTTTTTACTACTAAAAAAATATAATTTTTTTCATATATTTTTTTCTTTGTGGTTTATTTTTGATAAAACAATAATGGCAAAAACAGTGCTATCTGCACTCTGCTTTGATTAAACTCTTGAGTTGCAGAGAAAGAAACAGAAGAGAAAGTTAACTTTATTTTAAATTCCTTCTGCCATTTTGATCATCCTGACCAATCTGTGATGCAGTGTTTTCATTCAGCTTAAGTAATTTCCTGTGCTAGATTGGCTTTCGAAGTTCCTTTTAAACCTCTGAAGCAGGAGGAGTTTAATTAAAGTCTGGAGGTGCAAAGAAGTTGCAATAGACAGCATCTTAAAAATTACTGCTTGTTCAGAGTTGCGATGTGACGGGATTTTGACGGCAGACATTATTTTTGGATATTGTGACAAGAAAGTTGTTGGATAGCACTTAAACATTATTAACACTCCATTTACTTATCCACTTAGTAGAAGAAACATTGGAGCACTTAGTGATTTAATTATAGACCCTACAATTTTCATCAAAAGCTTCGGATTCAAGTCATGATCAGTCATAAATCAAGGTTATAATATTTGAAGCTATGCGATGTAGGATATACTGTATATACTGTTTATATTTGCACCAGCAACCCTGCAACATTAACACACATCATTTTTTCATTCTGATGGTCTGATGAACATTAACTAAAGACCTTCAGTTGTTGTTATTTTATTTTTGATTGCTGGATAATTGCATGATTTTGTAACCCTATGGATGTTCCTTATAAAGTGAGCAGTAAGTGTATTTACTGTATGTGCAGAGTTTGCATGTTCTTCCTATTTTTGGTGGATTTCCTTCATCCAAAGACATGCAGTGTAGAGTGACTGACAGTAGGTGTACAGTATGTTAATGTCATAAAATTAGTAAAGTTAATGATAATCGACCAATACTTATTAAACCTAAAGTCCCCTTTTTCTGACACCACATGTGGGAGCAGTTACGGCTTGGATGACACAGTTAAGAGCAAAAGTTTACATACAAATTGTCACGATTTCATACATCTCCTATGTTAACTTAATTAGGGAATCTATTATATTTAACTTAAAGTTGATTTCAGTTGTCGTTGGTCCTTCACTGCTTCTGTCGAGGAGTCACTACAGCACAGAGTTTGGTACAGGTTTTACACCAGATGCCCTTCCTAACACAACCCTCCCATTTTATCTGGACTTGGGACCAACACTATATACAGCATATCAGCTTTATTTGTTTTTATTTACTGTATCAGTTTTCCAGTGGTTTAAAATTAAATTTTTACTATGTAAGTTTTTAACTTTCTAATTGTTTTGTCAATGTTTAGACCATATCTTTTTTGTCATCTTTAGGCCATTTTGGGCAGCACCCAAAAGATTTAATTTCCACCTCAGGTTTGTGTGCATTGAGTTTGGATGTTTACTGTGTGTTTGGTGGGTTTCCTCCAGGTACTCCGGTTTTTGCTCTTACAGTCCAAAGACATGCAGATTAGGTTGATTGGCATTCCCAAATTGCTTATAGTGCATGAATAAGTGTGATTGTGTGTGTACTGTATGTGTGTGCCCTGTGATAGGTTGGTACCCCATCCAAGGTGTACCCTGCCTTAAGCCCTAAGTCTCCTGGATAGGCTCCAGGCCACCCGTGTCTGTATAAAGCCGTATAGGCTTTATCAGTGAGTAAGCCTTTTTGTTACAACTTCAAAGGTTTACTTGGAATCATTGTCCTGCTTCAAGATTCAGTCATGATCAAGTTTAAATGTTCTTGCTCATGTCTTGAGGTTTTGCTTAAATCATTTTAGTTTTAGATAATTCTCCCTCATCATGATGCCATCAGGTTTCTGAAATGCACCATTCCCTTTTCCAGCAAACACCCCCATAACATGGTGCTACCACCCCCATAGTGCTGATAATTATGGCCAAACAGCTACATTTTCAGTTGATATGACCAGAAAACACAAGTTATTTTTTTTTAACTGACAAACTTCAGTCAGGTTTCTATTTTTTAAGGAGTTACTGAACAAAAAATTTTTACGGTTGTGGTTGAATTACGTTTTTTCGATTTTATCATGAGCAAAATGGCAGCTTCTCCAAATATAGGCCCTATACTGCTAATCTTGACAACTAGCTAAAAAGAGAATTCTAAAATTATTATGATAATTTCTGGTATCTTCCAAATTGTTTTAAAAAGCACTGAGTATGTAAACAATTGTTTTAAAAAGGCTCCTAATGTAGGCGAACTAAAAATAAATGCATGATAACATGAAATGCATGACCTTATGAAAAACTTTATTATTATTATTATCATTATTTTATTATTATTATTATTATTATTATTATTATCAGTTTTTTATTTTATTTTAAGTAGTAAGTGAACTATTTCTGCCAAAGAATCCTAATGTGCCAAAAGCACTATCCATCCATTATCTGCTTATCCTGTGTAGGGTGATGGGGGGGAGCCTATTCCAGAGAACTTATGACATATGGCATGCTGGATTATTACACACAGTCACACACAGTTACACACTCAATCACACATTTAATGTGCTCCAGTATTTATCTGCTGTGTGCCAGTAAAATCACAAATTCAGCAGTTGTTTTAATTTAGATTCATAATAATTGGCTAAAAATATAATTTTTCCTCATTAGCAATGTCAAAGCAATGCAGTCTAACACAAAATACAAATTGAGGCACGTTATGCAGTGCATGCACGACAGTGTATATGTCATAACCAGTGACGTGTGTACAGTACACACCTAAACATGTATAGGCGTCCAAAACAAAATAAAAAAAATTATTAATTCAAATAAAAAAAAAAAAATAATAATAATAATCTTATTTAGGGTGGCACGGTGGTGTGTTGGTTAGCACTGTTGCCTTGCACCTCCAGGGTCCGGGTTCGATTCCCGGCTAGGCTCTCGTGTGCATGAAGTTTGCATGTTCTCCCCATGTTGGTGGGTTTCCTCTGGATACTCCAGTTTCCTCCCACAGTCCAAAGATATACAGGTTAGACTAATTGGCGTTCCCAAATTGCCCGTTGTGTTTGTGCCCTGTGATGGATTGGCACCCTGTCCAGGGTGTACCCTGCTTTGTACCATAAGCCTCCTGGGATCTGCTCCAGGTGTCTGTGACCCTAAATACAGGATATAGAAGATGAGTGAGTGAAAGAATAATGTTATTTTGACTCGAACATTATTGATGCCTGTAGATGGGCATCATGTAATTCCTCAGACAAGGCACAGAAGTAGTTAACAGGGAGCAATTGGAGTGAGAAAATTAATACCTGCCTGTAGTTGGTTCTAAACAAGCTAGCTATAGTACAGGTAGTTAAACTAAATTTATGGCAGGTATGGCAAATGTAAGATTTTAAGGCATTTACTGGTAAAACGTCTCTTTTAAGAGGTGGCTGTGCCCCAGCACAACTTTATGTCTAGCAATGTCTTTGCCACTCACTTTACTTCAAGTCTTTAAATGAAAGAAATCTACCAAGCATAGGGAGAACATGCAAACTCCATGCACACACTGGCACTGAGTTTTGGCTCCCCAACCACAGAGGTGCACGGTGAAAGTGCTAACCACTAAGCCACCTGCCATTATATATATATATATATATATATATATATCAACGGAGTGCTGTGTAATCCTTGTACCACAACTAAATTCCTTACTATTCTTATCAATGGCCTTTAAGTAGTATCCTGATGTGTGTTCTTCTGCTATCGTATCCCATGTTGTCATGGTGTGCAATATAAGATGCTTTTTTCTTTTTGATTTTTAGTTGTAAAAAATTATTATTTCAGTTATTTCTGTAGACTTCCTGTCTGCTTGATCCAGTCAGTCAATTTTTATCTGACCTCTCTTGTATATTTTTTTATTATAATTTTCTTTTCACAGTTCTCTATAAACTTTAGATTACATTACTGAAAATTACTGGACATTATCAGTTTCTCCGCACCAACAACCACACTATAATAACTGAAATCATATTTTTTCCTGATTTTGATATGTGATGTGAAAAAGCACTTCAATGTTTTCTATATTCTTTGCTGGCACATGATTGGCTGATTGGATAACTGCATACATGTCCAGGTATACAAGTGTTATTAATAAAACAGTATACTTGTTTAATTAATAACATAATATTAAAAAATATAACATGACTTGGACAAGTAACAAATTGTGGATTTAAAGATCGAAAGAATTATAAAAAAGGTTATCTGAGATCTTAATTACACATTTATTTTATTCACTAATGATAAAATTTGATACGGACTAGAGAATATGCGGAAACACTGTGCATTTTCGTATAAAATCTGAGCTATTAATTTATCTTGTGTGATCATAGAGAAATGGATAGATGGAATGTTCGGAAACAAATAAAGTGGGAACTGTCTGCTGAAATAATATAAATGTAGAAAAAAAAGAAAGACAAACACAAGTGCAAATACTTAAAACATGGTTTAGCTACCAGTCGAGGTACTAAATTTGTTTATACTGTATGTTGCTTCTTAGGTGGAGTCTAAATATTGGGCCTCATGCAAGCAGCAATATATGAAAAAAATCTTTTTTTTTTTTCATTAATATTATTATTATTGTTATTACTTTTTATTTTATTTTATTTTGTTCATACTCATTCATTTCTGGGATTCACCAATGTTTTTTTTTTTTGGCTTTTTTCTTAAATGAGGAAAAAAATACAAGAGATCAAGATTACTCTTTTCAAGATAAGGAAAAAAATAGCATTTTCACAGTCTGCAAATTATTTGTCAGATGCAACAAAATATCATTTTAAATCTCAGAAACATGGATGCTTGCGTGCTCTGCTTTTGAATGGCTTACAGATTTCTGTTAAAGGTTTTGACCATACAGGTCTTACACAGAGAGCACGTTTTTAGAGATTTGATGAGATGGATGAATGGTTGCTGAGCCATTTTAGATTGCTATGAGCACTCAGGAACACATAATTATAAAAACTGTTATAAAAAATATTTCAAAAAATACAAAAATATAAAATAACATACTGTAGGGGAGGAGATTATGCCCATGTGTCATCAAACCACTTTTTTTCCTAAACTATGCATCTCTCAGTTGACACAGCATTCACAACTTCACAGATCGTTTGACATTATGCCGGGATTGATTTACTTTTAACAACAGTGCTCATGCTCTGGAAGATAGCATGTTTCCTTTGCTTAGATTTATTTCAAAGTACTTTTGATTTTGCTCCTCCTCTTCTTCTTTTTCTCTCGAATTCCTTCTCCCTTCCTTTTCACATGGCACAACATCCACCTGCCCTTATATAATGTTTAGGGCATTACCTATGCCAATTGTGTGCAAATTCTATGCTAATCCTATGTGCCTTCAATTTTAGATTTAGTGAGATTTATCATTTCACTCGTATGGGGTTTTGGTGAATCTGGCGTGAACATCTAAGAAAAATAAAAGGAAGTTTAAGAGATGTTGCTACTGCACAATGTTGCTGCGTGGGATGTTGTCACAATGTTGCTGCATGGTGCATAGTACAGTGGTGACTAAAAGTTGGTAAAATGATTTGTTTGTTTTTTTTGGAATTGCTATAAAACAATAAATATTTACTATGACGTCCTTTATTCTTCCAAACCTCCTGGATCTGCCCTGGCATAGATGACTGCAGTAATCCGCTGGCACTCGTTCAATCTTTTTGAAGGTCATATATATACAGACAAAGGTAGGTAGAGTAAGAGTAAGAGTAAAGAGTAGCTGTAGTTTAAAATAATATTACTTAAGTAGAAGAAAAAAGTAGTCATCAAAAATATTATTCAAGTAAGAGTGAAAAAGTATTCTATGAAAAGACTACTTAAGTACTGAGTAACTGTTTCACTGTTTAGAATTATATATATAATATATATATATATATATATATATATATATATATATATATATATATATATATAATGTATTTTTTGTATATGATGCCAGAGATGCATAATATTTTTTTCACGTGTTGGCAATTAATTCTGTACTGAAATATACTTATATATTCATAGACTGTTAAAGTAACATTATATGTACAATTAAAGTTACCATATAATCACACAATCATGAAAAAAGGATTTTATACTCACCGCAAGATTGCATACTATACTAACTGCAAGATCCCACTAGTACCAGCATGGATTCATGGGCGTTCCGCAAAATTAGAAAAAGATGTGGAAACTTTTGTTTGGTTAGAAAAGTAACGAGTTGCGTGTAGCCGGATGTAGCAAAGTAAGAGCATCGTTTCTTCATCACAAATCTATTCAAGTATGGTGCAATAAATCCACTCATAGAAGAACATTTTTTTCAAAAAGTTACTCAAGTAGCCTAAATGTAGCGGAGTAAATGTAACCCTCTGTATTACTACTACTCTGTATACAGAAGACTGCTACTGCCTCCTTTACCATTGTCCAGCAGTTTTCTATTGGGTTTAGGTCTGGAGATGAGCCATAGTTCCAAAAGCTGAATACCAATGTTATCATTTCACAGTTTCTTCAGTTAATAAACACGACTCGTGAAATGACCTGTTTTGTGCCCATTGGGAACGATAATACCTGACATATGTTGTCTATTACAATACTTTTGGCCCCAATGTATATTAATAGTTTTTATTTGCTTCAAAAACATATAGAAAGAAATAAATGCAATGTTGCAAAATAATTGTGGAATAAAATCAATAATGCTCAACAATTCCAACAGCCTGCATTCATTATTAAAGGGTTTGTAATATCATCACAAACATATTGCGATTGTACCGCCTCGAGAAGACGAAAAACAAAATTATGACTGAACTGTTTATTAGCCGACTATGTTAGACAATGTAATTGCTAGCTCTGGTGCAAAATTAATTTCTGATCACTTTAAACCCATTAGCTGTCTGCCCCAGCGCTTGTGCAACGTGTCTGTGTGTGCTAGTATTTTTGTGTGTGTGTGTGTGTGAGCATCTTTGTTTCAAGCCTGGATGAGTCAGAATTACAGCTGCAGCTCTCATCAGGGAGGCGTGCACAGATTAATGACTAACCGCAACTGACACCAGTGCTGGAACCCTGAAAAACCCGGCATTCAAACCCCACACGTGCCATTAATATGCAATTTCAGCCGCAAATACGTGAAGCATTACAGCACGTCTCGCTGGGAAGTCGCAGGGAGGTGGATGATCCTGCTGAGAGAAAAACCCGCCCGCTCAAATTAGCCCGCGATGGGAGTTTAACAAGAGTATTGTCTTTCAGGAGAGTGAGAAAAACCACATTAATGCGGGAAGTGTTTCTTGGATGTTGCTACTTTTTCATAATTAAAAACACACAGTATTCAGCCATCTGTGCACTCATAAAAGTGTCGCTGAGAACATAGATTTATGACACCTATGTGGGTTTTACGGTTCAGAGTTTTTAATGGAGAGTGTATAACTTCTTTTCTAACACAGTGCTGTTTTATAGTGCAAACAGTGCCGCTGGAAGTGTGGATCATTTTGAACTTAAGCCCTTAATCATTTTTAAAACAAGCACTGATTTTTTTTTCTGTGTGGATGGTTAATTTTTCTTTACAGTACATTCTCAAAATAAAATGATTACATTTGCCTCATTTAAACTTTATTTGAATGAGGGTCTTACTCAAGGACCCATCAGTAGTGACCTAACACTGACCGTCCGGCCAGCAACCGAGAGCCATCACTGCCCCTTTTGTTTGTCATTATTCTTTTGTTTAAATGCATTTTTAAAAATATTAATATTTGTAGCGTAGCATTCTTACAGCTCCAGTTTTCTCGGTTTCATCTTGCTCGGCAATCTCTCTGTCTGGAGTTTTGCCGGTTGTCCCCATCTACAGTAGGTGTTGTCCAAGTTCTCCAGTTTGATCTCACCTGCCAAAAGCATATAGCTGCATAGACTTTGTACCTGTAGGTATAAATATTTGTGTGTGTCCTGTATTTACTTTAGCCCTGACCAGGATAAACTACTTCCTAAAGATAAATAAATTTGTATACAATACATTAAATTTAAGGAGCCTTATAATAATAAAAATACCTAAAATTGCACACTTTGTGTAATAATCCTTTAAGCTGGATAAACTAATAGAAATGTCATTATTGGGGCAATACATCATATGTATAGGTCAGTATAATGATATTTGGTTTTAAAAACATTAACTATTTTGATCTGCTAACTTTAAAATTAAACATAATTTCTTTTTTTTTTCTTTTTACAAAAATCATGATCAGTAATAATTAATACTGCCGATCTATGATGCTAATCTTTGGTTTAAAAAGAAATAATACTATTTTCATATTAGCCAGTGTACATTGAAACAAATAATCATACATTTTCTTGATTGGTTGAAGCTACTTTGTAGAATTGTACAATAATTAATATATTCAAGAAACTCCCTTCACCAGAGGTCATCAAATAGGTGTAACAAAAATCAATATTGTCAAAAAAAAAAAGAGAATGATATATTTAAAATGGATGCTAGTGCTGATTGAGAAATTTTATATTAGAATAGTTTCCTTTGCTCAAATTCAGGTTTACCAAAATTCCCTGCACACTATTTGTAACGCATGTAAAAATGACATTTTAAACAACACTTGGAATTGAGATAGCACTCTTGTTTAAAAAATTAAAGGCTTACATACCTAGATGTGCCCCAGTTGCAGTTTTTACTCACTTACACTTTTTTACTGGATTTTTTTTTTTTCACCCAAAACTCTGCATAGGTAGGCATCCTTTTTCTGATCTAATATCTAATGATAGCACGTGGCCTATTCAGATATTTTCTTCCTGTGACACAGACCTCCTGTGATTATGTCAGGTGCATGCCTACACACACACACACACACACTACACACATAAATTCTTTAAAAAAAAAACTTTTATTTTGTGTCCTTCTATAAGAAGATACCCTCTCCCAGCTTGTTGCTCAGCTTTGCTGTTCTCAGGTGGGGTGTTTCCCAATTATGTAGAAATTGAAACAGTGCTTTTACTATATGAAGATTGTTTTAGCCAAAGCATAAACAGACACTCTTAGGAGAGCTCTGAGACTTGTTAAATGAATAAAAAAAATATGGGACCTTTAAGTAGTTTTCCTCATGGTTCCATGGCTAGCTTTTCCCACATGGTCATATTTTTCAGATATGACTATCCCTGTGGAGACATTTGGTCCACACAATGAGATGAAATTCATGTTTTAATGTGCCTGTAAAATGTTTTAGATAATGTGTAGCAAAAGAAAACTCACTCATGATGTGTTATTTAATACTGTTCAGTATACTGCTAGCTGTTACATACTGCCAACATTAACTAGCTTGCTAAAAATATACCATACTATAGGTAATGTTGGAAAGCAAGTATAAGCAAGTGACTTATTTCAAAACTAGCTCCTTTGTATTTAAACTCTATAAGTTTCCAAATATTACATTATCCAAAAGAGTTCAGTTTTGAATATACCAGAACAATCAGGGTTAAGCTTGCTCAGATTCAGCTAGCTTGAGCAAGCAGTAAACTTAGCTAAAGCATTCTAACACAAGATTTTCAACAGATGTGTCCCATTACACTAAAATTAGTTAATACACAAACATTATCATTACCCTGTTTTAGTATCTCAGCGCCAAGGTTCTAAGGTACTGTAAATTACAAATTAAGCCCATGTGTGTTTGGTCTACGAAGATGTACCCAATTTAAAACAACTGAGTTACGCATGGCTTTACATTTTAGCAATTCTACTCAAGTGGTGTTTGTACATCCATAATTTGGATGGTTACAGTTAGGTTAATTCTATTTGTTTTCCTGCTTGCCTCCTTCTTTCAGGAAAATGTGGTTAAATACGACATCCGATATCAGATCAATAACCAATCACTGTATCATTATCCTGATAATATGTCCTTCCATGATGAATGGGCTTTTTTTTTGGTTCAGTGTAACATTAATAATTAAAAAAGAGGGAATAAGTACACATACAATACAATATTTTATTAGGCGGGACATCATATAGGGATTTTTTTTCCACAATGCACATTTGTGAGCAGGATCACGGAACAGCAAATCAGTTAAAGTTAATGCAGATCTGGAATGTAGAACACACCATGTGAATAATATGTACTTTATAAATTCTGATAACCATTCAGTTTTTATGTTGTCTCCATTGGCTGGTTATATTATATATATATTTTTCTGTTTTTATAATCACTGTATATTAGGCAGCCTATGTGTGGCATTATGTTGACTATGTTCAGCGTCCAAAGGAAACACCATGAACACCACAGACAAACAAGATCTTCCATTCGTGCAAAAACAAATTTGCTTTAGTAACGCGTTGCTGGAATCGGGACGGTCCGCAGCTCCACAATCAACCTCACAGCAATCTTTAAGGCTCTACAAACACAACGAAAAGCATTGGTCAATATAAATATACGCAGTCCAGAATCCAAGTTCTCCATCTTCGTTCTTTTTAAATAGTTGTCCACTTTCATTCTCAGGTGAAAGATATATAAATATATTTTTCCCCCAACAATAAAATCCAAACGAGTTCCTCTTGCTCTGGTTATATAAGATTAATACACAAACTCCAGGGTCCATATTCAGCATATTATGAATACCTCCAAGCTCTTTAAAAAAAAAGAGTCTGCAGCTGTTTAGAGCAATTAGAGGGGAAAAACTAAAAATCCAGAGAAGGTGGAGTATTTCCATCCGCCCATGAGATTTCCTCGCTCTAGTTTGAGATAAACCCGGTCCTCCCTCTCCACCATCAGTAGCACTCCGTTACTCGCCGCCTCCCTCGTGACGTCCTGGTCTCCGGCGAACGCAGATATGATGGGGTATTCATTGTGCATCAGGTTCACCTAAAGAGAAAAAAAAATTATGTAGACACAAAAATGTAGACACAAATTTATCTGAATATTTATCTTTTCGATGTTTAAAGCTAATATATGAAGTGACTTGAGAGCATCATTTTAAAGAAATGTAGGTGTTAAGAATTAAATTTGCATACAAACCACATAAATGTTTAATGTCTTCTGGTACAGAGACATGTAAAGCTGTTCTGACGGCTTACAGTAGTACAACACCTTTCTAGGACATGTTGTCTTGTTTTCTCCTTAAATTTTTCTGTATGTACAGTAAATCCTATTAAAGGCAACTTAATCCCTAAATAACAGGGAAACCTGCACATATTGGGCACCATGGTGCTAAAGAGACCCTGGTGTGAAACTAACCAAAAAATACTGCTGATGTTCTACAGAAACCTCATATCTCCACAAATAAACATTGGGGCTGTAAACAGTCTCTACTGGCCTTAATAACTTCACTCGCACATTTTCTTTAAGGGGACATTTAGCGCCAGGGAAGCCGACAAAGCAAAAACGAGCACTTCTAATATTCCATCAATTCAGACAAACATTCATAAGAGAGAATTTTCACACTAAGATTTAATTCAGCATGGAGCTTTTTTTTGGGTATACCACAGATGCACGCTCATCTGTGCTTCTGTTCTAAATTAAACAATAAAGCAAAAAAAAATAAAAATAAAAATCCACAAAAAAAAAAAATCTAAATCTGCTTTCCCATGTGCACTAAATATGTCAAATCCTTTGAAAGCTTGGTTATTATTCACACCAGGCATACAAACCGAACCAGGTTAATCGCTACTTCTTTAAAAAGAGTATTTAATTGTGTAGGTTGCAATTCAATCCATACGTCCCCCTATAGGTTCATTTAAACCATAATTTCTATGTAGGTTACTCTCTAACACAAAGCAGGTTGAAGAATAAACTGTTCAATGTCAAATGAGCCCTACCACCTTAAACCATTAATATTTAATATTCTCACCTGGATGGTTTGTCTGTTGTAGACTTTCACCACATGGAAGCTGAAACTGTAAATTCCCCGCCGCGGTGCAGTGAACACGCTGGCCTTCAAGTCAAAATGGTTGCCGATGTTCACTAAAACCTGACAAAAGCAGCACATGGACGTTTTAAACTCTTCATGTAAAACTCTTCACTTATAGTCTGGTTTCATACAGTAATTGACTGCAATACCTCTTATTATTTTATGTTTTATATATATTTAAATCTCCCTTTATATCCTTCACAGAATGGTTACAACAACTTTGACAGATGTTTCACGTTTTGCACATTCCTTCCATCAAAAACATAAAATAAAACGGTTTAATTTTTTGTTTTTTTTCTTCACCTCTAACATAAAATAACATGTTGTTTTACTGACACCTGACTCAACTAATTCCTTTTCATGTTTTAATTTTATTCATAAATCTGTCATAAATATTTTTATTTTCCCTCTGATTAACATATTTGCATTTAAATTACCCTGTGCAATTTCTGAATAAGCAGGCTATAACAAACTAAAATATAGCTTCCCTTGTTTATCATAAGCAATCCCACATTACTTTTGTAATTACATCAAAACATATGTAATAAAAAATAATAATAATCCTACACTTTGATGATTTTGAATACATAATTTATAATTTTAGCGAAGAACAAAAAGCATTGCAGTGCAACAATAAATCTTAATTTGCCCTAAAGAGTGTATAACAGAAGACTTTTAAAAGTTTGACACTAAGAACAATCTGTCTGTACACTATAAACAAAGAAATTGTAAAATGAACATCTAATGTATTAAATTTACATTTAATTAACTGTAAAGTAATTTCATATTTGCAATTAATCAAGTGTATGTTTTGTTGTTGTTTTTTTAAAGGACATTTGGTCAAATCAGTACACATGGCATGATATACCAAAAAAGTATACTAAGGTGTGTTATGCAATATCCTATTTTTGTCTTTATTGTCATTCACCTTTTGTGTATATCTTTAAACATTTAGAGGTCCTCATGGAAAATAAGCATCATTTAGACAATTAAACTTTGCATATATTTATCTAACCCAAGAGTTTAAACAGCAATGTACAAGTTAAACTGATGAGGACAGGACATTAACATTGTTAAAGAGGGATTGTGCTTTGTATTATCTGTAAGTACACTCTGGGTGGATTTACTTGTAGTATTAAGATTTTTCATCCTTCATCAATAATGCTAGCGATTAAAAAGCAACATGAAAAAAACTGCATGCCAAAATACTGTATGCCAAAATACAATTCAACCCATGCTCTAACACTGTTCTGTGAGTCCACTACGCTGATTATTTATTATTAATTCAAAATTTAATTCATGCAAATGAGGTTAATTTAGCAACATATGTGGTATTTCAGCATAAATAGTAAATACATAATTCACAAGGGATGACTACAATCTGAAATATGTCACTATTACTGGAAAAATTTAATTCAACACTGTAAGTGCTAATTTTAATATTATAGAATTACAGAACCTGACCGGTTTAGGTGTTAATTTAACATTCAATCTTATCTTTTTAAGCTTTCCAAAACGTATTCGTTTCACAATAAAAACATTAAAAGAGCTTATAGGCTTTGCGCAGTCAAAAAGACCTTGTACGTTATTTACCACTGCAGGTGTAGTGTATAGTAACTCCTAAAATCCTTAAGAATAAAAGAAGTTATAGACCTGGTCAAAGTAGATGGTGGTGGAGGTGTTGCTCATGTCAGACGGCTCGTGATTGGTGCCCCTGATGGCCGAGAATGCAACCCTGGCACTCCCTGAGCGCACCGAGATGCCAAGCGCTGACGTCACACCGCCGTCCGAGGACGGGTTCGAGTCGCACACCACCAGGCATTTCCCTTCCAGGACCACAGGTTCGGTGTCATTCTGACCCAACGAAACACCGACACCAAGCACCATAAGAAGAGCAAAGATTAGCACCAACATCTGTGCGACGCAGCGTCCCATCATAATCACAGAGGCAAGGTTACCAATCTGTTAAATCCAACTCCTTTGAGGAATTCTTATGGCGCTAATCGCCTCCTCCGTTATTTCTTTTGCTTGTCTTTTTTCTTTCCTTCTTTTTCTATTTTTAACTGATGCTTGTCTTTCCCTTGTCCTTCTCGGCTGATATTGAAATCTTCAGAGGACTTGTTTGATATATTCTGAAGGAAAAAAAAAAAAAAGCACAGTACAGATTAAGTTCAAAAAGACCAAAACATCTACAAAGCACTAGGTCTGTCTTCCATGCAGGTCTGTTCTCATAAAGTTTGCAAAGCATCACAAATTTACATAATTTTATAGTAGTTCATAGTTTTAAATAGTCATCCAAGCACCTTTTAAAACATTTCATTTAAATGACACGTCAACCATTCAGTCATTTGTATCTTTCATCTTTAGAACAGCAACTTTATCCCATCGACTGCACTATAAATAGTATTATACTTAACTATAGCCTTAAATCCAGCATGATATGAAGTCATTCAAATATCATTACATGCAAATTCCCTTGCACATTTACATCCACAAAAAAAATGCTTTCTCTAGTTGTATATTCTCCTTTTTAAGAGTCTTTAAGATTTTTTTTTACCTGGTAAATCCATTGCTGTGTGGGACATCTGCGTCCTTCTGAGGCAGAGAGCAGAATGGAGAGAAGTCGTCCTCCCCTTCATTCCTTTATAAGGACAATTCCCGCCCAGTTTCAGGATTATACACACACGCGCGCACACACACAGAGTGCCGGAACGCTGTATTTCTGTAGACTTTCTTGACATGAAAATCACCCAGTCACCCAAATTCATAAATAAATAAATCATCTTCTTTTTTTCCCCTATTTTTCATAACTCTCCAAGTCAATAAAATATAACCTTGTCTAGAAATCTTATAGGAAATGTGCAAAATAATAATAATGATAATTGAAGCGTTTAAAGAATGACGAGACAGAACAAAGGTGGTCAGTATGATAATGTGTAAATTAATTAAACACAAAACAAGGAGAAATTCATGTTGTGGGCTTGTCAAGAGTGTTTCCATGCTTCTGTATTTTAAAGACCAGACCATTAAAGGTGCTTTAGCTCCATCCAGTGGAATGGAACGTGGTGTTCAGCTTTCATTGATGGAGCCATTTAGCAGCGTTTTTACTCTTTAAATTTTCCTTTTTCAAGTATTTATGCAGTTTTAACTAAATTGGGTTTAGAATAGGCAGGGTTTTTCTAGGAGTTGCCACATTGGATGATCAAGGAATTTGTAACATTGTGGAAGCCCTTAGGAGTTCTTCTACTACTACTTCTTTACTACTTAAAAAAAAAATACCCCAGGTAGATTGTGCTTAGAAAGCTACAACTGTTAACCAGCTTGAGAACCCAGAAGAAACATTTTTTTATTCCTTGGAGTCCATACAGACAAATAGGATGGGGTGTTGGAGACCTTTGAAACGTCTATTTAGAATCCCCAATAAGAAGAGTGTCAATGATCAAAGAGGGTTGTTCAGTTTTTAAGGGTTCTTAAGTTATCTTAAGAGGAAAGATTGTATACAGAACCCTTTTTAATATAAATTCTTTATTATAAAAAGAAGTGCCATGGGTTGTTAATGGTTCTATGTAGATCCTATGTCAGCTTGTTTCTCTATTAGAAAATGTTTTGGGTAGAACCCATTAGACAGCTACCTTTGATTGAAAGAATTATTTTGAAGAACACTGTTTCTAAGAATGCAGAAAACTAAGGATCCTGGATTGATGAATGGATGGATAGATAGATATATGCTATGTGGCACTCTATTGTGATAATCTTTAAATGTCATAAGTATAATTATTTAAAAAAAACTAAACATTAGTTAAATCCCTTCTGACAGCTAGACAGCTTCTTTGAACTATCCAAAGATTATTTAGGGAACCTTATTTTATTAGGTTACCAAATAACATACAGGTAGATAAAACAATATGTTAATTTCTTTAATTCTCTAAAGTTTTTCTTATTATTCAGTTTTATCTAGAACTGTTTTTAAAATGTTAAGATCACTGAAGAACCCAATACCCACAAACCTCAATAACTATAGAAACAGAAACATCAAATATTAGATTTTGAAAAGACAAGACTAATTCAGAATGTTTGTATGTGACTAGTAAGAATGTGAAATGTGTGAAAAGTAGGAAACTGTAGGTAAGGTGACTTACACCAAGTACTGTATTTTATTAAAAACTTACTTAAGGTCACATGTATTATGAATGTGTTACGTGATGTTGTGTGATAATACAACACAAGGAACTGTAATCTTAAGATTACAGGCATTAACTGAGAAAAAGTGTTAATTAAAATGACCCATGCAGACATACTTGACCATGTAAGATCACTAATTAATGAGAGTTGACAAACTTATTGTAAGCGCCTTGACCTCCTTGTGTTATATTATGGCATTTTAAAAAGGCTGGGCCAAAAGTTTTAAAGCATGTGATTTTCAGTTCGACAGAGTGTGTTAAGACTGCTGAACCGTCACTTAACCTCTTTAATTAACTGTCACTCTGAAGTTACTAATTGGCAATATTATATAACCTATGTCACTTAACTATGACTCATTGTAGAAGCAAGTGGGGGGAGGTCAAGTATCTTTAAACTATTCTTTTAATTGCTGACCTGCTCATGCTATATAATTTCTTTATCTGCCACGTTCATCTGTGTATCAGTGAATGTGCTTTTTGGGTAATTATGTTTCTCATGCAAGGTTCCAGAATTCATCGCTAATAAGACCACCTACTGACTTAAAGCAGCAGTAAGGCCTATATCAGAGCATTGTTGAATTCTCAACTCCGTAAATTTTGATTAATATTTTATAACCACATGAACAGAAATGTTGCAGTGTTGCTTAACCCATATGAGCCCAGACTCTTTTCTCCATTCCCTTTTCTCTTAAAGGAAATTATAGACCAAATTACACAGACCAAATAGACTACATGCAATGCCTGTTGAAAGACATCACACGGTATTTTTATTGGCAGTTTTAGAGTTAAAAGCCCTATGTGAGATATATCACAGCTATATTTTCTTAAATTGAACAGTCGGAACAGGTTAAATGTAAAATATTAGATGTTATTAAATTATTAGAAATTTGGAAATGATGTCATGGATACACAGATTGTCACATGACTGAATTTGAATGTTCATTACTGTAGATGTCACCTAGGGACTGAGTTAAAGCCAAGGATAAAACAGAATAAGGAACTTTCTAGAACATTTAAAAAAAAAGTTTTTGACAGTAACACCATGAATTTAAATGACACAGAATAGAAATGAGAAATGGATCCTTACGTCATTTGGCTGCGCCAGAACTGCCTCCAGAATTGTCATTTTACAACCCAAACACTTTCCGCTCCTTTTGTGAGGACATGTCAGTCAATGGGGATATGTCAGTCGTGGCTTGTTGCAGCCAATTAAATGCATTTATATGATTTATTTTGCAGAAGGTAGCTCAAAGCAGATTTTTTTCCTTTCAAAAAATCTTAAGATCTTTCTTTTTTTTTTTTTTAGTCTGATTAGGAAGGTGACATTATGGCTTGTTAAATAAAAGTTGATAACAATTGGTCAGAGATGTTCGTGCTTCTCCACTTCAAGCCCAAAATAGATTTTTCTATTTAAAAACTAGATGACTCTGGTTAAAAATGGTAATTTAAATGCCACTACAAAACAAAACCACTTTAGTTTGATATCTAATTCATAGCCACAAAATAATTGTTAATAGTTGGGCACAAAAACGTATCTGATACCGCAATTCAGTCCTCTCTGGATAACTGTAAACATGGACTATTAGTAGCTGTTATGAATGCTTTGGGTGCGTTCTGAGACATGTACAAATATCAGAAGAAATAAACTGTGTGATCAATTTCCCAATGCAATCTTAAAAAATAATAGTGTAAGATGCACAGAAAGCAAAAGTATAAAAACTTCGAAATTTAACAGTGGGTAAACTCTGTATACTGTATTACAATTTGAGGATTAACACAAAACATATACAGCAATGGCATTATGACAACCAATTAGTTTTTTTTTTTGGAGGGGGGGTTTTGTTGCACTATAACAATGCAGTAAAATAACAATGATTATTGAAGATCACAAGGAACTCTTTAAATCAAAAACAAAAGATTAGAATGCAGGATCAGCCTCCACTTCTACCAGTTTTGGTTTCATCCAACTGCATATACAATACATGGACAGGTGCTTCTCTTGAATGTTGTATCATTATGTTTCTAATTATTTTCTTTTACAAATATTGCTGCAAGTGCATCATTTACATTTACATTTGACAGACGCTCTTATCCAGGGCGACTTACTTTTTTTTTTTTTTATCTCATTACACATCTGAGCAGTTGAGGGTTAAGGGCCCGACAGTGGCAACTTGGTGGTTGTGGGGTTTGAACCTGGGATCTTCCGAACCGTAATCCAATGCCTTAACCACTGAGCTACCCCTGGCCCCATCATGGTTTTCTAATGCAGCAAACCAGTGCAGGAGCAAGAAAGAGAAAGAAAAAAGAAAAGAGAAATATTGGTTTGGAAGTAAAATTGAAGGTTTCACTGTAGGTATCCCACAGAGCTTTGTTACAAATATCATGTGGTGTTCACAAAACGTGCAATTCATATACAGTCCTATTTCACAGAATGTATTGCAGACTACCTGTAGTTTATGTACGCTGTAGTAATCGCAATGGCAATATAATATCTGTTTAATATATTGCAGTACAGAGTATTATAATATATTAAACAGATTTTTATGTGTCAGTGGAGATATTGTGGGTTCTATTTCATTCTATTGAGTCTATTATTAAACTTTTTCCCAACCAGATGACTTTTTTTTACATGTAAACCATCATCTCTCTACATTCCATCTGCATTCATGCTTTTGAAGCATTAATATTCATTCCACCATGGTATAAGGAATGTAAGCTTATATGTCAACCATCTTTCTAAAATGGCACACACATCATATCTGCAGTTAAACAACAACTTTGGTCTGGCCTATAAACAGATAAATTCTCACTTGTGGAGCTGTAGCTGCAGTCTCTATGGGCCTTGGCTACCTTTCTGACAACCATCACGCAGCGTGTAGTGACAAGCGATGCAGAAACTGACATTAAAGCCCCGAGAGCACTCACTCACCCACAGCTTGGAGAACGCAGAGAAAACATCAGAGAACATGAAAATGTCACGCTGAGAGGGCACAGGGACTCGTATTCACAAACCTCGGGGCATCTTACTGCACCGCAGATCTTAAGCCATGTGAAATAAAAGTCATGCACTACTGTCTGTAACAATTCACTTCAACAAACAGCATCATCTTTACCCTTCACTATGTTTTCATCCGTCTGTTCCTCCACAGTCTAAATAAAGGCACAATACGTTATTTACTGGATAAGAGAACAGTGGAAAATTTGCCACAATTTTCTCACAGTATGGGTGGATCTATGGCTTGGGTTTTCTGCCACCTCCCAAAAACATGCCAGTGTGGGGATTGGCGATTGAATTTTTTTATTTTTTTTTGTGTGTGTGTGTGTTTACGTATGGTGCCCTGCGTGGGTATATTTTGACCTCAAATCCAGCGTTTTGGGGATAGACACTAGATCCACCACAGCCCTGACCAGAATAAAACAGTTAATTAAGAGAAATTAATGAAAGCAAGTTACTGAGAAAAGTTTAAGAAATATTAATTAATATTAATTTACTCTTCCTAATGTTACTGTTTCTATAGTGTGCTTTTAGAGAGTGTGTGTGAATGTGTGTGTGACAGAGAAAGAAAGAATGGGAAAGAGCTGAAGGAATGACTGTTATATGAGTCATGCTATAATTTGGGGTACCTTTCATGTCTATTAATGATGATTACACCAATGAGCCATAAAAAGGTGACATCAACAAAGAATGGTGACAGGATCGTGGGCACCCAAGGCTCACTCATGCCCACCCAGACCAAAGGCCAGTCCATCCGGTCAGAAAAGGTAACGCAGCACAAACTGTCCAAAATAAATCACTGTCACTATAGACCACCACACATGAAACCCAGCAGGTAAAGAGTGCAAGGACACCGACCCGGCTTCAAAAATAGATCCCAGTTGAATAAAGTAACCATCGGATGCGCTGGACAAACAAGTCTAAAACCTGTCGATGGAATGACCTGATGTGTCGACCCAGAGAAAATAAAAAAGTCTATCTCTTATATATATTTCTCTCTTTTTGGACAAATTATTTAATGTATTTAAATGAGAAAATCTATAAAAATTATATTATTATACAATAATGATTGTTGTTAACGTTCATGGGTTTGGGTAAATACTTTAAAAATCAAGACACTGTCAATAAAAAAAAAATTATAACACGCTTTCCATTTATAGGCAAAACAATGTTTTTAAAGAACCTTTTCAGAATAAATAGGATCATCATCAGTGAACATACAAAAGAATGGATGGTCCTGCCATACAGGGAGGAATGAAAAAGAAAAAGATGCGGCCTCTTCGTACTGTAGCTCCTCGAGGCACAGACACGAGCAATTTAAGCAATTACTGCATGTCACCTTCAGTGTTCACTGCAGAGCAAGTAGATCTGAATAGCTTCTAGTAGACTATTCTTACGACATTTTAGATGTTTATCGTATTAATTTTAAAGGAAATAAAAAATAAACTGAATATAAAAATGATTACTGCTAGTAGACGCACACATATCCATAGACCTGCGTTGACTCGCGGTTGAGTGTGGACCTTTCCAACATGGCGGAAGTTTTGGCGTCGCGCTCTAATGAAATACTGCCGGTGGAGGCGCGTCTGCCGAATAAACTGCGTTCCGGGTCGTGGTGTTGCCATAGTTACCGGACGCGACCACGCTTTCCTGTTAACAAATTCACGTAGATTAACGGGTGTATTTTTGTTTTGTTTGTTTGTTTAGATGCTAAAGCGAAGCTAGCTCATTCTACAACAGAACGACCGAGATGAGCTCTCAGAGGTACGCTGGAGAGTTACGTGTTTTTTTTTTTTTTTAATAGCATTTGTTTAAACTAACAGTTAACCCGGAAACAACCTGTACAGTTGTGTTGTGTGATTAATGAATAGTGTTAAATAAACCTACTATATATATATATACTATAAATATATATATATTTAATTGCACTTCAGTAACACATATATTAGACTATACAGTGTTAAAATAGACCCTACCATGTTCGTAAAAAAAAAAAAAAAAAAAAAAAGGTTAATTAGGCCTAACACTTTAAATGTTAAACCTACAGTTCTGGTCAAGGGTAAAATTAAACATGCAATGTCGTATTGTTTATTATAAAACATTATTACCGTTCTGTTAATACAACACATTTACTCTTCAAATATTTCCTGCAACTATTTACAGTATGTCTTCTTTTTACAGACGGAAACAAGTTATGGTCCAGCGATCATCAGTTCATTATAAACGTCCAGCCAAATCAGTCAGAGGCTCTGAAAACTATTTAGAGAAGTAAGTCACAGGTGTAAACTAGCAGTTGCTGAGGTATTGTGTGTAACTAAGTTATAGATAGCTTCAGTCCACCAGGTCATTTTAAAATGCTACTGACAGATATTAGTCCTTCCATCTAAAATCAATAGTTTGGTTTAAAATAAACAAACAAAGAAAAGTCAAATGTATATACTATAGAATGAAGATAACCAAATATATGACTTTGTTTTATTTTGAATGGGATTAGGATGCCACCAGAGATCACTGAGAAGATCATTTCATATTTGGATCCAGGATCTCTCTTCTGCCTTGGCTTCGTCAACAAGCATTTCCATGAGCTGACTGAAAACAGGTACGTTTAGATTCTACCCTAAGTAGACAAATGTGGGGATCATTAGCTTTAGTTTTGCAGTGTTAGGATTAATAGCCTGCACCTACTGTACACTAAAGCCCAATCCCAATTCCATTTTTTACCCCTTTCCCTACCCCTCGCCCCTTGAAACGAAGTGGAAAGGGGAAGGGTTAAAATATTTTCCCTAGGTAATGGGACACCACTACAACACTGTTATACGTCATCATACGTATCCGTTCATTTACATGTACACATATGGCCGTAAGCAAAACAAACAATGCGTTATCAAATGCTCGGCAAACTGCCTTGCTACTGAACTTTTATATTTGTTTGTAGCATGCAGTAAAGTGTATATGACATAAAAATATATTTTTGTAATATTGTGCAATCGGTGCTATCCGCTAGCAAACTTTAGCGTTTTTTTTGCAAACGTTTCTTTACAGAACATCACCATGAACACAAACACAAGACTAAAATTAATATACATATAATGAAAACTTGTCATAAAAATCCTTATTAATGGCAAAAATTAGTTACATTTATGGGTCTGCTTGCTCGAGTGAGCAGCCATCTTAAAAAATTTCGCTTAGCCCTTCGTTTAAAGTGAGGTCCCGAAAAATCTTTGTTTGGAGGGCTATCTGGCCCTTCCTCTTCCCCCTACCCCTCCAACCAAAAGAGAAATGAGACACCCCTACCCCTTCACGTGAACGTAGGGCTAAGTGTAGGGGTAAGGGGTAGAATTGGGATTGGGCTTAAGAAAACGAAAAAAAAAAGGTTTCATGACATAATGCAGAGCTATAATAGAAGTGATGTTAAAATAGATAAAATATATGCCAATTAGGCAGCACGGTTAGGCAGCACGGTGCTATAGTGGTTAGCACTGTCACCTTGCACCACCAGGGTCCGTGTACGATTCCCGTCTCTGTGTGCATGAAGTTTGCATGTTCTCCCCGTGCTTGGTGGGTTTCCTCTGGGTCCTCCGGTTTCCTCCCACAGTCCAAAGACGTGTGTGTGTGTGTGTGTGTGTGCCCTGCGATGGATTGGCACCATGTTCAGGGTGTACTCTGTCTCGTGCCCTCGTGATCCCAGGATAGGCTCCAGGCCCCAGGTGACCCTGAATGCAGGATAAAGCGGTATAGATGATGAGTGAGTAAGTGTATGCAAGAATGTCAGAATAAAATGAAAACTGTTGTCATGTGCTTGCAGTAAATTCTACATGTCAACCCTACAGACATCATAGGGGTCTATGATAGCACTATGATATCAGCTCGATGACAAAATGACTAAAATGTCATCGCCATCGCTCTAATGTTTTATTAGCGCTGATGTTTGGTGGTCATAACATGCTCAAAAAAACGATGGAAATCGACACACAGGTTGTAATCTGCTGTGTTAAGACGCCTCGCCTATGATTCTTCACAGAAGTTTTTGCTGCATAGCTAATACAACCATGCATGTATATATGTATGTCAAACTCAGTACATTCTTAGATCTCATTGAGCTGAACAATTTTACTATGCATGTCGTGGGCTCAACTAAACACAAAGTCATTTATTTAAGGTCGTTTGCAAAACGTACACAATAGATACACAGTGGACACACATTACAGTACATTACACACACATCCTACACACACACACACACACACACACACACACACACTACATGCAAACAAACTACACCCATACATACTACACGCACACAAACTACACACACAAACTACACACACATAAAACACACACACACACACACACACACACACACACACACACACATTACACACACACACACATTACACACACATTACACACAAACATTCTTAACACACACACACACACACACACACACACACACACTACACACCAAAAAAACGTGACGATGCGTCCAGGGCTTTTAATATGTCTAAACGTGCTCAAAGGGCACATAGGTTGTGTGGTATATCTGGGTGGCAATGGCATGGGTGTTTGGGCGCATTCATCATTGCATGGAACTATATATTTTTTATTTTTTTATTTTTTATTTTTATAAGGATACATTTACTCGACACAGACATAACATTATGAGCATTGACAGATGGCCTATGCCACCAGCAACTGATGACAGGATCATGGACACCCAATGCTCACAAATGCCTGCAAGAACCAAAGGGCAGCTCATCCAGTTTGATCCCAGAGAAAAGCCAATGCAGCACAAATCAGATAAAAACAGTCAATGCTGGCCACCATAGACAGGCACCAAAACACCCAGTGCACCACAGCCCTCCAATAGATCTGATAGATCACCCATAGCCAGACAAAGTCTAATCCATGGATGCCCCACACATTTACCACATGCACACACCAGAGGCCCTAACCTAAGGGGCCGGACCCAACCAGTGGAAAAATGGCAACCTGAAACCTATATGGAATTAATTTTAATAGTTTTAATGTTATGGCTGTACAATGTACATATAGTCTTGTAAAATTAACTTGTTAAAAATTTAGTGTCCTAATGTTGACCAAATCTATTTGGTTGTTTAATAAAATTTTGTAACATTGACAGTCAACTAGATTTTAAAGGCTGCTTCAAACATTATCATATACATTACATTTAGCCCTTTAAAGTTTGGAAAGACAGGCCTGGGAGATGGGATGATAAATCTTGCTAAAAGAAATTGATTCTGTTTGTCCAAGGTGGCTGCCCTTGTAATAATACTGATAGTCATACTGTGTCCTAAACCACATCAGCTAATCTGTGTATGACCTCGCTAGAGAACCAGATGTACTGTAGGTTAAAGCAGATATAGAAAAATATTGTGGGGCGAGATAGACTTCTATTTCTTCATAACACTGTTGGAGGTAAAAGTCTTGGAGCTCCAGAACTAAAGAAGCATCTGATATCAAACCTGCCTTGGTTCACTAAACAGGATTTGGAATAAAGAGAACATTTTATTAATGTGATTTTATCCCTAACCATTCATTAAGTGCAGATCAGAAGGGGTTAAGTAAATGCATGCCAATTTTAGACACACAAAGGAGCTTTTAAACCCAATTATCTGTCACTCCTAATAATGAACTGTCTATCCCCAGCGCCATGTGGTATCGCTTTTACACCTGGCAGCGAGCAAAAACGAAGACATCCAGGCTAATAAAGGATGTGACAGATGGAGTGGACATGGCCAGCATTCGGGAAAAGCCTGGGGGATACTGGAGGAGAGTTTTCTTTAAAGAACTGACCCGTCATAATGAAAGCTGGGAGAGAAAACTAAAATCCAGTCATTCTTACACTGGACTGCCAATTCGAACAGCTGAAGTCCTCAGGTGAGCAATGAAAATAGACATTCATCATGAACTTTTTTGCTTTTTTTTTTTTTTTTTTTTTTGCTTGTTTGTTCTGTGTCCCTCCCAGCCCCCCAGTTGTACTAAAATTAGATTTGTCTTCTGTTATGGCCTTATGTTCAGATCGGGTCAGAGCTACCCATTTAATAGCTTTAGTGTCATCAATTTAAAATATTTTAGAGATTACTTTATGCTGAGAGCAAGATAATAAAATTAAAACAGTTGATGTAAAAGTGAAAATGATCGGTGATTCTCTCTCTTGTTTTCTTTTATCTTTATCTGATCTATAATGATCACCGAACACAGACAGAGACTCTACGTACAACTTTGTGTCAATCACACTCTTATACTGATGAGCAAGATAGAAAATTCTGTATGTAGGATATTTAATTATACAATTGTATTACTACAGAATCTTAAAGGATAGCATCCACAAGCAATCCCGCAAGGCATTGCTAAGTAGTGAACGCTGAAGGGTTGAGATGTTAGCCAAACATGCCAGAGTCATTCAGCACATTTGCTAATTGGCTCAGTCTAATTAGAATAAATCTCAGGAGCGATCATGTGGCTCACACATGGTCGACTCTGTTTTGTTTTCTGACAGCAAAAATGCCGCTTCTCCAAAAGCCCAAGCCATGTTAAAAGTCTCTGAGGTTCAGACTGTGGTTTCATCTCTCTGCTAATTAGTCTAAGATTTGTGTGTTTTGTGAAGTATCAAGATCCTCATCCTGACAGAGCAGATCCACAGTAGATGTGTCTGCTGTCTTGTTTTAGTTTTGTATCAGAGAGTAGTATCTGTGAAGCATAGAGATACAGAGATTGATTAAAAAAACAGCATAAATCACAGCTGTGTTTAATAGTGTAAGTAAAAGCATTTCCACATGCACAATGCGACAAGAACCCTCAGGATCGGAACTAAAAAGCTGCGTGGCCATAAGCAAACCGTTTGTAGTGAGACAAATCAGGAAAAAAACTTTAGATTGCTGGGATGTATAAAGCTTTGACTTAAAAAAAGGTCTTGGAGCGATCTAATGAGTCCATCTTGACTTTATTCCAGAGCAATAGGTGCACCAGTGTAAGAAGGGAAACAAACAAACTCATCATGCATATTGCCCACTGTACAAGCCTCTGGAGGCAGTGTTATGATCTGGGGTTGCTTCAGTTGGTCAAATCTAGGCTCAGGAATCTTATGTGGCAATAAAATTATGTCAGATGAATGATAATCTTATCACATTAAAGGATTTTTTTTTCCTTCAAAGAAATGTAAAGGAAGAGCTTTAGCCTCTTAAAAGAGACTCATTCCAAAAATTATAAATAATTTCTTTTCATAGAAAATTTCACCTAGGTTTTAATCTGTTTATGAAGAATTCACCACAAATTTACTCTTAACATTGACAATAATTAAAACGAATGCATTAATCCAGACCTTGTAGCCAAAACTATTGTCATAAGCAAAAAGCACTCTAATAAACAAAATAATATAGCTATGTATCTTACTGTAGAGACAAAACTTGACAGTGTACAGTGCAATATGTAATGTATAATGTATCATGCAATAAGGTTCATAAGGACGCCTGGTATCTTCAGATTTATTCATTGTTCCTTTAAAGGCCACATCTCAGCTCCTTCCTCCACCCATTTGGGAAAGCAAGGAACCAAAGCACACCGGACGATCCTTGCCGCTGTTTTAACCTCTGATTAGAGCTGCCGAGTCACTCGATTTCTCAACCCTGAGGTCTTGTGCAGTGCAGAGGGAGTGAAAGTAATTGTTCTACCACTACGCAGGTTTTGTCAAATCGTGGAAATAAATTGCCTGGCTCTGTCCTCGTGCCCAGACAAATCCCTGTCGGCTCGCTGGGTTTACAGAGGCACAGAAGGATGAGATTTAGCTCCGTAATAATAGTCTCCACTCTCTCCGAGACACAAACAACAGCTATTAAACCTCTACGGGATTCAGCACTTCTGCCTTCGTTTCTTTCACTCTGATTGATGTCATCGGGTGCCACTGCATCACATTAGCTATTTCCTCAACTTCCTGCCTTGATTTAGACCTCAGCAAGTGGCTTTCTTTGGAAGTGGTCTTAATTTGCTTAATATACCATAGAAAAAAATGATGGTAAGGTTATTGAAAGAATAGTTTTGTTTTAAGCAAACTATTGAATGTGCATAATTCTATGTTTCTTCAGTTTTTACTCAAGTAGCCAAGACACATTTTGTACATTTTTAAACTACAGTAAAAACACAATTTCCTCTATGAAATTTCTGTCTGTGTTTATGATTACTCTGGTTCTGGGTGTATTTATTTTCCACGGTGTCATCAGGGGTTTTGATGTCAAGTGGGAGATCACAGTGAAGGAACCAAGTGGACGTGAGAACAGGATTCAAGCTACCGACGTGTTCTTTGGTGACGCATCTATGGTGGTTCGGTGGAACTCTGGAAACTGGCCAAATCTTTATAAACTAGTTACACTAGAGGTACTTGGAGTGAGGCTTGTGCCAATTAAGTGTCCAATCACATGCAGGTAAGAACTTTTAAAGACCAAAAATGAAATTAGCACAAGTTTATAGATAAACCATGAATACATGTAGATAAACCATGCTTTGTGACTGAAATGTGCATCTCGTCCTGGATATACAAGACTAATATTGCTAATGACAAAGAAAAGTTATAGTTTAAGCATGGAGGAGATTGCATGCCTAAATCATGATGCGGGCATCAAACTATTCACTTTAAAAGGTTAACCATTAAAGGTATGATTTAATTGGGTAATACACTGTACTTTAGAATATGATACCTGTTGATAGATGTTATAGACCATAAGGTGTTCTGATGCTGAGGATGGAGAAAGAGGTTATCCTAGATTGACAGATTGATTGATTTTTTTTTTTAATATATATATATAGCTTTTGTGTCTTATTGAATGTCTTGGGTGGATTCCCAGTCAATGCCCCTAACCTAGCCACTGGGTGCAGAGCATCCTTAGTACTTGTCTTAAGCCCAGATAAAAATGAAAAGGTAAAGTTAGAAAAGGCATCTAACATAAAACATGTGCCAAAATAAATGTGCAGATTGACTCATCTGCTGTGGCAGCCACTTAACAGGAAAAACAACAACAAAAGCAACTTTAGTACCTTTTTAATAAAAATATTAAACTTATTAAATATTAAAATTGAACACAACTTTTTGTAGATGCTTGGGCCAAGTTCTTGTTGCCTTTTCAGGATTTAGTTTTACTGGCCACCCTCTGTAGTAAAAACGTGGGCGCTCATACATTAAGTAGGTTAAGACAATCACTTGTTGCCCACTTATTCTCTGCTTCACAGAACATACTCTTGCTTGTTTTTTTTTTTTTTTTTATGTAAGCATGGTGTTATTGAGCCACACAATGTTTTTTGTTGATGAGGGTGATAATGTATGCTCTAATGCTTCAGGATAATGATAATCATGATGATGATTATTGTTGCAGACCAGGTTGGAAATCCCTCTTAGGTAAAGTGGTGGTGAAGAAGAATGGTGGGAAATTGTGTGCTTCAGACAGGCTCATCTCTTTGATGTACTATGGCAATGGTGTCACTGTGGGGGTTTGGCAGGTATGTTCATGTATGACCTCTGACCTCTTACCTCATCTTACTGATCTGTATTTCTACAGCCAAAGTTTAGGAAACATAAACTAGTGTTATGGACTGAAAATCAGTTTAACAAATGGGACGATGGGTGTTTTTTGTATAAGGGGCATTCAAGTCAAATGTTTTGATTGTGCTGATAAAATGTCATAACAAAAAAACAGTTATGAGAGAAAACACTAACTTTATTTCTCTACATAATTTCCTGCTACACTAATGCACTTTATCCCAGCATTTCACTAGTGCTTGGATACCATTAAGGTAGTTTTCTACCTCAAAGTTTTCTCAGTTTGCAGGAGCCATGATTAGACTGCCTGCCTCATTTATGAAACGCTGACCTCCCAGGAACTCCTTTAATCACTCAAATATGTAAAAAAAAAAGGCTTGGAGCGAGGTCAGGACTGTATAGGGGATGTGGAAATAACTTCCATCCAAGTTCCTACTGTATAATGTGCAAGTGGAGTCCATGAATGATTGTTTGTACAGTTTCCACTTCTGCAAAAATAGTGATATATTATCTGGCGATTTTCGAAGATCAGTTCCACTCACTGACTGTTCATGGGATTGAGTAAAGTACAGTCTAAACCGCCTTGGCTGGGATCATCATTCATAAACACAGGGCCCCTTTTTTAAAACATTTGCACTATTCAATGTTTTACTGCAGCTAAGCGTCTCACCTCTCGCATTTACAGTACCTTGCACATGTTCTTGTCTGTGCAAGCCAGATAAACAGTCTACACCTTAAAGTCTTAGGCAAAACAAATGGTCTTTAAATGAATGTTCTTTGAACACACACTACCAACCAAATCCATTAAATCTGAGTCTATATTCTAGTAGTGATTATTTTAACTTTAGAGGTTTCTTAGATTGGATCAGAATCAAGAAAACACTTTAGCATAAAGACACTAATAAAAATGTATGCCAGTGCAAAACAAGGTTAAGCAGGATGCAAAAGCACTTAAAATGTTTACTGAGCAATAGAAAGTGCAGACAATCCAATACAGAGTTCAAGAGTGTGGTCAGACATGCAGAAGGTCAGGCGGTGTCCAAAAGGGTTATTAAGGAACATTAAGGAAAACATAACAAAGAGTCAAAATGCCAGAATATCAGTAAAAATGAGGTTTAGGAAAGTTGGAGTATTTACTTCACTAAGTTCTTGGTGTGGGGTGAGTGCTTAATTAGATGGGTACTGAGTAAGGACATGTATCTGTAATCAGAACATGTGAGTTCTGGGAATAGCAATTCAGAGCTAAGACAAGTTGTTAATCAAACAGTGTGGACTGAAAAGTCCCACACAGACCAAAACAAAAAAAAAACAGTGAAAAAAACATGATACAAACTGCCATGACGCATTTAAAATTTAAGACTGTCATGCAAAGCGACCAACGGCGTATAACACAACCACAAACGCAACACAATATAAAAAATCTGAGATATTGTTCAGAACTATAAGAAGTCTGAGATTTTGAGTACTTACTTATTTTATTTCTCTGTTAAGTTTATTGTCATCCAAATGCCTAAATAACTGTCATGTGATTTTTTTTAATCACCGTTAATTTTATTAGCTTGTGTTATGTAGGGAAGTGACATTTTTAACGGGAAAACATTTGGCAGCAGGTGTTGTAGCATGACTTGTTTTCTTGTGGATAATTTTTGTCTTTACATTTCTATTGTACTACACTGAAGGGCATTAGGGACTTAGTGGTAGGATTCTCGTCTGCCTTGTGGATACATCAATACCCACCCAATGCCCAAACCCCAGCCACTGGATGCAGTGCCGATCCCAAGCACGGGTAAAATAGGAGGGTGGTGTCAGGAAGGGCATCTGTCATAAAACCAGCGCCAAGTTGTGTGCAGATCTGTTGGTCCGCTCCTGCGACCCTTCAACACATTGTTAAAGTATCTTTGGTATATTTTCATTGCAATTCTGTTGCATTTTTTTTTCCCAGAAGGAACAGGAAATCGCATTTGTCTTAATGAACTTACATTATCACAGACTTGTGGAAAGACATATTTTTGGCTCTTCCACAACGTAAGTATTGTTTTATTACGTTCCTTGAATGAATTACAGATATTGTGTCTCATTCTTGTCAAGTGTTGTCACAGTATGGAGCATAAATAACTGAGTAAGAGTGGGACTAAATGGATTAGTTGCATGCCAACGCCACCTTCTGGTGATCCTTAATATTGTCACTGCATGAACCAAACATAGACACAAAGGTTTAGATGACCCATCTTACTTATAGATTTTACATTTTACCCTGGTGTTGGTTTAAATCAATTCTAATTTACTCCAGATGTTGGTTTTGGATTATCCATCTAACTTAATTTACAGTTGAAGTTTAGGATATTTTTTATATTTTATTTCAGGCGTAGTTTTTAACTATCCCTCAAATGTAACTCAAACGTCTTTTTAAATGTCCTTTTAATTTAATTCACTCATAGTTATGGTGCTGTTTATCCTTATTGCTGACTTTAGATGTAGATTTTGGATTGTCTTTCTTATTTAATATTTTTGTGGTTTGGAATAATTAATCCAGATGTAAGTTTTGGTTAATTCTTATTTTTTTATCCAGATATAGTTTCAATTTATTCCAGATGAAGGTTGTGAGTTTATTCTCTAATTTACCAAAGATGTCAGTTTTTGATTATATACCTTTTAGATTTATCTCAGATGTAGTTTTGGACTATCCCCTTAAATTTACACCGGTTTATAATGTGGGTTTTGTATAATCTCAGAGTCTCGTCTATTCCAAAGCACCCATTTGGAGTAAATGTAAATAATTTAGTATTTAGACCAGAAGTAGGCTTGGATTTACCCTTATTAAATACACATTCAGTAAGGTAAGGATCAATCTATAATAATAGAGGTCTGTTTCAGAATATTTATGTACTGTACTGAGATATTCAATTAAATCCATATTAAAAATTGAGATTAACATCTTACGTTTAGTACAAATAACTAACTGTGTTTTTGGTTTTTCACAGTCAAATTTGGATTTAGGTCTGCATTCACCCCGACTATCTCTCTTTTATACTGTTTCTGTTTCTCAGTTCATATGAGCCAACAGACTATCAAGCCCCTTTTGATGACATTGATCCTGATTATGGTTTGCATCAGTACAGTATGCACCTTGAGCTGCACAACGCAGTAGAAAGCATTGCATCAATTAGGTTTACCCAGCTGTTTTGCAGGAAAGGTACAGTTTAAATAGTTACATTATTCTTGCATTATTTACCATAAAATTGGGATGTCTTACCTTTATGAAAAATTAAAGCAGTTTCTTGCTTTGCTTGCTTTTAACTATGCAGTAATTTACTGTGCAGTATTACTGCTGACTCTTACTTGCATGGGCAGTAGAGTGTGCTAGAGAGCTAACTTTAATCAAACAACAAGATGAACAACCACATGCACTGTCTGACGAAAATCTAAACATGGATTGTATATTAAAACAATCAAGACCAATAATCTGTTTTAAAATAACAGATTCTTGTATAATACAGTGGTACTTTGCTTCTTTTTTTTTATATGATGAATCCAATTAAATTAAATCATTTTTTAGTTCTGAAATTGGATTTTGGACTCTACTGTATTACAGGATTTGTTTGTGCTTCACAGATCAGATTGTTGATGGTTACATCCCTTTGCAAGTTATCAGTAAAGAAAAAAGATCAGGATACATAAGTCTGCCTGATAAAATCAGCCTGCCTTGGAGGACTGAAGCAATACAGGGGCACATTAAGGTAATAAGAAATTGTATGTTAACACATTATTTTAATGCAGTAGTGTTTTTATTTAGTTTCTTCTTCTTCTTCTTATTATTATTATTATTATTGACAATTGTTATATTTCTATCCACATTTAGTATTGAATAATCTCAGAATTAAAAAGGACATTTTGGATTAGATTGTCCCAAATCTATTTAAATTTAAATTTAAATTTTAAATGTCTTAATCTATTTTAATGAATTGTGATCCAAGTAATCCAAATTAATCGAGGTTCAAAGTATGATCGTCCTTCTTTTGTGATATGGATTAACTTTAGCCACTTTCTTAACATAATTCAGATTAAGGTTCCAACAATTCTCCTAATTTAATCTACAATTTAATTCAATTACACAAATGGCATAGTCCTTAGATTCCTCATTTTTGTAAACAAAAAAATTCAGAGCACAGAAAGCTTAGTGTCAGTGAATTAATTGGCCCAACTTTTGATGTAATAAAACTACAAACAATCTATTTCACAAAATTAATATCACCACTTACATTATGAAAACAAATTGTATTAACAATTGTTAGCAATTATTACTAGCTTGGTTTTTTTTTTTGGCAAATTTTTTTTGCTACCAATTTTATAATTTTTGTGCTTTCTTATGATTTGTGAAGCTCCGCATTCAACTTTAATATTTAATTTACAAGTAAAAGATTTGCCAACATGAGCATATGTAGTTGCCATTTTTGTGTAAGCATGGTTTAATTAGAAGCTGTATAAATTAAAGGTATGTGGAAAAGTTAGGTGTTTTTTTATCTTACTGTAGTATTAGGCAAATACAACCTCAGGTGAACCACAATGTATAATGTTTTTCACCTTGCAATTATTTATTTATAACAAAAATTAAGGTAAAAAAACTAGACATGTGGGCAATACTATACTAAAACCATTCAGTATCTTGTAGATCCACCTTTAGGAGGAATAATTCAAAGTAAGACTTTTCTGTATGATCATCAGTATCTCGCATCGCTGTGGATAAGTTTTGGCAAACATTGTTTTAGTTCATTAAGGTTTTTGTGCATTTGCTTATGCACAACTTTCTTAAGGTCCTGTGATAGCATTTTAACACCTTCATACTTGACAGTGTTTATGAGGTGTTTCTGCTAAAATGGTTTCTGCCAAACATGGTGCGGGCAAACAACTCCACTTATTTGTCCAAAGGAAGTTTGAGAGGTCTTGTGGTTTGTTCAGATGCAGTTTTGTAAACCTCATTCTTGCCTTCATGTTTTTTTTTTAGACAGAACTGGCTTTCTCATGGCAACCCTCCCAAAAAAATCATACTTGTTCAGTCTTCTTACAATTGTGCTATGATGGACTTATAACATTTAACATGCTCAGTGAGGCATGAAGGGTCTGAGATGTAGCTCTTGTTTATTTTATTTTTTTATTTCTCTGAGCATTGCATCGTGTGATCTTGGGGTGAGCATGCTGGGACATCCACTTCTAGGAGGATTAGCAACTGTCTAGAATGCTTTCCCATTTTTTTTTTATCTGTAGAACATTGAACTCCGAATTACTTTGATGTGCAGCAACATTTGCTTCTCTAAGACCATTGCTCATTTTTTTTTTCCTCGGCATTGTGTTAACACCCACCTGAATGCTCCAGACAAACAAACTGCCAAAACTTCTGCTTCTATTAAAGCATGCACAGCTGCTGATGATCAGTTACAGTAATGGCTAAAGATTAGCAGCACCTGGCTGCAACTTTCACTCTTAAATCATGTGGAAGCAGTATGGAGTTTTTAGTATTGCCCACATGTTTATTTTTCCTTTTTGGCATGATTTTTGTTCATTTAATAATGGCATGGAAGACCAAGCCATTATTAAATGAACAATTTGTAGGTTGTAGTCTTTCGGCTGCTCTCGGCAAGGGGTCGCCACAGCACAACAACAACTTGGCACAGGTTTTACACCGGATGGTCTGAGGTTGTATTTGGCTGATACTAAGAGGGGGTACTAACGTTTACATGACTGTATGCCTTTTTTTTTATTACTTGAATGTGTAAATATTTTTCAGATCTCTCTGTTAAACTAGAAGTTCGGATTTTCTCAATTATGTACATTTTTTTTTTTTTTTTCTCAGCATTGTTGCATGATGACTCTCACTGTTCTTGCTGAAGCCCAGACCCCATTCTGGTGTTTTAGTGCTCCTGTAGCCATCAATAAATCAAACAACAGAGACATGTCGTATGACTGTAATGGAGAGATTTTCTTTATGGGATATCAGGACTCAAATGGAAAGCTGGAAATTGAACTGGAGTGGATTGAGGAAGAGAAGCGGTTTGTCATGGTTAATTTGGTCATTTTTCTTTCCATTAGCAAAGTAAATAGGTACTTCAGGAGGGACTATTAATTTTCCAATGGACACAACACATGCCACATCTGCATGTCTGGAACCTTGATCAAAATAAACATCTTCCCTAAACAGCTTTGTAATTTAAAAAAAAAAAAAAGTGATAAACATGAATCCCAATTTTGAGAATAGGAAAACTATTTCTAACAGGACTATTAGGACATTCCTGTTCCTAAGTTTCCACAAGAAAACAGTTATCGCTGGGCCATTACTGTCGTTTAGCATCATCAGCATTCCTCTTAAACGCTGATGTCTTAAGACAGTTGTTTAATGTAATAGCTCTCAGATGGAGGAGGATTTTATCGCTGACGCCACGACATGCTCACACCGTTAAAACAACATTTGGCTGTGATTAGTGATGGAAGGCAGTTTTGAGGCATAAACAACCCCTCTGGATTGGGGCGTAATGCGATTGCATTTAGTCCTCAGAGGTCAGTTCAACCTTGAAAACATGCTTTTTATCAACAGACACTGGCATTTTCATTTTCTTCAGCACATTGTTAGGAGGTGTGAAGCTATAAAATTGCTTCTGTCACAAATGTTATGACCAAAAAATTAATTAGATTGCTAGTTGGGAGAAAGCTGTGCCTGAAGGTTAACCATTCCTTATCTTTAAAATGTGTTTTGTTGCACCATCATAAACAGAGTTGGACAGTTTATATAAAACTTTTCTGCTAGAACATGACAATGCAAGGCTTCTTTCTAAAAATGAATAAATAATAATAATAAAAAAAACACTTTGGTATGATTTTCACTCTGTATTAGTCACCTGGAGACCTTGAGTAATTTTTCTTATCTGCTTATGAATTATTAGATCCTGCTGCCCTCTATACTGCAAAATGACAGAGAAAAAGTATGCACCAAACATGCAGTGTAGGATGGGTTACACAAAGTCACTTGATAAGAAAACATCATTATTATTGCATTAACATGTTGCATAACCCTGCAATAATCTGTAGCTACAGTATGTATGTACTGTAATAATTAAATATGATGGAGGCAGGTTTTATGTTTTATGTTGTTCTGAAATGTCAACAAGGCAAGTTAGTTTGTGTCAGCACTTGCACTGAACAGTCATAACATTATGACCATTATGAATGGTGAACTGTCAACTTCAGTTATAAGAGAATTTACAAATACACACGATGTGATGAGAACATTGGGACTAAACAGCTCTGTGTTCATAAGAAAGCCATTTGTTATTAAAAGTAATCAGGAAAAAAAGGCTTTAATTTGCATAAAGCGCATAGCTTAACTCCGCTGTGCAAGCCTCTGGATGCAGTGTTATGATTTGGGATTGCTTCATTATGTGTCAATAAAGTGAAGCCACATGATTACCTGAATGTACTAAATGCACAGGTTATCACTTAACACTGCAATGCAATGAAATGTCAAAAAATATGTGCATACGTACAAGTCAAGAGATTCAGGAAATATTAATATGATCACAAAATGGAGAAAATATGTGACCTCTATGACTTTATTCCTGGCATGGTTGTTGGTACCAGATCATAAATCCTCATCTTCTAAGATTTTTAACATGCAATGGTCTCTTGAGAATTGTAAAAGAATATTAATAATAATAAATCAGTTGAGTTCTGGGGGTGGAAATACCCTGTTGGTTTAAAAGAAAAACGCAGGGTAAATGGGTAGGTTTTAGCTGCCAAGAAGGATTTAACGAATTATCACCTTTTTTAGAATATTGGTTAGCAGAGAGGCATACACAGTGGATTTTGAAGTGAATAGGTTACAGCAGCAGATGACCACATTGGATTCGGCTCTGTTAGCCAAGAACAAGAATTTCAGGGTTTCAAACTGGACAAATGAAAACTGCCAATTTTTTTTTTTTTTTTTTTTTCTGACTGTCTAGATTGGATGAGTCTCTTGCACCTATGACTCCTCAGATTTTTTTTCCTGGCTGACAGGAATTAAACCTGATGTGGTCTTCTGTTGTTATAGCCTATCTACATTACAAATTTATACTGTACAGTATGTTGTGTGTTTTTAATTTAAATTTTGCTCACCATAGTCATAAAGAGTGCTTATTTGAGTTTCCTTAAACTTCCTGTCAGCTGATACCAGTTTTGTCATTATCCTCTGATATCTCTAATATAATAAATTGGTGTCCCTGAAAATTGATAAACACTTGACAATTGAGGTTGAAAAATCAACAATGATACAAAATGCATGACTCCTAAAGCCAACGTTACAAGTGCATGATGTCTACTGTAAATACCGCAATGCCATAATTCAGTATTAACTCCCCACTACCCTTTAAATATGGCCAATTCAGCATGTTTAAACAGTGGTTGTAAGAGAGACTTGCTTGCAGTACCTAACGTATAATACCAACAGTTTTTTAGCCCCATCAATAATGTACCATGAATTCACTTATTTAAATATTTATTTCTTCAGTTAAATTAACATCATTTAAAAAGTCTTGTTAGACCATTTTATAGAAGCTCTGAAATGTCTTAAAATGATGAACACTAACCAGATGTAAAGTCTAATATTTGGAACACTGCCTGTGTTTAGATCTGATTTATAGTTTTGTTTTTGCCCCCTTTTTTTTAGCTTCTGTTCAGTTTCTGTTTAAGTTAAAGGTTACACAGCTTAATTAATTACCTAAGCACAATAGGAAAAAAGTACACACATTTGGGGCAGTCTTTCTATCAATAATAAATAAAAAAAAAAACTTTCTTTTACTTATTCGGGACCTGAATTGTGAAATACAAGATCTTAAAAATATTACATCATGTTAGACGGGAAGTCTACACCCAACCCAAGTCCAATTTCCCATTTCTTTCAAATTTTTCTGGCTAAGTAAAAATGTTGCTGCAAAATCATTTGTGAAGTTCCTTGAGGAATTAGTTCCTTTCCGTTCCTCTGGTTTCCTAAATGACTCATTTAGGACAAAAATGCCAGCCATTATGCCATTTTTAGCATCTAATGCCATTTGTAATGACTAACCAGCTGAGGACTTGCTTAGAAAAACCATTGTTCATATGGTATTTAATGCTAATTGGTGTCAAAAAATCAGATATGGGTGGGTTAATGAATACCCGATGCATGGAGAGTATGAGTTTAATTATGCCATTTTCCCAATAGGTCTCTGAAAAAGCCCACAAAGACATTTTGATCACCGTTGATTATGCCTTTATATAAAATTAATGGTTAACTCATATCTGTTAGGGTAGGAGTGGAGTAATTAATTCCCTGTTCTTGTAAATGGAAATTTAACACCCTGCTAACTCATAGTAGTGGTAGTTTTTTTTTTTTTTTTTTTTTGGATAAGCACATGAGATTTATAACATACTATAAACTATATGTGTAACAATGTTAGTAAATATGCTATTGTAACAAATGGAATAAAAAATAATTATAAACTAAATAGACAAACTCTAACCTTTATTTGGCTTTAATTATGTGGGGGCCAATTCATGTGTGATTTCTCATGCTCTCAGAACCGCTTTTACAATTTGAGTCCTGGAGTATGCCTGTGCCTACAGAAAATAACCTGGTCGTTCAAAGCATTCAGGTCATCGGTCATCAGACTTCATTTTATTGCCACATAACATTGCTAAGCTTAGACATGACCAACCATAATATTAGACCTAACCAGATAACACTGCTTCCAGCAGCTTGTCCAGTGGACATAACAGGTGCTTCATTTACCCTTTTTTCAATAAAGAGTTGGACACTTTTAAACCAATTGCAGTACCTGTGAGGCTTCCTTTACCTGATACAGGCCATTAATTTGAACCTTCTAAAATTGTGAACTTTTGGCCAGGTAATGTAAAGTAGAAAAGAAATAAAGAGCATATATGGCATTTTTACTACATGTGCTTTAGAAATAAATGATACAGATTTAAATGCTATGAAAACAAAGAATGTTATATATATACTTTACCCATGAACGTACAGTAGACTTGCCTTGCAATATTATTTACCAACATTTCCACTTTGGAAAGTATTACAATAACTGTACTAGCATGCCAGCAGAGCAGCTAATATTGACTAAGCTCATAACAAAGTGGGCTCCTTTACACTTTATATATCAATATGAAATATATCAATATAAAATGTCAAATAAAAATATACTGTTTCGACACATGTATACCTACTTTTGAGATCTTACAGCACAATTACAGCAAAAAGTGTTGACCATTGCTGAAACTACAGGTTTCAGGATATTTGCGACAGCTAGGGATAGCCTCCTTTCATTTTGAATTTGTTTCCTTATGTATTAAGAGCACTTTATAGCATTTTAGCTCAGCCTCATTGACAATAACAGGTTTCCGGATATTTGCCAAAGCTGGAGATAGCCTCCTGTCATTTTGAATTTGTTCTTGTATGCATTAAGTGTACTTCATAGCATTTTACTCAGCTTTATTGACAATTTACCCTGGGGATTCAGTATGGATTCCAGCTTACCATGGATGTCTATTCTGACTAACATGGGGAATTACAGGCAGGTTGACTATGGGCGTGTCTCTGCTGCCAAGTGTTGTACTGTATTGATTTTTTAAAAACAAAGCACTGTGCCCAAAGGTGCATTTTCTGAGTCTTAAATACAGATGCACTTATGACTCCCTGGAAAGGTACTATGGTGTTAGATCATATCGAATTCTAGCTGTTTGGCTATTTAGCTTTGTTTGTAGTCAATTCAACCTCTACATGTACATGAGGACCCTCTAATTTAGACCTTCTGGAACTAGGACATTTGGGCAGCATTTGAGGTGAACCACTACCATCTTGGTTCATAAGCTTTGCCAGGTGTGATTGTTTCCGGTGCTGTGTGTAAATGAGAAAGCTGTGATTCCTGTGCAGTCTGCATGCATGCAAAAGTCATTTTTTGAACTTGCTCATAAATCCAAAATGACCAGTTAGATCATTTGCAGCTTCAGCTGGTCTTTGTTTGATCTTGCATAATAGCACGTTGTGACAAACAGTAATGGGGTTTATACCTGTAAATGCATCGCTCCTTTGACAATTACAAAAAAACATGTCTCAAGCTCAGTTGGAAAAAGAAACATTTGTTTAAAATGAGAGGTGAAACAGTATTGCATCAAGACACATTTAATCCTATTTTTCTTTTTTGAGGCACAACTCTACCTCCTTGATCTGGTACATTATATTGCTGCTCCTCAAACTCAGCACCTAATTACATTCATGGTGAAATGCAATTACTCTTAGACTCTCAATGCATGACATATTTAATTATATTCTTGTTCTACTATTTTTAATGATTAGTTGAAGTAAAAATCATTTTTGTTGGACAGGGAACATTGTGACATTTTATTTTTTGACTGAATTGCTCTTTTGTATTTTTAAATTCAGTGTCTGGTTATGTACGCTGAACCAGAAGGGCCTCATTCTGATGAATGTTCATTCTGTTACATTACCCTTTAGTTTTTTTTTTTTTTTTTGTATTTAATTTAAATTATTGTTTAATTGTAGTTATTGTTACATTTATTTAAACACTGATTTGGAATTCCATAAATTGTATCCTATCTATCTTTCTGTGTGTCTGTCTGTTTTTTTACTTAGTATGTTATTAGATTTCTTGAAGATGAGTTTTTTAGTTTACCTCTCAATGCGACTTCTCAGAGTCCTGACACCAGCTTTAACATGGTTTTCTCCACGAGGCTGATGGGTAGGCTGTTTCTTTGTTGCCAAGTCTATTTGTGCACACAGGTGTGTATGTGTGTGTGTGCGCGCGTTTTACCCACAAACATCCCCCTGTTCTCATTTATACCACTTCAGTACTGTTATTTCAATAAATAATTAATCCCATTTATAAAAAAACAAATCAGTTTAGTTTTTCTAAGTAATATCTATTATTTCAGGTGTGTCACAATATTGTTGTTGTTTTTGTAGGCGAGGCATAATATCAGAGGTTAAGAATTTAAAGTATTTTAATAATATAAAGAAACACAAACAAACTAACACAAAACTCTAAACAAAAACAAACTAAACAGAAAAAAAAACATGAATCTATGGCTCGAAACAGCAGAAAAACCAAACAGAACCAAACAAAACCACTGAACAAAACAGATGCAAGACCCAGGAACAACTCAGAAACATGGCTATTTAAAGCCAACTAATTAGCAACCTCGGTTCAGGTGAGAGGTCCCACAGGTGCACCCTGGGAAACGGAGTCCATAAACTAAAAAGTCATTAGGGATTAACTCTAGGGGTTAACCCTGACAAGGTGTTTGTTTACATTGATCAAGTAGCTTATTTTAAAGTAGATTAAATCAAACACATAGCTGTTCGTAACATTGATATCTGTTCATACTCAACATTTTGATTTCACTTATGGTGCAGGGCAAACTTCAGGCAAATATCTATGTCCTGCCAAATTTAATTAAAATATGTTTAGCATCCGATTTTAAGACATGCAGACAGTTTTTGATGCATGCGCAGTATGCTATCAAAACTTACAATTTCTATTCAGGCACATAACTGCTCATATCTGAACATGCAAATCTGAGAGGGGATCAAACCCAGCACACTTTAATATTTGCCAAAGTTAAACTTTTACCATAAATGAAATCAAAGTGTTAAGTAGAAGTGACTGTGCTTGGTGGGTTTCCTCACACAGTTTAAGACTTGCAGATTAGGCTAAATGGTATTTCCAAGTTACCCATGGTGTTGGAATGTGGTAATGTGTTGAACGGTCATACAAAATAGGAATAAATACAATACCACCACTGGCCTACACTGTCCCTAGTTGAACTAAAGAGGTTCCTAAATTGATGAATGGATGGATGGATGGAGGAATGGATGGATGGATGGAAATACAATAATACTGCCAAAGCTTTGTGTGATGCTGTAACAAAACCTGGCTGGATAAGAGCGTTTACCAAATGCCTAAATGTAAACGAAAATGTAAGTAGTGGCAGGATTGCCATACTGTAGGTATGCTTTGGCCAACTTGAATGAATCCCACAATTTTAACATTACACTTATCATTGTGAAACAAACAAGACAACTGGCACTGCAGTACAAATTCTTGGCCTTCAGTCCAGCAAGGTGGCCCTGCTGCTCAACAAACCATATGGTGTCATATGAACAAAAAAATATTTTTTTTTGCACTTACACAAACTGTTTTCTCTTATTCCATCTCTCTCTTTCTCTCTCTCTCTCACACTCTCTCTGAGTGCATGCTGGGAGCATGTGGGCGTGGTGAGCGGCAGTGTGAGAGCGTGTGTGTGTGTTTGTGTAGTGGGATGGCTGTAGACTTCACTCAGCTGACGCGAAGGCACAGAGTTAAAATCTCCGCTAATTTTCCGTGTTCAGTGGAAGAAGTCGCTCTGGCAGTGGGGTAAGTTATGGGACACAGCAGTATTAAATCCGCCACTCGGATGAACAGCGCTGTTGTGATCTTTATAGATAAGTTAGAGAAGGTAAACGAGGTGATAGAGGCGGGAATCAGTGCAGTATTAACAGGGCAGACACAAGGAACAAATACGCAAGAGATCAAAAACAGACAAAAACAAGGTTCCAAGCAGACCTTACCCAAAATGAAAAAAGACAACAATAGTAAAAGGCAAACGAAGAAAAATCGCCTTGAAAAAAATAAAGAACCAATAGAAATTCTATTAAATTTTATATGTACTGTATAGCGCTTTTAACAATTGTCATTGTCGCAAAACAGCTTTACACAATCAAAAGAATTATTTAAGTCTGTATGGAATGTGATTGTGCATGAATCAAGATGAGCAGATCATCCTGGTAAGCAAGCCGCGGGCGACAGTGGCAAGGAAAAACTCCCTCAGATGGTAATAGGAAGAAACTTTCAGAGAAACCAGACTCAGCAGGCAACCCATCCTCATTTGGGTGAAACAGAAAGCAGGAATTGATCTGCATTTATATAGTGTTTGGTGGCAGGCAGTTCAGCTATAACAGTTGATGTTAATTGATGTTAATATGGAGTCCAGGTAGTTATTGGAGACAATTGCAGTCTTGAACTATCGAGCGAGAGAAATAGCTGTCAACACCAGTCGATGCCAGAACCGTCTTTATGGTAGAGTGAAACCATCCTCAGACACCAGACGCATCCCAAAGAGACACACGGGGCATCCACGCAACAAGATTTCCAACAAGAAGCGGGGCACCAGGATGGGTCAGGAAGGTCCGGAGGGTCTGAATCACTGGCAGCTTAGGAACGACATGTGGTTTGACAGAGAAAGGGAAAAGAAAGATGGGGAGAGAGAATAGAAGAGGGGAGAGCAGAAGGGGAGAGATAACAGCTACGTATGGTTGCAGACACATAATGCAAAATGTGAATGTATATTTAGTGTAGAGTGCAAGCAGAGACTCCAGCAGGACTAAGTAACATCATAACTAAAAGGGGAGAGCCAGAAGGAAACATAGACATGAGGGCTCCCTGAGATGAAGCAAACAATCACCTCGTCAACAAACCTGAGTGATCAATGAGAGTGGGGAAGACAGCATCTAAACATACCAGTTCACAATAATACTCTACGTCCATGAGTCCCCCAGATCTGCCCCTTTACCAAAGACAAATCTATTTATAAAAATGCTTGATTAAATAAAAAGGTTTTTGAGTCTCGAACATTATTTGGAAGACTATTCCATAATTTTGGGGCTTTGTAAGAAAAAGCTCTTCCCCCAGCTGTAGTTTTCATAATACGCCGTACTGACAAGCAGCCTGCATACTTGAAGTAGGCGTGGCGGATCAAAAGACACTAGCAGTTTGCTCAGATACTGTGGCACAAGACTATTTAATGCTGTATTCTGGACTAGCTGAAGCTTGTTTATGCATCTAGTTGAACAACCAGACAGTAAGGCATTACAATAGTCCAACCTAGAGGTGATAAATGCATAAACTAGTTTTTCTGCATCGTTTAGCGACAGTATATTTCTTATTTTGGCAATATTTCTGAGGTGAAAGAATGCAATCTGGTAATATTATCTACATGTGCTTCAAATGAAAGGCCGGAATCTATAATCACACCGAGGTCTTTTACTGTTGCACTCGATGGAACAGAAAGGCCATCTAAAGTTACAGTGTGATATAAAATTTTACTTCTCGCTGAATGCGTCCAATGACTAGAACTTCTGTCTTATCAGGATTAAGCAGAAGGAAGTTAACTAGCATCCAATCTTATGTTCTCAACTTTAGTAAGCTGTTTTTTCTCATCTGGTTTTGCTGAGACATATAACTGTGTGTCATCAGCATAACAAAGAAAACTAATATCATTTTTACAGATTACGTTGCCTAGAGGAAGCATGTAAAGGAAAAAAAAGCAATGGGCCTAAAACCGAACCTTATGGAACACCAAACTCCACCAGAGAGCATGCAGAATAATAACAAAAACAAATAACAATCAGTCAAATAGGATCTGAGCCAGGGGAGGGCTGTACCCTTAATTCCTACTACATTTTCTAATCTGTAAAGAAAAATACCATGATCAATGGTGTCAAACACTGCACTGAGGTTGAGTAATACAAGCATAGTTACACAACCCTAATCAGAGGCCAATAGGAGGTCATTTACTACTTTAACTAGGGCTGTTTCTGTACTGTGATGAGGACTAAATCCTGACCAATACAGTTTATGTATGCTATTTCTATGTAGACATGAGCATAGCTGCTCCTTTACTATCTTTTTCGAGAATCTTAGAGATGAAGTGGAGGTTTGATATTGGCTTGTAATTGGACAGCTGACAGGGGTTGAGGTCAGGTTTCTTAATAATCAGTTTAATAACTGCTAATTTAAAATATTTTGGAACATACCCAATGCATACCCAATCTGCTTAAGAAAATGTGTCAGTATAAAATCTAATATACAAGTTGGTGAATTTGCAGAAGAAATGAGTGACATTAGTTCATTTTCTTCAAAGGGAGTAAAGTATTCTAGGTTCCGGCCTGACATAGTTACAGTAGTTTAATATCTGCAACAATTGCATTGTCCAGTTTTCAAAGCCTCAATTTTATGCCTGATAATTGCAATTTTATTGTTAAAAAAGTTCATAAAACTATTGCACAATGTTGTTGTGGAGATTTCTGCAGTGGTCTTACTTCTAGTTAATTCAGTTACGGTATTAAATAAAAATCTAGGATTATTTTTGTTATTTTCTATAAGAGTGGAAAGATACGTTGATCTAGCTACAGTACAGTACACTAAGAGCTTTTCTATAATTCAGGATGCTTTTCTTACATGCTATTTAAAATACTAACAATTTAGTTTGACGCCATTTACGTTCTAATTTTTTGTTTTAAAGTATGTGTGTGGTCGTTATACCAGGGAGCGAGTTTTTTTTTCTCTAATAATTTTTCTTTTAACTGGAGCTACATTATCTAAGGTATAACGGAACGTCGACTTGAAATATTCAGTTGCCCGATCGAGTTCTGTGGGGTCAGACAGTGATCCAATCAAAGTTGTTAACTCTGGAAGATTACTGGTAAAGCTCTGCGTGGTATTTGATGTGAATGTACATTTAGTACAGTAGCGTGGTGCTGCGCATACATTATCACTATAACACACTTTAATTGAGACAAGATAGTGATCTGATATAACTTCAGACAGTGGAATTGTAGATAAATTTCTTATGCTTAATCCAAAAGATATTATAAAATCTAAAGTGTGACCTGCTTTATGAGTGGGTCCTACTCATAGTAGTGGGTAGTGGGATTTACTCCTACTGAGTCCAGTATGGACATAAATGCTCTACGCAGAGTGCTAAACACTTGTTATGTTACTATAGAGAACTTCAAACGAGTTTAATTTTTGTCCGATAGTCAGATTATCATTGTAAATAACTGCGACGCCTCCTCCTCTACCAGTTAACCGAGGCTGGTGTATGTAGCTGTATCCAGGAGCACTAGCTTCATTTAGGGCTACATACTCGTCCTGTTTAATCCAGGTTTTTGTTAAACAGAGTATATTAAAGTCCAGCTTTGCCTTCAAAGGTCTTCCAATTATCTATGAAGCCCATGTTGTTTACAGAGCACCACCTGGACATCAAGCGGTTCAACGACAATAACCTGCTGTAAGCTATGTCGCCACGTCTCATTGGGATGGGACCAGAGCATATTACTTCATCGGACATCGCCTTCACTAGTTTAAACACCTCTGTAAAGTTACCCTTGCTAACCTTTGACTAATGGAGGCGTATATCATTAGCTTCAACATGTACTACTATTTTAGAGAACCTATGCTGTCCTAGAGCCCTAAGATTACCTGCTATGTCCGGTGCTCTGGCTCCCAGGATACACCTAACCACTGCTGCTGGCGCCCCTAAAGGCCTAGCTAATTTCACATGTCTCAGTATAGAGTCTCCTATAATCAGAGCTCTTTCAGGTTTCTCAGTGGGTGAATCACTGAGGAGAGCAAACCTGTTGGACACGTGAAGCGCAGAAGAGGTGTGCTCCGGTGGGCTAGCCTTAGCGTTAGCTTTGGCTGAACGAGGATGCCGCCGAGTCGTCACCCACTCGCCCCGCTGTGAGGGCTCTAATGCCGGAGTCATTATCTTCTCTGTCAGAGTGCTGACTAACACACATCTATCACAAGTAAAATGACCACTAACGACAGAGAACGAATGTCTAATCATCCTGCACTCAACACATTGGACAAGCTAAATATTATGAATTATATATTACCTGAGCCGGAGTTTAGTTGTTCTGAGCTGAACTCAATTTGTTGTTCTTAAACAAAGAAACTTGCACGCTCTACAAAAAGCGCAACAAAAAAAAAAAAAGGAAAAAAGGCGAAGATCGATAGTTCAATTCAATTCAATTTTATTTATATAGCGCTTTTAACAATGGTCATTGTCTCAAAGCAGCTTTACAAAAATAAAAGAAATTCATTAAAAATAATAAAATAATAATAATAATAATAATAATAATAATAATAAATTGTGTATGTGATAAAAATGTGTCTAGATAATAATGAGATGAATGAATAAAATGTCTCTGATGAGCAAGCCAAGGGTGACGGTGACAGTGGCAAGGAAAAACTCCCTGAGATGGCAAAAGGGGAAACCTTGAGAGGAACCAGACTCAACAGTACTCAATAGTATGAAAAAACTAAAACTAAAACTACTTGCTATTAATATTATTATTATATAAACAGAAAAGCTATATAAATTATCACTCTCAGCACTGGAGCCCCCCAGGGGTGTTTTCTGAGCCCGCTGCTGTACTCTTTGTACACATATGACTGTGTGGCCACTACCAGCTCCACCACCATCATTAAGTTTGCTGACGACACCGTTGTGGTGGGCCTGATCTCTAATAACAATGAGACGGCCTACCTGAAGGAGATTAGGAATCTGGAGAACTGGTGCCAGAGGAACAACCTCCTTCTAAACGTCTAAACTCCTGCACCATAGAGAGCATCCTGACGGGGAATATCTCAACCTGGTTCGGGAACAGCACCATGCAGGACATACGAGCTCTACAGAGGGTGGTGCGATCAGCTGAGCGCATCATCCGCACCGAGCTCCCTGACCTGCACTCAATCTACAGCAGGCGGTGCTGGACCAAGGCCAGGAAGATTGTAAAGGACCTCAGCCATCCCAACAATGGACTGTTCTCTCTGTTGAGGTCAGGAAAGCGATTCCGCTCCCTGAAGGCCAACACAGAGAGACTGAGGAGGAACTCCTTCCCACAGGCGATATGGTCTCTCAATCACACCACCACACAGTAGGTTTTTACACACACACTGGACATTCTGGAAATTCGTTTACACTAGTGGCCACTGCACAACTACACCTGGTGGTCATCATATCACTTTGTCACAAGTCACTTTAAATAAATCACTTTTCAAGCATATTTTGCACCGCACTAGACACTTTAAACATGTGGATTGCACAAACAGTAGACATTACCATTCTTTCATTACTATTTATTCTAACACTATTCCACACAAAAATTACATAAATATATACCTACCCGTTCAGCTCCTCTTATTGTTTTTTTATTTCTTCATACATTCTTCAAATATTTTCTATATTGTGTATTTTTGTTGTACAGTTATTTATTTTTTTTTACTTTAGTTTTTATATTTTATTTTATTCTTTCCTAGTTTTATTTACCCTATATTTTAATTTTCATATTTATTTCCTACTACTATTCATAGTCTTCTATTTTAGGTCACTAGCAGTTGCCTAAGCATTTCACTGCATATCGTACTGTGTATGACTGTGTATGTGACAAATAAAATTTGAATTTAAATTTGAATTAAACGCTGATACAAACATGAAACTTTCGTGGCAACGATACAAAAAAAGGACGCTGAAACAATCCCAGAGTGTGACAACAGTGAATGGGAAGACATTGAGTGTGATCTGAGTCCACAATCTAATAAAAGAAAAAATCCCACCTCACAAGGAAAAACAGTTTACACAGCCAAACAAATTCTGCAGTTCCTAAAACCTTCAATGGAAAACGTCAAGAAAAAAATTAACTTCTTCTTTCCCGACATAAAAAGTTTTTGTGAAATTGCCAAATTACACATGAACAAAAAAACAAACTGCAAATTCACTCAACAAGAGATATTCAGGCTGAGGAAATTATTGCACAAGTAAAAAGGAGAGCACCGCCATAAAAAGAAAAAATGATTAAGACGAACTTAATCCATTACCTCTTCCTCCTAAGTGTCATTACATTGCACTTCTTTTCTCTCCCCATGAATACTTTTAAAATTGAGGCAATTTTGGCAAAAAAAAAAAAAGAGGACAATGGTGTATGAACTAGTAAAAGTAAAATGTATTGATGTTCTATTTATACAAGAGACACATAGTGATGCAGAAAACGCAGTAGATTGGAACAGGGAATGGCCGGGGCAGGTTGTGCTAAGGCCCAGCAAAACAAACAGTGCTGGTGTGGGTTTCCTATTCTCCACAAGGTTCAACCCTTCATCGTATACAGTGAAGGAAATAGAAAAAGGAAGGCTTCTCCTAGTCAAAGCCAACCTTGATAAGTTTACTTTTGTTTTTATAAATATCTACGCAAGTGGTCCAGACAAAATATTGCTTTTTAATACATTACATAACAAGTTAAATACATGTAATGCTGATGATTTTTTTATTTTAGCTGGTGATTTTAACTGTACAGTACCTTTGGACAGAAACCATAGAGAGCGCCACCCGGCCTTACAGCGAGCTCTCAGCCAGCTAATCCACAGCTTCAGTGTGGTACAGTAGATGTATAGAGAAGGTCGAATGGAAAAGATAGACAATATGCTTGGTCCCACATACAGAATAATGTAATCTCTCCAGCTAGGCTAGACTTAGCATCAATATGACATTTTTTAAGGGTGTATCATAATGTCTACCAGTTTCACAGATCACTCTTTGGTTTAATGCAAGGTTTTTATTCAAAATGACTTCCAAAAAAGCGCCTACTGGCATTTTAACAACTCTCTAATTTTTGATAAAAGTTTTGAAGATGCTTTAAATTTTATGTGGTCGGGTTTTAAAACAAGAAAGCAAGAGTTCTCCTCTCCCAGACAATGGTGAGGCTGTGGAAAAACTGAAATTAAACTTTTATGTCAACAGCACACTCTTAATGTCACACGGGACATTACTCGATCCATGAAAGACCTGGAGAGAAACATAGTGGAACTATCCAAAGAGGTAGAGTCCACAGGAAACCAAGAACAAATTGAAGCCCTCAAAGCCCAAAAAAAAAAAAAAAATGACCTTCTGGGCATTAAAGCACAGGGAGCAATGGTGAGGTCTTGTTTTTAGAACGCTACAGAAATAGATGCATTAACCAGCTATTTTTTTTTTGTGGAAAAGAAGAATGGACAAAGCCGGATTATCCACTCCCTGCTATCAGACACGAGACAGGAGCTGATGGAATCCACTGACATTAGAAAAAGGGCTGTGCACTTTTATCCCGATCTCTACACCAGTGAGTTCAAAGACAATGAATACATTTTCAATTCCTTCATAGAGAATCTTCCAAAAATCTTTGAAGAGTGTAACAAGCTCCTGGATGAACCTCTAACTACAAATTAACTTTATGCTGCACTACAGAGTATGCAGGACCAAAAGGCTCCTGGAATCAATGGACTAACTATAGAATTTTTTCAAAACTTACTGGAATATTTTAGCTGATGATTTTCTAGAAGTTTTAAATGAACGTTTCGCTGATGGATGCTTACCACTGTCCTGTCGCAGCAGTCATCACCCTACTACCAAAGAAAGGAAACCTTCAGGATATAAAAAACTGGCGTCCTGTATCCTTGCTTTGCACAGACTATAAAATTTTATCCAAAGCCCTAGCTAACAGGCTGAGAGAGGTAATGGACCAAGTTATATGCCAAACCTACTGTGTGCCTGTAAGGTCAATGGTATACAATGTCTGCCTTATTCAAGATGTTTTGGACATGTCCAGTTCAATGGGCCTAGACACTGGTCTTATTTCCCTAGACCAGGAAAAAGCGTTCGATCGTGTTGAACCCCAGTACCTCTGGAAAGTCATGGAGAGGTTTGGGTTCAGCACTGGTCTGATCGCTAGGATCAGAGTGTCATGCGAATCAGGAAGTATAAGAGGAGTAAACAAACCACAGCACAACGCTCAGTCATTGAGTTCACCGATATCGCCTCGGATGCGAAGAAAAGTGAAGCCCTAGCAGTAGGTGAATGGAATAAAGGTCTCCCAATTTTACCAAAAAGTTTGACCTGGAAGCGAGACGGACTAAAATACTTGGGTGTGTTTGTTGGCAAAGAACTTTTTATCAAAAAAAAAAAAAAACTGGAAAGGTATAGCAGAGATAGTAGAAGGGAGGCTACAAATTTCATACAGAGGCAGGGTGTTAATCACAAATAACCTTGCTGCCTCTACTTTGTGGCATCATTTAGCATGCATGGAACCTCCTGCCCATCTATTGTCATACATACAAACAAAAACTTTTTTGGGACCAACTACACTGGGTTCCACAAAGCATTTTATTTTCGCAAAAAAAGGAGGGGGGGGGGGTAGGGTTTAATTAATTTGGCGAGCAGAACTGCAACCTTCCGATTACAGTTTGCTTAAAAATACCTGACAGGGCCGAAAGAATTGGTACGGCGGGAGGTAGCCGGCTGCATTCTAAAAAGAGCAAACAATCTAAGCTTAGATGCAGCACTGTTTTTAACTAACCCTGGTTTCCTAAAGGTAAACAGTCTACCTCCTTTTTACCAAGGGTTTTTTAAATCATGGAAACTTTTTCCATGATTTAAAGTCATACCTAGAAAGCATCGCCTCAGCTGGACTAAATACAACACTCTTCAAGACAGGAACACTGCACCTCCAGCAGATAGTCGACGCAGCAGGAACTAACTTGAGAGACACTGAAGCTGTGGATGCCCTTCCGGATCTGAAGTCGAGACGGGTCACACAAAATATCCTGGACCTGTGGATTCAAGAACTTACAGAGGACGAACTCCTACTGCTGAAAAATTACAGCTTTGGCATCACGGCACCTAAAAAACAGAACCCTTTTCCAGAGATGGTTCTACAGCCTGACTATGGTGAACTGTCTGGTCCTTTACTAAGAGCCAGCACTAACAAAACTCTGACATTATACAGGGAAAGCAAGCAGTCTTGATACAAGAACTGCTTCAAGGTCATCAACAGAAACAAACTCTGCTCCGTCCAGACACTGTGAAGAAACAGACTTTTTCTAAGTGAACAAACTGCACCAGTGTGGAGAGTGTTGTACAAACCTCCACTAAGGAAGCGTACTGCTGATCTCCAGTGGAGGATTCTACACGGGGCCATTGCAGTAAATGCATTTGTTACTGTTTTAAATTCTGCAACCTCAAACAAATGTCCATTTTGTTCATTGAACGAAACTATTTTTTACTGTTTTTTAGAATGTAATAGACTCTAAAATCTGTTTAACAAATTTTAACAAATGTTTTTAATCAATTTGAAGAAAGGTTCTCAGGAATCATTTTTATCTTGGGTGCAGGCTACAGAAAAATTAACTGTGTAAAATGGCAACTATTAAACTACCTGCTGGGAGAGGCTAAACTCGCTGTATACTGTATGTAAGCAGGAAAAACAAAATAAAGGGAAGAGCAGGTCAGGAGCCCGGAGTAGCATGAACATCCAAACTATAGAATCTCACAAATGTGTGCGGAGAGGACCAACCTGCCGCATACACACTTGCTGCAGGGGAACACCTCTTGTCAGCGCAATAGATGAGGCAAACCCTCATCTACCCGTATAAACCATTATGATTGCAGGACAGTCTACAGTACCTTCTGCTTTTGAAAATGACAGAAATTATGGGCTTTTAAAAGTAGTGCATTATATATTAAATAGGAAGTGATTTAAAACATAAAACATAAGGCAGTTCTTTTTGATCCCCAAAAGGGAGTTAATTCTGTTTTTGCACTTTCTAGGGGACAAATGATAGTATTATTTTGGTTCCTTCTGCTGATCTGATGAAGTGCTAGGACAAAGCAATGACTTTCTTACTCCCTTTCTCTCTCTTTTTGTCTTACTGTCTCTCTCTCTCTCTCTCTCTCTCACTCACTCACTCTCTCTCATTATCCCTGTTTTTCTGTGCAAAAGGGAACATCCTGAGCTTCTGGATCAAATCTTTTTTCCAATAGTGGTAGGAATCTTAATGGCTTGTTTGCAGTAGAAGTCAGAGTTTATTGATGCTGAAAGTCTTTAAAATGCTCCTGTTGTGGCTTTATTCTCTTTACTGTGCCCTCTTAGGTTGTGTTTTATTCATGTCTGTTTATTTTCACTGAGCTTATTGTACTTATTCTTATTCTGGTCAAACACTACTATGTGTTCTGTATTCAAAGTTGATTTATGTGCATAAGCCCTTTTTGTATGCAGTAATGATGTTATTATTATTATTATTATTATTATTATTATTATTATTATTATTATTATTAACAACAAGTACCACTATTGTATGGGCAGAAATAAAAAAAACAACCAAAAGATTATATATTATTAGTTCTAAAGTAATGCCTCTCAGCCCACTGATATTGATAAGTTTATACTAAAGTTTTACCTTTACATAAAAGTATGATTCCTTCTGGAGGCACTATAGAACTTTAAAACATTAAGCCACATATTCCACTACTATGCTTATGTCAGCAAAATCATTCTCTATCTTAACTATAAATAAACACTACAAGAAACCAATACTGGAGGACCTAAGCACAATGACCAAACCAAGAGTTAAAGCCCCAAGCCAGAGAATAAACAAAGAATCAGGGTCCAAAGCCACTTAAATAACCATGATTCAGAGCCTCACATAGTAGGACTAACCAAAATCAAAGTCATTAATAGTCTGACACATTCGAACTAACTAAGAGTCAGAGAACTTAACACTATGTAAAGCCAATAATAAGAGGGGTACAGTACTTACAAGGAGCAACCCAAAAGTTAAAGTGCCAAGCCTGAGACTTGTAAAGAGTCAGGCCGAAAGAGCTATTAACAACGAAGACATACAGTGGTGTGAAAAACTATTTGCCCCCTTCCTGATTTCTTATTCTTTTGCATGTTTGTCACACAAAATGTTTCTGATCATCAAACACATTTAACTATTAGTCAAAGATAACACAAGTAAACACAAAATGCAGTTTTTAAATGATGGTTTTTATTATTTAGGGAGAAAAAAAATCCAAACCTACATGGCCCTGTGTGAAAAAGTAATTGCCCCCTGAACCTAATAACTGGTTGGGCCACCCTTAGCAGCAATAACTGCAATCAAGCATTTGCGATAACTTGCGACGAGTCTTTTACAGCGCTCTGGAGGAATTTTGGCCCACTCATCTTTGCAGAATTGTTGTAATTCAGCTTTATTTGAGGGTTTTCTAGCATGAACTGCCTTTTTAAGGTCATGCCACAACATCTCAATAGGATTCAGGTCAGGACTTTGACTAGGCCACTCCAAAGTCTTCATTTTGTTTTTCTTCAGCCATTCAGAGGTGGATTTGCTGGTGTGTTTTGGGTCATTGTCCTGCTGCAGCACCCAAGATCGCTTCAGCTTGAGTTGACGAACAGATGGCCGGACATTCTCCTTCAGGATTTTTTGGTAGACAGTAGAATTCATGGTTCCATCTATCACATCAAGCCTTCCAGGTCCTGAAGCAGCAAAACAACCCCAGACCATCACACTACCACCACCATATTTTACTGTTGGTATGATGTTCTTTTTCTGAAATGCTGTGTTACTTTTACGCCAGATATAACAGGACACGCACCTTCCAAAAAGTTCAACTTTTGTCTCGTCGGTCCACAAGGTATTTTCCCAAAAGTCTTGGCAATCATTGAGATGCTTAAAAGTGGTTTGCACCTTGGAAATCTGCCATGCAGGTTGTTTTTGCCCAGTCTCTTTCTTATGGTGGAGTCATGAACACTGACCTTAATTGAGGCAAGTAAGGCCTGCAGTTCTTTAGATGTTGTCCTGGGGTCTTTTGTGGCCTCTCAGAGTTGTCTCTGTGCTCTTGGGGTAATTTTGGTCGGCCGGCCACTCCTGGGAAGGTTCACCACTGTTCCATGTTATTGCCATTTGTGGATAATGGCTCTCACTGTGGTTCGCTGGAGTCCCAAAGCTTTAGAAATGGCTTTATAACCTTTACCAGACTGATAGATCTCAATTACTTTTGTTCTCATTTGTTCCTGAATTTCTTTGGATCTTGGCATGATGTCTAGCTTTTGAGGTGCTTTTGGTCTACTTCTCTGTGTCAGGTAGCTCCTATTTAAGTGATTTCTTGATTGAAACAGGTGTGGCAGTAATCAGGCCTGGGGGTGACTACAGAAATTGAACTCAGGTTTGATAAACCACAGTTAAGTTATTTTTTAACAAAGGGGGCAATCACTTGTTCTCACAGGGCCATGTAGATTTGGAGTTTTTTTTTCTCCCTTAATAACGTAAACCATTTAAAAACTGCATTTTGTGTTCAATTATATTATCTTTGACTAATAGTTAACGTTTTTTGATGAGCAGAAACATTTAAGTGTGACAAACATGCAAAAGAATAAGAAATCAGAAAGGGGGCAAATAGTTTTTCACACCACTGTAAATACCTAGAGTAAACCATTAACCAGGAATACTCTGAGCTCTAACAACTGGGACTAACCAAGAATCTAACAGTCTTTTCTTTCCACGAATCATAAGGTAAGCTACTGCAGTTTGTAGTAAATGTGCACCGCTTGTTAAACAGAAAGATAAATGGATTCAAAACCCTTAAAACAACACAGCATAGGACAATGATGATAAAAAATTACTTATATGGAATCCTTGCCGGTAGAACAAAAGTTGCTTTTATAAAATGTAAATTTTACTATTACCAGAACATGGAATTTACAACAGAAAAATTTTAAATTCTTAATTATTATTATTATTATTATTATTATTAGGCCAAAAAACAGTCAAAAACAACAATAAAACATGTGATCATGTGTATCGGTGCTATTTCTTTCCCTTTATGACCATCTTTTTTTTGTTTAGTTATGTTTGGGTAGTTTGTTAAATAACTAAATATATTAAAATTCTAATTCAAATTCAAATTTTATTTGTCACATATACAGTCATACACAGTAAGATATGCAGTGAAATGCTTAAAATGACTAAATATGAATAAAAGAAATACGTTAGAATTAACTAGTAAAATATACTGTACAAAGTAAAATATACTGTAATAAAAGGAATACATTAGAAAATAAAATTAACTAGTGAAATCTACTGTTCAAGGTAAAATATATTTAACAAATAAGTACAACATATCAATATAGCAAATATAGAAATATAGAAAAAGAAAATAGAAATTTGTAAAAAACAGAAATTTAGAAATGACTGTGGTGTGCAAATATGCATAAAAAGTGACTTCTTAAACTGTCTTCTTAAAGTGATTTGTGCAGTGGTCCATAGATGAAAATATAAATATGTAGTGCAAGTGTGCATGAATGTGTCCAAAGTGGCCATGAATGCCCAGTCAGTGTTGGATGCTAAGAAGATGGTATTAGTCCTGTGTTGTGTTGTGGTTGAGAGACCTTATCGCCTGCGGGAGGATATATAAATATGCAACAATTCTGTTCATCATATTGCTTATTTTGTGCTTATGAGTCCTAATAAGTATCTGTTTATTAAAAGAATAATATACATATAAAATAAAGCAAATCGACAATTTGCCTATATAACCATTCCATTATCCATCATACAGTCTAGTTTTTATTTATAGATAAAAAAATATAAAACAACATTTTCATCATACAGTAGCTAGTGTTTTTAAAGGGTAGTTCAGAGAGTATTTTTTATTTAGTTATAGTCTCATCCTTGCCTGTGAAAAACAGGTCATCAAGGAATATTCTCCGTTGACGAAATTAACGCTGATTATGAGACATAATAAGGAATAAGAGTCACCATGATTCAGATGCCTAACAAGCAAACATCAGAGCTCTAAAAAGTAGGACTAACCAAACCTTAATTAACACACAGCAAAGTCAGAACCCTGGAAAGTAAAATGGAGCAATAATCCGAGCCTTAATACTGAGCCTTACCAAGAGTCCAAGGGTCTTAAATTTTAGGCTTGGGGAGCTAAAAGAGATGAAAATTTAGTGACACTAACTTACAGTCTAGTCAGAGTGTCATTTAGCCCTTCACACAAGTGATACTTATGGTGCCTATAAAACAGCTTAAGGCTTGCAATTTTATTTTGTGGGTTAACGTATGTATTTTTTTAAACAGGAAACTAGAATAGGTTGTATCAAGTGGCTTCATTTTTACAGCAGCCAATAGCCTACAAAATTCGATGACAAGGGTAAAATCCTTGATGATGCTTTGATTACCTTTTTTTCTTCTTTTTTTTCCATTGCTGAGCTGTGATTTTAAAGCACCCTGTGCATAATGAGGAGTCATGCAAGATATGACAGTGATTTATTTGAGGTCCGATAATAAGTGGGCGTTTAGATTAGCATGATAAACGACTCACACTCACACGCAGTCCGGTGCAGCTCACAGCCATTCCTCTTCTCTTCAGTCTTTTTAACCTTTTAACAGTTGCAATGCACCACAGTTTAATGACTGTCACTGTGTATGGATAAAATTTTAAAGCAGGGGGAAAAGGTCATGAGAAAACACTTTGAAAACTGTACTATGTAGTAATGAGATAATGGAAAATCTTTAATGAGGAAGTGTGCGTTGTCAAAATGAGAGATGCATGCATTTTATCTGTGGAATGAGGTCTTATCTCATCTAATTCGCCTTTTCTTTGGAGGAGGTGAAAGAGGTCAGTTGTAAACTGTTAATAAAAATGGCCACAGGTCGGCACTGAAGGTTCAGATGTATCGTGCCGCTTTAGAAAGAGCAATAATAGACTGAGCGGATTTGAGGAATGACTTTCATTTACATGCTGAAATACTGGATCTATCCATGCTGTTCTATGGATATGACTCTAAGGAATGTTTTTGGAGTGCTCCTGCTTAAAAAGTCGATTTCTATTAATAGACAGGGTTACTTGTGTAACAGATTTGAGGAAATCAGTCATTTGGAGAATGCCAGTCAACCTAATCTGCATTTCTTTGGACTGTGGGAGGACACTGGAGCACCCAGAGTAAACCCACCAAGCACAGGGAGAACATGCAAACCCCATGCATACAGAACCAAGAGAGGAATCAAACTCAACCTTTGTGGTGTGAGACCACAATGCCAACCACCACTTCATCGTGCCACCTTGAGCACCATATTGATATACTGTATGCAATATGGTGATATATATGATCACCATATTGCATATATATATATATATATATATATATATATATATATATATATATATATATATATATATACACACACTACCGTTTAAAAGTTTGGGGTCACTTTCTAACTCCATGATCATTCCAAATTTTTCCACTTGACAATACTGTTCTTGCAAGAACTATTACAGAAAGGCTGATCTCTGTGTCTTAAAATAACAACTAACTGTTGTTTTTGTTGTTGTTACATAATTACCTAATTCCAGTCTGCTAAATATTCTACTATTTTCCAGTGGCTTAAAGATGTCATGTTTTTTTGTTTTGTTTTTTGAAAAAATTAAATATATGTTAAGAGGATGTACAGCCAATTTTTTCCACAATTGGCAACTATTTATTTCTTATTGTACTAGTCTAGAGGTATTGCCTGATTATGTGGCAGATGCCCTTATGCAAAGCGACTAAGCACGTGAGACAATTAAACCAGGAATACCCTGAAAGCACAGTTGGACAAGGGTACATAATTTGGAAAACATCATGAAACCATATTTAAAAAATTATTAAATTCAAAGTTGTGTACAAGGAAACCTTGAGTTATGAGCATAATTCATTATGGAAATGGCCCATATTCCAAAGCACTCATAAATCAAGGCAAATTTTTCCATAAGAAATAATGGAAACTTAAATTATTCGTTCCACAGCCTAAAAAAATAAATACATAAAAGTAATATAAATATATTGTAGAATTATACAAAATATTAAGTAAAAATATAAAAAAAAATTAACCTGCACTTTGCCTTTTAAAAAAAGTAAAAATAAATCCAGAACGATAAGTTTTCCCGTTTATGCGCGCAGGCACTGTGTGTGTGTGTGTGTGTGTGTGTGTGTGTGTGTGTGTGTGTGTGTGTGTGTGAATCTAAAGTAAGAGGACAGGAGGAATCAGCCCCTCCCGTCTTCCCCTTTTCATCTTACACAGTAAACCTTTCTCCTCCATTATTTGAATTTCACACATGCATACACACACACACATTTTTGGAAAAATTAGCATGAGTGCATACTAACGGAATCACTGCTGTAAAGTAAAACAAAAAAATTTACCTACACTTTACCTTTAAAAAGAATCACGACAGGGCAGTGTTTCGGTGTAGAGCAGAGAGTCTCTCTCTCTCTCTGTGTGTGTGTGTAAAGCAGAGAGGAGGTGGGGGGTGGGAAGTGTAAAGGCAAGAGTGTGTGTGTGTGTAGGGGCACGGTGTCAAATTACGGCACACATAACGAAAAAAAAATTAAAAATGGATCTTCAACCTCTTTAATGAGACTTTCTTTTGCCTTACATGCGCGCACATACGTGTGTTATAAGAAAACACACAAAAAATAACTTCCGCGCACACATGTGGTCACAGTGTTATAGTAAACAGTACACGCGTGCACGGATGTTGATTGTACCAGTAAGAGATGCACACTAAGACCGAGCAGGGGAGAAGATTACCCACAATTCTATCAATCCAGCTCAAGAGAGAGAAAACATTGGTTTAGTTGTGATCATGTGACGCTCAGCGTCAAAACAAGAAGCGCATACGTGCTACATGATACTCGGTACTTGTAAACTAAGTTTTTCAAGTCAAAATGTATTTGCTTGTCTTGCCGAACCCTCCCAAACCGCGTTACTCACAATCTGAGGTTCCACTTTACTTGATTTGAGAATTGTGGCGTTCTGTCCTAAATATATACAGATCCTATTAATGCCGTGCTCAACGGCGGGGCAAAACAACAGCGGCCAAAATCCAGCAGTCAATTCTAATTCGAACAAAGGATCGCCAAAATAAACAAAACAAACAACAACAAAAAAATTACCTGAGGCAAGACTGGAAAAAAAAATCTAAACAACCATAAACTATTTTATTTTTATGCTGTTTAGAATTAGGTGATTAAAAGGTTTATGTCAGACCTTTGTGAATTGTCTCCTGTGCATTTACAATAGAATATCCAACAAAGTAAAGCCATTTCAACATTTATGATAATACAGTATATTTTTAAATAACTTTGTAAATGTATTATATAATTTAATCTCAAAGAATTTGACAGCAACAACATATGACACCCTATGAATAAAACTCTGAGAAAGAGCAGCACCGCTGTGTCCCTGTCAACAAAGCAAAGATAGAATATTCACCAACACAAGATAAACAAATACTGTCTTACATAAGAAATTCTCCATGTAACATTTCACAGGGTGGAATGTAATGCCCAATAAACAGCATTTTTTAATTTAGTAAAAGTTTATTAGATGATATGTTCAATTTTCTTGAATTATGCATTCACTATTTACCAAAGAGCAACATCCAGTATAACAAAGACAAGGAGAAATTAAATAAACCTGGATAATTTATGACAGAAGAAATTGACTGATGTAAGGACTGCCTCTAAGTTTTTGATAGTTTGGATGTTAAAAACACCAAAAAATCTGAAAGTAGAATAACAAAGTTGCATGAAACTGTCAAGGTTTAGAAGAGACAAGGATGCAGGTGAAGACTTCATAACAGTAGTACTGTATATGACAAAAGCAGAATCTCAAGCATTAACTGTAACTAAAGTAGAATAAACATACGAAAAGCACAGCAGATTTAATTCAAACCTGAACTTTACCCCAACTTAAATACTCCAAAGAAGGCATGGCTCTCGATGTGTCATATAAGGTCAGAGCAGGGTCCTGGACAGTCATCAGGAAACAGGGCACTGGTCCTCATAAAACCAAACAGGGAACCGATGCCCCTCACAAAGCAAGAGGGGATGCAAAGTTATCCACATCCCAGGAGAAAGAACAAACTCCAATATAGGGACAAGAAGGTGGAGTCGCATCTTTGGTGGGGAGTCAGAGACCTCCTCACCTATACCTGGGGCCGAGGCTGAACCCAGGGTGTCACACCACTGAGCTCAGGTGTGTGCTTGGCAGAGGGGCCAACTCTTGGGCCTCCTGCTGACACTGGGAATGAATATGGTTAGAGTCTGGCTGGAATATGGCATAGCGAGTCAGTCAAACTCCCAGCTTCATTAGGAGTTTGCCATATTAAACTTTACCTGAAATTGGGATTAAGCATAAAAGAAACATAAAAAAAAAATGTCTAGTGGCAGCTCATACGTCATGGGTCGGATCATGGGTACTGTACACCAGCTTACACAGTTGGAGAAACTCCATAAAGCTTTCCTGGGTCTATCTTTAAGTGGCCGACTATCATCTATCTTTAGGCTATTTAGTTTTTCGCTTATACTAGGGCTGGGCTGGGCTGGGACAGCACAAATCGAACCCATTCCCTCTCACAAACTGTGGGATATGCCAGGCTTATCGAGCAAAATCACCAATGCAGGAAAAACCCATCTGGGGAACTTGCTGTCATACAGAACTGGAATGTTCTGGAGCCAGTGCTGGGAAAATTGGATTGGATTTCAATCATAGTGACATGCTCTCTTTGCTAGCCTAATACATCCTCATTGCAAACAAGTCACTAAGGTGGACAAATCTATTTTGCACACTGCAGTGTAAATTCAGCATTGTTTGGGGTACATTTTCTCTCTGTAATTACCGTTAAGCTGCATAAATAGGCTGGGCATTTTAACGTTAGCATCTGCACGGCATGTTAGCGATACAACCCACATGCACTCTATTCTTAATGAATGATCATGTCTGTCTTCATATTTGCCTGCATGCATTGCACCCAAGGCTTCATTGGAGCATTAATAGGGCATTAATTACAACCTTGGTGCTTTTGCATGTGCTATTGCAAGAGGTACGTGCCCTTTTTTTCAGATCGCAGCCTCAGTGCACTTTTGACACTGCTTAATGCAGTTAATACACTGCTGCATAGTCTACTTCCTTACTTGTGTAACTGTGCTACTGTATGTTGGTAGAAATGTTGCGTTAGGCATTTCAGTTCAGTTCAATTATGTCAAGTGGAGGATCTAGCTTTACTTTCACAGCTTAATATTAGTCTGCAGCACACTAATTACCACTGCTGAGTACATTTCTGAATTACATGTTTACTAAAAGGTGAACTGGGTCTTTTTGTTTTAACAACTGTAGGGTACTAAGACACAGTACCTCCAAGATTTACACTTCAAAACATTATTGTATGGCCACCAACAGTTCTTGCATTTGGCCCAATTCTACTGCCAGCTCCCCTTATATGCATTCCGAGGCAGAAAAGGCACATACTCTTACTCTTCAGTGTAAGAGTAGCAGAAAAAAAAGCTTACCTTCTTTTTTTCAGTCTGCTCTGCAGCTATAACTGCTGTTGCATCATGCCTCATTGCGTCAGCACAGCTGATGAAAAGCATTATGGTGTAGTTAGTTTAAGTATCTGTAAGCGCCTGTCTGAAATTTTCACTTTCCAAACAATTTATCCGTCATGCAACTTAATCAGAACTTGGCCCAATAAACAACTTATCGTTCTGCTCTGAAACACACCAAAGGTTGAAATAAGTTTAAATTAATTCACGGGAATCCTCAGTTTATGGAATTTTAGTTCAAAGATTGCTTCCTTTTTTTTTCCACACTCAAACATGTCCTATTCAGTGATAGAGTCAAACAGAAAATCGGAATAACTAGCATAAGTACCTGCCGTTAACGTGAAAAGAGTTTGTATTTCAGCTGTGAAAAGTAAAAATATTAAGTTTAGCTTTTCTAATTAATACCTATTGGTGCAGGTACAGTATAACAGCAGCATGGTGGCTTAGTGGTTAGCACTGTCACCTTGTACCTCCAGAGTCTGGTTTCAATTCCCGCCTAGAGTTTGCATGTTCTCTCTGTGCTTGGTGGGTTTCTTTTGGGTACTCCAATGTCCTCCAACAGTCCAAAGACATGCAGATTAGGCTAATTGGTGTTCACAAAATTGCCTATAGTGTGTATGCATGTGTATGCAATCCTGCAGTGCATTGGCCCCCTGTTTGTGGAATGGGCTCCAGCCCCGTATATAGCCCGTGTATACAGAATTAAGTGCTATAGGAGATAAGTGAGCAAGTGGTGCAGGTGTTTGCTTACATTGAGCAAGTAATTTATTTTAAAGCAGATTATTAAATCTGCCACATAAATGTTCATAACAATGCTTTTACTACCTACTTTCTACCTGTTAATGGAATGACAAACTGGCAAATACTCAATAATTTCTTCTGCAGTGGCAGGCTCACACACCGTTGTCAGGAGAAATAATCCTAGCCTTGCTAAGGAGAGCAGCTATCTGTTCCTTTCTTTTCCAATTCACACAGGGTTGTAGGAGGGGCAAAGCACCACTATACTGACTAAATGAATCCCTGCTATGGCCATAGTGGACCCCAAATGCCCCTGTCACTGCTAGGGACCCTCCAGCATAAATTCTCAAAAATTTTATTTCACATCTCTCTCTCTCTCTCTGTCTCTCTTTCTCTCTCTCTCTCTCTCTCTCACACACACACACACACACACACACACACACACACACACACACACACACACTTTTTTCATTATTGATTCCCTTTCCACTTCTACTTATCACAAAATCTTTAACAAAAACTAAAAAAAAAAAAAAAAAAAGATTTAATTTAATTTATAGTCTGTGGTCTTTTAAGTGGTGCTGTTCATCTCTTTGCAGTATTTCAGTTCCCAGACTTTCACTTTATGGGATCCATTTGAATTTTTTTTTTTTGGATTTGGACCCTTACTATATCAATGGTATTAGAACATAAATTTACACCTTTTTTAAGCTCATCTACAAACATAATTTTACATTTTACAGTTTAATTATATCATATACTTTGTTAATTATTTAATTCTTGATATAACATTGCTTCAAGTTGGCATGCAGTTTAACAGATCATGTTAACCTCTATACAGTATCCAGGACATTAAAAACCTTTAGCAGATTTGAAATGCTGTTTTTATTATGTCCTTGAATAACAGTGAGATTACTGTCATATAGTGTCACAGCCCTAAGTGAAAGTATTTTTAAATCCTGAAGAGCAAAGGGGCAACTAGCACATCATTACTTGTACTGTACACTGCTCCTGTTCCGCTTACACTGTATATCCACAACTTGCCCTTTAAAGACACTGAACCTCTAAATATAGATGTCAGCAGCATACACATCATCTGACATTGTAAAACTAGAACTATCTAATGTAAACGAGCCTTAAGGAGAAGCTGGATGGTAGTTACTTCTTTTATTTCTGAAACTGTGAATGTGACTGCACATTATATGGTGCTATGAAAAATATCAATTGGAGTTATTGTATGGTTGGCAATTTCTAGAAAAAGTTGATAATCACTCATCCAGTCAATAACCTTTTCTGTTATACTGACTTTCCAGCCTCCTAACATACAATATGATTGCAGATCAGTCCCTGCTGTCCGATATCACCTAAATGCAGATTGTTCTCAGTTGTGTCTGCGTCCATATAAAGAAAATCTCCTTGAGGTGGCAGTAGGATGAAATCTTGAGAGGAACCAGACTCAACAGGGAACCATCTGCATTAAAAATCTTTAGCAGATGACAGTCAGTGCATGTGCTTCTCGCACACACATATTTTGCACACGTCATAAGCTACATAAACTCAGCTACAACTGCCGCGGCCTAACAAGGACCTATATATAACTCTGAAGCAAACTGCTTTAAAGTGTGCTTACTAAAACGACTGCTTGTGATTGTTACTTGTGTCGGACCTATTGCACTGGTAGAGAATTCTGGCACATGAAACAGAGCTGGACCCCAACTGGTCATCGAGGAAAACTTGGGATACCTGCTAGAAACAAGCATCCAACAGCAAGCACTCCTTGAGCAGCTCTCACAAGCGTTGCAGGCTACAGCTGCAGACCTCTCTCTTCTCCAACACCACCCAGCATGAAAAGTGCACCTTCCTGACCTGTGCCATGATGCACAACACATGCTTACTAAGCTAACGCCTAATGATAAGATCAAAGTGCATCTTGAGAAGGCAGGAGAGCTGGCCCCGCCATGAGTGGATTGGCATACTCATTCCACTGCTGTCAGGTGAGGCACTGCTTTTCTTAGTCGGACAATGATGTGCTAATTATGACTGTATGACTGAGGTTAAAAATCTGTAATGCGTTTTAACCACACTTTCTCTGGGTCAAGAAAAAAAAAAAATACCAGAAGAATTTCAAATTCAAAATTTAAATTCAAATTTTATTTGTCACATACACAGTCATACACAGTACAATATGCAGTGAAATGCTTGTCCACAAGCATTCCACAAATTCCACAAATTTCCACAAAGACTTCATTTCCGGAAAGAACCGTTTCCTCAGCTGCCGTGGCCTGAATCTCCGCGAGACAAGGTGATGCTGTCAATGCCGAAAGTAATGCAATCACCAGTTTAAGATTTTCTCACCAGCCACATATGCAAGAGAAACCCGCGCATGCATCAACACGCTGAGTACAGGTTAATAGGACACCACTCCCAATGCTGCTTAATACAGGGAGCACTGTGATGCTTGCACGCCTCTCAGTGGTGCTGTCCATTGCACCTCTTTGCAACATTACTGTATGCCTGTGACCTGAGTTCATGGCAATTGGCAAAAAGAATCCAGTGATTCACATTGTGGTCAAAGACTTAAGGCTGGCATAATTACAGAACTGCCTGTACCTCTACTCCTAGGTTATGACTGGCCCGGTTTGCTGTCGGAAAAAGAGCGATGTGTACGGAGAAAGTTCCCCTTTTGCGAATCTATGGTGGGCCAACAGGCAAAAAAGTGTCACACTGTGATATTCCTGGCTCAGTGTGCACTCGTCGGTGGCTTGATTCTGTAAACCTGCTTTGTAACAATGACTACTGTTGGAGCTAAATTATAATGGATAATGATTTCCAAGCAATGGAGAGACAGAGAATTATCTTGTCAAACATTTGATTTGTTGTTTATTTCAATAATGCTATAATTTGAATGAATTTGTGGTATGAATAAAATTCATTAAACAAGCTTAACAAGTTGAATAAATACACCACAGTAAATCACTGTTGTACTTTGTAAATAAACTATTTAAACTATTTGCATTTCATTATTTTAGTACTTTACTAGGTAAATACAGTTGCAATAATTTATATAGTGTAAGAAAAGTTATACATTGTATAGAATGTGTTTATTTATTATCATTTTTAGTATATTTCTTTCTGTTGTTTTGGTGCATAATAAGACAGTTCTTTAGATGTAGCAATGACAGATATTATGACAGATTCAGTGCAGCAAAACTGTCAAAAGAAGACGTAAAACATTTTTTTTCTTTTCAACCACAATGAACTAAAACAAAAAAAGGTGTTTTATTTACCCTCTTTATTTTCATCACTTCCCTTTATATTAACTGCCCCATTAAACTTGTTTTGTATGCTTTGCAGACTTTTCTTTTAAGATTGATTAAATTGCCCTTGTGTAAGTTTGTCGACTAAGGCAACAATGTGGATCGCAAGACCTTCCAGTTTAATCAACACTTGAGGAACTACATGAGTAAATTTGCATTCTTTCAGGTGCATGGTTTAGAGCATGGTAGTGTAAGGATTAAGGGGAAACCCCGTACATCGTGGCTAAGAGTAGCAGATGAGGACATCAGGCATACACTGCCGCCCAGATTCAAGGATACTATACAAGCAGTGCACCCCAGCATCATGAACATCATGCTTGCACCACCACCTGGCTTGAGGGACATTTTTCTGCTGGCACCTTCTGGACTTCTGGGCATTGTGCTCTTCCCTCCTCATATTTATTATACTTCATGTTTGCTCCAAGAAAATATTACTTTATTAATTTCAATAAATATATCCAGTTTAGACTATCTAATTATCTATTGGTGTTTGTTTGCATTGAGCAAGTAGTTTATTAGTAGCTTTTTCCAAGTAGATTATTAAATCCGGCGAAAAAAATATAATAACAGGTTTTTTATTTTATTTTATTTATGGAGCAGGGTTAACCTTAGGCAAAAATTAAGTACTGATATTAAATTCTGTCTAGCCAGTTTTGCATAATGCTTTGACAAAATCTGGCTGGACAGATATACATAAGTATTTTGTGATGCAGGACATAAAAGATGAATCCACTCCATCCCTTCAGGCTTATGTTTAAGAATGGGAGTTTTATGGTATTAAATGCAATGAAAAGGAAAAATCAAAAAATCTCACAAAACAACCAGGCTTATCCAGGTAGGCATGGCGCTGTGAAGCATAGAGAGGACTGCATCATCGACCCTGATGTGTTTCTTGTAAGCAAACTTAAGAGGTTTAGTTCATGGCAACCTAGAAGCAGCCCCTCCAGCACACACACTTTTCATGATGTGTGATGTAGCACTATGACCTGTGCTGTAGACTGTATAACCTGATGTAGACTCAAATTAAATATCTTGATATGTTCAGCTAGTTGAGCTGCACAGTTCTTAAACAGGTTCAGACCTACACCATATGGACTTGCTGCTTTTACTGGACACAGTCTTTCCACTTTTTCTTCTTCCTCATGTTCTTCATTCCGTTTGGAGTTTTTTTCACCTTCTTTTTGTAGTCCATTTTACCTGCTTTAGTCTTCTCTTTAACTGATGTTGTACACACCTGAGATTCTTCCTGTCTCTATTACTAAATGCATGTTTTTTTCTGGTTGAGGAGCACCTTAATGATACTGGTGATCCAAGGATTATTATTAGGAAAACAGTTCATAGTCCTTATTGATGTGAGAGTGTCCCTATAGAAAGCAATGTACTGTAGCCTGTAATGCTGTCCTATAAGCGTCCTGTTTACCTGTGACTGCAACAATACATTGAACCCTGTGCATTCAAGGCAAGGAAAACCTCCCTGAGATGGCAGAAGAAATAAACCTTGAGAGAAACCAGACTCAACAGGGAACCCATCCTCATTTGCGTAATAACAGATAACAGGGATCTGCAGTCAGGAAGCTGAAAGTTCAGTATAACAGGGGATGTGTTTAAGAAATATGGAGTTCAGTTCATTATTGGAGGCTCAGGTAGACTGTATCCAATTTCAGTCCTGAACTACAGAGTGACTGCAGTTGTGAGTTCTCCGACAACAGCTGTTGGCATCAGCAGAGGCCAGGACCATTTTCGTGGAAAAACTTGAACCGTCCACAGTCACCACATGCAGCTCGAGTAGACCACATGGGGCATCCATGCGACAAGATCTCCAGCTAGAAGCGGAACACTAAGACGAATCAGACAGGTCCAGAGGGCAAAGGAGGTCTGGATCACTGGCTGCTCAGGATAAACATGTACATGTATGCCTCCTTGATATTAGCATGCAACAGATCAAATGTCTTAGAGTGTATTCACACAGGTAATCTGTTTTACTTGGTTCAAAAACAAAGCATAAAATGATGCAGTCATGTTTAAAAGTTAGTACCCCATCTTAAAAACATAATAAAAATCATCCCATCATATATATTGTAGCGTTTTTATCGCCGGAAAGGATGGTGGAGAGACGCGTGAGCTTATTTGCTGCCCAATGCAATGGCTGGGAGTACTTTATTAGGCACACAGCAGTATGGCATGAACAGCACCTTCACTCAGATACCTACATCCAATTCAGCTTCAGCCTGAACCGGAGCACATTTCACACGTCACACCCCCACACACACAAACAGGGCCGAAGCCACTAACCCAAACACCCTTCCCCATTATGGTGAACACACCGACATCCCCGCAAGGCATGCTGGTCGTCAGCCGCCGCCCCGCCCACGCCACAATATATATATATATATATAAAGTTGAACAATACTAAGTACTGTACGCTCCCCATGATTCGATAACTTGTAGATAAACCCTTATCTAAATCTCGTCCCATTTTTACTGTATGTTTACAACATAGTTTTGGGGCATTCCAAAGATTTGTATCCTTTTTAGCCATCATCTGGATGCAGATTTAACTGTGTGCTTTGTATCACTGTCCTGTTTCATGTCCCAATTCGGACCAAGATTAAGCTTTTGGACGGATGGCCTTACATTTGCCTTTAGAATACTCTGGTATACAGATGAGTTCATGGTAAATTTAATGACTTCAAGGTGCCCAGGTGCTGTGGCTGCAAAATAAGCCCAAATTATAGTCTAAAGTCTTGTGGTGTGTTCCATTGCAGTTCCATTGCAAATAAATAATGGCACAGTGAAAAAGTCTTAAATGATAGTGATTATCAACTATAAAACGCTTTGAAATAGCTATATTATTAATGTTTTGCTATGTTGTTATAAATAATATTACAATTTGTAGAAAGCATGAGTTATTTAAGTTAAACATTCCTTGTTAGGTATCCTTAGGTAGACCTGTGCATGTACATTTGTGTCTGTGCTCTGACTGCCACTTTAGACTCTGACTATTATTCTCTCCTTTTCTCTCTCTCTCTCTCTCTCTCTCTCTCTCTCTCACACACACACACACACACACACACACACACACACACACACACACACATTAAAATTAGACAAACCTGATGATAGACATAATTTTAATAAAGATGGGGGAGGTGTAAAGGACATCAAACACTGAATGCTAAGCAACCTAAAAAATCGAAATGCTTTTATGTGGATTATAAGAAAGTTGACATTTTATATCATACTGTAACATCTGAAACCTAGCCTCATTTGTTGATTTACTACTTACTGAGAAAATACAGTATTAATATGTCAGGCTGAAACATAATGTATATCATGAAACACTGCAGAACTAAAAACTGTATGGTGTTATACATTTTGGTGAAATTTTAGATTGTGTACTATTTAATCGTTCTGAATTTTCATTGTAAGCAGTTTTGGGGAAAGCTATAACTTGGTAGAAAACCCTGCCAGATGACATACCTGCTGAAATCCCGATGGTAGTTTTAAAACCAAACTAAAAAAAAAAAAAAAAAAAAACTCATAAAGTACACTCAACCTTGTAAGTTACAAAATGGATTTACTTAGTATGCTTGGTGTGTTGTTTTTTTAGGACTTCCATGTTTTCTATTGGTTTTTTATTATTATTATTATTATTATTATTATTATTATTATTATTATTTAATTGTGACATGTCCAGGGATTGCTGATGAAATTTAGCAATAAGAGCTATAACTCTTGTACCATACATCAAATGGTATCATTTATGCCTAATATTGTGGATGATCCCTTACAAAATAATATTTTTATATAATTTTTAAATAAAAAGAAAGCTGCCCAAACAACAAAGACGAAAAGTATTATATTTGCTGTACTACTGGCCTAATAATGTTGTCCTTTAATGGTGTCCTTTAATGGTGCATTATAGAATAGTATTTCTGTTAACATTTGTAACTTAGACACTGTCTTATTTATTTTTTTTAACTGTAGACAGAAAACTTACTCGCTTTGTCAGGTATTTCCTAACAAAGGTTTAAATATGGGGATTCAGGAGCATTGAGATTTATTAAGCACTAGCTCGTTCATGCCTTCACTCAGGTTTGTTGAAAAACTTGCCCAGTCTGCCTTCATACCTGGGTTATGTTCTGGCTCTCCCTTTTACTCTTGCCACATTTTGTTTTTTTTTAAAACACTTCAAACCTACCAATTCTGTCAAGCCATGCAGGTTGTCTTGTGGTCTGATGTGATGCTGGGGCAAGGTCCTCATGGATTCATCTTATATTGGTTCATCTTACCCTCCAGACATGCCTGAAACGATACTGGTTTTACACCTCTCATTCTTCATTATGCAGCTATTTACAGTCTGAATTCACTTTCATTGAATAATAGCCCAGAGGAAGGAAGATGGAGCCCCTTATGAGTCTTATGAGTTTCCTTATGCCGCCTGGGTGCTCATGAGTCTTGTTCCTTATGGAACTTGTGCCACTGTCACATCTGGCTTGCTTATTAGGGATATACCAAGATTTGTGTAAACTTGGTTTGTAACTATGTCTTTTCTAAAAAGTGCTATAGCAGAAAAAGCAGAAATGACTCATAATGAGAGGAGTGCAAACCATGTTCTATATAATCCAGCGCTCAAAGTCATAAAAAAATCATGCTGAAAATTTATCTTTTTACATTTGGGTCAAAATGACCAGAAAATAGTAAATATATCATGTATAAAATACTGTAAATTACTGCTATTTGGTTAAAATTTTTAATGCTTAAAAAATTCAAGTTATTATGAGTAAACAGAAGCAGTTCAGCAGAATATTAAGGCCCATGGGAGATGTATCATGCAGCATCCAGCTAGAGAAAGCATTTAAGGATCCCATTCAGCTTATTCATGCATAATGACTTCCTCGTGATCAATGAACTGCATTTCTGATCCACATGTAATTGCAGTAAGATGTAGTCTGTTGTCCAAAAGCCAGAAACAAGATAATTTTTTTGTTTAATTATTATTTAATTTAACTGAATTTAATTTGATCTAAAAGATTTACCCATCATATGTTCAAAACAGTGTACCTATTGAATATCAGTAGGACTGACAAATGCAGATAATAGTAAACAATATATGAGTATCTATCTATCTATCTATCTATCTATCTATCTATATATATATATACAGTATATATATATATATATACAGTATATATATATATATATATATACACAGTATATATATATATATATATATACACAGTATATATATATATATATATATATATACACAGTATATATATATATATATATATATATATACAGTATATATATATATATATACAGTATATATATATATACAGTATATATATATATATACAGTATATATATATATATATACAGTATATATATATATATATCTATACTGTATATAGATATATATATAGATATATGTCTATATAATATTAAATGCACTGAGGTCAGTTACATTGAGAGAGCCTACACCAGGTGTCAAGTCAAAAGGCAGTAAATGAAATCATGAAATCCAAACCGGATGAAAACGGATCAAGTTGTCATTTGAAGGGCACTCAATCCCTAAGCTGCATCTGTGATGAAACACTCTTATGGTGAAGTGAAGCCAATGCTGACTTTTGCTTCTCCAAAAGCCTGTCAGTGTTCATTTATTTACTGTCTAGATAGATAGATAGATAGATAGATAGATAGATAGATAGATAGATAGATAGATAGATAGATAGATAGATAGATAGATAGATAGATAGATAGATAGATAGATAGATAGATAGATAGATAGATAGATAGATAGATAGATAGATAGATAGATAGATAGATAGATAGATTAAAAGGTTTCTTTGTTTCAACTTGGCAACCAAGACTGACAGCACTTTCTAATGAAAACAGAGTGTACTGTATTATTCATTGTTTAATTTTCACATTCAGCAAAGTCCACTGACCGAGACAGATCTACACGTTATCAACAGCCCATGGTGGAGTCATTTAGAGCAAGTAAGGTCAAACCTTCTGGTGTGTAATTATTTTCGCCAGCTTCCCTGCTCTTGTAATACTGTTTTGCTTGTGCCATGTAACAGCAAGACTGCATAAGTCAGCAGCAATGTTTCCTTTTACCCTGTCTGTGTTGTATTTTCCTGCTTACAAGCGATATAAAAAATGCTGTTTGGCATAAATTTTTAATCTTGAAGCTGTGACCTTACAAGAAGTTACTGTAGATGAAGGACAAATATTTTCAACCAAATATTATCATATATATACTGTATATTTGATTCCTGCAATGCTAAGTTAAAATGAAGTGTAAATTATTATTAAAGTTTAGTCATATGCTGTCAAGACTGAACTTTAATAATATAAAACTGGACTGCAAAAACATGCTAGACAGCAACATAAAATAAACATATACAGTGCTTTTTTTTTTTGCTGCGTATGGCCATAATTAACATAAGATATGGGCTATATTTTAGTCTAGTCAGATCTACCTGCAATAAAATGTGGAAATAAACAAATAATCCATGTTTTAACTATATACATTATATTTATTTAAACAGTGCAGTTAGTGCGCATAGTGACTGTTCTTTAATAAAATTACTGCAGCAACAGCCTCCATCAACAAAAAATAAATAAAAAGGCTTTTGCAGTGTGGAAGATGAATCTATTAAACAATAATGTAATGTCACATTTCCCCGAAATCCTCAGAAGGAGGGAAAAGCAAGTGTCAGTAGGGAGGTTCCTTGTTAAAGAATACAGATACTCTCTGTCAAAAAGCAGTGATTCCGAGACTGTGTGTATGTATAGTAGCCCCCCCCCCCCTCCTCTCCTCTCTCACCTTACATATGCCACAATTATGTTCAAAGGTAAAGTGCTGGTTAATTTGTTTTTGCTTATCTACTTATTTCGTATTCATTATTTTTATATAGATATTTCTGGGTTGTAAAACGAATCATTGGAGTTTCCATTATTTCTTATGTGAAAATTCGCTTTGGATTACAAACATGTTTTTAAAACAAAAAATAAGCAATCCAAGGTTTACCTATATTTATAAAATGGGCTCAAAATTATCAAATGCAGCACCAGAACCTGACTGCCAAGATCAACTATTTGCGAGCACTTATTTATTAGGTCATGTCTGCATCTAATCAAAGTAGTAATCTACAGCACATCACTTTAGCACTTTAATCTAAAACTATGGAAGTCACCCTTCTGAATTTTAAGCAGGGCACTGTCTCTACGCTTGCTGTGTCTGGTATAAAGTTTAACACATTATAATGATCCATCATGTTTTTCTCACATATTTAATAGCACATCAACCTTTTTCCTCCTTTCCCTTTCACAATCTTGATTGCTCTACAATCATTTGGAACTGCAATCAAGCCCCATTTATCAAAGCTGTGATCTTTTTCATCTGATCTTCCTTAAATAATTCTTAAATGGACATTTTTACCTGCTCGTTCTAATCTCAAACCTTTTGAGGTGACATCATGCTTTATGTATTTGCCTTTGCTGTGACAATTGATTGCGTTTTGTTCACTTTTACTACCCTGCCGACTTTCAAAGAGTTCCCTCTGATGCAGTCATTCCTAATGCCTTTTTTCCATTTTTTGCTTAAAAGAAAAAAAAAATGGCACAAATTATGTCTCATTGGTCAGCTTAATTAACACACATTACTGTATGTCAATTAATTTACTAAATTAGTATTTCTCATGTCATGATTTACACATTACAAACTAACATTTCAGTAAGACAATATTGTATATGCCAACATTTGAGATTAAAGCAGCATGCTCTATTTAGCAATAAAATGTCCTGATTATATACATTAAATCATAAAATTGGTAAGTGCATGTGAATTTAGGTAGCATTTAATTTTATAGATTGGTATTTACTGTAGGTAGCATTTAATTTTATAGACTAGCATCAAAAGAACATAGGTTATTAAATATATGTTTTTCACAACTTATTTCTTCATTATTCTGGATTTTCTAGTTTCCTACCACCATTGTAAATCTGTGTGCCGGTGTGGGTATGTACTGTATGCTATTTTGCAGCAGACTGTCAATCATGTATTACAAGCCATGCCCAGAAATCCCATGATAGCTTCCATCTATTTAGTAAATGCTAAGCGGGCTATGGTCAAAGCAACAAGAAAAAAAGTGTCAGAGAACCAGTGTTTGAAATTGTCAAATGTACTTAAACCGCATTAAGTGGGTCAAAAATGAATTTTATTAAGTATTCCTGTGGTGGTAGAAAATGCGTTCAGGAAGCAATTGGAGTAGCCTTATATATTGGACTTGAAAAGATTCAGTAGTGACACATCTTAAGTTAGCTCCACCTGGACATCTGGTAAGATAGGAGCCATTTGGATGGTATCTGTTAGCAAATTCCTTTTCTTGAACCAATTCCCTATACCATCTGTGTGCATCTGCAATGCTCTTTTGCATTGAACATAGCACTCATTAATATCTGGTTCTGACATTTAAGGGTAAGAGAAGTGGCATGGTAAACATGTAGAAAATATAAATGGCATGCATCTTGTTGAGGGATGAAGATGTTTGGGGAATAACCATCATTAAGTAGAAATGTAATTACTCTTCTAGGTAAGGAAATTAATAAATCACTTAATTAACTTGCATTTTTTAATTAGGTCCAATTTCCTGGAAGTCAAATTTACAGTTACCATTGGGGGCTAAGCGATATCCTTCATAATTGGGCAGTGGTGGTTCAAATGGTTAAGGCTGTGTGCTACTGATCGGATGGTCCGGTGTTCAAGTTCATTGTTGAGCCCTCAGACAAGGCCTGCAACCTTATCTGCTCCAGGGGTGCTGTACCCTGGCTGGCTTGGGGCTTTAATTTTTAAGTATTTCACTGCATATCATACTAACGTTGGCTGTGAATTTGAATGCTCTTCAAATTTAAGACATACATACCGCGTCTCTGTATGACCCAGATAATTCAGAATGCTGTAGGTAAGAAAGGCAAAATACTGTGGTAGTTTGGAATGAAGAGGAGGGCAAATTTGAAATAAAATTAAAAATAAAAGTAAGACGATGGAGGTAATGAGACTGTTAAGGAGACCTTGGGAAAGACCATATATGGAAGCATGTAGCATGGTTCCCCACCAATATTCTGTGGGAAGTAATTTTAATTGGTGCTAAAGTAAAAAGGGATGAGTCTAGGTGTCTAGAGTCTAGGTGAGTCTAGATTATCTCACAGAGACATGCATGCTGTAATTTGGTTTGAAATAAGACAATAGGAGGGATAATAAAATAACCTGTAATGCTTGACCTAATGTGATTATTTTGGTCACGAGATTAAAAAAGAAGAAACCAGTCTTTCTTTGTGACAGCTGGCCTTCTTCTCTTACTGACAGCTTCTGCTGGATTCAAACTTAATAATGCTGCTGTAAGACAATAGCGGGTCGCTTCTGCTCAGCCTACAGCTCATTAGTTTGGTTACTAAGCAACAGCCTGACTCATATGATAAGCTTTATATTATAGTTACTCTTAAGACAACTGTAAATTGTTTTCCCTGTAAAATAGACAATGGTAAGCTTTAAAAGACTTCAGACCATCAGATTGCAGCAATGATTAAAGTCAAATATTCTGTCATAATACATTTATTGTGACTTCCAACAGCTCCAGAACATCAGCCAATTTTTATCCTCTTACACAGAGAGACAAACACCACCTGATTCTCACATAACTGCTGGATCACATCGATAAAAAAATAAAAATCAAATAATGCTTGGCAACCAACTTGCTGTGTTTTTGCTTAAATTCAGAGAAAGATGCTGACTTCAGCAGTTGAACTTTAGATCTGTTTATGCTGTTTAATAGAGCAGTGGACCTGCTGACACTACTACATCCGATTACTTAAAATTGGCCATGATATCGAAGTGAAGTAAATAATTACTGGCTGGTGGAAATGTATAGCTGTGGCCAAAAGTTTTGAGAATGCCACAAATATCATTTCCATAAAGTTTGCTGCTTTAGTGTTAATAGATCTTTTTGCAGGATATTACTATGGTATATTGAAGTGTAATTACAAGCTTTTAATAAGCGCTGAAGGCTTTTATTGACAATAACCTGAGGTTTACACAAAAGTCTGGGGAGTTTCCTGGCCAAAACGTTTGATTTTTTGTTTCCAGAGCCACTTAGTTATTCACCAAATTGTTCTTGGATGGTTGGGAGAAGTTGCTCTAAGAGGATGTTTTGTGCATTCTTAGGCAAAATTGCCTTTGGCTGAGAAGCAGCCTCACACATTAATGTTCCCAGGATGCTTTACTGTTGGCATGACACAGGGCTGATGGTAGTGCTCACCTTTGCCTCTCTGAAAAAGCTTTATTTCCGGATGCCCCAAAAAAATCAGAAAGGGGATTCATCAGAGAAAATGACCCCAGTCCTTTTGCAGCATCCCTCCATGTTTTCTCTGAAGATGAGTGGCTTCTTTGCATCCCTTTTTGAAATATGTGAAATTACTGCTTTGACACTTATGAAATGCTTTTAGTATACCATAGTACCTCAGATCTACTGTAAAATCACTGAAGCAGCAAACTTTGTGAAAATTATGTCTTTCTCAAAACCTTTGGCCACGGCTATACATTGCTTTATTCTGGTTAAGGGTGCATTAAAACTAGAGACAAATTGGATCTTAGAAAAACTGATAAGAATGCTGGTCTATTGCAGATCACTATGCAAACATATCACCCACATTCATGCAAACTTTGAGAGCAACTTAGGGTATGTATGTATGTATGTATGTATGTATGTATGTATGTATGTATGTATGTATGTATGTATGTATGTATGTATGTATGTATGTATGTATGTAAGTATGTATGTTACGTATGTTTGGAACAATGTAAAACTACAAATTGGTGATATGAGATGGAAGTGACTTGAAGATTTAAATAATCAATCTAGTACCAAAAGCTTTAAATTTTTCCAGTTATATGTGTTGATGGGTGGGTAAATGTTTGTACACAGTGATCTAAAAGTCTGTTGACGTTCTTGACATTCAGTTTCTGTTCATGCACCCTCGTGTTAGTTTATTGGTTATTAATATTTCAGTGTTTTAAATGTGCAGATGTCAGTTGAATATCATTTTGCTCTCTAAACCTGAGCTGATTTTTTATGCATGAATAGCTGTCGTTAAAAAAATATGAATTGCTAAATCATTGTTTTCTATCTGTTTCTTAAATAATTTAAGCATAAGCACTGCATAAAATACAAGACAGTGGTCCAGAAATGTAAGCATATATTCTTTTTATATAGCCAATTTTCTGTAGTTCATGACACACTCATCAGTTTATCAACTACAGCTACCATATGTGTGCACTTTGTAAGTGTAAAATCAACCCTACTCCATCTGTTACTATGCAGGTATTGTCTTGTACCTCATCTATCAATGCAAATAGACCACCATATAATTACTGCTTACTAGCTATTATTTATGGTTAATGATGGATAATTCTTGGTTCAATAGCCCCAGTGACCTGGTGGTTTAACAAGCATAGTTGTCTTATGTAAGGAATAAAACACACAATAGCAGGCTGTTATAGTAAAACAATCAATGGTGTTTTGATGTGATGTAACCTGATGTGAAGCACAGTTACTGATAAAACCCAAAAGAAGATGTCCTGAAGTATATTGTTCAACAATAACATACAAATTCGGCAATGCTAACTATTTTCTTTTTCATAGCTACTGTATAAAGTTCCTTTCCTGACTGGCTTGTAAGGCTGATATGTCAAAAATGAAGCAGGTTTTCATCTTACACACTTCCTAACACACGGCCTGCAAACCCTCTGTTTGCATTTTTTGTTACTATAGAAACAGTACAACATTAAAACAGGCAAATGAATACAAACTTGCAATTTCCTCTAGCAGCTGGTGCTATTGTCTAGGCGTCTTTTATAGAAAATTAATTAACACTTTTTGACCAATCAGATTTTAGAAATTATCAGTGCAAACACATTGTATTCTTGCTAGCAATTTAAGTGCAACATTGTAGATGTTAAAATAGAGGTTCTACATTTTTTTTTAATTATCATTATTATTATTATTTTGATTATTTAGAATGCAAATTGTGTCTTCTCCATCCACTACCAATCAGAGGTGTTAGTGTTCGGACACAGGAAGATAGTGGTTGGGGTTTTTTAGAAGACCAGTTTTATTTACCTAGCAGTAACTTGTATTCGTGAAAAATTAGTACTAGTACCATTATAACTTGATACTTGGAATAACTAATAAAATGTTCACTATCAAATCTATAATATTATTATATATAATTCACTATAAATAAATTCGAGTATCAATTAGAATTAACACATCATATATGGTCTAGAACCATCGAGGATGAGTGGCATACATACAATGTGAGACTTCACAGTCTTGAAGAAGATTAAGACAGAAACATACTGTAGGGTGTGATGAAAGCATGATGAAAGCAACATCCTAGCGGATATGCCTTTGATGATGATGATGTGTCAACTAAAAAGGATTTATTGGTAAGCACTAGATAGATAGATAGAGAGAGAGAGATGTGAATGTGTGTTTTCACCTTGCGCTTGTACCATTTCCTTGGACTCTAAATGCAATGCCAGAAAATTGCGTCAGTCAAGAAGAAGGCAAAATGACAATTTCTATTTCAGTCAGATAGACAAACAGTGGAACCTTGACTGGATTGAATGTGCTTGCTGCTCTGTGCTAAAGAACATTGTGACCTTATAAAACTCTCGAACAAAATCTGGAGCCAGCTAAGCCTGAATGACACTCAATCATGCCTCTCTCTTTCATTACCAGATTTAGACAAACTTATGAAATGTATTTCACAAAAATGGTTACTTCTTAAGACTGTGATTAGGTGTGATGTTTAGGTACTTAAGGGATGAATAAGAATAAATAATAAATAATCTAAATAAAAAACAAATAGTTATATATACTATGTTGTTAAAATTGCTCATATTTTATTGTGAACTATAATTATATAGTATATAGAATTATATACTGTATATATCACACTTTATCACATATAATCACACTTACTCATTCTCTATACCGCTTATCCTGTATGGGGTCACGGGAGGCTTAGATCCTATCCCAGGAGACTCAAGCCATGATGCGGGGTACACTCTGGACAGGGCACACAAGCACACACATACAGTACTACAGCCAATGTGAAAACCCAGGGTACCTAGATGAAAACACACCAAGCACAGGGAGAACAGAAAAAATCCACATATACAGACACCTTTATCAGTGAATTGGACTCTTAACCCTGGGGGTGCAAGGTGATAGTGCTAAACACTATGCCACTCTGACTTCTATAATAATAATAATAATAATAATAATAATACAAATAAAGAAATACTAAGGTCATAATAATAATAAATGTACAGAATTTTGGTCAGATTTTTGTGCTTTAATGTGCTTTATAAAAATACATAGTTACTTATGGCTGTCAAAATGTTATTGACGAAATGCCATTTTCAGTCGGGTCCATTCATTTTAAAACAAAGAAAGGTTTTTCGCATTTGGCCTCTGTTCACCACTACATTGAAATTGGAATGAAACACTCAAGTGAGCCAAGTCAAGACTTTCAGCTTTAATTAAAAGAATTTGACAAAATTCTGGCATAACCATTCAGAAATTACAGCCAGTTGTATGCACACACACACACACACACACACACACACACACACACTTTGGTGGGCTCATGAATAATGTGCCCAACTATATAATATAACTATAATAATTACAAAACTAAGGATTGCCTCAAGACTTGAATGAAATCCTTTGCAGTCAATGACTCCCTGAAGTCTAGAACCCATGTACATGACCAAATGCTGAGTTTCCTCCTTTAAGATACTTTGCCAGGCCTTTACTGTAGGCCTTTGCTCCCTTCCACCTTTGCTTGTTTGTGGATATTTCTGGCTTTAGTCTTGTGTTTCAATTAGAATATCCCATTTCTTTACCTTGGGTAGCTTTCACTGTATGTTTTGGGTCATTATCCATCGGCAATATAAAGCAAAATCCTATTGGTGTTACAGCCTTCTAAACAGCTAACATCTAAACAGACAGTATTGCCCAATGCACTTATGAATTCATTCTGCTAACCCTAGCAGTGGCCAGGATATTAATAAACACCAGTTACCCAGTTCCGCTGGCAGCCGTACTATCACTTTTCTGTTTTTTATTGTTACCAGTGGTTTGCACCTTGTTGTGAAGCATCTGTATTTGCTCTGTATTATATCTTGACTGTGGACGTTTTGATAATGACATGCCTACCTTGTTAAAATTTTTCTTGACTTGGCTAGCTGTTGTAAAAGTGTTCTTGACCATGGGCTAAATTCTGCAGTCATCCACTTTAGTTGTCTTTTATGGTCTTCCAGTAGTTTTGCTGGTGCAGAGCTTGCCAGTTCATTCCTTCTTTTAAAGTTGTATTGGTAAAATTCCAAAGTTTTTGCTACCTCAGTGATTTTATTAAATGTATTATTTTTCTCAGCTTAATGATGGCCTGTACAAGATATCATTGCTGCTGTTACAGGATAAAATTGATGACGGTAAGGGCTGATGTACAAAAGATCTTCCAAAACATCAGATGTACCAGAGAAGACCATAAAGGCTGATAAGTGGATTAATTGGGAACTAGAGTCAATTTACCAAGAATTAATTAATGAAAAGTCACAGTGAACTTATTAAGGAAGTTAACAAATGACCTACTGCAACATTAAATGAGAAAAAAGAAGAAGTCTTCCTTGTGTTAGTTTATTGGTTATTAATGTTTCAGTATTCTTCCCATGCCTGGGTTGTGGGGGAGGGTGGCTAAATGGAAGTCATTTCTTGTGCTGTATGGTTTGATGGGACCAAACAAAGAATAATATAATTGGAATGACCTAAAGAGAAGATTGAGCATGAAAGCTCCCTTAACAATTTGTAAGAATTTTTGCAAGGAGTTGTGAAATATAACATTTCCAAAACAGAATGTACAAAGTACACAAACTTCAACCGAAAAAGGCAAATGCTGTACAGTGTCACAAGCAAAGCATTCTGTATACTGTAGGTCAAAAATTATTAACAACACTGTAAGATGCAATCAAGTTATTTAAGATTTTAAAATGTAGTTTTTTAAGTAAATATTCCTCACTGTTTGCTGACATTTAACAAAAATGGAAAAAGAATTGTCAGATTTTTAAAATCTTTTTTTATTTACTGTGGGGGGTGTTAAATTGCTGCCTTCTGGGAAAATTTAATTTCTGCATACATGTATACAATACAATAATACCTACTGTATTAACTGTACATTTATTCCCAATATTTGTTAAAAACACCAGAATATATAAAAACAAATTCGTCTGTTTTATTTAACTACTGTTCTGAGACATCTAAAAACTTTTTTTGTGTGTGTGTAAATTCTGCACTAAAGGAAAATGAGCAAAGCAAAAACTTGATGAAAATCTGAAACCACAATATGAAAAAAAAAATGTTGTTTTTTATCTTTGTTAAGCGGGTGATATGCAGTTGCAATAAAAAATAATTGTGCAATTCTGTATTTTGTTTATTCATAACACTTATCCAGTAGTAAAATTTCACGATAGAGAAAATAAATATGCTTAATGTCACTGAAATATTTATATTTTAAAAATCTTTTTTATGTTAGTGATTTTTATCAATAACTAATTTCTTTTTCTATTTTTTATGAATGTTCCATAGCCTAATAGACAGAATCTGCTTGCTAATGATGTAAAAAGCATTTCAATATTATCTGTTTCTTACTTGTCTGTGATTACTTGTTTTTATTTATTCAAATTATAGAAACATCTTTTTTGCTTTACTCTTTCCCACATAAATGGAGGTGTTAGCGCATGATGAATCGGTAAACCTTTAATGAACATTTTAGCACAGATTGGATTTCTAATCACACTCCAATCTCCCCCTAATGTTCTCTCAATCATTAAATGACTCAGCATTTTCTAATTGCTTTACCATGAATTTTATCTCGTAGTCTAAACAATGCGATTTTCCCATTAAATCTGGGCATTATTTTTATATTCGGTATATCTTCACTCTCGGGTTATTAATTCAGTTTATTGAGCTGTTAAATATGGAGATAGCTCTGATAAAAGCAAATGTTTAGTGTGAAAAAAAGCATATTCATACATTATTTATATCAGAGCAAGGTTTGATACTTGGTAGCTTACTAATTATATTCACTAAACTATCACACACATGCATACTTATAACTCACAGGTTTGTTTAGAAATTTATATAACCAGGATTTTTTTTTTAATATTGGCCATTTTTTTTTTATTTACATTTTTTTAAGTTATTTATTTTAGTATAGGGGTTTCATACCAGCCATGCAGAGTATGTTTAGCCTGGTAATATACACAAAAGCTGACAGACGTAGGCATAAATAGCGATTAAGGCTATGTTTCCACAAGTGTGACTTGTTTAAGTGTAATTAGTACCTATATATAAATAACAATTAAGATTTTGAGCTAACGCACATTGCATCCCCGGCTTTATTGACATGGCTGGATACTTAGCGAAGGGGAAAATAATAACTGTTAAAGGGCCTTAAAGAAAAAGTTAGTTGAATATCAGGAAAATGATAAACAACAACAAAAAAAGTTTTAAATAAATATTAATCATTAGTCTTTAAACTCTTAAACTGGGGAAATTAGGGGTCCTGTTGGCACTAAGCCATGGTCAGGTGGACCAGTAAAGATTTCAGCCACAACTGACGGGAAAATTTTAGATGCAATGAAAAAACATCCAAGTTAAACTAAATACATACAGTACTTCTCTGCAAAAGAAATTGGTGTAGCTATTTACAGTAAACATGCATGATAAGGAGGTGCTTAAACATATGGGCTGCATTATTAAGTTGACAGGGAAAAAAGCCATTGTCCTTGCCAATGCAACAAAACAATCTGCTTACATTACACCAAACAGCACCAAAAGTCTTAAAACTTCTGCCATGCAACCAAAATGATATATTTTTTAGTCCACAAATATAAACACTATGTTTAGAGAGGAGTCAGCAATGCATATGATGAGAAATACACCATCCCTACTGTGAAGCATGGGTATGATTCATTGTTACCTGGTGTTCTGGGGATCTGTGAGCTTCAGTAGCATCGGAAATTTTGTCAAAAATGATAAGATGAATGCAGCATTTTATCAGAAAATATTGGAAGCCAATTTTTTTTCATCAACGCGGAGGGTGAGCATGGGACAGTTGGATTTTCCAACATGACAATGATCCAAAGGACAAGGTCAAGATAGCTACAAGAGAGAAAGAAAAAAAAGCTGCTGGTTCTGGATTAGCCATCACTGTCTCCTGACCTCAATATCATTGAGACACTTTGGGGAGATCTCATACAGTACAGTATGTGCAGCTCGTGCAAGACAACCCAAGAATTTATGAGACCTGCAGGCTTTTTGCCAAGGAGAATGGGCAGCTTTACAATGTGAGAAAATATAGGGTCTTATTTAAAAATATGAAAAACTAATTTACATCATCACTGATGCTAAATGGGAAGAAAATACAGTGTTAAGAACTACGAATATGCAAATTCTTTTGGCAAGGACTATCAATTTTCTTCTTTATATACAGTATATACTGTACATATACACACACATACACTTTAATTATACCTTATTAAATTTGAACGTAGACAGTAAACTACAGTTACTATAAAACTACTGTTTTTTTTTTTTAAGACACATTGTGGAAATTCTGGCAGGTTATATATAGACTTATGAGCAGAATTGTACAATTAGAAATATCACAAAAGACATATATATGGACAGAACTCATTATTCCTACATCCTAAATATAGTTTCCTTTACTTGGCAACCTCACCTCTACTTTAAATTCAATTGGGCTAAAAGCTTCTATGGATGTTTAACCCTGTAAGACCCAAATATAGAAAAAAACGAGCAAAAAATTTTTTGACCTCTCAGATATTGTTTTAGGAGGCCTCTGATGTAGGAATTAAAGATTTTTCACATTTTTTATTTTCTAGTAAGTTTTTAGGGAAATGTTGTAATATTGCAACGTTGGGCCTAGTTGTGAGCAGAATGTCTGTATTTGTACTCACTTTGCCTGAACTGGTATACAGAACATTTAAGCATTTATTTGCAGGGTTGTTCACTTATTTAGCCCCATAGCAGTATATATCATAAGTAATAATCACACAACAATCATATTTTTTATGAATAAGCATTTATTAATAACATTTTTGGAAATAATTATTTGGTCACATTCAGTGTGGTTTGAATAAATGTGTTTATTTGCAGTGATAATCCCTAAGACAGTTCTTTTCATCTGAGAAGCACAGACGAACATTGCACTTGCTACACAGTGTGTTTGTGTATCCATTGTTGCAGTGTCTGCAGCGATGTCACAGTTAAATTGTCTGATGTCACAGTCTGCATGTCACAGTTAAATTGTTTATAAAGTGTAATGAAGTCAACAGAGATTGGAATCTGTTCCGGGACATCACATCAGAAACAGGGGTGTACCGTGTGTCTGTCTCCCAATACATACGGACTCCAGACATTTGCATTAGGCCCATCTTCAGGTACATGCCAAGCATCATCTCAATTTCCTTATTATTGGTGTTTACAGATGTTCCATTTTTTTGCAAGCTGTACTCATTTGTGTTTCTTGTCAGAGTCTCAATCATATCTTCCGTCACAAACTTTTGGAAGTACTCCAGTGGGGTCAGAAGGGAGGTGGCATCATTGGTGATTTCTGAACCAGAAAAATCTGTATTAGGACTGATAAACTCCTTTTTCAACCAACGAAACCTGTCACGGGGCACTGTGTGTTTTTTTGGTTGGGGCGTGATGTCCACATCATCATTAGCTGGGCAGTCAATGGGTTGGTGGTTTTCTTTGTCCATTTCACCTACATCCTCATTCTCTAAATCACTTGCATCAGTGTCATCCAAGTCCATTTCAAAATCACTCTCTCCATTTTGGACTGCAGCAATCACATCCTGCACACTAAATAGATGACCTTTCTGTATTGGTGGCATTCTGAAACTGAAAAGGTTTGGAAAAATGTAATTAAATATGTGAATAACACATATAGGTCTTTTATTGTAGCAGATAAACAAAGAATAGACAGGGTGGTAGACCATGTATCAAGGGTAGAGAGCTAAGTATTATCCATCAAAGTATAACCATTTCAATGCAAATGCTGATCAAAATTCCACTACATTCAAACAATGCTGTCTAATTGGCCTATTATAGTCTACTTATCATACTAAAAGGGACACATGCATCCCCCCAGAGCACTAACAGGTTCACATTCAAGACCATGCACACCTGTCCCTAAACAATGCAACAGGCTACCACTCTGACCCAACGTTGTAGAATTACAACATAGACATAATAACCTCTAAATCTAATTTTATCAATGTTTTCTAAAATAACTAAATATGTATATGTTCTAGACATTGTAATAAACATAGAAAAAAATATTTTAGAGATTTTACTTACTTAAATCTTGACAAATCCAGGCGTGCAAAAACAGGAGATCAGCTCAATGCGAAGTTTGCAAGTAGAGTAAGTTCACGGCAAGATGACCAGACCTATAAACACTTTTTCCATCCAATAGCATCATGAGTACAAACAATAGGACCCATTAAATATGTAAATGTGGTTTTGAGGAAAAAAAAACATTTGCTGGCCTTTTTTTAGAATTGTTAAAAGTGATGTTGTAATTCTGCAACAGTGGGCTTTACAGGGTTAAATAAGGAAGAATCAAAATGCATGTGCTAAATTCATCCATTATAGCAGATATCCACTTTTTGACCTTTTATAATTACTTTGTTCTTATTAGGGGACATTTTGCAAGCAAAGATTTAAAAACTTTATTAATCCAGTCTGATCCCCTTCCACACACGAATGTCATAATTCAGTTTTATGTCAGACTCATTAAACTTCTTCAAACTTAATTAGCAGCCCTAAAATTAGAAACAAATAGCAATGAACCAGCAAAGTGTCAGACCCTGCGGTTAACATGTATTTTTTTAGATGACAGTCAGGGAAATGATGTGCCTTCAGTTCATTCACTGATTTAATTACAGTATGATATCTAAGTATAATATGTAATTTTATTCAAAATTAGATGTTACTGCTTTAAAATTTGAAAATTTATAACTATTTTTAGACCTATTTGTAGCATTTCTACTTTAAGAGACCATAAATATGTATCTTAGAAATTGTACTGTGTATATTTCCATTAGAATTTATGCACCGATCACATTAGGTAGATATTTATGCTTACAGTACATCATGCTCTTGGTTTCATGCCATGGTGCCAGATTATTGACAATACACAGGAACTCCTTCCTTCTCTGTAAAGATGGTAAAAGAATCGTAATGTTTAGAATGTCATTTTTAAATGCTAATTTAAAACAAAAGTCAGCTATTATTTCAACACTGATGTTTAGATGAGAACAAGTGTAGTGAAGCCATGTTCTTTCAAATTTCAAATGTCAGCCTTAAAATGCAATCTATATTCCATTAATTAGGTTTTTTCACTCAGGAGAATTTCATGCATTATTATTGAGCCATTCGTTATGGCTACACTGACTGCCGGCTTGGGTGCTTTAAATTTAACTTCATCATACAAGCTCCCTCATGCCTTTAAAAGCTTACAAGTTACTGCTTTTACCATCCTGAGTCCTATAAATTAAGGCATACAAACTTTACTTCATATTTTCCCTAGAGTGTGTACAATACCCTCCTCTGGCTCAGAAGCTGCTGTTCCCGTCCTGAAGCTTCATTGCTTTCAGTTTTGCCCGTACAGAATATTCTACTCCCACCCAGACACTACTTCTAACTTCATTGAAATAAATACCCCTGCTTTTTTAGAGACTACAAGCTTTTGCACTTATTTAATTTTAAGAGCTACAAGCGACAGTGGATATAGATTTTTGCTGAGGCAGAACAATAACTGTGCAATCAAAATTAAGTCACGCACTTATCGCACTCTACTTATGCTATAGGCTATCATCAAAAGCATTTTTAGAGCAATGGACCTGACAACATACCATAGTCTGTATACACTTTAGCAGCTTGTTTTAAATGCCATTAGGCAAACCTTTATATAACTATGTTCAAGTTAATCGAATTTATCAAATTTAATTAATGTGCTGTCTTTGGGTCAATTTAACAAGTACAAAAATATTTTCAATACGACATAACAAAAAGACATATACAGTATTTATTTCCCCCTGAAACATTAAAAAACTAAATTATCTTACTCAATCTATCTATTTGAATCCTTTTTATGGATTTGGGAAACATTTAAAACAAACTGACACACACACACACACACACACACATCAGACATGCTATATGGTAAAAATATTGATATATTGTTATATTTTTACTAGAAAATTCACAAACTGCATCTGGGTCCCTGTCCTACACGTTTCTTCTTTTTCTTAGCTTTCATGTAAGCAGTGCATGAATGAGGCCACTAGTTTCCCAAGACCATCAATGCTTCTTTGAATCCTCTGTATGTAGTGCAAACAAGTTTTTTTAAGGTCCTGTCAAGTTTACATTTAGGCATTTCGCAGATGCTTTTATCCAGAGTGACATCCAAAAGTGCCTTGGATCGATCCCTACCCTGGGTTACTTAGTCAAACACTGTTGGGAAGGGTGTTGGAGACATTCAACCAGACATTTTACTTGACTAGAGTCATAATAAATCTTTTATTTTTACTTTCGATGCTTACAAGTTCCTTCCTGAGGCTCATAGTTTCCGGCTATTACCTTTAAATGTACTTAAGTATTAAAAATCAAAGTTTTATTATTTTATATAATTATTTTTGTAATCTGACATTTCTTCATTAATTTACCCATTTCATGTAATAAGTCTCTTACATAACTCTGGGCACACAGATCTATTAGTATAAAGTCATTAAAGTAGACTGACACTGGTGTCAATTCCCATAATCGTGTGAAGTCAATATGCAGGTGAACAATTTCAGGTAGTGAGATCTGAGTGGCTATGAAATAGCAAACATGGGGAAAATATTAATTTTTAACTTAAACTTTCTACACACTGGTAACCATGCTTTCTCTAGGGGTAGAAATCAAGAATTTAAAACATTTTAAGAAAATATCTATAATATCAGTCCCCCTTTCTTGTTGTATAACTAAACAAGAGTTATGATTCCAGCCAATGGGAACTAGAATTTGCTGAAATAGTAGTCACAGTTGGTTAAAGTAGAGCTCATCTCCATCTCAACCAATTAAGCATCATACACAATAAAATATTTTACTGTTATAAGCTTACATTAGATGTTCCATTAAAGAAAATGAGCACTTGCATAAAAATGAGCCTATGTACCTCTATGTGCTTTCTCATATTTAGGGAAAAATTATTCCAAGAAGAAATCATATGTGAATGAGACATTTAGATAAAATTAAAATAAAATTTCAATTAAAATATTCTGTATTAGATAATATTTTGCTTTGCATATTTTTATAAGAGTGCCACAATAACATAGCACTGCCATCCCTAATTCAGTCCTAACTCAGGGTAATTTTCTGGTCAGATTTTTGTATTTAACTGTATGTTTTAATAGCTCCCTTAAACATCTTAGTAGGTACTGTATTGATACGCAATAATGCCACCAGGATTTTTTTTTTTTTTTATATGTCTTGTCATACTGGACCTGTGGCCCCTCCTTGTAGGGGCAAATAAAACATTCTTCTTTATTGTTATTTTCGATACCCAATAGAAACAACATTCTTTAAGGTCAGATCTATTCCATTAACATGATTTGCTCAGGATGACAGCACTTATCTACATTAACAAAGTGTTTTGTTTGGAAAAGAAAAAAGAAAGGAAAAGAACAACCGTGCTTGACAGTGTTGACAGAACAGTCATGCATTATTCATCTGGATGCAGTAGCAGCATCTATTTCTTTTAAACCCCTCTCTCTTTGTGGTTTTTTGGTCCTTTTTTTCTTTTTTGCATTTTCCCCATCAACCTGTCAAACTGCCCTATGGTCCCTTTGTTAGATCTTTAATCCTCTTGCTTGTTTGCTTGTTGTTGTGAAAAGCTAAATCAACCTGCCAGTCAATCCAGGTTTCAATTAAAGTTAAAAAAATAAAAAATAAAACCGTAAGATGCAGTAAAAAGTAGTTTGATCAAACTGGATTTTATATATATATATATATATATATATATATATATATATATATATATATATATATATATATATATATATATATATATATATACTGTATATATATATATTACAGTGTAAATTAAATGCACACTTTTCTACTTTGACATTTTACAAAAGAAGCTTTTTCTATAATAATACTACAACAAAATATAATTTGACCTATAGATTTTTTTTTTAATCTATGAATTAGATGTTTTGTATTTAAAAGAAATGCTATACAATACGTAAGAAATAAAAAAAAGGTGTTTCAGTTAAGTCAATTCCATGCATTTTGTAACCTCACCATCTGACATGAGCTGCAAAATTCTAACAGACAAAATGTGCAGACCACTGAGCAACAGTTCTTTAGCTAATCAGTATTATCAAAATCAACTGCAGATTATGAACTGTGCAATCTGGCATATCAGCAATTTCCTCAAAGGTGTTAACAAATGAGTAGCTGTAAACAACATGTCTCTATTAGCAATGAAATATTTTTCTGCTTACATGTAATATAACTAAATCCACTTAGTCTATATTAGGGCTGTACCAGAAGTAATGCAAAAGTTGGCAAAACTTTTTTAAAACACAATGTACAGTTTAAATTGTACATGTTGGTAAAGCCTTGATGCATTTACACCATTACTGAACCCAGATTTTAAATCCTCTTTAAAAATCCCCCGTCTCAGTTGATGTCCCCCACTAGGAGGTTGGCTCGTTACTTTTCTAACCATTTATTGTAAATATGCAGCCGGTAAATCTATACCGCATGACTGTTTGACCAACAATAATCACAATTTTGCGAAACACCCATAAATCCACGCTGCTACTAGTGTGATCTTGGGGTGAATATAAAATGCTTTTTTCATGTTGTTTTATGTGATTACATATAACTTTAATTGTACATATAATGTTACATTTACAATTACCAAAACGTGTGTACATTTTTATGCATCCCAAAAAAATATGATGCGTCCCTGGCATCATTTACTGTACAAAGCATGTTTCACTTGCAAAAGAACAGCTTCATACTGTCTTCTCTAGCTGTCAAAACAGACAAACAATCAATATATAATTATTATCATTTCTAAAAAAAAATGATCAGACATTGCGATTGAAACAGTAACTCAGTACTTGAGGTTTTTTTCACAGAATACTTTTTTACTCTTACTTGAGTAATATTTTGGATGATTACTTTTTCCTTTTACTTGAGTAATATTATTTTGGCTACTCTCCCCCTCTCTGCTTTTGAAACAGACTATGTTGAGTAGTATATCTCAGGTCAGCTAATAAAAAAGTAATCCCTATTTCGCAATGCTTTCTGCACAGGACATTTTTAAATAGTATAATAGAGCATGGAAAAGAGCATCTGGTACTTATGCGCCAACTTTTGCAATGAAATTCATTAGAATAAAAGAATGTCTCTTCCACATTTGAATTCATGTACAGTGTCAGTGTAGCATATCATGCCACTGTATAGTCTTCCACTGGTGGGTTCCTCTATTTATGCTGCTTTGTCGATCCTCTCTGCAGATCTGCAGGAACAGGTCGATATTTCTTTGAACAGGCGTTTCTAGATGGGTAAAATCAATAACGCCCCTTTTCACACCACATTTGTCTTCCTGTTTGCTTTTGCTTTATTAGCAATAAAGACTTCCATGATGCACTGCACATAATCTCGTACCAAAGGGTTAAGCCATTTGTTTGTAAAATTTATTATAATAAAAAGTCAAAACAAAGTCCTGTATAACAGCAGAATAGAAAGAAACAAACAAAAAAATATTTTCCATGTTTAAATAAAAATTATAATAAAAAAAAATCTGTATGGTGCTTTAAATATTAGACATTGTCATAAGGCAGAAATACAGGTGAAATTTAAGATTAATAATTAGAAAGCCACGATCATGGCAAGGAAGAACTTGAGAAAGAAACCTTGACACAAGAGAACCCATCCTCTCCCACACTGAATAGTAGGAAAACAAAACCTTTACTTTTTTATTACTGAATGATTTTTTTTTGTGATCATCATAGTCTCCAATATCCAGGTGAAATTATCCCCTAAAAAAAGCCTGAGAATTGGACATTAAAGCCTTAAGGTATCTGCGTGGCCCTATTCACAGCATTAATCTGTAAACTGTGGAGTCTGTTGCACGGGATACAGGGTAAGCAACATTACTTTTTTTTTTACTACTTATAGAAGACACAACTTAATTTCCTCATTGATTGGTTCCACTTCATGTTTGGATTTTTGTAACATTGTATTGTAGAATTTAGGCCATTCAGAACAAAGCTTTAAAGGTTAGGCCATCACTAAGATATGTCCACTTTAATATCGGCAAATGTCTATGTGATTACACGTGATTGATGTCTCATCTTTGTCTGTGAAATTCTGACAGAGACGTGTGTTCAATAATGCAAAATTTGTCCGGATTCTAGGAAAATCTTCACTTCCGTGCCCTTCCTCGACTGTCAATCATGTTTTGCAACTCATCTCAAAGGAATGTGGCATCTGTTTGGCTGTCGGATGGATTTCGGCTTGACTAGCCAAGCATTTGCTCTGTTTCTGTCTGTCTCTCTCATTCTTGCCATTTTGTAATCTCAACAGACTCATTTGCAATTATGTCAACAGCAATCAAATGCCTGATTTAACCCCAATGACACAGTCATCATCCAATTATTCAGTGGCATACATGCAAAATGGATGGGAAAAGATGTTTAATTGGCATTTTTTTTCCTGTAATACCGTTCTAAGGTTACCACTTTGTATACATCGCTTGCATCTAGTGGCCCAGTTACACGACATTTTGCATTGCATAACTATCAGCAAAATGGACATGGAAGAGATCTCAACTGGACTTCTTTCTTGTTAGGTAGAAACATCTCATTACTTATCCAAGTACCTCCTTCAGTTTGAGGAAAGTTCTTTAAATTTGTATCCACCAGGGTCAAAAAGGTCCTCCCCTGTCTGAAAAGGATCGTTATGTGAACAATAGAGATGGTACGAGTAAGAGGGCATGTCATTAGAGAGTAGGGGGGGGGAGTTGTTAAGAATAAACAGCAATAGAGAGAGATTAGGGAGAGTTGGTAAGGTGTACTGTAATAACCAGAGAGAGTAGTGAGAGATTCCTGGTGGATCTGTGAAGAGGACTTGATCTTTCTGGGGATAGATAAAAGGGCAGCATAGGGAGACATACAGTATTGTGACTACTGCCTCCACCTCTGATTAAAGAAGGATTTTCCACTTGCACATAGATGGTTTCTTTTACCCCTCTCTCAGACCATCTATCCTCTCTGTCCAAAATGTTTGCATTCTATTCTATTTTACAATGTGTGTCTTTTATCCTTAAGGTAAAGGTGCACTGCTAATTCAGGTCCTGAGCTATTGGTGTTTATGTGTTGTTTTGTTCTCCCAGGTTAGAGTTCTGAAGACCCTACACTGCATTGGACTGGGGCAAAAAATATATATATATAGTCAGCCACCAATTGTGCAAGTTATCCCACTTAAAAAGATGAGAGGCCTGTAATTTTCATTATAGGTATACCTCAACTTTGAGAGACAAAATAAGAAAAAGAAAATCCAGTTTTTTTTTTTTTTAAATTGCTCAGTTAAAAATAAGTATTTGGTCACCTACAGTACAAACAAGCAAAATTTCTGGCTCTCACAGACCTGTAACTTTTTCTTTAGGAGGCTCACCTGTCCTCCACTCGTTACCTGTATTAATGGCATCTGTGTGAACTTATCAGTATAAAAGTCACCTGTCCAAGGCTGTCAAAGGACACCAGAAAAAAAATTTGTAGGCCTGCACCAGGCTGGGAAGACTGAATCTGCAGTAGGTAAGCAGCTTGGTGTGAAGAAATCAACTGTGGGAGCAATTATTAGAAAATGGAAGACATACAAGACCACTGATAATCTCCCTCGATCTGGGGCTCCATGCAAGATCTCATGACCATGAACTGCACAGAGCTGGGACCAAAGTAACAAAGGATACCATCAGTAACACACTGCGCCGCCAGGGACTTAAATTCTGCAGTGACAATGACCCCAACACCCCTCCCGGGAAACGAAGGAGCGGCTTCATAAGAACCTGGAGTGGCCTAGACAGTCTCTAGATCTTAACCCCATACAACTCCCCGTGTGGTTCTGGGATTTTTGTTTATATTTTGTCTCTCATAGTTGAGGTATGCTTATGATGGAAATAACAGGCCTTTTTAAGTGGGAGAAATTTTTTCCCCCATTGTACTTCTTGCATTTTGGTTTTTGGGTTAGACGAGTCTTCGTTTTAGTGTGCTCATGGATTTGAAGTTAACTGGGGTGTGTTGCTTTTCAAACATCATTTTTAGCTTCTCTGACACTCCAGCAACCTAGACGATGATAAGATTTTTTGGGTTGGCCCTGGGTCTCAGCTCTTTTTGTTGTTGTTCTGTTGGATCTGGAAGCTGTGGTACGGGTACAGGGTGTGGACTTAATAAGAGGCAAAGTGGCGGAGTTGATTGTTGAGAGAAGTCCTTTAATGATGACAAAAACAGAACATAAACAGACACACAAGGGAACTGAGGAACTGTAACTTGGGAACTAGAAGAATACACAGGCTAGAAGATGAACATAAAGAACTAAACACAAGAGCTAACATGGCTAGGAGCACGGCAGCAATTAAACTAAACAGTAATGAAACAAACAGCATTTAAACTAAGTAGTACTCAAACAAACCAGGAACACAACAAACCAGGAGTCACGGGAATTAGCATGAAGCAGAGCTAAAGTGTTCACAAAGGAAATTCAACAAATGCACAACAAGGAGAAACTAAAGACAAGACTATTTATAACAAACTTAATTAGCTACCTCGGATCAGGTGAGCGCTCCAATCACCTGACCGAGGTGCACTCTTGGAAGCAGAGTTCAACTTAACAGAAAACAAAGGAACACAAAATGGCATCTCTGTGCATGGGACGTTTGTTTTACATAAACATTGGATTGATTACCTCTATCGTTTGAAAGTCTGTCCAAATAAAAAATAAAAAAAAGATATTGAAAAAGGCTTTTGCAGTTTTCTTTGGCTATAGGGAATGTGTAAAGGATTGAGCTTGCAACCTTTAGGGAATCTTTCTGTAATGATAAGTGAGTTAGTGTAGACCTTAAAAGAAATCAGTGATAAAAATGTATAGCAATATGAGCTTACTTGCAGTGTGGGACTGACATGGCCTTAAGCAGCTCAGCAGGAACCTGTTGTGTTGTTGTTGACTCGGCACAGACTGTAAAGATTTAGATGTTTACATTGGTTGTTAACGATTGCTGCCAGAATTTATCCCTCACTGATGCCGAGGTGCACTGAATGACTGGATGCCAAGAACTGAGCGATGTGTGAATAACAGAGTGACCTACTGGATAAAATGGCTGCCAAAAGGCATAGGAAATGACCAGGTTTTGTGGAAGGACCATCTGGAGCTTCCTCTCCAGGCACCATTCCACTTCACTGTTACTGAGTCAGGCCATAGGTGAATAAGGTCAAATCTGAGAAATACAAAGAACAATGACAAGAAAAATTAAAACTAGATTTTAACTGCTTATCAGATTTATCATAACCTGGATTTCTGTGATTTATCAGAATGAGGAATGGTTGTATGCTCCCTCAAGCCAGTACCTCCAATGCAGACTTAATGGATAAGAGTTCACATTTGCTAATACAATACTGTCTTTCCGTTAGATTTACCTTATGCAAAAGGGGGATTTACAAATGACATTTAAAAGCATTTCAATGCAAACAAGAAATAAATGCAATTTACCACACACTACCTACTGTATTTAATGCTCAAAATATACTTATTTTGATTTTAAATATGGTGCAAAGCTTACCAATGTGCTCTCAATGCTGAGGAAAGTGCAAATGCAAGTCAATGTGATTTATGAATTCTGGCTCTGACACTCACTCAAGAGATGTGTATATATTTTATTTATTTATTTTATAACTTTCAACTTTGACAGCTGGACAATTTAAGTGCAGTCTCAGTTTCTGCATTGACTTTGACTTGTCTTGGAGTTAGCAGCATTTGTACTCAGACTAATTAGTCTGTGTTGGCCTTTTTTCATTCTTACTGCATGCACAATGTCTGACAATAAGTAATTCTTCCTGGCACTGATTCACCTGGGTTGTAACGCAGAGCTCTAGGTAAAAATGGACGAGACCCTGAGACATGATGCTCAGCTTTCTGTTTCCTTTACCGTATCACGGGTAGTTTCATGTTCTGTCATTCAAATATGGTAAAAATAACACAATTGATTAACATGCCCACACTAAATAATTTGAATGTGCTATTAAAAAGAGATGCATTTAATCAAATGAGAATGCATATTTAGAGGTAATGTAAACCTTTGTAAATAAACCTTTTCCATACATACTGTACATATAAAAAAAACATGGAATTATAAATTCAATATGAAAACATATTTTATAACATAAAATTCATTCAAACATTCAAAGCTTGCTAATAAAAAAATATACCTTTTGACAGTTTAATTACAGCAAGGCTGCCAACTTCTCAGAAAAGCTTGGAGTGAGACACATTGGTTCTGTGTGTACATCTACACATGACGCCCCCATTGCACATGCCTAGCTATTTTGCTTAATGCTAACAATACACTTCATGCATGGCCCAGGTCCTGCTTCTTTCAGTGTTAAAGTGTTAAAAAAAAGGAAAAAAACTGTAATTTATTCCAGTTGGTATTTTTTTAAATATTTGCTCAAACAAAAATAACTAAATAGGGCCTACCTCAGCCACCAACCAAATCACCTATAGGCTCTCCAGCAATTCCAAGTAGTTGCAAGCGCATAGCACCGAGCTTTGGGCCCTGTGTATAAGCACACTCATTGGAGCCCCTTCCTTGCTTGATTCATATCTTAAACTTTTTCTTGCAGACTTAAAAGTGTGCTTCGTTTGGGCCCTGAGTAATTAGTCCCACCTCTATTCCCCACTATGATACTCTTGACGGTGGTAAAATTATTTACGCAAAACACACAGAACATTACAATATTCACATTGAGTTTAATACAACCCCTAACAATACAGTGTATAACAATTCGTATTCATAGCGCCATTCAGGGACAAACAAAGTGAGAATGCAACATTGTGTGAAACTTGGGCCATGCTGAAGAGATTTAAAAAAAATGAAAAACAAGATATTATAGTAATTTATAGGATAGAAAAGTCCACCAAAGATGCTCAGGCACTGGGCCTGAAGGTAAGTTTGATGAAATAAAATAATTAATTAATTAATGAAGTAATTAATAATAAAGTAAGACTAATGATATAAAGTACTGAAAAGTAAAAAAATAATAATAATGAATGGATACAGTAAAGTCAAAGAAGAGTCAAGGGGATAAGAAAAGGAAAAGAAAAAAGATAGCAACTACCATATATAGTGAGGTTGTGCTGCATGTATGATTGTGAATCTCGCTATTTCTCTTTCTGTCAAGCACATGCACGATTGTCTTTTAATCAAGTTTGTGAGCCTTTGAGTATATTAGAATATTATGAAATAACATCATAGTAAATATTTACACATATTTCCCTCTTTAAATAATACTGTCACTGCCCTCACTCATTCTTTTAATGCTACAGCAGCTACAACTTTGCTGCAGTCTGTAAATGCATTTGAATGTAAAAATATTTTACTATATCGTTTTATATATTGGCTTAGCCCTATTATGAATGTTCCAATTAGTGTCCCATCTTTTGCATATGACTGATGCCTTCACAAAACTGTAATTGTGTGTTAATTTCAACTGGGTTACACAAATATTCATTTTGAATATAAAAGTGTGGCGTGAGAGCATGTGAAGGTGAATAATTCTGTGATTGTCAGATTACAGTCTACAATTGACATTTTAAACCAGTATTTCTCAATTAATTTACCGAGGCAGTTAAATCATGGCAAGCATGCTGTATGTTTGACACCAGTGATTTACATGCCTGATTAACAGCATTCATTACATCGTAGCAGAGGGGTCGGCAACCCGCGGCTCCGGAGCCGCATGTGGCTCTTTCATCCCTCTGCTGCGGCTCCCTGTGTCTTTGGGGAAAATAAAGAGTATTTAATTAAAATACATTAGGAATTTTTTTTTTTATGTAATTCTAACTTTTAAGATTATGGTGATCTAACATTAAACTAAAAAGTTGTTAATCTTTTGTCGCTCAAAATATACGTTACAACTGCCGATGTGCAATTTATTGAACTTTTTGACTGCCGGTTTCATTCAGGTTGACAGCTAACTGCACGCTCCAGTACACACAATAAAAGAATGACGGCGCACAGAAGCAGACAGCATTTTTGGTTTGCTGCAGGTGGATAATTTAATTTCAGGTTTTTATTTCATAAATACGAGGAGTACTCATATAGACATTGCGTCTTTTATTTGAAAGTTACCTTTAACCCAGCTGTCACGTTTGTTGGGTGTAGGACTGTGGGCTGAGGTGTGGCATGGCATGGATGGGGGTGGGGGGGGTTGATGGCAAACAGTCTTTTTAATGTAAACCAAACAAAACATGAAATAATACTTAATAAAAATAAAATAATAAAATAATACTTAAACATACTCAGACTGGGGATTACACAAACTAATATAAAATACAGACAAGCGATACAAACCAGACGAGACAAGACACACTAAACAGACTAGAGGACTAAACACAAGGGACTATACAGTACATGCAAGGGGCTAAACACACACAAGACAGACTTGGCTAGGCCTACTAGCTGTTATGCACATTATCTGCTAAGCTAGATAGTAGCTAAACAGACTAATTGCTAAACTGACTAATAGCCAGAGACCCAAGAGACGAACAGACTAAGTAAACAGCAGACTAGGTATGAAACAGACTAAGGACTCAGTACAACCAGTTTCCCAGAACAACCAGCTATTTATAACGTAACTAATGATCTGCCTCGGTTCAGGTGAGCCCCCCACATCACCTGACCGAGTTGCCTTCTGTGAAACTGAGTCTACAAACAAAAACTACAAAACCAAAAACAGTGCCCTCTGGTGGTGAACCCTCAAAGTACCCCCCCCCCTCCTTAAAAACGCTCCTCTGGAGCGCTAACGGAGGTCCTGAGTACTCTTCCCAATGTCCCGGGTCGTTCCACCCGACTTCCCGACTTGTGACGCTGATGAGCTAGCTCCCCGAGCATGGTGGGAGGGAGGCCTGAGTCTGGATTGCCGCCAAAGCCGGGCGCCAGATGCAGCAGTGGCCTGCACCCATAGCTGGATGGCAGGGGCGGCAATGGCTCGTACTCGGGGTTGACTCAGGACATCGTCGCCTGTTGGCGGAGGCAGCACTGGATCGCTCGTGGAGGCTGGGCGGCGGAGGAAGCACTGGATGGTTGGTGTAGGCCAGGCGGCGGAGGCAGCGCTATGCCACTCTTGCAGGTGAGCCAATGCAGTACTGGGACTTTCTCATGCCGGGCAGCCGATGCAGCACTGGTTCGTCCTTCGACACCAGGTGGCGATGGAAGCACGCTCTGGTTTTTGCCTTGAAGTCAGGCGGTGGAGATTCGATGTCCCAGCAGCCAGGCGGCAGAGGCAGCCGTGGCTCCTCCCTTGAAACCTGGCAGCTGCAGACGAAGCTGGAGAGCGTGGTGAGGGTTTTTCCTGGCTGGGTCCTGGCTGGGCTCTGGAGACATAGAGCCTCTATTGAGGCTTACTGACGCTCTGGAGCCTCCACTGAGGTTCGCCGACAATCCAGAGCCAAAAACGGTGCCCTCTGGTGGTGAACCCTCACACCAGCGTCTTTTTTTTTCTGAGTTCTAAATGTTTTTTTGCATGCAGAAATAAAATTTAGGTTTTTCTGTAGCAGTTCATTGATTACATAAATGCAACACACTATAATTTTTTGTTATATACTGTATAGTATAAAGGTAAAAAAAAAAAAAGGTGTTCGTCATTTTACATGTCAAAATGGTTTTGTGGCTCCTAGTGGTTTCTTTTCTGTGGGAGACGAAAAGGCTCTTTGAGTGTTTACGGTTGCTGACCTCTGTCCTAGCATATGTCTTGCTGTATTTTTAAATAGAGATTTAAACTCAAAATTTACAGAGCTACTAACCAGAAAAATACATTGTTGTAAAAATGACCAGTTAATACATTTTAACAAAGCTAACAAATTGTAACAAATCAAATTTCCCTTATATTAATATTAAATTAGTTGATACAACTCTGAAAAAAATGATACTTTGGATCAACTTTAAAAAATTGCTGCAATTTGTTAAAAAAAATTTTTTTAATATTTTTAAATTCAATGTTATAATTTTATTTGAGGTTTAATTTTGATTAAATATAAATATATTTTTAAGTTTCCCCAAAGCAAAAAAAATCATCCATCCAAATCAAAAACAAAAGTTGTAACAATGCCAGTAAAACAATTTTTTCTACTTCGTAATAACTTGATTTTCAATTTAGAAAAATTTAAAATCCTAAGTAACGATCTAGCATTCCCATCCACCTGTTCTACCTACTGTAATAAGTAAGGTCAACTGTAGTTCAAGTGTTCATCTTCCTGACTACTGGACAAATAACTGGCTAGAAGTTGTGAAGGATAGTAACTGCTAAAACACAGATTAATAACATACCAGCATTTCTTAATGTTGATCTAGCATCAAAAATGTAATTGGTTTTATTAAAGTATAATTGATATAAGTATTAAAAGCTCTTCTCTACAAGTACAGTGGTACCATGGCATATGAACCCACACTACCTTTTAATGCTCCACCAAATTTTTGCCTTAAAAACTAAAACTTATAAAGAAATTTGTTTCAACTTTGGCATACGAGTGTCTAAGCTGGTCACATAAACTTACAGTTGCGCATACGTCCATTTACACATATTACCAGTAGCTAATCATAACTTGTTTTGGGTCAGTGGAGGAACAGCGAAGTGAATTTACATATATTAGGTGTTTTTTCTCTTCTTTTTTTTTTTTTTGGCATTTCGTGCAGGATTTTGTAAAGACGTAGCACCATGTATCCCAAGAATGTTATAAAAAAAAATAAAATTAAGAAGAATTAAATGATGCAACTTTCAGTTTTGTTTTTATGGCAGCCAGTGCTGAGAGGAATCCCAAATTAAGGTTGAGTGTCGTTTAATGTCTATTATTTCATATTTTACTTCATTTACATGTCTTTTTTTGGCAATATAGCTAATATTTGGGTGGCTGGAACAAATTATCTGCATTTACATTATTTCCTATAAAAAAATGTATGTTTGGACTGTGACAAAATTTTAGTTTTTTGCCTCCACCACCAAAATGGATTTCAAACGAAGCAGTCAAAGTGTGGATGTTTTAAAGTGCTTCTACAAAATATTGCATTGGCCATTTAGGAATAACAGATATTTTGCATAACCCTTGCATTTTCCCAGGGTCAAAAGTAAATAGGCAATTGATTAAAATTATTTATAACTTGAATGCTAAATCTTTTTTGAATTTTGAAACCTGGAACTTATGAACATTAAGTTTCTTCTCCTGAGCTGCTTTGCCAGGTCTTTCCTGCATCTGCCTTCCTGCTTGTTTGTCTGCTTTTCTGCCTTCAGTTTTGTCTCCAGTAAGTGAGCAGCTAAATTGTGTTGACGTCAGGTGCCTGACTCAGTCCTTTAAAAACATTCCCTTTGCCTTGGGTTGCTTGCTCACAATGTTTGTGTCATTATCCATCTGTTCTGTGAAGCACTTTCCTTTCAGTTTAGCAGCATTTGGCTGAATCTGAGCAGAGTATTGCCCTACACACTTCCTCTTGCTACTTCTTTCAGCACTCATATCATCAATAAACACTGGTGACCAAGTTACACTGGCATCCATAAATGCCCATGCCTTAACTCTCCCTACACCATGAACAGGATAGCACTGGCTATCAAACTGCTGATCAGTTAGTACTTTGTGTAATACTTTTAAGCTTGTAAAAATAAAAATGCCTGGAATTTCTAAATGTAATTGTTTGGTTAACTTATTAAAGCTGAAAGGCTGTATTTACCTTTATACCCTCAATTTAAAAAATTGGCCTTTAACGTGTATTTTATTACACAACCTCATGATTTGCTCATGTTTAAAACATAGTGCTGATTTTATATTGTATCTCTTCAAACAATAATAATTTTAAATGCAAATTATTAATATTTTTATGAGTATACTTAATTTGGCTTAAGCTTCTAGAAGCATATGAGCTGTAAAAATCATTGCTTAAATTGTTTTTGGTAAAAGCTTAAAAAGAAAAATTCTTTTGTGTCCGTAACTATGCCCAATTCATGTTGTAATAAATTATTATTTTTTTTTTTTGGTATTTTAGAATAATACACTTGTTATTGTTTGTCTTTTCATTCAAAATCTAAATTGGCCAAGTTTTATCGGAATGACAATTAAGATCATTGAAAGATTTAAATTAAAAGAAAAATTACGAACACTACATAGGAGATGCATACAATTGTATTTATCAAATGTTAATGTACATGCATATTTACAAAAATACAAAGCATGGAACTCAAGATTAAGTACTGTATTATGAAAAATGGTGTTATATGATACTATCTGAAAATTCACTTTTTCACCTACTGTGGGTGAGACATTTTTTTTATAACCAGGACAATGTAGCATCAGGAAACCTACAATAAATTAGTAGCCATACCTTCTTCCAAAAATTACAGTATCTCAGACAAAGGGCTCTTTAAGAAATTAAGGAACCACTAGTTCCTTTTTTTTACTAAAAAACTTTAAAACATTCATGTTGACTAGCAATTGTTTGCTAGTACAAATCACAAAAAAACAGTGCTGATCACAATAGAAAGGAACCAGAACACTCAGTACACCACAGAGTCTAAGGCTCACACAAGTTTCAAGTTCCAATCCAATCGAGCACCCATCCACGGAGGCGCCATCCTACAGCTCACAAAATACTGGTGCCAGACAACACATTACACCCCCCCAGAGATCTTGTGAATTCATTCCCTGAAATACCCCATGGGCACAAGATGGACCAAGATGGACATTGGTCTTTATGTTTTGCATTGTATTGTTATGGCTAATTGGACATTAGAGGGCACAATGCTGTAACCACAGTGTACTTCAGTAATAAGTGAATGAGTACTAAATGTTTAACTAAGAGCAAAACATTTCGAGTTGAACAGGATATGTTGGTGCAAAGTGCTTTATCAGCAAAGATAATGTACACCACTCAGGGATCAGCAAAAGCAGAAGTTATGGTGTTCATAAATCATATGTAAAGATAAGTAAAAAAAAAAAAAGGACTTAAATAGCTATGACTAAGCTCATATGATCCCACTGATTAGTCACACTACGATGAAAATATCTGTGCAGAAGTCAGAAGAAACCTCAGACAATAACCACTGGCTGAATATTACCATTCCACCACTGAGATTATACCGTGTATCTTTAAATGTTTCATTTGGGAGTCATAATCCTATGTTTCTTAAATTACTGTTCAAATTACTGTACTGGAAATAATAGGATGTACTGTATATTATATTAATATGATGTTAATAATTTTATCATATTATTAGCATAATATTTTCAGATATATCAATATATAACATACAGCAATAAATTTAGTATCCAAATATTGATACAAGTTTCCTGAAGTGTATATAATTTTTTTGACTGACTATATATATATATATATATATATATATATATATATATATATATATATATATATATATGTGTATGTGTGTGTGTGTGTGTGTGTGTGTGTTTTGTCGTCTCTGGAAGCTCTGTCCCCAAAACAAATTCCTTGTATGTGCAAACGTACTTGGCAATAAAACTCTTCCTGATTCTGATTATGTATAAAATCATCGGTAGCTTGAGTGACAGCATTGCAGCGGGTAATTTAATACTTAATAAAATAATAATTTAATAATATTTAATACTAATTGACCACTGCTTGAATAAATTGATGGTCTCAAATTGTACACTTTAGTTATTAGTAATTGTTATTAGTAGGTGTTTTTTTTTTTTTTACATACAATAATCCAAACACAGTACTATGATTTTTACTTATTATTCTCACTCATCGCATACACCGCTTTATCCTGTGTTCAGGGTCGCGGGTGGCCTATATCCTATCCCAGGAGACTTAGGGCATGAGGCAGGGTACACCCTGGACAGGGTGCTAATCCATCGCAGGGCACACACTCACACACTCATTTACACACTACTAGCAATTTGAGAACACCAATCAGCCTAATCCGCATGTCTTTGGACTGTGGAGTACCCGGAGGAAACCCACCGAGCACGGGAAGAACATGCAAACTCCATACACACAGATTAGAGGTGAGTATCTAACCTGGCCAGGAATCAAACCTGGACCCTGGAGGTGTAAAGTGACAGTGCTAACCATTACACCATGTTACCCAACTGTGACATGTTCATTTCATTTGAGTAGGAAGCACGTCACAATATTCTTTTAATAGTTAATAGATAGCTATGTAATTTCCATGCATGAATATATTCTAGTAGATTTTCATTAAGACTTATGTTTACATACTGTTAGTCCACTGGTATGAAATTGTCAGGGAATTATTCATTTATTAATCTAATCATATTCATTTTTGTTGCATTATCATTTATCAGGATTATCAATATCTCAACACTTTAAAAAACACAACATACACAACCATTGCACAGATCTATACGTAAATAATTCCACACCTGTAAATGTTTAAATGTTTCACACAATTTTTATATGGACATTTTACGTGTTGCTTTGTTTTCTGTATGATTATTAATGTTAAGCAGAATTTTAAGCAGAAGTTATTTTTCTTGTAAAAGCAACAACTTTGTAAAACTCAAGTAAGGACATAAGTATTGTGGGTCATTTTGATAAGCTCCCCGACATGTTATCACTTTACCGTCCCCTCCTTCTCGCAAAGTGGATTAATTTTCCTTATGTGTCATATAGATAAGCTCTGTTTACCTGAGTTTGAGTTGGGAGTAACTGTGACAAAAATGGGAGAGAGAGATAGAGAAAGAGAGAGAGAGAGAGAGAGAGAGAGAGAGAGAGAGAGATGGTAATGTGTGATAATAATGTTTTGTCATTCGTCCCTGTGCCCCACTGTGCCCCGGTGACTTATTACAAACGAAACTGCCACTTTCCCTCAAGGCTGGTATACATCACACATTTTAACTGTTACAGTGTGTGATGATGTGCATGATGCTGACACCTGAATTTAGGGTGTTTTCAGTCAGTGAAGGACAACTTAGAGATTTACAATGTAAGCGTAACTGGAGTAGAAGGTATGTAGTTACTTATCATAGTGTATATTACCTGTAATCTAACCTTGCCAAATTCTTAAAAAAAAAAAAAAAAACAGTAGGCATTGTATTATTCCATATAGAGAGCACTACTGTATGTTTAACTCTGTGAAACCCCACCCAGGAGACCTAGGGCACAACATCATTAAGACCACACACAATCATTTGTTCATTCACACACTACAGGCAATTTGGGAATGTCAATTAGTCTAATCTTCATGTTTTTGGACTGTGGGAGGAAACACAAAGTAAACCCACCAACCACAGAGATAGCATGCAAGGAATCAAACCCAGACCCTGGAGGTGCAAGGCGACAGTGCTAACCACTAAGCCACCATTATTATTATTATTATTATTATTATTATTATTATTATTATTCAGTATGTTCCTCTTATTTATTTATAAGAATTGTAGTGTTATATAAATTCTAAATATCATTTAAAAATATAATTACAAGCCAATAATAAGACATGACCTAATGTATCTAACAGTAAATAGAAGTTAAGAATTTTTTTTAAAAGCTTCAAGTAAAGTGTAAAGTCAAACAGTTCGACAGTTGAAACTACTGGGTTATCAAGGCTAAGGACGCCCACATTTCACTTCATCTAATAAAGGGAAATAAAATCACCAGCGGTTCTAGGAAGTAAAAAAAAAAAAACAGTATAGATATAAAGCAAATCTGGGGGCTATGTGTAATGAGCCAGATACTGCTGATACATGGAGCACATCAAAATGCTCACTAGATTTTATATCCTAAGGGGCATCTATATTTTAACCTACTTCATGACATAATCATTATACAGTATCAATAACTGTTTTGGTCTCATTATCCTTCGATTCATCCCTTGTCTTAATCGCTTATCATTATCATGGGTGACCATGGGTCATCAGGCATGGGTGGCCAGGAGCCTATCCAAGCAAATCTCAGGGCACAAGGCTGGGTAAATTCTAGATGTTGTGCCAACCCATCACAGGCCACAAGCACACATGTACAGTACACACCCATTTGTACACTATGGGAAATTTGAAGATGACAAATCTGCCTACACTGCATGTCTTAGGACTGTAAGATGAAAATATGAAACCAGAGTACCAAAGTGCCAAAGGAATCCGGACATGCAAGAGTAGAATTTGTAAATGCTAACTTCCCAAGCACTGTCGCCTTGCACCTCCAGGGTCCGGGTTCGATTCCCCGCCAGGCTTGATTCCCGTCTCTGTGTGCTTGGTGGGTTTCCTCCGGGTACTCTGTTTTTTTCCCACAGTCCAAAGATATAGGCTAATTGGCATTCCCAAATTGCCCATAGTGTGTGTGTATGTGTGTGCCCTGCCATGGATTGGCACCCTGTCCAGGGTATACCCTGCCTTGTGCCCCAGCCCTCCTGGGATAGGCTCCAGGCCTCCCGCGACCCTAAATACAGGACAAAGCGGTATAGAAGATGAGTAAGAGTGAGTGAGAACTGCATGTCACGTATAATAAAACAATGTGTTAATTTCATTTGCAAAGCAATATTTCGACACTGTATCATATACTGAATGTCAAAGAAGTTGATTAAATGAATATCAAAACAAGAACAGGAACAAGTAGATAATAAACAGAGTTTCAAACAGAAGTGTGAACAACAGAAAAAAAAGGTGCAAGACTAAGACACTTGACTAGACTAAGGCTTATTTAAGAACACTAAATTAAAATTCCCATAGATGTGGTGGTACTGGGCATGGGGTTAGGTGATTCCATGGGGTTAGACTGAGTTGGAATTTGGCACATAGATGAGACTGAGACTTACATAGTTGTTTGCATATTTTATTTTTACCAAAATCATTTGAACTTTCGTTCATTTTTTAGGCGTTTATCCAATTAGTTATAGTTGTAGTATTACTACATTAATCCTTATATAATGTTGTTGTTGTTCTTTTGGCTGCTCCCAGCAAGCTCTGAAAAAAAGAAACCACTGCAATTTACTCCAGAAAACGTTTCAGTTGTACTGTAAATGCTCATCATCATATAAAATAAAATAATTTAGGGATCATTAAGATCATTAGTTTGTAAAATAAAAAATAAAAAAAGAAGAAAAAAAAGGATCACATCAGGCCAATTAAATGAATGATGAGTTTGATCCTCAGAACGTATCTAATGCTTATAGAGGCACCGAATAGAAGAGATGTACCGAATATGAAGAGATGTACCGAATAAATGGAAATTAGAAAAACAAAGGCAGCTTCAGAAGTCCAATCGGATTAAGTCTGTTGGAGGGAGGGCTTACTCCAGCTTTGCATAAAAATGAAAGAAAGAGACAGACACACATTTACACACTGTGCAAATGGCGTAGTCACCATTAGCTTTGACGAATAATGAAGCAAATTTAATTTAAATAGAAAGATTAGAATGGGATAAGTTTTATTAATAAAAATCAGTTGCTCAAGTGTGTATAATACAGCACATACGTACAATGCAGATAAATAGTAAAATATTGCACGTATTGTTATTATTATTATTATTATTATTATTATTGCTCTTGTTGTTTTTGTTGCTGTTGTCGTTGTTGTTGGTATTATTATTATTATTATTAATAATCATGAAACTAAATTTGTAATCAGCCTGAATTGGATCAGAAATAAAAAGCAAAGACATTTTTAAAATATTCATATTGACCTGAGTTTACCTTAATATTTTAAGTAATTGGATTTATCTGCTGTGCTTTTTAATTCAATTCAATTCAATTTTATTTGTATAGCGATTTTAACAATTGTCATTGTCGCAAAGCAGCTTTACACAATCAAAAGAATTATTTAAGTCTGTATGGAATGTAAGTGTGCATGAATCAAGATGAGCAGATAGTCCCTGGTGAGCAAGCCGCGGGCGACAGTGGCAAGGGAAAACCCCCTGAGATGGTAATAGGAAGAAACCTTGAGAGGAACCAGACTCAATAGGGAACCCATCCTCATCTGGGTGAAACAGAAAGCAGGAATTGATGTGCATTCATACAGTGTGTTAGGTGGCAGGCAGTTCAGCTATAACAGTTGTGTTAATTGATGTAAATATGGAGTCCAGGTAGTTATTGAAGACAACTGCAATCTTGAACTATCGAGCAACCGCAGCCAAGTCAAGTCCTCAAAGAAATAGCTGTCAACACCAGTCCAGGCCAGAACCATCTTTATGGTAAAGTTAAACCATCCCCAGACACCAGACGCATTCCAAAGAGACACACGGGGCAGCCATGCGACGAGATCTCCAACCAGAAGCGGGGCACCAGGATGGGTAAGACAGGTCCGGAGGGAAGCGAAAGTCTGCGTCACTGGCAACTCAGGAACGACATGTGTAACTCGACAGAGAGAGGGAAAAGAAAAAGGGGGGGAGAAAACGGAAGAGGGGACCCTAGTATGTAGCATTGTTTAAGAAATGAGAAGTTACTTACTGCATCCGTTTGGGTTAAATAATGTATTGCCAACTACACATATTAGTCCCTGCAGTAATCATCCAATGAAACGCTTTTAACAATTTGTCTTAATTCAATCTTAATTCAATTATAATTATAATTATTGGAAGGTATTTTTGCTAGCATTAGTATTTATTTCTTAAAAGAAGCAAAATTCTCTGCCAATAGAACAAGAAATTTTGCTTACAATGTTTGGAACATTTGACTGGAATTAAACTCACATCTTAATCTTGCATTTGGTTTGTTGTAATTTTATGTTAGAAAATTACATGTAAATTTGACTAGATTTAAAAATATTCCACTTGCTAAGATGTTTTTTGTTTATTTGCATATATTTAAGTATAGCCCTCCATGCAGTTGCCAGGGTCCTATGTATTTTACAACAATATCAAAACAGGGGACATAATCTCATATCAAGCAAGAGAGAAAAGAGAGAGAAAATCTGATTATGTGGTCACCAGTGTCTAAATATATTGAATAGTATGTTGAGCGTTTGTTGTTGTTGGTGTTGTTGTTGTATTCCACATCTTGCAAAAAACTGCACTTTTAGGTTTGACTTTTTATATGTTTGAATTACAGCAGATGTGAGTTGTCCCCACAAGGTTGCTGAGCTCGTTTTTGTGGCCTTTTTTTTTATTTATTTTTTTTATAGTTTTTATAGTCATGATTACTTCACTCTCTAGTGAATCACACACAAGAGTAAAAGTGACTATCTTCTGTACTGCAGGTTGCTAGACTGGCCAGGTGCCCAGTTTTCTGCTTACTTAAAGTTTTTAAGAAAACCAATGGATTAAATGGATGATGTCCTAATTTGCATGTAAGTGTGTTTTTTGTGCGATCATAATGCCGGATTTATTAGGATATTGCCCCCCTCCCCTACCCCCACCCCCAACTTTTAGTTAAGTATAAATTTTTCTGCCTTTTAAAGTATTAATTTCATCATACTGTAGATTAGTGAAGCAAAATTTACAGTTTCCGAAACCCAAATTTTTGCCTAATTTACACAAAACATTAACAGATCAAAAGAAAGCATTTATTCACTCATTTACTGTCTCTCTCATCTTTAGTAACCACTTTACTGTAGTCAAGGTCACTGATTATCTAGAGCCTATACTAGACATACTGTATGCTAAATGTGAATATACCATGAATGGATTTTTCTATTAGGTTAACAATTCCCTAATGGGCAGATGTCAGTCCTGTGTTCATTCATACAGCAATGCATGCCTCTATGATGCCACTCATCATTCTGTAACAGTATAGTGTATGTCATACAGTTAATAGCATAATGTAATCACGGTAGAAGGAGGATGTGGTGCCTTTGTGATGACAGAAGGGCATAGAGGGTGTTTTCAATTCATAGAACTTGCATTTTTTATGAGAGGAAAGGTGTAGAGACACTGATGGGCCATTCTTGGGTAGTAAAAAATGAACAATTTATTATTCAAGATAGATCTTTTGCTAGGGTCTTAGAACTAATAGGACTGTGATAAAGCAGGCTTGTGTGATTCACAGATGCTTCACGAATTATAGATGTGAAAATCCTTTAATCTAAGCTGACTTTCTGCCACTCACCTCAGTATTTACCCCATGAGTGATAAAGGTGTAAAGCGTTATACAAAGAAAATTGAATTTAATTGAATTAAATATTGAACACGTTCACTGTTCACTGCATAATTGCATGTTTCATAGTCTTAATGCATTCAGAATTTTATAGTCTAACAGTCTAAATTAATCCAAAATTGAGAAATTCATTTTATAAACACATATGCCTCAAGTTTCTTCTTTAAGAAGATGGTGGTACTGTATACCATATAAACATCGCCTATAAGAAATAAAAAATTTAGGCTTCTTAAAATGAGCAAAAATGAAAATTTGTATTAATTAATTCTAGACTTCAAAATCTATTAATATATCAATACACCTCTTTGTTTGATTTTTGGGTTTAAAACTTTCGAATGATCTAGTTTGACTTGCGGATCAAGTAAACACTTTTTTTTGTTTTGTTTGCCCTTGTGTTGGCCTCAGACTATCTGCATATCTAATTGCTAATAAAATCTCAATTTGTATGCTTGTGTATAAGAGCTATATATCTGCATGACGACATTCCTCCACAGGTATCAAAGGTGATGTACTTTGTGTGAGTGAAAGCTAATGGCTCATTAGCAAAGATAGTCTGGAACAAATGCTGAGTGGAATTATGAGCCATGACTCATATGAGACATGGTTATGTGGAGTCCTTGGCAGCCGGAACTGCTCATTATGAGAAAACCCGGTGAACCTGAGGCTTCACACACTGCCATTTTAGTGAATTAATCCCAAATGCCCTTATCTAGCTAGCTCCTGAATTGTTGTTGCTACACAATAAAAGAAGAAAGAAAACCTTGGAGGAACCATAATGCCCTCTTTTATATTGTAATGTATAACGCCACTGATTCTCACTGTGAGCACCTATCCAGGCAAGCCCACAAGTTATATAGCTGTAAAAGTCCTTGGGCAGCACTTGCCAACCACAAAAAAAAAAAAAATATATATATATATAATAAAAAGAGGGACACATTGTCCTGGATTTCACCTGAATGATCTGTGATAAATCGAGAACCAATACAAACATGATAGAAATGTGCAGTTTTATTAAAAGGCAGCCATTTTGAAAAATAAATAAGCTATAAGATAAGATAAATGCATGAGTTATTTAAGAAATAACTTGCAGCTGTCAACTTTTTCTGTGGTGCTGTTATAGAAAATTATGTAACAGTTTGTTCCAACTGTTGCCTTCCACCTTCAGCGTTGAGGGTTTGATTCCCGCCACTGGTCTGTGTGCATGGTGCTTGATGGGTACCCTTCTGGTACTCCGGGTTTCCTCCCACAGTCCAAAGACATGTAGGTTGGTCTAATTGGTGTTCCCAAATTGCCCATAGTGTATGAGAGATTGTGTAAGTGTGTGTATGTTTGTGTGCCCCGCAATAGATTGAGACTCTTAACTATATGTATAGTTAATTACACTGTTGGTCACCAAAATGGGTGAAAGTCCCAGTGTAGTCTGCCGTACTGGGAAGAGAGGAGAGCCTGCCAAAAACCATATTCAAAACAAGTCACAAAAGCACTTTTAGCAAGAAAACACATCTAATCGTACTAAACTACAAGTTGTGTGAATTGCCCCAGAACTCTCTTTATTCTGTTGTTTACAGCTAGCGCGAGCTACAAAGCTACTGTATCTAACTTCAAACACAAGGCTAAATCTTAAGCACCTTTGTAACCGCTGATCAAGCGCACTACTTGGTGCGTGGATTAAGGGATTATACACCCTACAGTACAGCACACCTACAGCACTGCTTTCCACCTAACTCTATTTGGAATTCAACTGGAGACTAAAGGGTAGCTGATATTCTAAAGCAAAATAAGTGAAAATATAAAGAAATATTCATTTTTTATTTTTTTATATTCTCCGCAGCTTTTGGCTACATAGTACCTGTAAGAATTTAAAACTATTTTTACCCCTGTTAATTACATTAACTGTAAGTCCTAACCGATGGTCACCAGTCCAATGCTATTTTAACTAGTCAAGGGAGGATACAGTATGTGTTGGTGGAGCAAACTAAACAGTTAAATAAACAATATTTATAATCTGCTGACAAAAAAATGAAATTTGTAAAACTGTTTTATAAAGTAACACACATACGAGGTTGTGCTGTTGTACTAAATATCAGCACGGCTGTGATACCTTCAATGCTAAATACCAGATTACAGCTGAAGTGATACTCAATACAATATCACTCCCTATCATGTAATATTGCTTAATTAATTAACCACTTCTGATTAATTGAATTTTAAAAAATCAACAACACTTTGTTAATTTTTTGGTGGCTTGTGACTCAACTTCCTGTGAATCAACTTTTGTCAAACATATTTGCTGAATAACATGCCTTGCAGGTGGCTTTTCTTTATATATTTCAAACACATTAACTTGATTAATGTATATAAACCTCATATAAACAATAATATGGATTATAGAGTTTTAGAAGATAATGAAATAAATTTTTTGAAAATTGCAAACATAGAATTATAATTTTTAATTATTCTAAAGACTATGGATTGTGTTTTCAAAATCATCAAGACAGGTGCAAAATAAGACTGTGGGTTGGAATGGGGGTGTTGCATAGATATTCTTGGTATTTTAATGATCATCAGTGCTGGCAATAACCTGACAAAGATGAGCAGAACTGAGATTGTTTAAGGCCTTTAACTTTGGCCCAAAATTGGATAAAAAGCCCTAGTCAACTAGCAAAATCCCAATGTTAAACTGCCCTATGTAAGGCAAAATTGCTATTAAAAAAAAAAAAAAAATAATAATAATAATAATAATAATAAAAATTAACAACACACTACAGTGCTCATTCCACAAGACAAAAAAAAACCCTATGGCGTTTCCATTAAAAGAATGTAATTTTTTCTAGTATATCATTTTGCTATTCTGGTTATACCAGTATTGCATTTTTCCCTGTGTGTTTCTCAAAAGAGATTTTAGGAGTTCCCTAAACCTTGACCCATGTTCCAATTTCCCTGCTTGTCAAATGTGAGAGTCTTTCCCTGACAAAAGCTGATAACACAGAAAGCCCTTGCACACATTAAAGCAGCAAATGAAAATGCCATTGCTGGACTCCGTTCCTGCCACTCTTCATCACTGAACCACACAAACCGCTCTGCCCCAAAACCAAGCTCCTTAGAGTAATAATGCATTTAAAATGCTAAAGCAACTCATGTTAGCACTCTCATTTGATGTACTAATGCCATTTAAAATACTTAGAGGTTCAATCAAGTCAAATTTTACGTGTTAGAAAAACATTTTTACATTTCAATAGACTTATTAATTATATTCTTTTACCCAGAACATAACACAGCCTATAAACATAACCACCAAGGACTCAAACTCCCGACACACATGACCCAACTTACCGGATTACTGATTGTGAACACCAGAACCCACTTTCACACACACACACACACACACACACACTTACTCAATTCGAATTATACCCTTTGTCTTTTCCAGTTTGTTTTCCAGCCTTGTGTTTATGTATTGATATAAATTTTTTTATCCTGTTTCTTGTTTTTCACCATGTCCTCCCTTGAGACATGTTTTGCTGACGTTAATACCCATGATTGTTATGTTCTGATAATTAATGTGTTTGACATGCCCTTCTATCTTCCTATCTTTTTCTAATGCTATAAAATCTTTATTTTAATTACAGTATTTAATATTTCTGTGTGCATGTGTATGTACTGTATATGACTCCACAAGACGTCTGAGGTTGTGCTGTGGTGTCTGGCATTAGGACATTCCCAGCGGGTCCTTGGGGTGCCGTGGGTTGCAGGGTGTGGGCTCCGGGGATCTGACTTGCTTATGCTTAATCAATTTGGTATCTGGAAGTTTAAAGTCTGGGTGAACCTGCCCTGGGTTTTGCCTGCTTGGCCAGCTGGATATTGGGCTGTGCTGAACAGACCCTTGTGTTTTAAAATAATGCTTCACTGTTGTTCTTGTTGTTACTTAATTATTTAATGCCATATGTATTTTATCATTTTGAAAAAAAGCCCATTTGTGTTCTAGAATGTAAAAAATAAATTCTAACTTGTGTCCAAGTTTTAGACTGGTACTGTTGATACACACAACATTCAGTCCCACACAGTTCTACACATTGTTACAATAATGACAAACATACAGTTTATACCATATAATGCCCTGTTTATCTCACCCCTCACAGAAGACATTCACTCATTGCTCCTCAGGCATAAAACAGCAAACTCTTACCATACATAAGAACTTACTTTGTTCCTTTTAATTTAAATGAAGGAAAATTTACCTGTATACAGTATATTTGATGGCATAATAGGTGATGTTGGTCATCTGCCTGCTCCTGTAGGTAGGTCACCACAGTGGACTATCCTATTCTCACAACAACTTGGCACAGGTTTTTACACCGGATGCTCTTCCTGATGTAACCATTCCATTTTACCTGAGCTTGAGAGTGGCTCTGCATCCAATGGCTGGGGTTTAGGAATTATCTGGAAATCATACAGTACCAAGGCCTTCTGCATGACAGGCGAGAAACCTCCCACTATCAATGGTCAGGGGTAGCTCAGTGGTTAAGGCATTGGACTACGGTTCGGAAGATCCCCGGTTCAAACCCCACAACCACCAAGTTGCCAGTGTTGGGCCCTGGAGCAAGGCCCTTAATTGCTCAGATGTGTAATGAGATAAGAATGTAAGTCGCTCTGGATAAGAGCGTCTGTCAAATGCCCAAATGTAAATCAATGCCCCAAATTGATAGTGTTGTATCATCACATACTGTACAGTATAGAAACATCATTAAATGACTAAACCTGCAGTATAAACCTTGTGTCTATCTAACTCTTGTTATTTGGTTTGAAATAGTGTTGTTTTGTAGGCAAGACATTAATGATTAATGTAATAAAAGTTCAAATTCTGTAGTTTACACACCCTGCCAAAAAAAAAAATCAATTCAGACTTATTCAAATTATATTGAGATTTTGTTCCAGACCATTGTTTACAAATGTACAGACATATTTCCTTTCAAAAATTATTGTCAAGTGCATTGTGGCTCCAAAATGCTGCGAAATCAGTGCTTGTGATAGCAGCAGCAAGCAACAAATCCACTGAAATATTGATTTGGAAGTAAAAGAGCATGTTATAAAACAACACAAAGGTGGAAAATCAGTAAATAATATTATTCACAGTTAAACTCATTGAATGTTGCATTCAAACAGTCCATGTTTTTTTTAATTCTGCAGGATCCCTTAGCCTTGCTACTATAATTATCTAATATGATTTGTACAGTTAATGAACTGCTTACTGTTTGATTTCACAGAAAGGATTTCTTGATGTTAATTGCTGTTATTTTTGTTATTTGCTTCTTCATTAAATATCTTCTTAAATTGCAGTTGTGTAGTTTTTTTTTTGACACTTAAAAAGGGATTTTGTGCTGTGTGTTGCCTGACAAAGTTTTACTAGTACTATGAGCAGTTTCTCTGGCAGACCGGTAGTTACAGTAGTTTTCAGTGTTCTTTTTGTTGTAACCACGATTTGAGTCCCTCTCAGGGTACAGTTGGTGCTTAGTTGCAGACAAAAAGAAAATGTTGCATCACCAAAATGAGCATTTTAAGGATGTCTTTCAGTTGAAAGATAAAAAATAAATGCTATTCTGCATTTGTATACAAAGTTGTATTTGGTCTATGGTATCGCAATAGCATGCAATCTATTAGGTTGGATTTCATTAAAGTAATTTTCATTTTTAAAAACAGTCTAAAACCAATGCTGCCCCAATGATCTTAACATTGTCCTATTAACCTTGCTCTGACGTTTTGAGAATTGAAAAAAAATTCTACTGCGAGCCTTTGTGTGACAAGATTATGTAAAAACTCTGCATTATGTACAGTAGAAGATCTGAACTAGTAGCAGAGTTAATGTTTATTCTTTGCTTGTTTTGAATTTGATTGGCTTTTCATCATATACAGTAATGTACACTGTACACATAGATGCCTGGGCTGACTCAAGTGGACCTCTTACATGCCCTTTTAATGCTTCCTCAGGATCACTGAAAACAGACAGGCACTAATTAGACACATATTCATTAGGTGTGCATTCTTTTCCCTTCACCTGACCCTTGCTCCCTTCACATACCAACACCAAACAATGCCCTCAACTACAAACACCCCCACCACCGGTCATCAGTTTGGGTCACTGGTTAAGCATCGTAATTAGACACTGCATTGACTGTGCAAAACCAAACAAAACCATCAGATGTGGGTACCAAGACTACTATTACATTTTATTCAATTCAATTTAAATACAAAATTATTTGTATAGTGCTTTCAACAATTGTCATTGTCACAAAGCAGCTTTACACAAGCATAAGAATTATGGAAGTTTGTATGAAATGTGAATGTGTATGAATCATAGTGATCAGATTGTCCCTGATGAGCAAGCCGAGGGCGACAGCGGCAGTGCAGAGATGGCAATAGGAAGAAACCTTGAAAGAAACCAGACTCAACAGGAAACCCATCCGCATTTGGGTGATAACGGAAAGCAGGGATTGTTCTGGAGTCCTACTGTGTGTTAGGAGGTTGGAAGTTCAGTAGAACAGGAGATGTGTTTAAGTTAATATGGAGTCCAGTTCGTTATCGGAGGCTCAGGTAGACTGTAGGAAACTCCATTCCTGAACTACTGAGTGACTGCAGTCATGAGTCCTCTGAGAACAGCTGTCAGCATCAGCCGAGGCCAGGACCGTTTTCATGGAAAAGTGAAACCATCCCCTGTCATCACATGCATCCCAGACAGACCACATGGGGCATCCATGCGATGAGATCTCCAACCACAAGCGGGTCACCAGGATGAGTCAGACAGGTCCAGAGGGCAGACCACTGGCAGCTCAGGAGCAACATATATAAACAACTAGGCTACTCCAGTCACTGTGCAACTCTTCCATTATTCTTATGTCAAGCATAGCCTTAAATTAATAATGAACAACATTTTTTGAATCAAGCAAACCATGTGGGTGGCTATATACCACCACACTGGAAGAAGTCACATCATGGCACTATATGAGATCAGTGTAAATGGGCAGAGGTAAAAAACACATCCAAAAACTCTTTTTTTTCCAAGTCGGCAACCTTTTCTCTCTGTGACAGTGAGAGGTGGTCTCCACAGGGAAACTAAGCTGCCATCTCAGGAACTGACATTGCCAGAGACACAAAAAATGCCTCCCTTCACTGATTCAAGTCTGATTGTGGTGGTAAACCTTTGAAGACTTCAAAGGGTATTAGCCACTTTGTGATTAATTTGAAACTTGATGTGAGTAGTAATAAGAGCACGGCCCCTCTTCTGTTCAAATTTAGGTGTTACAGTCAGGATTGTTCGGCATAAGCCTGTAACAAATTCTCCTGTGTTACTTAACCCAGTAAATGGAGATTTGCTCTCATGTCAAAAACGATTCTATTTTTTAGTTTCCTAGAAAAAGGCCACCTCAACCCAACTTTCCCTGATGAAGTCTAAGATGCCACAAGATTTGATGTAAAAATTGTGCCCTGATCAGTCAAAAATATTGGGTAGGGGCACTGATTCTGGGTATTGTATTGCAGTGTCTACTAGCACTAATACAAAGTAATGCCTACATGCAGTCTTATCTAATAGCCTGGTTATGTCCATGACAGTGTCTTTGTTTGAATTAACTTCAATCAAAAATAAAAAGTGCAATAGTGCTTTTGCAGTGGCTAATGGGTCTATCTGCTGGCATTTGGACGGGATGTATACGATTAGGAAGTTTCCCTGCCCTCTGTGACGTGCCATCAGGTTGTGATGCACAATAGGTCTTAGGAACCATAACACACAACATCATCTCCTATACAAGTGTAATGCACCACTTGAGAAATCCTCTCAACATCTTGCTGTAATCACTGCTTACCTATACTTATCTGGCATGCTTAAGTGTATCTACATGCATCTGACTCAGTGGGAAACCTGGCTCCACTGGTTAGGATTGAGGACCGTGTACTTGCTCCTAGCATTGAGGATGGGCGTTAATGTAGTAGATGTTGCATCCGACATGGCAAAGTTTACTGTACATAATGCACTGTGGTGTGATGTTGTAGTGCCTAAAGCTTTTAGCTAGTGTTTACTTTTATAACAGTGTTAACTTGTAACTAGTGTTAACTTGTATTACACATTATCTTTTACTCATTATCATTATTAATATTTAATACGTTGTTAATATGTAAGGCTTCTCTATGCCATTCTCAACATAATATTACTCATTAAATAAAAGTTTGGTTTTAAGGTGGAAAAATCTCATGGATGGATAGAGAAATGAATAATATTAAACCATTTAATTAAAGCATAACTATTAATTTTGTTAATGCATTGCCTTTTGTTTTATCGCTAACAAACATCTAGGACTGTTTTTGGACTAAAATTTCTATTTGGTTTTCTTTTTTAGCAGCCAACTGTAGTGGAAAAACACACTTGATGAAAATAGCTTCACTAAATACTGCATTAGTCAGTCATCTGTACAATGCACGGTCAGTAAAAAAGCACAAACTCCTGCAGGCTGAATTGTGAACATTAGCAGCATGCTGTGCTTGTTGGTTTGGTGCATTGTGCCCATTTAATATGCACAGGTTCATTAATTAAGCTCATTTAATTTTAATAATAGTGCCTTGGTGCCTTGAGACTTCACTTGGGCTTGTGAGCCAATTACATTTGGGTTCAAAGGTCTGAGTCTACAGTATATCAAACACAATTTTGAGAAAAGGTTTTGGGGAAAAATATCCTATCATCTGGTTCAAATGATTCAATTAGCTTTTTTTTTTTTTTTTTTTATTAAAAAGGTTAATAGCATAGTCCTTGCTAAACTTGAAAACTCCTGTGATTTCAGCAAAAATGTGTGGTTAATTTACAGTAGTATTTCTTTTTATTAAAATTTGTTACACTGGTAATGTAACAACACCTGGCTTGTTTTTATATAGAACAGCTGCATGAATATAGGCAATTGTTTTGGTGTCTTAGCGCCATATTTAAATTTGCCCAAATAAATGTTTGATCAGTTTAACTTCTGTAATACGTCCACAGAGCAAAACGAACAAAATGTATTAAATTCCATTTATTATATTAAAACTTTATATATTTTTTCATTTTGGGTGATTCTGAAAACCATAGTATCTACAAGTTAATGTTTTAGAAATTCTTGGGTATGTAAGGCTTTTTGTGCACTATTTAGTTTTTAAAACTCTTCTCAGCATGAAACCCAGAGAAATTATACTTAATCCTTCAGCTTTTATGAGATACTGTATCACAGCAGAACAATTATCAGGATCTTGGCATTTAAGGTTGTTGTGATTTGTGACAGATGAAATAATCATCTTTTTTTTATCTCGATTGTGTTAATCCCCTAAAACCTACATAACCTCTGTCTGGTCAAAAAAAAAGAAAAAAAGAAAACCCACTAATACTTTGTTTGACCATCTTTTGCTTTAATTACAGAATGCATTTGCTTTTGATAAGCTTATGCAAGTCACATCATTTATTTTCATCCAGAGTGATACTAATTTCACTCCAAGATCTTGTATCAATGATGGAAGAGTCAAACTGCTGTGTGAAGTCTTCTTGAGCACACAAGAGTCTCAGTGAGATTAAGGTCTGGACTGTGGTGGCCAATACATGTGTGAAAATTATTTCTTATGCTCCCTGAACCACTTTTTTTTTTTTTTAATAATCAATTGATGGGAAAATAAATTGGCCGGTAGTATATTCATGTAGTACATAATACATAGTCATGAAGATTGGGGCAATAATAATGTTGCTGAGCCTACTGTAGTTACCCCAGAAGCAACCCCAGATTCTAATTCACTGAATATACACTAGAAGTTTTAAAAGTTTTAGTTGTTTTACCAATCTCTGTAATTGTTTTCTTTGTTTGATGCAGGTTAGTAATTTGACCTGTTAGCCAGCTTAGCCAGTATGATATGGAGCGAAATGCTTATATAACTGCCCGTGACCTAAGAGAACGATTTCTATGGGAAATAAATTGCATTGAAGAGGACAATTAAAAAACAAACAAAAAATAATATTCCACTAATGTAATAAAATTAGTGTGTGCGTGTGTGTGTGTATATATATATATATAAAAAGCGCTAGCCGCTCCTTCTGCGTGCTCGAGCTCACAGACGCCCCTGATTGGCTGTAGAGCCGTGATTAATGTTGGAGCGCAGGTACCTCTCATCCCTTCCCCCTGAGAGAGCTCGGCCAATCAGCTCTCTCTGTGCCTCTGGCTGCTAGAGGAAAACAGCATCACCCGGGGTTCGAACCAGCGATCCCCAGATGATAGGGTGAGAAATCCAGGTGGTGACTTTTTCTCTTTTTTTTGGTGGAGCAAGTTCTTTTCAAATCAGGCCTAAGAAGAAATGTTTATTTTTTTATAATAATAATAATAATAATAATAATAATTTGAAAAGAAAATTACCTTTTGATTTCATCACAAACTGACTGTGACAAGAAAAGGTACCGTTTAACCCTTGAGTGTTTTTATTATTATTATTATTATTATTATTATTATTATATATATTTTTTTTTTATGAAATTGTTATTTATATTTTACCATTCTTCACTTCATCTAAATTGATTGTGTTACTCAATGTTTTATACTGAACATCAATATAATTTGATAACCACCTTATTGATATGCAGGACCTATCTATGCTATCCATAACAAGGTTTCATCACGTAAGTAAATGCATGGAAATTGAATTGACACTTAAGGTTGTTGTGTTGTGTTGGAAAAGATAATCAGCTTTTATTATTTCCGTTGTGTAAATCCCCTAGAACATATAATTCTCATAAAACCAGGCTTACAGAGAAATGTTTATTTACTTAACAAAAACACCACCACCACCACCACCACCAACAACAACAACAACAACAACAACACCAACAATAATAATAATAATCATAATAATCATAATAATCATAATATGGAAGATAACTTTTTAAGATAAAAAGAAGAATATACAAAAATGTTCTTACATTAAAAAAACATTGCATATACTGTATGCTTCAAAAAACACAGAGCTGTGTTACTTCCATAAAATGGGTTTGACTACTTCAAAGAGAAGTGTTAAAATTGAGCCTCCAATGAGTTGCCATTACAATGCAATTAAAACCCCACTGCTCTTAAATTTGCATTATGGGCCACTTACAAGCAGCATTCTGTAAATGCACATTTAATCCAATTATATTGGGGGCTTTTGTTGTGTGAATGGCTGAATGCTGATAGATTACTTTGCCACAAGAAGAAACCTCATCGTTATGCATGCACATTCTGTGACTTTCAAAATGCACCCTTTGAATAAAAAGGGCAAAAAGTGTTGAATATGAATAACATTACACTCACTTAAGTGAGTGTATGTGTGTGTGCCCTGGATGGATTGCCACCATGTCCAGGGTGTACACTGCCTTGTGTCCTAAGCCTCCTGGTATAGGCTCCAGGTCCCTGCAACCCTGAATACAGGATAAAGAGGTATAGAAAATAAAAAGTTGTGAATCTTTACTTGTAATACATTAAGTTCATAAACATTGTTTTAAAAAAAAATAGTTTAAGATTTATAATTTTAAAACTAGTTTAAAATTATAAACAAAACAATACAACTTAAACATTTTAGGAGTGGTATGTTTTCTCAAAGCTTTATGGTCTCTGATTCCATCCTGATTTTAAGTCACTGTCTGGAAGGTGCTATGGTGGTGTAGTGGTTAGAGGTCTCCCACCTCCAGGGCTGGGGTTTACAAAAATCATCTTCAGTCTGTGTGCATAGAGTAGAGTGAAGTTCCAAACTGCCCATAGTAAACAATTTGGTGCGGGAGAATTTGTGTTTGTATGTGCCCTGTGATGATTTGTCATCCTATTTAGGCTGGCTCTTGCATTTTTCCCCAAATTCCCCGACATAGGCCCCAAGTCCCTTTCGACCATACTGAAGATCAGTAATCCAAAAAAATGAATGGATAGATTGATGTCTGTGGGAAGTTTGTTCTCCCTATAAGTTTCCATTTTTTCCTACCATCTAACAACCCAGTAGGTGTATTGGCTACTGTAAATTGCCCATAGGTGTGTGAAATGTGCCCTGCAGTGAATTTATGGGTTTATTCCCACTTCCCATCAAGTGTTTTTGTGATGGACTTCGGGTGTACCACAAACTAGACTGGGAAATACTGTACATTACACCTGGATACTGAAGATGAATCAATAATAATAAGTTTGATTTTTTTTTTTTCATTTCTGTAAGTGTGTGCATGAGTTCTCAGTAATCCATTCAACAAGACAAACAGGGCAGCTCAGGACTTCATTTAAGCACTTTTGGTATTCCAAACAAGTTAAAGGTGGTTAAAAGAGAGAGAGAGAGAGAGAGAGAGAGAGAGAGAGAGAGAGAGAATAATATTAACAGAAGAAATAATAAATGACTTTTTCAATCTCAGTGCTATGCTAGTACTCAATAGAGACTCGATATCTACAACAAAAACCACAGACAAGGTAAGATCAGTGTCTGTGTGTACCAGCAATGCATAACTACAAAGATATATGTTTTTTTTTTGTTTGTTTTTTGTTTTTTTGCAGAAGGCGATTCAAAAACAGCCAGCGCGACACAAACCCTGCAATGCATCACACCGTTCTGCTCGTATGCTTTGCCCATATGGAAGTGTATATACAAAAAGAGAATAGTGGCGCAGTAGTAGGTATGAGATGTCTCCGTTTGACATTGCTGAGTCTCTCTGCCCCATTTGTCATCCCCCCAAGAACATTCCCACCTTGCTGTTTGCAGGCAAAACAGATGTAGAGAAAGACAGTCATTCATCCTGAGCAGAAAGCTGACAGAGTTACAGATCTGCAGTCAAGGACTCTGCTGGCCTTGCATTTATCTCCTATTTCCCACTCAGGGAGGCATATGGCAGCAAACACAGAACTAAAAAAGGGAGAAAGAGAAAAAACAACTGAGAGCCTGGTTTATGAGAACTGAAAATCTTGAAATCTGTAAGCATTCCTGGAAGAAAATCATCTAATAACTTTGAGCAGGAATACTAGACATTCATTTAGTGCACCTAATTTAACTTATTATAATAAAGCTGAATATTACTCTGTGACAATAGTTTTAAATTAATTTGAAGCCTAATATCTTTGTTTTTTTTTATAAAGTAAAAATGTTGCCGACATAACATTTTCCTTGCTCTTATTGAATTAAAGTTAAAAAAAAAATTTAACTCTTAAAGGTTTAGTCACAAATTAAATCATGCACACCAGACACAGAGTGATGATCAGTAAAAACCAAAGGATGTAAATTAAACGGAGGATGAAGAACAAGTCGAGTCTAATTATAATCGTCCACCCTTTCCCACAACATTGCTGTGACATTTGAAATGCCAAAATGATTACAGAATTAAATCCTCACATTAAAGTTCTACTCCATTCTGAATTCTAATTTACATTTTAAGGAGTAATTTGTTACAAAAAAGTGCATTTGGTTTTATAGTAAATGAATATGATGAATGCAGTTACAGATTTCTACAGTAACAATTCTAGCAGGCTCTCACACACAATGATGCCTATAACATTTTTTTGTAAATTTAAACAACACTACATATCCTAAATACTTCCAAAACATGACATGTACAGCGGCATTATATATTAGAATATGACAAGTCCTAAAAAGCTAGTTAAAGTGCTTCTTTTTGTCCCATGCTTTGGTCAGTAACTTAAAAGCTTCCATTGGACTTTGGAAACCAGCCAGTTGCAAACAAATAATTTGAAGAAAAGCAAAAGAATGTTTACATGCTGTTGCCTTTGTAGTTACCCCAACATTAATGAACTACAGGTATGCATCATCCTGTGAAGTAGTGAATGAATGTTGGGCGAACCCTATACACTTTCTGTTTCACTTTCAAATTATGATTTTACGTAAAGCTTGTTGTTGTTGGCCAAACGAATCACAAGTGGTGCTTGAAAATTAACTAGGCAATATTTAATGGCTATAGAACTTGGGAGTATCACAAAAGTCATTATAAAAACAATCTCCAAATAGATGATAGTAAATAGTATTTAATATTTCCTACTTCGATAGTACAGGCATTAGCCGCGAAAGGCAGCACATGCAATGTAAACAGAGATGGCTGACTGCTTGACTGTTTAGGAATGAGCTAAGGTCTGAGCATGCTACAGTATGAAGTGTGGAATTCCATTGTTCTTGTGCAGAGATGGTGGCATACAGTGAAAGCAAGGAATGCAACACTACATGTAGAGACAAAAAGAAAAATTGTCATGCAAAGCTGATAACCACCGTCTTTGTGAATGATGCAAGAAAAAAATAGCCATTGCCTATGGTAAAATTTAAAGATTTGCTTAAATTTTTATATGTAATAAAGTATAATTTATGAAAATTATGAAATATTGACTTTATTACCAATTTTCAATGACTTGTTAATTTTTACCCACCCTGTACAATGTTAGTAATAAAGGTCAAATTCAACTCTCTTCTTTCGCCATATGACTAACCTGAACTAGCTATACAGCTAATTCCCAGGGAAAGAATACACCATGACATGAAAGATACAGTACTAACTCGATTTAAGTCTGTAGGCTTAGGCTCCAAAAGCTTCATACAAATCTAAGAGAACAATGGCTATGGAATATGGTCTCGATGATATACATACAGTAGTATTTGTGCTCCAGGTGACAAATTTCATGGTTGGTTTGCAAAGCAGGAAAATTACATATAACATCCAAGACCTATGGTACTGTAACATACCTATACTGTATGTACATCAGTTTTGATTTCAGACAGACTTGAAAAGAACTGAACTCTCTTTAAAGCTTGAAATCAAAGAGAGATTTAATTTGATTTATAATAATCTAAAAAGAAAAACAGCAGGGATAAACTTGCGATCAGGAAGTGCTGAAATTTTCCCAGTGGTCCAATTTTCTCTATGTTGCTCATTGATTACTGTGCTGTCAGATGCAGCCATGTGTTCATTTGCTGGTGATTGTGATGATAGGGAGAGAAGGATTGAGAAAGCAGGCAGCTTTCAAAACCAGCTGAAGGAATAACACACATTCTTTTTATGCACTTTTTGTTAGATGTGTGGATATTCTTATTTTTCTAAGAACAACATACAAAACTTACTCAGATATAATACATAGTAATAATGTTGTAATTGTTGTATTTATTTCATATATAGAATAAAATCTGCCCATAAAATTAATTACAAACTCAGTACAAATCTGTTTACTACTTTATAGACTGTTTTTTTTTTTTTTTTAGATAGACAGCAACAGGAGAAGCTGGGAAAATTCACACCCTCCACATCCACCATTGACACTGGTGCCCAACACAGGTGCTGATCCCATTGTTCTTTTCAGTTTACCCAAATGACCCTGCTGAAGTTTGCACTACATCACACCCTCTAACGAGCCTGACATTATGACTTCATTCAGGTGAGGTCCAACAAGTTGGTTTTCTGTAATCAATATGTGCATAACAAACCAAATTTAATAGCTGTCTGGTTTGGTTCAACCATTAATTCAGACAAAAGAAGCCTGCAATGGATTGTGAGGACTGCTGAGAGAATCATTAGTGTACCCCTGCCCACTCTCTAGGCCTTAGAAATGGAAAGCAACCCCTCCTTGCCATGAGCACTTCAGTCCACCCAATTATACAGTTATACTATTTTCTTATGTTGACATTTGTAATAAAATAGATATTTCTTATAAAACTCCAGATGGCTATGAATAAGTAAGATGAGTGATTGTCCAGCTGACATCTGTTATTATGACCCTAGATGTCATGAATTTTTTTTTTTTTTTTTAAGTGGCATTTAATAAATCATTAAAAAAAAAAAAACATCCAGCTTATTTAGCCTGGTAAATATTCATTGACTTTTCAATTGACTTGCTAATTTCAGTGACCTAGACCAACTAAATGATTATGGGAGAAATCACCCACTCACTCATCATCTACAGTATATGGCTTTATCCTGAATTGAGGGTTGCGGGGAGCCTGGATCTTGTCGTAGGAGACTTAGGGCACAAGGAGGGGTACAGCCTAGACAGGGTGCCAATCCATCGCAGGGCACACACACATGCTCACGCACACACAGATCGGAAACTGGAGTGCCCAGAGGAAACCCACCAAGCACGGGAAAAGCATGCAAACTCCATGCACACAGAGCCGGAAATCAGAGTCCCGGACCCTGAAGGTGCAAGGCGACAGTACTAACCACTACACCACTGTGCAACTCTGGGAAAGATCATAATTGCATAATTTTTCATATGTTTTAGTAATTGTCACACATCAAAAAGTAGCAGAGAAATGAATTGCTTTCCAATGAGTCAATAAACATCTGCCGCTAAAACTATTCAAGGCTAAAGTCATCAATCAATCATCTACGTTCATTGGGAAACAGAAAGCTTTTATGCCTGGAAGCACATCAGCACTTTGAATAGAGATTGACTTAAAATTAGAGTGTTGTTTCATTGGTTGTTCCATATGAAGTCCATCTTTTATATACCATCACCTACACAAAAATGGCATTTTAATGTATTTAAATCAGTACATATACAGTATGTGCAGAATTGTGTCCAAAATGCAAAGCAGCAAAAACAGATTTTGCCTTGGTTTGTGTTTGTGGTTCTAAGAAAAGGAGAATCAAACACAGACGCAGAATCAAAGATGCTTTTTCATGGCAGTCTGAGAGCAAGCATAATAATGCAGCTCACTACTCACAGACCATTATGGACTGACTGCAAGGGAGATAGAGAGAGAAAGAGAGAGAGAGCAGAGAGAGAGAGAGCGAGATGAATGCAGTATGTGTATAAAGGAGACATTTACTGGCATTTCCTGAATTTTGGGACAACAAAGCTTGTTTGTATCCACACTATAGCTGGGTAAGGTAGGAAGAAGCAAAGGATGAGGGGGGAAAAAAGATTTTAAAAAGGACTGTGAATTTAGTCTCAACGTAAATTCAGAATGATAAAATAAAAAAGAAAGGGAAAAAACCTTTGTTCATCTTCTCTATATTTACAAGGTTAAAGGATTTACATTATGTGGTATATTTCAATCTGCTCTATATGTTTATTTAGATGTATGATCAGGCTTTGTAAAATAAAAAATCCATCCAATGCCAAGTCAAACAAGTTATCTCAAACTGAACTAGTTCAAGTACAGTACTCAGCTGTTTATATTTGGTAATGTGCTTCTAGAGCTTCTGGACCAGTAGCAAAGAAACAGGCCCAAAGTATCAATTACTTACTTTCATATTGTTACAGTCTTACCCCACTTTTTAACCGTATTTAACCTATTTATTTTAACTTATTTAACCCTGATGCAGAGAGAAAACATCAATGTCACAAGAAATGTCTTGTGATCATGTCAGATATGTTACTCTTTCGAAAGGGGAAAATTATTGGCTTGCATTATGTAAAGAAATCAACTCAGGCATTTGCTGAAACTACTAAAATTGGGTAAAAAACTGAAAAAAAAAAAAAACATTATTAACAACTAGAAGAAAAGTGGTGAACACCTCCTGAATAATTGTGATGAGAGATCACAAAAAAAAACAACAGTATGATTCATAACGATGTTAAAAAGTGAAAGCATTTTCACATGCACAATGCTAATAGAACGTCTCGGGGTTACTTTGCTGTAACCCTGTTCCCTGAAAAGGTGGGAACGAGATGCTGCGTGAAAACGCTATGGGAACATCTTGTCCTGTTGCCGGTTGTGAAGCATGTGTGTACCAAACACGCCAAATTTTTGGCTTTTATAACCTCGGTCAGGTGACGTCATCTGATAGGACGCACCTGCAGGTTATAAATAGGAGTGAACCGGAAACATTCCTCAGATTAATTTGTCTGAACGGACGTCCGGTCACATAGGCAGTGCGGCATTGGGACGCAGCATCTCGTTCCCGCCTTTTCAGGGAACAGGGTTACAGCAAAGTAACCCGAGACGTTCCCTTTCAAAGGCTACACTCGATGCTGCGTGAAAACGCTATGGGAACGAGAGTACCAACGCCGCCGCACTGCAAGTGTCTGGACTCCAAGGTTGTGTAGCGTGTGCGCACAAGGCCGAGAAGGTCTCAGAACTATGTCTGGGTAGCTGACTCGAGGACCCGTGGGCCCAGAGTAGCATGAACATCCAAACTATAAATGTAATAAATGTGTGCGGAGAGGACAACCCTCCGTGTCACACACTTGCTGCAGGGGAATACCTCTTGCTAGTGCAATGGATGAGGCGATCCCCCTGGTTGAATGAGCCCTGATTCCTAGAGGCGAAGTGAGCCCACGCGCCTCATAGGAGAGGGCAATAGCCCAGTGTAGTGGGGGCCACCCCCCGTTGCGGCCCCAGACCATGTAAAAGCTGCTCTGACTTACGCCACTAGCTAATGCGGTGGACGTAAATCTGAAGAGCACGTACTGGACAAAGTAAGTGAAGTCTTTCCTGCTCCGAAGCTGTAAAGGCGGAGGACAGAAGGCTTTAAAACAATAGGATGCATATTGGAAAATGTGTGCGGAGAGGACCAACCCTCCGCATCACAGACTTGCTGCAAGGGAATACCTCTTGCTAGTGCAATTGATGAGGCGATTCCCCTGGTTGAATGAACCCTGATTCCTAGAGGCGAAGTGAGCCCACGCGCCTCATAGGAGAGGGCAATAGCATCTCTCACGCAGCTTGCGGCTTCAAAACATGTAAAAGCTGCTCTGACTTACGCCACTGGCTAATGCGGTGGACGTAAATCTGAAGAGCACGTACTGGACACAGTAAGTGAAGTCTCTTCTGCTCTGAAGCTGTAAAGGCGGAGGACAGAAGGCCTCAAACAATAGGATGCATATTGGCAAATGTGTGCGGAGAGGACCAACCCTCCGCATCACAGACTTGCTGCAAGGAAATACCTCTTGCTAGTGCAATTGATGAGGCGATTCCCCTGGTTGAATAAACCCTGATTCCTAGAGGCGAAGTGAACCCACGCGCCTCATAGGAGAGGGCAATAGCATCTCTCACGCAGCTTGGTGCTTTAAAACATGTAAAAGCTGCTCTGACTTACGCCACTAGCTAATGCGGTGGACGTAAATCTGAAGAGCACGTACTGGACAAAGTAAGTGAAGTCTTTCCTGCTCCGAAGCTGTAAAGGCGGAGGACAGAAGGCTTCAAAACAATAGGATGCATATTGGAAAATGTGTGCGGAGAGGACCAACCCTCCGCATCACAGACTTGCTGCAAGGGAATACCTCTTGCTAGTGCAATTGATGAGGCGATTCCCCTGGTTGAATGAACCCTGATTCCTAGAGGCGAAGCGAGCCCACGCGCCTCATAGGAGAGGGAAATAGCATCTCTCACGCAGCTTGCGGCTTCAAAACATGTAAAAGCTGCTCTGACTTACGCCACTGGCTAATGCGGTGGACGTAAATCTGAAGAGCACGTACTGGACACAGTAAGTGAAGTCTCTTCTGCTCTGAAGCTGTAAAGGCGGAGGACAGAAGGCCTCAAACAATAGGATGCATATTGGCAAATGTGTGCGGAGAGGACCAACCCTCCGCATCACAGACTTGCTGCAAGGAAATACCTCTTGCTAGTGCAATTGATGAGGCGATTCCCCTGGTTGAATAAACCCTGATTCCTAGAGGCGAAGTGAACCCACGCACCTCATAGGAGAGGGCAATAGCATCTCTCACGCAGCTTGGTGCTTTAAAACATGTAAAAGCTGCTCTGACTTACGCCACTGGCTAATGCGGAGGACGTAAATCTGAAGAGCACGTACTGGACACAGTAAGTGAAGTCTCTTCTGCTCCGAAGCTGTAAAGGTGGAGGACAGAAGGCTTCAAAACCATAGGATGCATGTTGGCAGATGTGTGCGGAGAGGACCAACCCTCCGCATCACATACTTGCTGCAAAGGAATACCTCTTGCTAGTGCAATAGATGAGGCGATTCCCCTGGTTGAATGAGCCCTGATTCCTAGAGGTGAAGTGAGCCCACGCGCCTCATAGGAGAGGGCAATAGCATCTCTCACACAGCTTGTGGCCCCGAAACATGTAAAAGCTGCAAATAGTGTTGTCCACCCGCACTAGGACATGGTAGTCTCAACTGCTGGAGGAAGTGCTTTAGGGCCTGAAATAAAGCCATGATTTTGAGGCAATTGATGTGCCGCGCAAAAAGATGGCCTCTCCAGCTCCCTTGGGCTGGACGGTCATCTAAGACCAACCCTCCGCGCCACCCCAGCCCATGAGGGAAACGTCTGTCGTTAGCATCTGCGACGACAAGACGAACTTAGAGTGGGACCCAGAGTCAGAAACCGGGGTCTGAACCACATAGAAAGGGTACGAAGCACCTGGCGCGTAGCCCTTATTGGGGATTGGCCCTAGAGTAAAATCCCCTGGTTCTTAGCTACAACTGAAGTGCTCTCATGTGCAGAAGGTCCAAAGGCATCACTGTGGATACAGCTGCCATGAGAGCTAAGATCTCTGAAAGTGATGGTCACTTTCTGGTCTAGCTTGATTTCCTTGACGGTGTTGAGAATGAATTCGACACGAGCGGGAGACAGCTGTGCCCGCTTACGCTCAAATTCCATGTGACACCCAAAAATGTTGTCCTCTAAACAGGAAAGAGCATGCTTTCATGGCATTGGATCTCAATCCTAGGAAACAAAGATTAGCTAGAACGACATGCTGATGTCGAAGCGCTAGCTACTGAGACTGGGCCAGCCAGTCATGTAATTCAATACGGATGCTCTGGAGTCGTAAGAGCCAGAACTACATCCATGTATTTTGTGTATGTGCGGGTGAAAAAGCTAGACCAAATGGGAGGACCCGATACTGGTAAGCTTCGCCCCCGAAAGCGAACCTCGGGAACCTCCTGTGTTGTGGCAATATTTCTATTGATTAATTTTTAGATAGCGGTAAAGCCCACAAAATCAAAAAAATTGGACGCAGCCCCCCGTTCCTCTTGCGCACTTTCCGGTTTCATGGAAGTGGAGACCACGCCATTGAAACGCGGAGGGTGATGTGAGAACTGAATCCTGTAGTTTCTCTGTACAGTGCTTAGTACCCAAGGAGATATACTTGGCAGTAACTTCCACGCTGCCAGTTTCTCTGAAAGGGGCAAAGCTCAGCGGTTTGGTTAAACGGGGGGGATGTTAGATGTTCGGCATCCTGAAACACGGCAGGAAAACCCAGAAGAACTAACATTTTATTGGAGACTGGAGTTGCCCGAAACACCAGTGGTGGCGGAGCAAGAACACCAACCTCCTGGGGGTGCCAGGGAGGACACTTAATTCTTTAAAAGGAATTCTGCGTGCCTCTCCCCATTGGGGGGGCCACCCCCCACGGTCCTGGGCACATGAACCTCAGGGTTTCTTTGTGAAGACAATATGCCAATCTGACCTCTTTTGAGGCGGATTGCGTGACGCACCCCAATCTTGTCGAGGGGGTGCCCAGCTCAAAAACACTCTCCTTGTGTGTTTCACGCCTCGCAACAGTCAGACCCGGTCAAGACTGGGTGGCCGACAGTCCCGACTCTTGAGCAAGGCGGGGAAGGAATTTCCCGAAGGCTTGTTATATAACTTTGCCTCATGAACTTAGTGGCGACCGAGTTAACAACATCACCAAGTAGGCCGGGAGGCGAGATGGGGCATCGAGGAGGAATACACGATCCTTCTCCTTGATGCCCCTGAGATTCAACCACAAGTGCCTCTCCGCGGAGACCATAGCAGCCATAAAACGGCCGATAGCACGAGCCGTCTGCTTTGTTGCACGAAGAGACAAGTCTCTTAGCAGGTCAGCCTGGTAGGCGTGCAAAACCGCCATGGTGTGCAATGCGCCAACCTGATCTGCTGCCTGAAAAGCTTTTCCCTCCAGGGAAGATAAAAAGTCTACACAGCTTGAAAGGAAGTAATAGCTTTTCAGGAAGGATGATGTCCCAGAAGAGAGATAGCCTGGAAGCGTCTCTTCTATCTGGGTGTCATCATATAACTCCGCGTTTCTACCTCAATTATATTTAAATAAATAAATAAGTTGATGGCAGGAAAACACGGGATGAATACAGCTTACTCCATGAAAGGGTTAACTCAAAAGGGAAGAGAGCGTCGTTGAGGCTCCGCCCCCGGCCACCCGACAGAACCTGCCGTCTATGTTTTTTTTTTATTATTATTTTTAAGTGCTTAAAGGCTATTACCATCTCCGCGGAAGCAAGAGAGGATGTTTATCCTTGCCCATTCACAAGAAGCGCGGCGCGCGCTTGCGAGCGGACAGAGGGATTTCCCGATCCGATGAGAACGCGAAAGAAAGGAGTTTTAAGTCCATCTCTCACTGCTCTGCCGGATGCACGAGTTTAAGCCCCAGGAATGCGCGGCGGCTCGGAATGCGAGGCGCGCGCGTAGCACTTAATCGAAGCAGTAAAGTGTAGAGATCGCCCTCCGATATGGATTATACACACGGAGAGACATCTCGTTTAAACTCTGCCATTATCGGTGAGTTAAACACTTATTTGTGCTGGTTAGACACACACGCTCACAACTAGGTGAAGACAAGAATCTGAGGAATGTTTCCGGTTCACTCCTATTTATAACCTGCAGGTGCGTCCTATCAGATGACGTCACCTGACCGAGGTTATAAAAGCCAAAAATTTGGCGTGTTTGGTACACACATGCTTCACAACCGGCAACATGACAAGATGTTCCCATAGCGTTTTCACGCAGCATCGAGTGTAGCCTTTGGAAGGGAACTCAAAGGGTTGGGACTAAACAGTGGAAACCACCTAAGAAAACCAATTTTCAGTGAGGCTAATCAGAAACAAAGGCTTCAGTTTGCTAGGGAACATAAAGAATGAATTGTGGAGCATTGGGAAAAGGTCATGTGGTCTAATGAGTCCAGATTTTCCTTGTTCTAGAGTGATGCACACATAACTGCAAGAAGAAAGGCGTGTGAAGTGATGCAGCCATCGTGCCTAATGCCTACAATAATAGTAGGACTGTGGGGGCAGCATTACAATCTGGGGTTGCTTTTGTTGGTTAGGCCTAGGATCAGAAATGCTATTTGCCTAAAAAAGAAATGGGGTCAGCTGTCTCAGCTTTCCAGCAATTGTTTTTTCTTTCTTTCTTGTGCCTGTGTCATATTTCAAGATGACAATTTTAGGATTCACTGGGCTCAAATTGGGAAAGAGTGATTCAGAAAGCACAAGACATAATTTTCACATATGTACTGTATTGGCTACTGCAGAGTCCAGACCTTAACCCCATTAAAGAATTTTTGGAAGTGTTGGAGAAGTCTTTTTGTTTCTAAAAAAAAATTGTCATAAAAATGGCATATAATCATTTTATTTAAAACCACTATGCTAGACCCAACCCCTACCTTTTCTCTTCTATTTTGTAGCCTTGATTATGTTGGAGCTCTATAAACAATACAGTGACACAACCTGTTGCCTGAACCCCAGCCTAATTCATCATTTTATGTAGGTCAGTGGCAAGTTTATATACTATAACATGTAATAGGTAGGATGAATAATGGTCACAATTCAATGTCTTTGTTTAAATTTAAATGTTCCACTTTCAATCCTGGCCAGAAAGTTTGTGACTTAAATCCAAAGCTAAGGGTTGTTGTGATAAACAAAGTGCATGGTACTGTATTAAGTTTAAGAGTTGTGATAGCTCAGGGGTTAAGACATTGTTTTACTCCTTAGAAGATTATAAGTTTATATCCCAGCACTTGTGTCAATCAGTGTGTAAAAAATGTAATGTTTTTTACTTGTCTAAGCTGCTCTATATAAGGATGTCTGCCAGATGCTCTAAACGCTACCCTCTTTAAATGTCATATAAGCAAATTAGTGATTTTTGTGTCCTGTTATAATAACTCTGTAATCAAATGGGTTGGTATACAAGTCATTCTACAATTCTAGGTACATATCACATAAGTAAAACAGTACAAAAACAAAGTGTTTTTTTTTTTCTTTTTCTTCAATATAACAAATAGTGGCTCAAATACATTACTTCAATGTAAAATATGTGCTATATGCTAAGCTTAAACGTTTTTTTTTTTTAAGCTAAAATAGGGTTTTATTACTCAGTTTGTCAACAGTGTTACTAACAAAACTTTGTCCTGCAACTTAAAAAAGATTTTTTGCAATGATAAATACTGTACCCAACATCAAATGATGTCATATTGTTCTCTGGCATACTTTTGATCACACTCAAAAGTGCTGTGCTTCTCTCTGCTTCTCCAAATATACTGCCTTCCTTGCAGGATCAGCATCTTAATGAACCCTGTATCCCCTCTTTTTATCTTTTTGAACAAACTGAATTTAAAAAGAAAATGTGAAAATAATGGAGAAAATAAGTGTTCCCATATGAATAATGTGTGCTGTGACATATGTAACCTGATAACGGTGATGATGTAGGAATAATGATCGATTATGTACACAGTTTACAGGTAATAAAGTTGATATAATTAAGAATTTCCTTATTTTGACCTATAATTTCAGTTTAACAACATCTATTATTTAAATCTATAATTGATATCTAATAAATGTAAATTAATCTGTAAATTATAAAGTATACATAATATAGTTAATCAATTAATATTATCACTGACAGTTAACTACAGTAAAAGATTTTAAAAAAATTAAAGAATTGAAAGACACACAATCATAGTATGTTTAAAATAAGTGCCACAGAGACAAATGACATCATTTGATGCTGATCACTTGGCACTGGGACAAATTCTTGCTCATTTTCTGACATAAAAAATTATATATTTAAATTATTTAAATAAAAAAATACAATTATTATTATTATTATTATTATTAGTAGTAGTAGTAGTAGTAGTAGTAGTAGTATTGGGACATTTAAAGGTGCAAGAGTGTATGAACTACTGTATGCAGCAAAATCTCATGTGAAGGCCCAGACTTTCAGGCGTTCTAATGGCAGCAAATTCCAACTTGTCTGCCGATTTTCATGACTTTTTGAGCATGTCAAGACCCCCAAAAAGTCCCAAATGCTGGGGGCAAAAAAAAAAAAAATCCCTAAATGAACAAGAGGACCCTCACACACTTTGACAACATCGGGTTGATTTCATAGTGCTTGGGACCTAATAATTCAGTAAGTAAAGCAAAGTCTTGAGCATACAGTTTATTTCCTTAACTTACTCACTCATCTTTTATACCACTTAATCCTGTATAGGTCCTACCTGGAACCTATCCCAGTAGACTTCAGGGCAGACACATACTTCACACACACTTATTTACACACCATGGGCAATTTGGGAATGCCAATTAGCCTTATCTACATGCTTTTGGACTGTGGGAGGAAACCGCAGTACCCAGAGAAAACCCACCAAGCACAGGGAGAACAAGCAAATATCATGCACACAGAGACGGGAATCAAACCTGACTGGGAATCGAACACAGACCCTGGTAAATGATTTTTCTCCTAGAGTTTACTCTCTCACTCTCACTCACTCTTCTTCATTACCGCTTAATCCTGTATTCAGGGTCGTGGGGGGCCTGGAGCCTATACCAGGAGACTTGAAGCGGGGCATGAAGCGGGGTACATCCTGGACAAGGTGCCAATCCATCGCATACACACACTTACACACACATTTACACACTATGGGCAATTTGAGAACACCAATTAACCTAACCTACATGTCTTTAGACTATAGAAGAAAACCAGAGTACCCGGAGGAAACCCACCAAGTATGGGGAGAACATGCAAATTCAAAAACAGGGATATATTTAAATTAAATAATGGGAAGAGAATTGGGTTAGGGTAGAAATAAGCGATGTCATTGATCCTCTTGAAAGTGTTGATGATGTGACTGCTGACAAAAGCAGTATCAGATTTGCTGAATGTCTCTATGTTCAAATATTTATGGACATGCTAGTAAATGTGATGTAAATTGACACATTTGTGAAAATGCTAGATTCATCAAAAAAAAAACCTTTACTGTATTACTGATTTATTTCTCAGTTGCCTTATCTAATTTTAGGATTAAACGTATGAATATAAAAAAAAATGTCAGTGACAATAATAATAATAATAATAATAGTAGTAGTAGTAGTAGTAGTAGTAGTGTATACATTACAGTATGTACTGACCAAAAAATGTCAGGCTCAGTTCGAAATATCGAAAGAGGTATAATACCATCCATAGTTTTATATCTACATATTTAAATAAAAAGGTTTAGTGTGTACATTGGTCAGAACTCGCTCTTTCAATGATATCTTTACCTTTCATACATTGAAGAAGCTGAAACCAGTCTCAGAAAAATTTATGTCTGTATGTCTATCTGTATATCTGTACGTCTGTCCAGCCATTTCTGTCACAGCATCACGCAGAACTGGCTCGACAGAATTTAATGGAACTTTGGCAGTTCTTCAGTATTCCTCTAAAGTAAAAGTTGCACCATGAATTAAATAAATCAAAATATTGAGTAAAAGAGACGTTATGATAGTGTTATGCCAGATTACCTCACAGCCGCCATCGCGTTTTTGAAACGAATACAACAGTTAATAATTTTCTTTAAACAGGAAGTGTATTTGGCTGACAAAGAAAGAAGTACAACGTAGTGTAAACAAGGCATAACATACTAAATTCTATCAAATTTTATTTTTTTGCATTATTAAGATAGAGTTTTGCCATGCAGAAAGACAGGCAGACATGTACGTGGACTTTAACCTGAAATAATTATATCACTGATTACATTAAAGCTGATCAGCTTAATTTTAGCTTTAACCTTTTAATAATTTCTACAAATTCTTTACCCGACACCAACGGGTACTATTGCTAGTTCAATATAAATGCATGCTGACATTCTACTTTTTACTGGCAGTCATGAATAAAAATCCATGTCCTTGTTCATTTGCAGTTCTTTATCCTGCTGTTATTTAAAAAGGCACAGGGGTTGGTCCAGACCCACATGATGAGCCTCATTCATTGAGAGACACAGGCAGACCTAATTCACAAAAGCCATTACTTTCTATCGACCTGTTCCTTATTGTATGGCAGCAAAAGCTACTGTTTTCCCTCCCACTGTGACCAGAATGTCATACTGTTTCTATTTCAGCAGTTAGCAAAGACTGATGCAATTTTTGTCAAATTATATTTATCAGAAAAACAAGATTAAATCATTCTCCATTCTAGCACATTATTGACTGATGGTTACAGGAGTATCTAGCTTATCTGAAAGCAATGTCAGGTCATAGTCTTTATGACCACAACACGAAGCTGTAACCTTATGTAACCGTTTAACAAAAAAGAAATGTGGAGCCATAAGAATCTGGGGGAAAATAAATGAGCATATTCAGTTTCACTGACTGATTTTTTTTTACACAGTTCAATGTTCTCTCCTTGATTAACACATTATTCAGGGAACTACAGTACTTCTACAAAGTTTTGTGCTTTACATATTTAAAATAGCTAGTCACACAGGCTAATATACTGTAATTTATTTTCATGACCCACCCTCTAAGACGCATCTGTGTTTGTTAGCTACATCCATAGGGTGTTACATCTTCTTACATTAACTTCTTATATTAATGTATTAGTGAGCACACTAATTAACCAGTTAACCCACAGTGGCTCTCAGTAACTTGAAATCTAAACTGTCATGTATTTTACATTTGTTACATGTAAAGTGGAGTATTTTAAACTTTTTTTTATAATAATTAAAGCTTACAGCACATGAAAATCCAAAATCAGGTCTTTCAAAATATTAGACTATTTCATTTTGATAAGCTTATGCATTGTCACAACATTCATTTTAGTCCAGAGTCATATTAGTTTCTCTCCAAGATCTTGTATTGATGATAAGAGAATTAGACCTTGGTATAAAGTCTTCTCCAGCACATCCCAAAGATTCTCAATAGGGTTAAGGTCTGGACTCTGTGGAGGCCAATCCATGTAGCAAAATGATGTCTTATGCTTCCTGAACCACGCTTTCATAATTAGAGCCCAATTATCTTGGTATTGTCATCTTGGATCATGCCCGTGCCATCAGGGAAGAAAAAAAATCATGGTCATTCAGTATATTCAGGCAGTAAGGTGACCTCATTGTTTGGGCACATAAAGTTGCTGAATTTGGGCCTGACCAACAGAAGCAACTCCAGATCATAACACTGCCCCCAGAGACTTGTACAGTAGGCACTAGTCATTGGTGCATTGCTTTATCTGCATCTTTTCTTACCCCAAAGCCTCCATAACATTGGAACAGGATAAATCTGGATTTATCAGATGCATGACTGCATGTTTTTCCATTGCAACACAGTCCATTGTTTGTGCTCTCTAGCAAATTGAAGTCTTATTTCTGATTAGCCTCACCGATAAGTTGTTGTTGGTCTTCTGGCTGCTCCCATTGAGGGGTTGCCACAGCAGACCATCTACCTAACAATTTGACACAGGTTTTATGCCAGATGCTCTTCCTGATGCAACCCTCTCATTTTATCCAGGCTTGGAACTGGCACTGCATTTAGTCCCAATCCATTGAGTTCTCTTTACATTGTGTGTGTGTGTGTGTGTGTGAAAATGCTCTTATGTTTACCATTAAACAAAGCCTTTGGTTTTACGTGATCTTCCATCATGCTCATTCAGGATGATTTTCCGACCACATTTTTTCCTCAAACATGATGGTTCACCACTGAAGTAGTTGCAGCAGTAATTATTCAGTGGAAGGCTATTACACATTTGGATGTCTGGATCATACCAGGTGACACAAACATGAGTTGTGACACAAAACCGTGAGTTGTTAAAAAAAAAAAAAATCCTATAATTTTACACATTTTTTGTATGCCTAGTTAAAGTGTGTCAATATACCCTCAAGACTAAAACCGTTACTAAATCTTAATTTACATTATGTGCCTTCTAATGCTTTACAGTCAAAGTTTTTATAATTACGCAAATACAAAGATTTTACAAATATCATTGTTTCAGCTGTACTGTTGTTTTTTTACTGAGACTGGTGTTTTTATTGTCACTGTTTTTTATGTAAAGTTATTGGTGATTTAACTGCAATTCACCTAAATGAAAATGTACATTATGTAATACAAATTGGATTGTTAAAAATACTTTATTATGCTTATTAAAAAAAAAAACTAATGAATACCTAAACCAAGTACATTCATGAAAAAAAGCCTTTTCCTGTGTCACATTAATGTAAAACAACATATTTAAATTGAACTTTATCAAGATTAAGACAAAAGCAGTCTCACAAATGTAACCGAAAAAGTATAATTTATATTTGTAATAGAATATCAGTATTTTATTCTATTACAGTGAAAATAAATGATAAAAGGAGTATATACAAATCTCTGGTTTAAACATTGGAGTAATTTGGATGACGACCCCCTGGCATGAAATGACTTCCAAATATTTCTATAAATCACAAGCTGTTAGAGTTCGTTAAGAAAGGGGATAGGAAGTTGTGAGTTTATGATTAAAGAAACATTTTAATTAGAAACTCAATGCCCCAGTGGCATGTATTTTGGTACTGTTTATTCCTGGGAGAGCTGATACTGATGATTTGTGCAGTGTCTATGGTGTCTGTATATATTTTCTGGCTAAAATCCATTATCAGATCATCAGCTAAACCAGCTGATTCCAGGCAAAGCTGCAAATATACCAAGCAACAGCATGCATTAAGTCTGCACGAGGATCTTGTTTCCAAAGTGTCAAATTTTGACACAAAAACTCAAGCCTTCTCATTAATAACTTCAAAAGCATCAGTCTGATGTCATAGTCACACGGAAAGTTAATGAAAGTTAATGAAAGCTTTGTGCTCGTGTTCCCTTTATCTGTCCTTTAAATAACAGTGTTCTATATTAAACACTCTACTTTGATATATGACTACCTCACTATGGCAGTTAATCAATGTCCTGTTATCAGCTTTCGAAAACTGAGACTGAGGCTGTGGCTACGAAAGTGTTTGAAATGCTGATTGGAAGTCTGATAATATTAAAGACCTTTATGAGGCTTACATAATAATTAAAGTGGGGGAAAAAAGTTTTCATATTCTTTTCAATGCACAAAACTTTGTTTAAACAGGAGTACTGTTTTATACATTTTGGTAGATATTTAAATTTACACAAACATGTGCAACAATGAAAGACCATTTAAGACCTAAATCAAAGAAATATGCATGTAAATTGTGTTTAGCATATTAATCAAGACATTTTCAATTAAGTTGTTCTAGAAGCTGCACTTGACCACAAAAAATAAAAAGAGTTAAATTGGACAGTTTACTTTAAATTGTTCTGTACACAACAACCTTTTCATTGAAACCAACTAGTAATCTAATAGCAGAGCGGTCACATAAATGCCCTCCACACTGTTGAAAAAATAAAAAGAAATAAATTAAAATAAATTAAGAAACAAATAAATGCCTACTGGGCAATCTAAACTAAGTGAGAGTATGCTGTTATTGCCAGATTTTTGGGTTTGGGTGTCCATTTTTTATTTTTTAGTCTTCAAGTAGTGGCATACTCTTTTATCCGACCATAGCTTCAGCAGCAGTCAGAACACAGACACAGACATAATGAAGGTGTTTTTATTTATTTATTTTTTGCAATAAGAAGAGGTTGAGGTGAGAGTGTAAGTGGAGTGTGAGGTGCTGTTTCTAGATGGAGAGGACCATAATCAAGGGGTCAGGCTGTCTGGGCTGTGGGGAGCAGCGCTAGCTTTACTGTTTGTGGAGAAGAAAAATGAAAAGGATTAGCATCAGCATAGAGACAGGAAAAACTGCTTGCCTTCCTGCTGATATTATGCCCTTTTAATGCTCTCCTTCGAGAGGGTGAGCAATGGCACCATACCAGGTCCGCCTGCCCCTTCTTTATCAAGTCTGGTGGAGTGGGATCGGCTAAAGAGAATAAACTCGGGACAAACCTCCTGTAATACCTGCCAATCTCAAGAAGGTGATGAGCTTGAATGGGGTCTAGGCTGTGGATGCCGTGGTGCCTCTTAAATCACAAACAGAATGTAGGGTTGCTCATCTACCAACCACTGCAGCATTCTTTAAACAGCAAGTTTAATTGACTGCTTAACCAAGTTGTCTTTTTGTGGTTGGCAAATGGACATGCTGATTTTCTTTACCTGCAACTGTCAACAAATATTTAAAAAAGGAGAAACTTGGGCAATGGGCATACCTTGTTCATATAGGAAGACCTTGGGGATTCCTACTCTACCGAAGATGAGGAAGAGTTCCCTGGAATTGTTTCACAGACTGCCTCCTGAGTGGGGTATTAACTGTAGTCACTGAGTGAACTGGTAGTGTTTTGTGATCCACCACACCTACTTCAATCAAAAGATGCAGAGTGCTTGTTAATACCTAATATTATGAAAACTTCAGCAGGTTTTCTTACAAATCCTTAAAGTTATGAAAGAGCCTTCCAATTGTTGTTTGGAACTCAGAGAGTGAGTCTGAGGCTGAAAACCTAATTATTTAGATAAACTTTTTGTGTTTTGTATTAGGTAAAGGTCCTTAATTGGGGGGACTCAGGGATATAAAGTAGAGTGTTATGGTGAACTGGTATGTTTGGATGCTGTCTTCCCCTCTCTCACTGAACACTCAGATTTGTTGATGGTGAAGTAAATAGTTACTTTACTTTATAGAGGGGCCTCATGTCTGTGCTTTCTTCTGACTTCTAACTTCTAGTTATTTTGTCATAGTTAGTTCCTGATTGCACTTTATACTAAATGTACATTCTCTCTCTCTCTCTCTCTCTCTCTCTCTGAGCATGCACTGGGTGTGAGAGTGTGCAAAAGGCTGTTTGGCATCCTGCCCATTCTTTTTTTGGGGGGAAGACTGTTTATTTTTTTTATTTAAAGAGTGAATGTGTTACACTTAAAAAGCATTAAGCTTAAGGTGAGAGAGAGAGAGCGAGCAGGCACCATGGTTTCTCCGGCTTGGCGTCAGGTGCGTCCCGGAGGATGGCCTGCCGATTGAGGACGTGTTGTTAGCGGTGGGGGAGCAGGTTGGGTGTGAGAACATCTACTCTGTCTCCCGGATGAATAAAGCGGTGGTGGTGTTTGTGAACAGGGTTGACCTCGCGAGCGCACTGACACGGAGCGGAATATGCGTGAGCGGAGCCGCTGTTAAAGTCACCCCTCTGTCTGCCCCCGCGGTGCGGGTGGTCATATCCAACGTGCCTCCGTTCATAAAAGACGAGGCTATAATGAAGGAGCTGGCCCGTTTAGGAAAGTTTATCGGCCCCATGAGAGCTATCCCGCGCGGGTGTAGGAGCTCCAACATGCGGCACGTCCTGTCCTTCTGCAGGCAGGTGCTAATGATCTTAAATAACGAAGATCGCTACACCGTCTTCGCCACCACGGTCCCACTGAGGTGCTTCGAGTGCGGGGACGTGCTGTAGGACACAAGAGACTGAGCTGTCCGCATGAAGCCGTGCAGCCGGGGAGCTCACATGGCGACACGGCCAGGAAACAGCGGCAGCGGCCAAGGACAGTCAGCCGGAGAAACGTAAGGCGTAACCCTACAGCGGGCCGCAGCGACACAATGCAGCCGCGACTCGAACAGGTCAGCCCTGAAAACCCCACCACCACCACCACAGAGACACACACCACGCAGGAAGCAGACAACAACACAGACACTACTGTACACACTGTGAGTACAGTATCCACCGCAGACAGTGACAACGCAGACTCTGCCCCTAAAATTTCCACAGAAGACATACAGCAGCCACAAACCAGCACACCCACACCTAAAATTAAAAGCACTACAATAAAAGTCAGGAGGAAAAGAGAGGAACTGATAAATACAAAACACATCAGTAAACGTAAAATCTGCAGTCAGACTCTGAATAAAGTAGCAGGATGCAGCACAACAGATTTAAACCCAGACACAACCATAGACATCCAGGAACAAACAAACAGATACCTACAGGAACTAGAACAGCTATAGATACCGGAATTAACACTTAGCAAGAATGTCACTAATAAAGGAAAAAGCAACAGAAAATGAATCTCAAAAACACACCGACACTCAACAGGAAGAAAAAAATAAGACTGTATGACTGAACCTAAAATGAAAGGAAAAATTAAGACTTTAAAAAAAAAAAAAGATTTTTAAGTTTTTGGTGGGGTGGTGGGTCACAGGTTCTTTTCTTATATAAAAAAAGGGAAAAAAGGTACATGTTTATATATTGTGTATGGGGTGCACTTATGGGTGTGTATGTGGTGTGTGTGTGTGTATATATGAATACAATATGTAAATTTGTATATATTTGTTAAAATAGTCCCCTTTCTTTAATTTGTAATAAAGTGAATTTAAAACCTCTCTATCTCTCTCTCTCTCTCTCTCTCTCTCTCTCATTCTATGCCCTGCTTCAGTCCTTGCATGGACCCTTTATGTGGTCTGCTTAAGAGGTGTGTAAAGACTGGGGACAGTTCCACTTGACAATGAAGATGGTTTTGGACTCGCTGATTAACTTAAACACATCTTCTGTTATGCTGAACTTCCAGCTTCCTAACACACAGCATGACTGCAAATCAGTCTCTGCTACCCATTATTACCCAAATGAGGATGTGTTTCCTGTTGAGTCTGGTTTCTCTTAAGGTTTGTTCCCTTCGCCATCTCAGGAAGATTTTTCTAGCCACTGTCTCCCTTAGCTTGCTTATCAAGGACATTTTGATAATTATGATTTATACTGTAAATATTTACTCACACTTTTTAAACTCACTTTTGTTAATTGAATTAAATAGTGTATTAGCAGTGATAGTTCTGGATAAAGGAATGCGATCAGATTTGTATTATATATGTAGTTTTTGTAAATTAATAGTTTGGCACAATTGACAATTTAAAAAATAACTCTCACATATAGCAACTCCTTAAGAATGTATGGGTCCATATGTCAAAAATTGTAATGAGAAAAAATATTATCAGTATTAAAATTTTGAGCATGGTTATGTAAAATAAATACAAGAAAAACAGAATTTTGCATGAAATTATATATATTGGCCCAAAATAGTGGAGTACTAATATTAAACATGTTATTTAAATTTTTTTAGTAGTTTTTCTAAAATGCCCTGTTTATTTCCAGGATAAAATTGAAAGCATAATCAAGCAAAAATGATAAGAACACTGGACTTATCTTTTTAACTAAAACTTGGGAAATAGTAAAACAATTTGTCAAAATTTTTGTAATGTAATACATAAAGGTTTATGTCGACCTTATATACAACAAAATAAGGTAAATTAATCATCAGGGGTAGTGTGACAATGAACATTCATTGGTATACTGTAGCACAGGTAAATAGCACCTCTGTTTTCTAGAAAGTGTTTGTAAATCTTCAATTTCCCGTGGAACAGGCAAATGGCCATTTCTGTCCCCCACTGAGGTGACAAGGCCTGGAGTGTGACCCATAGTGATAAATCTTCATTCCCCTGCCAGCATGCTAATGAGGTCAAATGAATTACAGAATCAATTAACCCTCCTGTAGGGTTTGCTACCTGTGTTCTCCCAAACCCACATGCATTTTCTTATAGGGATGTAGAATTTTGCATTGGAATTATATGATAAAAGCTTAATTTCAGTGATAGAATAACAACTGACAGAATATCCAGTTTCACGGTGGCGTAGTGGATAGCACTGTGGCCTTGCACCTCCAGGTTTGAAGATGCAATTCCCACCATGGGTCTTTGCATTGACTTTTCATGTTCTTCCCTTTTGTGGTGTGTTTTCAATGGGCACTTTGGTTTCCTCAAACAGGAACTTCCACAAATTGCCCAAAGTGTGTGTGTATGGGTATGTGCACCCATAGCGTGTGTGCGTATGTGTGTGCGTATGTATCCTGGTCCTGTCCAGGGTGTATCCCTAAATCTTCCGGGAGAGGCTTAAGGCTCCAAGCCCCTGCGTCCCTGTACATAGAATAAGTGCTATAGGAGATAAATGAATGAATAAACATGACAGAATGATCAAACCTGTGGACGTAAAGTTATTTTTACCCTAGCATTTTTACACATACAATTCTTTCAGTGTGTATGTGTTTTAAATTATCAATTTTTATCATGATTATGTTATGTGCCCTACCGGATAATTAGCTAAGTAATTGGTCAGTCTTGAGAAGCAAAGTGTAACTACACCACAAACCACAAGTATGTCAAGATGGCGCCGGTAAGGTCAGCTGTCGTCACAAATGCTCCGACCTCTTTTTCTTTGTTTTTGTTAACTTCCAGTGACTTTAATTCAGTAAATTCTTCACAATTGAGTCCATTAGGCACAATAGAGATACTTTTATTTCTATTGGTTTACAATGTACTCACAATTTGACAATTTTAAGCCCAGATCCATCCTGAATAACGCAACCTGTAGCACCGACCCCGGGGGAAACGAACCGGCATCAGGAACAGGCTGAGAGTCTGTGCACACTGCACGCCTCTGCCTAACATCTTGCTCGCCAACGTCCAGTCTCTGGAAAACAAGCTTGATGACCTCTGGGCCAAGGTAAAGTTTCAGGAAGACATTTGGGACTGCAATATCCTCTGCTTTACCAAGACATGGCTAAACCCAGCGGTGCCTGACCACACCATCCAGACGACTTAGTTTTTCTTGGTTTATTGCAAGGACAGGAATATTAAATGCCGCCCTGTTTACCTTGTGAATTTCCATTGGTCATGATCAGTGCTGTTTATATTCCACCTCAAGCAGACAGGGACACTGCCCTATGCAAGCTGCATGAGGCACTCACACAGCACCAAACTCAACACTGGGATGCCGCGCTTATTGTAGCGGTGGATTTTAACAGCACCAACCTCCAACAAAACCCCAACAAATGCTCAAGCAGGAAGTTCCGGCTCAGAGGGAGGTTGCATGCTGGATGGACCAATCAGTGGCTGCTCTACAGTACGCACTCGATGAAGACCTGTTCTGACGCAGCTTTGAGGATATCAATGAGTTTACGGGGTTCATTTGGAAACTAGCGGATGATACCATGCAAAAAAACAAACATCAGACTTTTTCCCAATCAGAAGCCATGGGTGAATAAAACCATCCGCGACGATCTGAGATCTTGCACCGCCACCTGTAATGTGGGACTTGCGCCTGAAGTACACAAAACAAAGATGTTGCACATTCTGGTTTATGTTTGCACATTCTTGTTTACATACAAAAGAGGACTACTATTGCACTACTGCATTTGACCACACCATACTGCTGCTGCCTGCACAATGCATTTACATTTAGGCATTTGGCAGACGCTCTTATCCCGAGCGACTTACATTTTTTTCTTTTTTAACTCATTATACATCTGAGCAGTTGAGGGTTAAGGGCCTTGGTCAAGGCAACTTAGTGGTTTTGGGGTTTAAACCTGGGATCTTCCGAACCGTAGTCCAATGCCACTGAGCTACCCCTGCCCCCAATGCACATTCCACATACTTACAGTAATATAGTTTATTTATACAGTTCTTTTACATTCTTACTTAGTATTTTTATATACTTTAAATATTTTTATTTTATTTTATTGTAACAAAACTTTAGACTTTATATTTTTTATTCTTTTCTATTACTGTAGCGTTTTTCCTTAATTCCTTTTCCCTTTTCATGGTGCATACCATACTGTGTATGGTTGTGTATGTGACAAATAAAATTTTTAAAGAGTTTTAATTTGAGTAGCAGGTGTAATGGAGTTTTACTTCAACCACCAGGGAATACAATTTCCACAAATTTAGCTTTCTCTGGTTGTGATCATAACCTTGCTGAACTATCAATCCCGTATCTCAGTACATCTATTGCCAGGGCTGCCGACTTTTCAGGAAAGTTTGGTGTGAGAGCCTAAAAATAAGGGAATTGGTTCTGCATGTACACACACATAACACCCCTCATTGTGCATGCCCAGGCCTTTTGTCTAACATTAATGATATGCCTTAGCCTGCCTGGCTCCGGTTCTGCATATTTTAGCATAGCAGTGTTTAAGTGAAACAACAGCTGTGTGTGACTCTATTTATTCCAGTTGTTACAACTAACCTTTGAAATATTTACCCAAGCAAAAAAATAAATAAAATAGGGCCTACCTTACCCACCAGCCAAATCACCTACATGTACTACACCAGCTTCATGTAGGGCAGCTTCGGTGTAGCAGAGAACTCTGGCCCATTCCTGTTCTTGGGTCCCTTCGTTTCTTGATTTATATCTCTCACTTTTCATTTCAGACTAGCATGTTTAAGATAAAATATAACAAAATGCATGCAATAGTATGTGAACTGGAGGAGGAGGAGACATGGAACAAAGAGAATGTGTAAGGGCAGCGAAGAAACTCTGACCATGCAGAAACAGAAGAAAATCAAGATATTTCAAATATCTTGGATTGTGTGTAAGAGAGATTCAAAGTGTCAAACGGTACTTTATTAGCATGACAAATACGGACAGTCATATTGCTAAAGCTCAGAATCAAGTCACAAAATAACAACAGAAACAAATAGATAAAAAGACAAGTATACACATTTAATTGTGCAGTAAAAATAAACTGAGTAGTCATGAAACGAGTAAAAAAAGAAGGAAAGCAAAGATAACAATATCAACAAAAACAATAATTATGCAATAATAACTGACTATACTTTCTCCAATAATAATAATAATAATAATAATAATAATAATCCAAGGACCATTATTGATAAAAAAAAGAAGAGTGAATAAAAGAAAAGAAAAAAACATACAACATATTAGTGGAATTGTGCATGCTTATACAATTAAGCTTAATGTAATTTGAACATTACTGTAAATATTGACATGCATTTCCTTCTTTGGTTAATAATAACACATCTCTCATTCAGTCTGTAGATTCATTTGAACATTGATCTATTTTATTAGATTGTTGATCTGTTCAACACTATTATCTCTGTTCCAATTATTATGCCTTCTTTCGTGTTTGATTAATGGCTTCACACAGCGTATTCATTTCAACTGGATTACACCTCTTCACTTGGAAAGAAAAAAGTGGCAGAGCGTTGTTGTTTTATGTCCATATTAAAATAAGAAATGGTACACATCTGATGTTATGGTTAACATAAACCATAAAAGAAAAAAAAATTCCAGTTTTTAAAGGCTGTTATTTTACAAACACATAGATCTCACTAATAGAAATTACTTAATTGCATGATGCCTAACGGAACTCATAATAAACACAACATCTCAGTTAGACAAGATAATTTGTTGGGTGCGCCAAGCTGCTCGTTGCACGTATACTTCAATCAGAGACAGAGAAATTGGCCTAGGTGTTCTGCACATACTCCACAGTTCCTGCCCAGGGCTTTGACCAGGAAGTCGAACAACATGTAAAACTGTAATATTTAACCTATGGTAACTGTCCTTTTACTCAAGCAGGACGTGTCCTTCATCCACCATGCTATGCTTGATATAGGACCTCTGACAGGTGGACCCCTAAGACTCTAGGACTAGCGTTTAGGATAGAAGGTGGGACACAGCTTGTCATGAGTGCTGTGGTATAGCACACAGGCTGGGACTGGAATATTGAGCCGGGCCAAAACTTGGCATGAGTTTGGCATTAGCTATGGCTCGGGACGGGAGAGGCCAGGAGGAGGTGCCAGCATGGCATCCTCTCAGTTGGAAGGTGGTACAAGCATAATGATGCTCTTGTGGAGAAAGCATGTTTTCCAGGTCATGACTTAGGCACAGCAGGGCGTTGCTGGAGAAGATCCTGGAACTGATGGAACAGGCCAGTATATTAAAGGGACAGGCCATTACATTGCTGGGACAGGATCTGATATAACTGGGACACAGTTTGGCATAACTGGGACACAGTTTGGCATAAATGGGACAAGGCATAACATGACAGGAACCTGGACTGGTAGGTTGTCCTGTCTACTTCCGTAGAGTGTTGAGCTGTGAGAAAGAAGTAGAAGATAACTGTATCACCGTCCTATTAAATGCATAACAATTACATAAGTCAATCTGGTGCAGGGTTTAGCCTTTGTCTTTTATTACAGCATTTTTCACACTGACACATCTTTTTTTAACTACAATTTCCGCTATATTCTTCTTTTTCTTTCATCGTTATCTTTCTCCTTCTTGTGCTGGTGTACTCTTTCCCAGTCTCTGTCTCAATTTAAATTTCATCAGTCTGACTCCATGTGGACAGGTTCATACTTGCTGATAAGTGGCACTATGTACACAAGATAATTTTCAGTGTACTGGAAGCAGAGGATAAGAGCATGTTCATCCAGACAGCAATGAAATAGAAGCCAACCCTGTAGATGTGATAATTGACTCTAGGTGCTGTGGCTAGATGGGAGAGAGAGGGGGAGAGAGAGAGGGAGGACGTGCCAAATTGTGAATTTGTTAGCTAATATTCTCAAAAAAATAAAAAAAAATAAAAGCCTTTTCATCTAAGCCTTGCTGACATAAAACATCAATCAGGCTAATACAATGAAGGACATTTTAATAAATTAATCATTCAATTAACCTTTTTCATTAATAATTATTTTGCATTTATTATTTTCCATATCTACAGCTTAGAGCACATCAGCACTGGCATGTAAACACACAAGAGGGAAAAGGCAAATATTAGGTTGTAGTTAGTGTGGCTTGCTTTCCAAAATGTTTTATTTAATGAAGTATAAGCTTGTTGAATAACAAACAGTTTGTGCTGTTTTAATGGACAAACTTAACAGTGATGGTAATATGTGTCAAGGGCATAAGCATTTGTGTTTATTTACATTATAGTTAATTTATATATTTAAATGTAAGCAGTTCTATAGTAGTACTAGTATGGATTATTGTTCAAATGCATGCATAAATTCATTCAGTAGACTTATTATCTCAAATAAATTAAATACAATTTCAGTGTTTGTATTTATAATTCCCTATAACAGAAACTTTATTTTTCTTTATTTATCTGAAAAATTGTCTTTTACATCATTTGCTTGCTTGTTTTATGGCTATAGATATTTTCCTGTGAGAGTTTGTTTTTCTTTTCTTAAATACTATTGTTTAGAAATTGGGCATAGGTGGCTCAGTGGTAGTTTTTTTGCTTACCATGGGGAAGGCCTGGGTTCATTCCTACCCAATGCCCAAACCCCAGTCGAACTGACCTGTACACAACTTAACACAGGTTTTTACGCTGGATGTCCTTGCTGACACAACCCTCCCATTTTTCTGGCATGGACCAGCACTGCATGCAGCGGCAGGGTAGTATGAGGTGTGGCAACCACCAACGGTGGGACCCTGGATCCTGGGGCTCAAACCTAGAGCCTCTGTGATTTAGGCCACCACTCCCCTACTGACAAAGTAACAGATAACCAACTAGGGGGAAAAAAAATGGCTCATAATCCAAAACATGCAGATGGTAGTGTTGTGGCTTGGGCTTACATTTCTGCCTATGGAACAGGTAAACTAATCTTTCCTTTTGATGTAATTTGTAATGGTACAGTAGTAGCAGAATTAATTCAGAAGTCTACAGAATATTTTTTTTGTCAATTTAGAAAAAAATAATAATAATTCGGTCTGTGAGGAACTTCATTATGCATCAAGACAATGACCCCAAACTCACTGGAAACACAACAAAGAACTTTACAGGGGAAAAATGTTGAAGGTTTAAGGCTTGCCAAATTAATCACAAGACCTTAACCCAATCAAGCATGCATTTTATATTCCCCTTTTTGGCCTTGAATCCAAATATCTTTAGTGTATAACAAAAACAGGATAATTGCTATTGCCATTACAATAGTTTCAGAGAAAACTGTAGTTAGCTATAGACTTACAGTGGTTCCCTATTGTAACTGAGATAATTATGGTTATTATAGTATTGACAATGAAAATGTCATGATTTCCAAGATACATGCACATAGCATATAACATATCTATTGCAAGCTGTTCTCTTTTGCACCAACGAGCTTATGATAAAATTTTGTATACTGAATTAATCATTAGAGATTTAAAAAATGTAGGTTTTTTGTATATTTGCACACAGGTAGTAAATGTTAAATGTTAGTCTTTATTTTATTTGTAACATACATTTTATTCATCTGAGAAGATGCTACGTATATTACCATAGCACTTTTAATTATAAATCCAGAGTAGCAGAAAGCGTCTGAGTATTCTTATCTCCTTTAGGCTCCAAAAAATTTCACTTAATTATATGACAAATCTTGGTTTCCAAGATATATTGGATCACTTTATGTTCATGCTGCTGTTGCTGCTGGTAAAGTATGTGTGCATGTGTTATAGAGATATATACAGTATGCTAGATAAGTCTTCATTTGCATAATTGCCATGTTGCCACTATTTATCTCTTTACCCACCAATCAGTGAGCTGAATTCTGATTTATTTGGTCACATGACTCTCATAAATCAAACCACTGAGAGATGGTGTAACATCCAGAGATATGAAGAAAGGCCACTAATAGGATTAGTGGGTGTGCAGTTGCATTTGAATTTCAATCCTTTTTACCCATCTCGCTGTGTTAAAAGGCAGAACGGCTGACAAGCTTTATTCTAAACGCTATGAATAAAACGAATTTAGTGTTTATTTAAAACCATAACCAACTCTGTCCATTGTGCACCGAGTGTGAGCAACAGAAATAATAAAATGAATCTTTATCAATCATTCTGGTCTACTTTTGTAAAAAATGTGATTTTCCAACATCCCTATTTTTAAACATCCCTTGACAGCTTACACTTATTCATTTCCATTCGGTTGAGTCCCACTGCAAAGAAAATTTTTTTTCTTCATTATTTTATCTTTAACTGAAGCAAAGTAGAATTGGTGGGTGGAAAAATTCACCCTAAAAGATGTGCATATTAACATTTAATCTTTTAATATTTGGTATTTAAAATTCATTTTTTTTTTTTTTTATTAAAATCCTAAATGAGTTCTTACTATTTCTTTACTATCTTCTTTCGTAGACAAGAACTGTCGGACTGTTTTTACTTCGGTTGTTACTGACCTCTGACTGGTATCAAAAATGCCCCTCAATGCAAAATTCATTCTATTTAGTGATTATGCATATTCTGTATTGTTTGTTAAATCTAAAGAAAGCACATACACATACAGAAGTAATTATACAACCGAGTAATCTGATTGGCTGAGAGGCATTCACGAGTGGTGATATAGAGCATAACAGCACTGGGATGTTAAACTATATATTACTTAGCTTCACAGATCTTCCAACAATTATTACTTACACTTACTGTAAGTGTCAGTCCCGAGATGGATGGGCAAGTACTGTCCAAAGTACTGGACAGTGGGGAGAGCAGCTGCTTGCCAAAACCCACATTGAAAACCAGTCACAAAAGTACTTTAAGCAAGCAAACACATCTAATAATGTCATCTTAAACATTACTTTGTCTCCTTAGTAACTACTCCTAATTCATTTAGAATTGCTTTTGAACAACCTGTGTTGTTTTGTTTATGAATAACACATGCTACAAAGCTACACTAGCTTTCCATTTAAATCTAATTGGTATTCAACCCAAGAGGGCACAGGCATTCTAAAAACAAATAAATAGCAATATAAAGTAAATGAGTCAGCACAACAGCAGTTTTTTTTTCTTGTGATGTGGCTTTATTATACAGTTTGTAGTTAGTGGAGAGATAAATGTGCAATCCTCTTCACTAGCGTCACTAGCTTATTGCCAAAATGCAAAAATGAAGGTGTCCTTCTGTTTTCTCCCATTTTGTAATCTGAATGGTGTTCTGTATGGGTGCTGAAAAATACCATAACAATAAATGACACCTACTGTAAATATGCCAAATTATGACTTCTACCTTAAGGCAAGTGCTGCTGAAGGGCATTAGTCTTTTATTCCGTTCAGTTTTTTTTTTTTTAAAAAAAAAAAGCATATTTAAAAGCAATTCCTCATCTGTACCGTCTGTAAAAAAAAAAAAAAAAAAAAAAAAAAAATTTGTTTCCAACCTCTTATGCTAATACCACCATTAATGTTATTGTGCTTCTCATCTCGAAGCTGTGTAACTAGTTACAGTATGCTAAGTCTTTGTTGTAACTTAATTGGACTGCATTCTTCATCTTTGAGCCCAGTGTTTTTGCTGTCTCCACTATGCCTAAGGAATAATTTCCACACATAAACTGACCACCACAATATATTTCATAATCAAAGTTAAAGTTCCTTAAATTTAATCTTAGAGCATATGATTTTTTTTTTTTTTCCCAAGCAGTGTGTAAAATAACAGAGAGGCCAGGACACTTTAGCACAGGCTCATACAGGATGCACCTGAGCAAGTTAAGTGGCTTGCTCAAAGATCCAACCATGGCAGTTTGACAGAGATGGAATGTGAACACACAGTCGTTTTATTTGTAACCCTTATAAAACCAGCTTGCATTCATTTCCTGTTTAAGGCTCTGGGTTGCAAATCAGCAGGTTGTATCTTTAAATTCATGCACACCTAAACTGTTATGGTTGGGTCCTTGAGCAACATCTTTAATGTTCTTCTCAGTTTTTTTATACTATGTAAAACATTGCAGCACTTTATTGGAAATACATTTTATACTTGTTTATCATAAATTTTACTGTACTGTAATTTTACTGTACCAGCAGCCCAGCATTTTTACAGCATTTTTTACAGCATGGTTGTTATCCCTTATGTTTAATGTCTTTTTTTCATTACACACAGCCCCTGATAGGAATATTAAAAATACCACTCCAGCCCTCAAATCAACACCTGCATCACAAATTTTAAAAAATACAGTGAAACCTCGGATTGTGAGTAATGTGGTTTCCGAGTGTTCCGCAAAACGAGCAAAGATTTTTATGAAATTTTGACTTAAAAAAAACAAACAACTCTTGGTTTTCAAGTACCAAGTATCACGTATTACGCATGCACTCCTTGTTTTGATGCCGAGCATCACATGATCACAACTGAGCCAATAGTTTTTCTCTCTCTTTTGCGCTGTGAAATTGTGGGTAATTGTTTTCCCTGCTGAGTTTTAGTGCACGTCTTTCACTGGTATAATCAACATCCGTGCACGTGTTTACTGTTTACTATAAACATATTTAAAACATCTTTTATTTTGTGTTTTTATGCGTGTATGTACAGTGTGCATGTACTGTTTATTATAACACATGTGCGCGCGTGTAAAGCAAAAGTTATATGTGAGCGTGCTCGTAATTTGACATAGTGTCCCTTCATATACACCCTTCTCCTCTCGCCTTCACCTTCTCCCCTCCTCCTCCTCACGCCTTCACACACACACTCTGCTCTACACATAAACACTGGTCTGTCGCGATTCTTTTCAAAGGTAAAGTGCAGGTTTGTTTTTTATTTTTACTTTACAGCAGTGATTCCGTTAGTGTGCGCTCACGCGAGAGTTGTTAGAGATGTTCCTTGCTGATGTTTCCGATAAAACAGTCTTTTCATTCATGTGTGTGTGTGTGTGTGTGTGTGTGTGTGTGAAATTCAAATAAGAGAGGAGAAAGTGTTTCTGTGTAAGACGAGAAAAGGGGAGGATCTGATTCCTCAGCTCCTCTTACTTTAGTTTCACACACACACACGCACACATGAACGAAAAGACTGTTTTTACACACACAGTGCCTGTGCGATTAAACGGAAACACTTATCTGTCAAAATTTATTTTAATTTTTTTGAAAGGTACAGTGCATGTTAATTTGTTTTATTTTTATTTTTTTTATTAATTATTTGTAAGTATTTATTTTTTGGGGCTGTGGAATGAATAATTTAAGTTTCCAATATTTCTTATGGGGAAATTTGCTTTGATTTGTTTTTTGAAATATGAGCCCGCTTTCGGAACAAATTGTGCTTGTAATCCAAGGTTCCACTGTAAGCTTATTGTGTTTCAGGAAAAAATATTTTACATAACATTTAATTTAGCCCATTTAAACTGGATTTTTTTTTATTACTTACTTTAAAGAAAAAAAGTGTTTATTTATGAAAGAAAAGATTATTATATCACATTTATCGGAGTGTTCAGACCCATTACCTAGTTCTTGGTCAAGACACCTGCGCAGCAATGACAGCATCAAGCCTGCTTGTGTTGAATGATGCAACAAGCTTTTTTTTCAATTTTCAGGTATCTGCAGATATGCTCTATTGGGTTGAGTTCTGGAATCTGACTGGGCCACTCCAGCACTTTCACAGTGTTGTTCTGAAGCTACTTCTGTGCTTTCTTAGTGTTATGATGTGGATCATGGTTTTGTTGAACTTTAAGCCTTCATCCCACCCCGAAATCCCTAGTATTCTGGAATAGGTCTTTGCTAAGTATAGTTCTTTATATTACTTGCATCAGCTTTCCCTCTATACTGACTCATCTCCCAATCACTGAAAAACATCCCCACAGCATGATGCTGCCACCTCTGGTGGTTTGACTTCAATGATGAAGGCTATTATGCTCGTGGGTGCTTTTAATGCTGCACAAATTTTCTTGTATCCTTTCCCAGATCTGTCTTGACACAATCCTGTGTAATTTGTCTAAAGATATTTCTCTTGATCTTATGGTTTAGTTTTCACTCCGACATGCATAATCTACTGTGGGACCATATATAGACAGGTGTGTGCCTTTCCTAATTATGTCCAATGAAGTCAGTTAAACTCCAGTCAAGTTGAAGAAGCATCTCATGGACCAGAGAGGATGCATCAAAGCTCAAATTGTCGTAACAAAGGGTCTAAATACTTATGTGAACAAGATATTTCTCTCTTTATTTTTTATTAAATCATAATTATTTAAACAAATGTTTTCACTTTGTTGTTGTGTAAAGATTTGAACACATTTTTAGATTAGTGTGAAACATAGAAAAAACTTAATAGGGTCTGAAAACTTTCAGAAAATTTATAAAAGCTACTGAAAGCCATAATCACTTTTTACAGCATCATGTTTTTTCTTTGTTTCAAGGCGTCTATTTAAAAATGAATAGACTAATAAACCGAGCATACCTGGACCCAGTAAAAACACTCAGTGTGCAAAGTATGGACAAGGACTCATGAGTTACAATTCCCTACGATCTTCCTACTGTATGCCTTATCTCCTACCTCTCCTCTCATCTCCTACTCTCTCTTCTCATCTCGTCTTGTCTGTCCACCTACCTCCGTGTTGTGTTCATCATTCCTCCAGTCTGTGATTATCTGACCACTAGCTCCAGCACCATAGCAGTTAAGACATTCCGGTTTAATCTCTGTATCATTCCAATAATCCATATTGTTAAAATCACTGGTCGGGTTTTCTACATTTTTGTCTGTGGAGTCTGTCATTCAATAACACTAGCTTTAATTAATTCTTAAACCCTAATTTCTAATCTTACAATTCGGGATACAGCCCTTAACCACTTCAAGAAAAAAATAATCTTGAATCAGCATTGGATTAACTAGAGCTGAAGTCTTTTACAGTCTATAAGCTGGATGTTGATCAAGCGCCCTTGTACTTGAGCAGTGTTATATTTTATGCAGATCGATGCAAGCATACAAATTCATTTATTAGCATGCATGCAGCAGCCTCAGGTTCACCCAAGACATGCTGAACAGAATACTGCAACATAGAAGGTGTCCTTTGCTTGCCAAGGCTTATTAAACTACGCAGACATCACCTCACATGTCTAAATTACTTTGATCAGCCGTGTCATCAAGTACAGCTGTGACTAAACACTTCTAGGATTTTCTAGATGACAGGCATAAACTTTGTACTGCAATGCGTTTGGTGGAGAATCAAGCATACAGAAACTTTGTAAATCGTGTACTGAAAATTTAGATTTGGTCTCCAAATTTGGTAATGGTGAAGCACTAAAGCTCAGATTCTGATTTTGGAAACAAGCAGGTTTCATGACCAGCATGAATTGTTGATATATAAACGTTTTTGTGAGAAGACCATGAGTGAAAGTTGCCTGGGACAGCCCAGTACCCAATACCACTAGAAATTCTGTAGCGGTATGCAGTACCAGGAAGAGGGAAGAGCAGCTGCCTGCCCAAACCCACATTCAGAACCACTCACAGAGCATTTTCAACACACAAAAAAATTTGATAATATTGTCATTTTAAACAACAGTACTTAGTAAATGCTAAATTATTACAAATGCCCTCTAAACCATTTGTGTTGTGTTTTGAGCTTTCATTTCTCCTAGTTAACATGACTGCAAGCTTCCATCAACCACCTGACAGGTTCATGACTTTCCTCACCACTTTTCTACAGTTAGTGTTAGCTACAAAGCTAACTAGCTTCTAACACATGTCTAAATCCTAAATCCTAAAGCTCTCTCTAACCCAACTTAACAGGAGCTCTGCTTGATGTTTGAAACAAGAAATCCTACACCCTAAATACAGCACACTAAATTTTATCCTATTTCAGGTTCAACCCAAGAACCTTTATCTATCCAAGGCTATTCTAAAGCAGAATAAGTGGTGGGTGAAAAGTAATTAGGCATCAAAAATTGGCAATAAAGTCCATATTTCTAATACAAATTTATTGTGACATGTACTTTATAACATAAGAAAATAAAAGCTAATTTTTAAATATAAATGTAGGCACTAGTGGCATCAACCAATTTCCTCAAATGGCAAAGAATGAAATGCTGTCTTTTGAAGGAAATCATTTGGGATATTACTGAGCACTGTAAACCTTAAAGAACTTTTTGTAAGTCACTCTGGATAAGAGCGTCTGCCAAATGCCTAAATGTAAATGTGAGAGAACCTCCTGAATCCATGCCTCCAAGTCCTCCAGTGTGTCGAGGCTTTGTCTTGTATACCTCCTCTTTCGCGTAGCCCCACAGGGAAAAATCACATGAAGTGAGATCTGGACTTCTTGGAGACCATTCATGATGTCTACGTCGTCTCAGCCAAGCCAACCTGGAAGATGCTGGTCTATCACGCATGCACAGAAAGAGCAAAATGGAGAAGACTGTTTTCATCATGACTCCAGTGATACTACATTTTTGTGGCATTAAATATTACCTAATTCATTTTTACCCATTCTGTAAAACTTAAAATACAACAGGTGCAAAAATACAACAGGTGCAAGATAATGTAAAACAGAAACCTGTAAGATCAAGAGTACACTGAAATTAGGTGCATGTGGTAAATCATGTGATCTGTGCCTGCTGTAAGGTGTAATCCAGTGCTTTTGTGATGCATCCATGACAGAAACTCAACCACCCCTACAAATACAAATTTTCTGTATGTGTAACACTTTTTTCTGAACAATCCAAGATCGAAATGGTCAATGATGTACCAAAACATAGATTTTTTTCTTAAATTATATGTCTTTCATTAAAGGATCTTCATCAAATAATTTATCACCAGGATTTTTGGGTTGTAAAAACACTGTAGTGATGTTAATTTACAATGTTACAAATGTTAGGACAAGATTAATGTCAGGTTATTTTTACCTAATACTTTAATACATGTTATATTTTCAATGAAATTATGTCAGAACAACATTCACTGCATGACAATGGAACAATAATAGACCATAACACCATGTTGCAAAAATTACCCCTAAACTGTGGTCTGAGGGGGTGTATTTTACGAGTGAAGCTTCTAAATGCAGATAACAATGAGTGCCACAAACACCATGTTACAGTAAAGTAATTCGACAGCTCAGGTGCACCTCATGGTAACATTTTCGAAGAAATTAAATTCTAATATTGTACTGGCAGTAAGCGTTATTACAACATTGTAACAACCAGTTTTCAACAGTCTTCCAATGTTTGGGTTGATATGGAGAATGGTCTGTTATAGAAGAACTGTTTGCATCTTCTCTTACAATGTGACTAATCATAATCATAAAAGGCTGCTAAAACTACAACGTAAAACCATAAAACTGCTTTTTGATTATTTAGATCGCATTGTGGTTTAATTAAAAAAATCTAAAATAATTAAATTAATTATTTAAAATCAGTGGCAATTTCCATCCATCTATCTAGTAACCTCTGTAGTCCGTGGAGGCGAATAGAGACCATTGCATTTATTCCTATTGGTATGATCTCCAGTCAACATTCACACACTATGGTCAATTTGGAAACACCAATTGGCCTAATCTGCATGTTTTTGAACTGCGAGAGGAAACCGGAGTACCCGGATTAAACCCAATAAGCACAGGGAGAACATGCAAATTCCATGGATGCAGACCCTTGGAGGTGCAAGATGGCAGCGATAAACCACTACGCCACCTTGCCGCAAAAAGCTGTCACATTTCCAGCAATTTGTTTGTTTACAATGGCAGTAAATCACCACATGCAAGCGCATTCATCTGATGTGTTCTATGACTATAGATTCCAACTAATGACCAAATAATTATTTCTTTTTTTTTTTTTAACAATATAAAGTTAAAAGCTAGACAACGTAAACCTAACACAACCTGCTACAGAAATAATAATTTAGTGTGGCAGTCGATTCCCAAGCATGGGTAGCTCCTGAGGGAGCTCTCTGACTTATTTTCACTTGAATGAATGGACTGCCTCTCATGCTGCAGATGCTCCTGGCCAGATGATGCTGATTCGGATGCGTCTCCTCCTCCCATCCATACATCTCATTCCGTCCATCCTACCACTTCCTCCCAGAGAAACACACAGAGAGAGGGAGAGGGAATTTCTCCTTGCTTCTTCATTCGGTCGCATGTGTGTGTGAGAGCTGCTGAATGGATCCTGCAGTATAACTGTTTTTTTCTTCTTCTTCTTCTTCTTTCAGAAATCTACTTTTAACAGATCTGGATTACAAATGGGTAAAGAGGACTGAGCTGATAGGATGCATGTGCGTTTTAAAACCTAGTGCAGCGTATAATTTCGCGGCATGGAAGAAGTCAGAAAACTAAAGCACGGCGGTTGGAATGAACTCTGGTGATAAAGAGAAATAATAAATAAAAAAAATAGATCAGATACAAAATACGCACGTGGATGGATGAAGTTGCATGTTGCGAACAAGTGAAAGCAAGATAAAGACCAGAAGGAGGAGAAGTGATGATGAACTGGAGGATCGGATACATCCGTGGAGAGAACGATGAACGGATACGTGCGTGTTTCTTGTTGTTGTTTTATAAGGATGGAGATTTTTGTTGAATCGTTATTTTATTTATTATTGTGATTTTGTTCCGAAGCGCTAAAGGTGGAGCAATGCAGGGGAGCTGAAGGCGTGCAGAGCGAAACAGACCTCACGAACAAAGTGCTGAAGGTGTTGCAACTCAACACTGCTCTTACACATTTTTTTTTTTTTTTTTTTTATTCTCTGCCTGGATTTCTGCTTGTTCTTCCGAAATAAAAGCGCGATCATCCAGGGGCTGGTGTGAGCGCGACTGATCGATCACACCACCGGTTTTGGAAATACCCTTCGTTTCTTTTCTATTTATTCCGATCTAAATGGAAGTATTGGAGATCGAAGGCAGTGGTGACAGGAGCAGACATGGTTCATGGGCGCAGTTTCCTTCACGGTGAGTCCTAAAATATTCATGCACATCCCTCATTTGTACATTTATTACGTTTAAGGCATGATCTTTAATCTTGACTTTTCTCTCCAAGTAGGATGTTAGATTCCCATTTAAAACTTGCAGAACTCAATACTTCATACATAATCCAAACTCATGGCGCATCAATGCATGATTTACTGTAATTTTACCCTTAGTGCTGAATGAAACACTCGAAATTGAAAAAAGCATTCATATAAGTGTTTATTTTATTTATTTTTTTTTTTGAATTATTTATTCAGTTTTGTACTGAAAATAAACCACAAAGTGTGCACTTTCTTTGAGGATCCTGCAGGGAAAGAAAGTATTTGAATTAATGAATAAACTCCTGTATATAAACCATACAGTACATTAAGACTGCTATATAGATTAATTAGCTATAAGAAGTACTTATTTGTTTGTTTGATTGATTGTTTTGTTTGTTTTGATTGATTGGTTTGTTTGAAGTGGTAATTGTTTAACAGGCTTCTTTTCTGAATTCTCTGCAGTTGTCGCAGGTCTCCTTATGGTTGGCTTGTCCTTTGCGACAAAAAAAGAAGCAGGTAATACTGACTTAAAGGAAAAGAAACTCTTGTATATAAATGTTATAAAATGAATTCAAATATTTACTAATAGCCCTTAGTAGTCAACTTTCATTTAGACTGATTTTAAAAAGTTTTTTTTTAATCCATCATGTCATTACTATTGCAGTATGTAAATAGTAACATTTGAATTTCTGCAAAAAATTTAATTTTACAATATTAAGAGGTTTTTGGTGTCTATAAATACATCCTAGTACTGTCGCCATGCACATCCAGTACAGTACTTGGTGGGTTTCCTTCAAGTATTCCGGTTTCCTCCCACCATCCAAAGACATGCAGATTAGGCTAACTGGTGTTACCAAATTGGCTGTAGTGTGTGAATGCGAGTGTGAAGGTGAAAAATAGAAATAAATACAATTGTAGACACCACTGGCCTACATGGTCTCTAGTAGGACTACAGGGGTTTCCAGATGGGTGGATGGATGCATGGATGGATAAGTCCACACCAGTGTTCACACTTCCAAATATTTTCTTTTTTATAAAAAAAATATATATATTCTTTTATTTTTGTGAAGCTGCTTTGAGACAATGACCATTGTTAAAAGCGCTATATAAATAAAATTGAATTGAATTGAATTGAATTGAATTGAATTGAATAAATAAATAAATAAATCCTGATTCACACCTAGTGAAGGGGGTTGGGCCTCTGTGCCTATCGGCCAAAGTGAATGAGGTGTGTCCTCTGTGATTGTCAGTTAATAGGGAAAGGGGTCATGACCTTTGTGTCTATGATTAAAGTCAAGGACGTGTGACCTCAATGCCTGTCAATTATAGTCAAAAAGGTGTGGCCTCTGTGATTGGCAGTTATAGTATAGGTAGTATAGCTTTACCTGTCAATTATAATAAAGGAGGCGTGGCTTTGTTGGCTGTCAGTTAGGCTACGTTTACATCATCAGCCTAAAGTGATACAAATTGTGTTTTTTAAGAGTTTTTTCCTGTTCAATCCGAGTTATTTTGTGTATAGTCCTAGAACAGATACATATCCAACACTTGGTCATGGACTGGAATGAGAATGGGCAGGTCGGGATTTATGCAGCTTTTTGCCTCTGCGCATGAATAGGGCACTAACTGATATCATCATTTACCACCGGCAGCACAACGATTTTATAGCAGTACTTGCAATAGCTGCTAAGACAGCTAAAGTAAGGCACCTGGCTTTCCTCTCTGTTCTGGACCTCAACAAATACAGCTGACTAACTGCGTGCAATCCTTCAGGGCAAAAATCTCTAACATATTTATTTGCTAAAATTACAAACATTGTAAATGTATGGTCGCACAAACTCATGGCCTTTTTTACCCCAGATGGCATGAGCAAAGGCATATTGATGTGTGAACCTAGGAGTTTCTAGGGATGTGTCCACATTAGAGTCAGATAAAAGTCACTTGTAATTATGAATGTGAACTTTCATGGCATGCTGCTTTGTTCCAGTGAAAAACAACTCAGGGGTTCAACCAGCAGGCCAGTGTGGAACGTGGGTAAAAAAACCAGAGGGAGGACTCTTTACATCCCCCAATTACCCCAACAAATACCCACCAGAGCGCGAGTGCATTTTCGTCATTGAAGGTTTGCAAGACAACACCACCTTCAACAAGTTATTTTCTTTATTAATCCTGTATTGCGTACTTAGCAACACTGCATCACATTGACCAAAATCATCTTTTTACATTATACAGCAATACAACTGTAGCATTTAAATGATACAGTCAATCTGTTCTTCTCACCAATGACCTGATGACTATTGAGCTTTAATTTAATGATTTTTGAATAATTCTCTTTTTATGCTAATTAGAAAAAATTAGCAATGCATATTAAATTTTCATGCTTTAGGAAGCAGAAATAGTATCAACTTATCTTGCCATGCAAATAAATGCAAGACCTCTTTATTTAAAATAAGCCACTTTACTAATCACAGCGCATTCAGGTGAACACTAAAATAAGACTTGTTCATCTTTGGGCATATGATTTATTCTTTTTCTTCCAGATTTTCTCAATATAGTGAACGAATATGCCTGTTGGTCTGAAAAAGAATTATTATTAGAACTAATTACATATATGCTAATCAGGATAAACAGGATAATTTTTCCTAGGAACTAATAAGATTTAACATATTACTATTACAGGAACAGATTATAGATTAAATTGCATCCAATTTTGGAGAAATGTGGTGTTTGATATTGCTGTTTTTTTCTTTATGTTCCCCAGTCTTTTATTTCTGATTTATTTATTCGATAAACTGTTGAATTTTTATGGTGTTTAACCACATTTTTGTTGATGCTGAAGAACTGGCACCTGTACAGTGTGCAAAAGATCACATATTCATTAAATACATGTCATTTCACAAGTGTCTATTTCCTATCTCAGTATTGATTCAAATTGAAATGAACTGACAATGTGCATGTGCTTTTACCTTATGTTTACGCTGTGTGTTTGTTTTTGCTGTTCCAGCTCCCCCGAGACAGTGTATTGATCTCTTCTTTGACGAGAAGTACTCAATAGAGCCTTCGTGGGAATGTAAATTTGACCACATTGAAGTACGTGACGGACCTTTTGGCTTTTCTCCAATAATCGGACGCTACTGTGGCCAGCAGAGCCCGCAGTACATTAGGTCGAGTGGCCGATACCTCTGGATAAAATTTGTAGCAGATGGTGAACTAGAAGCCATCGGATTTTCTGCGAACTACAACTTCACTACAGGTAAGGTTTAAGATGATTATGTTTTTTTCCCATCTACTGAATTTCAGTCATTTATTATTTTTAGCTATTTCTTTTGGTTAACTTAACTTACCAAAAGAGAGTCAAAGGTTATTTTTCTATCGAGAATAAAATTAACCATGTAATTAAAGGGATGCCATCTGTGCTTATGAGTTTGTTTGAAGGAAATGCTAGTCAGGCCCAGGAAAGGAGGTTTGGCCTATCAGCCTATAAGTCAGTCTTAGTAAAGAAAACAAGGTCTCTGTTAGTCAGTCACATTGAAGAAGGCATGGCCTCATTGTCAATCAGTCTCAGTAAAGGGGTGTGGCTTTTGCATTCTCCCTCTCAGTCAGTACATTTACATGCAGAGTTAAGTGGAGCTATGGTTAAAGCTCAACTAGGCCATTTAATTTGACTACTGTCCTTGTCCCATTATAAAAGCAGGGCAGGAGGATTGATTTATTGAACAAAGTATGTCTGACTCCTCTACAGTAGGTAGCGATATGCCCCCTTTTTGCCTGGTAGTATTTGTACAGCTCTGAACATTTCGTACTGTACATGCTGTATGCTTCACTTTTTGTACAACTGACTCTTTAATTCAAGGTGTTATCTAAAGGGGAGACGACACTACCTTCTAGTTAGCAAATTCTTCCCTCTGTTCCGCATTTTGTTCGACTTGGGATCTGTGGAGCATGCACTAAGTCGATTTCTGTGTCCAATTCAATTATACATGTAGAAGTAGCTTGACTCCCACCTCATTATCTGGGTGTGCTAGTCCAACTTTGAAAAGTTGGATTTAGTATGAGTTCAAACTAACATTACATAGTTTTTAATTTTTCGCAGAATAACCATTGTTTTTAATAAACAATTCTAAACTACAATATGTTATATACTGTTGTAAAGTGTTTAGTAGGGGCCTGCTGTGCATAAAATGGAGCTGACCATGGTGCTGAATAGGTGGTTTCCCTTTGCTTGGTTGATTGCAAGGTTGGCAGATAGTAAGAGCTTCTGGCTCTAGGCCTGCCATCAAACTACATAAAATTTAAACAATATTTAACTTAAATGAAATTTACTTGCTGCATATCCTTTGAAATGGCAATGTAAATATATTATTAGCTAGCCCAGTGTGCATTTGTTTTGAAACATGGGTACCCTGAACCCCAATTGACAAAAATGGTAGCTACCATACTGAACGTCAAAGCATATGCATAATTTGGTGTATTAATACAGACTGAGAATGAGAATTAGTTTATAATTATTATTTTCCTCTAATTCCTAGTTTTTAGAGTGGGATATTTTCAAACTTTTGACAAGCCATTGGTCAATGTTTCAGTTATGAAAATACAAAGTATTAATGTATGTGAATGTACAAAAAAAGTCAAAAATATCTTTAAAATTTTGTTGCAATTTTTTTTTACTGGTTTCCACATACTTACTATACTTGTTCCTGATTCTGAAAACACAGACTGTCACCTGAGCATGCTAATTAACCCAACTAGTAATGCAGCAGGTGGTGAGATTTACAATAATTAGCTACATCGTTAAGATGAATTATCTGACATCATGTTTAAGTTAAAGAAAAGCTGCATACCAAATAAAACTTTTTGTTTTGTGAAAGACAGAATGGTTTGTTATTGTTATAGTTATTAACCCTTCTTGCTTGGAAATTATTGATTTAAAAAATATATAATAATAATGACACAAACCCAGACACAAACTCAGCTTGTTCTATGTGCAAAAGCTACTAGTTTATCCACCCCCGAGCCTAAAAGATCAAAAGCCTTAGTATTAGTCATAGTAGTATTACTGTTCAATCTGTAGCTGTGAAATTGGAAAGTTTTTCAGTAGCCGACAAACAAACATACTGATTCATAATGCGCTTGAGTCATTTGTGATTCTCCTGTTCATTACTCAGTTGCACAAGTTCATCTTAAATCAAGTGTGTCTGAGTAACCTCCTTTCATGAAATACAATCAATTCATATTCTGTTCAGTGTGGTGAATATTTTTTTATACTCTTATTCATAAAAATGTTTAAATGAATTGAATCACACACATGAGTCAGTAGTATAAAGCTATAATTTGGCATTTATGTCTGCTGGTGCAGTCTGACAGCTATAATTGATGGACTCCCATAACTCATTGAGGTTAATGTCTTTAAATCGCAGGCTCTGTTTTACAGCTCAGTTACTGAATCTTTACAGCACACCAGGATTCCAAGGAGGCAGCTCTGTCAATATATTGGTGACAGACCTGAATTAAATTACTGAATGGACACACCGGCATCACCTTAGCAATGTATTTTATACCTTTCTAAAAGTGCAATTAAAAAATACGGCAAAACATAAAGATAATTTGGGAACAAATGCTCTTAACGGAATGGCTTTTCTGCCTAAACAGATGCCTCCTTTTTTTTTACTATATAATATAAACTCACTGGGTGGTTATACATAAAAAAATCACAGTTGCTTCTAAAATATGTTTTAAAAAATTATCTAGTACCAAGAAAAGTCACTGATATTAAATTTTTCCCCTGTTCTGATGTTAGACTGACATGCTTGCCCTGTACCTGCGTGATTTTATGTGTGGCACAGCTGCCACATGATTAGTTTTATGGATAAGTGGATAGGTGTGCAGGTATGCAGGAATCCTATTAAAGAGTTCTTTAAGGATGTGAATAGTAGTCTGTAAAGACACTTCACATATTGAAATTTTTACATTGCAATGTTGTTTATTTAAAACACAACACTGAACAGGTGGCATTTTTGAAATTTAAAAACACTTTCATAAAAAGTCATTGGATTTAAGTTGAATGACCCCAACACAAATACAACATCAAAACAACAAAACATTAACATCTGTGTAACTATGAAACACATACTGTAAAAATACACATACTGTTCAAACAGCATATTCTACAGTATGCACAGTATAAACGTGCAGTAATGTTGATTTATATGTAAAGCCAGTCAGACAAGGAATTTACTATTTGGACTTTCTATATGATTTACAAAAAAATAATAATAATAAAATAGCGGGAAAAAGTTTCTCATTCCCAAATAACAGGATTTTGATGAATAACAAATTTGCATGTAAATGCATGTAAATTATGCATTAAATGATCTACAAACAAATTTGTTTATATCCAGCTTATTGAATATGGCCTATTGTTAGGGTGTAATCACATGCATTGTAAGCAAGAACACTCACTCAGTCACTCATCGTCTTTACCGCTTTATCCTGTATACCCTTAACATCAACTGTTATGCTGAACTGCCTGCCAACTAACACACAGTATTAATGCAGATCAATTTCTGCTTTCTGTTTCACCCAGTTGAGTCTGGTTCCTCTCAAAAAAATTTTCCACCATCTCAGGGAGTTTTTTCTTGCCGCTGTCTCCCTCGGCTTGCTCACCAGGCCATTTTGATTCATGCACATTCAAATTCCATACAAACTTAAATAATTCTTTTGATTGTGTAAAGCTGCTTTGGTACAACGCCAATTGTTAAAAGCACTATACAAATAAAATTGAATTGAATTGAATTGAACTGTATCCAGGGTCACGGGGGTCCTGGAGCCTATCCCAGCAGACTTAGGGCAGTAGGTGGGGTACACCTTGGATCGGGTGCCAATCCATTCAGGGCACACACATATACACATCCACATGCTTACACACATACTACAGCCAATTTGGGAACACTGATTAATCTTATTTGCATTTCTTTGGACTGTGGGAGGAAAGCCACCAAGCACACAGAGAACATGCAAACTCCATGCACACAGACCCAAGGCGGGGATCTAACACCTGGAGGTGCAAGGCGACAGTGCTAACCATACGCCATTGTAACGTCTAAACAAGAACACGTTAAAAAAAATAAAAGATTAGTAAAGGAAACAACTTACTTGACGTGGTAACAACTTGATAGCTATTGATAGCTATTGATTTAGCTTTATAATTAGATGCTGTCAGTCACTATTAAGTTCACTATGATGCAAAACTTCTAAGGTGATCAAAGCATAACCATAGCATTTGTTAGGAAAAGCACACATTCAGTACTAGAGCTGGCAAAATAAAATTAGGGTGCTTTATATTTATAGCCTTTTTTTCAGGAGAAATATGTTCTTGCTACTTCACAGAGTAAACACTCAATATATGTACAATCATTTTTTTTACCTTAACATGACAACCTACCCTGTGGCAAAATCACTTACTTTGCTATATTCAACCCTTTCTTATGTACTGTAGGAAGACAAAATCTTCTGCTTTTGTCACCCTGCTTAGAAGAACCTGTTTCTTTTATTCCTAGAACGAAACTGCTCTTTGCTTGTTCATGAGTTTGAAGGCTTCTGAGCTTTAGTATATAGAGGTGCATATTGGAGTATATAGGGTGTACAGTACTGTATATAGGATTATAAAGGGGTGCATTAGTGACTGGCAATTCATTTAGCCTGCACAACTGACCTTTATTATTGACCTTTATAATTTACATCAGATAGAGGTAACTACAAGTGACTAATCTGTCACAATTATTATGAGTCATTTTTATGATAAAAACTATTGAATGTGAGATTGAATATAAATCATTTTTGAATGAGATGTTTGAATATAAAGTTTTTTTTGTTTTTTTTTTTTAAATAAATGAATCGGATATGAATCATTGTTTACCTAGGAGTTGTTCCAGTAAAAAAACATTCCTTTTTAATGAGCTCTCTGAATGTAAATAGCTTCTGAATGTGAATTGTCTGAATATAAATGACTTATTAAATTAATCGGTATAAATTAAGATTTTAATACTATTTTCATTAAGTCAAATATTTAAATGCATATACTGTAAAAAGAGTCAGTCAAAAAAAAAAAACAGATACACACTACAGGAAAAATATTATGATGTAAAAATATTATTATTATGATAATATTAAATATTATTATATGTATGAATATGTAATTTGTAGCATTAAAATTTAGTATTAATATATTTATGCAAGTTTTTCTTTTCCTGAAGTGTGTAATTATTTTGGCTGACTCTAATTCAACAAATTATAAATTGTTTGAATGTTTACATGAGACATGTAAATCTGAATTTAAACATGAATATATATGATATATAATAGAAATTATTCAATTAAATGTAATCTTTACATTTTATTATCACAAACCATTTTGTTGTTGAACAAAATGGTTTGTGATAATTAAATGTACATTTTAAACTATTATATGAGATTAATTACTTTGCCTTAACTTTAGTTCATTAGTGTGTAACAGTACATCATTGTAATATTTTATCTAAACCCACCACACAGGAAGTCTGAAAAAGATTCATTGATTAGTTGTGTATAGATACAGTATTTTAAATGAAACAATCAACCTTTATCCTATGAAAAAAACTTTTATTCCGATTCTATAGTAACAGAGAGAATATATTAACTCGATTAAAATGTTCACATACCATTCACCTTATTGTGGAGGTATTGTGAATTATGGTTTATCCCGTTATACTTTATTGGCCCTAATAATTTCAGTCCAGGGGTGAATCAATTCCAGGTGTTCTCATAACATTACAAAGTTTGATTAATCAGACATTTTGCACTGTATAAAACATTCCAGTTTAGCTTAAGAGAATGAAAAAGGGATTTCAGATTAATGTAAAGTAAGAAATGTAAATATTAAGATGTAAAAATACACTAAAACATATTTATTTGTAGTATCGGACATTTTGTTACAAACTTTTTAATAGTGCAGAAAAACGAAATATATTGTAGTTGTAAGTGTAAAATCTACCTTTATTTCTTTACAAATGTCCTGCTACACTAATAATTATATACTAGTGCTTGGATACCATCAAGGTAGAAAGTTTTCTCAGTATACTGGAGCCATGATTGAACTGTGAGCTACAGTAAGGCCTTTAATGGCCCAAACATGTGGAAATGGCATAGAGTGAGGTCAAGACTGTAAGCTGAATTTTGGCAATAACTCTCAGCTGAGTTGCTGTAACCTGTAAGTGGTGTTCGTGAAAGATTATGTCTATGCACAGTTCCCACAAACATATACATCTCTTCTGCAAGATGATGGGAAGTTATCCATCATCTTTCTGGGATTAGCATTCTACTCACAGAATGTTCAGGGGAACGACTGCAGCGGGCTCCGAGCCACCTCGGCTGGGATCATCTTTCAAGGACATACAGCCTTCTTTAACATAGTTGCAATGTTTTTTCTATGGCTATGACTCTCATCACCATACTGTGCTTAAAGTGTTTTGTAAATGCCAGTCAGTTTTACTTTTCTCTCAAGAGAAATTGTATCACAAGTCCAGATTTGACCTGAAAACCTCGCCTTGTATTTTGAGTGCTGTAAGCAAATGTGCTATAGGATAAAGAAATCCTACAGTATAGCAAAATATCCAAGAAATAACATTAATATGAAGCTCAAATGTGTAAAAAAAAAATTGTCAAATTTAATACTGAGTGATTTCCACACTTTGTCCATATAATTTTCACAGCACAGAAATATGCCGGTACGGTATATAGCTAAAATTATCTGACTACCTTACTTAGTGACTAAGTCTTGCCCAGAAATTGGAAGCACAAAATTGTACTGAATGTTTTAGATGGTGTAGCTTTAAAATTCCTATCTTTAATTTTGAGGTCTAAGCCCATATAGAGAGATGGTCATGGTCTACAGAGAGCCCTGACCACAACCCCACTGAACTCTTTTGGAATTAACTAACAGGATCATTGCATTCTGGGTCTCCTCACCCAACATCAGTGCCTGACCTCAATAAGAGACAGAATGGACAAATTCCCACAACCATGCTGCAAAATCTAATGAAAAGCCTTAACAGAAATAGAGATTCTAATAATAGCAAAGAAGGCATTCTCTAAAAAGGGATTGAACACATAAATGATGGACTGAATTAATGAACAAATAAATCAGTAAAAGAATAAATGGTGCACAGTTGTTTTCTCTACATGTTCACCTCCTCATTTGTACTCATCTTCCCTAATTCAATACTCTTTAATATTTATGGAGACAACCCGCCATGTTTATTAATATTCATCAGTTGTCAGTAATCTTAGAATAAGGTTTGGCATCTCTGATACAGAATACACTGAAGACAAACTGCAGACTCTTCCAAAGTAAAAGTGACAAGTTTCCTGTTTTTCATCTTTTTGGTGCATGGCGATTGTAATCTATAAGACCTCAGGAGTATCTAATAAATAAGTTATCTAACAACATGTGCCACAAAGAAGAACAAGCATTGTTTTTATCAGTACTACTACTCAGCTTTGGGGAAATGTTGTATTATTTTTCTATTCCAAACCCAAACTGAAACAGCTAATCTATTATTTAATCTCCAAGATAAAACTCTGTTGGGCAGTTGTACTAACCTATACCTGTTTTTAATGCTGTCCTGGGAGTAATGGACTGTGCTGTAAGTAGAAGAGTATTTCCTGCAGTGGGAATGACATTTCTTCTCACTTATCCCGTTTAGATGGTTATAAATTTGCTAGCTAGCATTTGAGCACAAGACTGGTTTGCTATACAGTATGTTGTTTGTCTGCCATGAGCTAATCATAGTGATTATGCAAATAAACCTTTTCCACACCATACTGTACAAGATGTGTGTAAAGGGGTTCCTTCGACCAGTAAAGTTTTGGTCTTGCTTTCCTGTTCTTGCGAGAACTATTTCAGAACAGCTGACCTTTGTGTCTTAAAATAACAACTGACTGTTGTTGTTATTGAATTACCTAACGCACTATGCATTATTTCATAGCTTTGAACTCATCGGTATGTTCTAGAATGAAACGAAAAGATTACATTAGAAGGTGTTTTGACTGGTATACTGTACATTTTGCTCAGTTTTAAAACCAGCAAACAGACTAATAGGTGTGAAATTGTCCTGAAGAACAGGACAAAGCACATTTTCACACCACTGCCCCTTAAAGATCAACTGACTTACTCTATCACACATTGCATTATCTGTGTGTACATCCAAACCTCACCTGACGGTTTTCTCCTGATCTAGAAAACCTTTCTAAAAAAAAAAAAAAAGAGGAGAAAAACAAAAGAACTCAAACTGAGCGGTCTTCTTCTCCTTTAACTAAATATGGCACAGCAGCCAATCAACATACACATCTGAAATGATTGACATTTGCATTCTATTATATACATTATGTACACCTGTGAATGACAATCCCAGACCCCTCGGCATTCATGGAGTGGAATTCCTGATCCAGGAAATTTGACAGATAACTTGTCAGCAACTTGTGGAAGAGGCACATATGTCTGTGGGAGCTGTACACACAATCACGAGTTATTGCCACATGCTTGTACAGTCCTTACTTAAAGGGGTTCCTGGGAGGCCAATGTGAAGCAAGCAGTCTGATCGTCCTGTGAAAAATTTCTAACTTGATGGTATTCTCTAGTGAAATCATGGATATGAATGAATGTAGCAGAGGCTTACATACATAAATAAAGGTAGTTTTTACTCTCAAAACTGTGTTCAGTTATTCTGCACACTTAAAATTAGTTTCTTGAACATCCATTGTAGTTCATTATTGTGAAGAAAATAAACCGCAAACTGTTCATTGTTTACTGCATGTCCTCCCTTTGGGTAGTGCTATGCCTTAGTCAGCCTCAGCGTTTGGCCGAACAACATCAAGCTAATACTCCCACTATAGCATTTAGCATGTATTTCCAAAGTGAGCCCTCAGGTCTGTTCTCGTGCGTTGTCCTACTCATGACTTTCATTAGCAACGAAGAGGTGGACATCATTCCTCCTGTGGGAGTGTCGCTAAGTATCTTCAGCACAGTATTGCAAAAGTCATGATTCAGTACATCGTTCGCTTCTGGTCCTGATTTTCTTTCATCTGCTCTGCCATCTGTGTTAGCATGTGTTAGCTCAGGCTGGAGAGTGGCAGATGTGCTCGGTGCTCTGTTTGCTGAGGAACACCAACTGAAGTCGTAGACTTTCATCTCACTAATTATGGAAATCCAATGCCATGGATATTCATTATAAAGACCAGTGATGCTGTTTTTCCTTTGGCAAGCTGGACCAGGAGACTGTGTCCCTCTCATACTGAGCAAACTGTACGTGCTTGGAAACAAAATCTCATTGTGACCCGCATTATATGGGGAAGTAACATTAGCATCGAGGAAACGATCTTACCCAAGAGTCTGAATGCACATCATGAACACTCTTTATTTCAATAGTAGTGTAACAGATTATATTTTATACATCAAAGCAATGCTGAATGCAGTGGGGTCAATATCACATAACCTGAAGAACCTTTTGAGTGAGTTGATATGGTGTGTTAGTCATTAATACGTAATAAACTAATAAAGTGGTGCTGTTAATTTATCAGCTATTTACGAATAGGACAATCTAATATATTTCAATATTACATGAAGAGTTCTTGCGCATTGATTTGTTCTAAATAATGTATAATTGTGTATTTAAAATGTTGGGTATGCCAGTATATGGGTGTGCAGATGCAGGAATAATCCTGTTGTCATGGTAGCGCCAATAAGACACATGGCTATACATCCCATCACCCACTGCACCTCAAAAACTCATGTCAAATGACTGTTTGCACCACAGTCATAGTTCACGTACTATGTGTTTGAATTTTGTCTATCGTTGTCTGTAGATAATAGTGTAGTTGGTTTATGTGTTTGCCACTGGTCATAGTTTGAGCATATGATTGTTGATTAATTCATTCACCTTTACTTCTAACATGTCACACTGGTATTTCCTGACCTCAAGCTCAGTAATGTAAGTCATTTCTTATTTATTATAACCCAGTTAGGTGGACATATTCTGGACATTTATGTACTGTATATCACTCTGTTTCAACGTATATAAACTTCTTCTTTCAAATACCCACTAAATACGACTAATGTAATTATTTTAGCTATAGATTTTAACAAGTATCCAGTTGTGGATAGCAAAAGGCAATAAAGATCATACTACTGTAAATCTTTACCAAACAGGCTTTTTTCTGTAGACTGCATAAGAAATAGACAAAACCTCTGTGTTTTGTGTGTGCTGTAAGTTTTCTGAAAAGCGATTTTAGAGCAAAACTGTGGGAGCTTTGGTCATCACCATCTTGGCAGGAGCTGACTTAACCTAAACCCTGGTTAATCCATGAAATGGGCCACAGGGTGGAACGAACAGAGTATGGCTGTGGGTTAGAACACACCTACTTTAGTTACCACAAGCTACCTTACCTTTACTGTATATTAGCTAAAATGCTATGGTAGCTAATGCGATTTGTATGCTAACCTTAATTTTTTTGATTTAACTCTGTCATCTATACCCTACCAGTATTCCCGAGTCAACTCCTACATTTCTTTTGGCAGGTTAAACTACACCTAGAGTATGCCGGTTAGCTGGTTTGCTAAAGTGATACCTACAAATCTAGCTATGGCCATTTTTGTACCTGGTTGCAAAATTGTTATTTCTGTTGGAAAGTTGAACATTTTAACATGTGGGTCTGTGGGCACTGACTCGTTTTGTTTCTATCAAGTTTTTAGTGGTCATTTGAAAAAACACCCATTTTATCACTTCTGGCTTGGACTCATTTTTCAGAACTAAAGTATGCCCCTTGTTTTTAACCTATGTAGCAACCCACACCAGTTTTACGGCATATCATAAATATGCACATGCCTTCATCCTGCTGCTTTTTTTATATATATGCATAACATTATGGTAATCTGTGCGAATCTGTTACATAGATCCAAAAAAACTGTTTAAATTATTTGTTTTTAAGACTGCAAAATCAATGAGATAGGAATACCACTATCTCTCTCTTTAAACCATTTCTTAAAAGATCATAATTAAAAGCAAATGTTGGCTAGTATAGGCCTTTAATTCTCTAATCACATCTTGTGATCTGTTTAGAAAATCACATACAGACCGACATTACATACAGTAAGCTTACATTTAAATTCAGTGTGGTTGCTTCTAGTACAATATGACACAATTATGTCTAATAAGACATAATTTTTGGGATATAATATAATAATTAGCATTTAATATATTCTATATTCTGTGGCTATTTACCATTTATTGTATTATAGAAATAAACTATAGAATATCACATGACCATTGTAAATAAATGCCAAATAGCCACAGAAATCATATGACCACTATAAACAACAATGGTCATGTGATATTCTGTGGCTATTTGGCATTTATTGTGTTATAGAAATAAACTACAGGATATTACATGACCATTGTTGTTGATAGTGTTTACTAGCATAAGTACCCATCTTTAATGGAAAAAATTGGTAGAAGTAATTAAAGGTAAAAAAAAAAAAAAAAGAAAAAAGTAAGAGGTTAAAGCTAAAAACAAGCTGATCAGCTTCTATGTAATCAGTGATATTATCATTTCAGGTAAAAGCCCATGTACATGTCTGCCTGTCTTTCTGTACGGCAGAACTTTTAGCCTAACTTATTACTACAAAGAAATAAAATTGCTGTCAAAACTTGTGGTTTATCCTCTGTCACCAAAAAAACTGCCGATAACTTCCCTTTTACTCAACATTTTTGGCACAAGGTTCAGTTTAAATAGTTTGGAGTAAGGCATGTTGAGTCTTGTTGTTGTCTGTTGCTGTTGCAGGTATTAAGGATTGTGCCAGCTTGTACTGTATGTACATTTCTGTCGTTTCTTTGTCTTCAACATACCACATTCCACATGTCATATAGCTATATAGCTACTGTAGCTGATTGACTCTGTTGAGTTCAGCCAAGAAAAAAAGTGGGGAAAAAACACGCTAGATGCTGTGACATAATTAAGCTAGACATACAGATGAATATACAGACATACAGTGGAACCTTGAATTGCGAGTAACTTGGTCTGCGAGAGTTTTGAAAGACAAGCTAATTTTTTATTTTTATTTTGACATGTTAAACGTGTGAGAGCTTGATATACGAGTACTGTAGTATGCATGCGCTTTGTCTGCCAACTACCAACTGAGCAAATGGTTCTTTTCTCTCTTGCACTGTGGAATTGTAGGTAATCGTCTCCCATGCTCAGTCTCAGTGCACATGCGTCCATGCGCGCATGTACTGTTAACTAAGCATTTAATTTTTATTTAATGTCCAAGTATAGTGACTGTTCTTTAGTAACTGTACTGCAATAATGGCCTCCGTGAAGAAAAAAAGTTTAAAAGGCTTTAGCAGTGAGGGAGATGAATCTATTGAGGGGTAATTCCAGTAGTGTGTGTGTGTGTGTGTGTGTGTGTGTGTGTGTGTGTGTGTGATTGTGTGTGTGTGTGGGAAATTTGCTTTATTATACAAGAGCTTTGATATACAAGCACACTTCCGGAACGAATTATGCTCGCAATTCACACTGTACAGACAAACAGACAGAATTTTTTCTGAAACTGGTTTCTGGTCATCTAATGTATGAAACGTAAAGATATACTATAATGAAAGGGCGAGTTCTGACCAATTTACAGACAAAAACTTGTTTATTTATATAGATTATGAGGAAACCATGCCTAGGAAAAAATGCCTTCTCTGTATGTGGTCATATCACTGCTTGTGAATTATATTATTTTTCACTATTGACATTTGTAATGCCTTTTGATCTTCATGTTAGCCTTCATGGCAATAGAAAAGATTGTTGCGTTTCACTCACTCATTCTTTATACCACTTATCCTGTAAAGGGTCTATAGGCCTAGAGCATATCCCAGGGGACACCCTGGTGCCACATGGCACACAATCACACCCTTGCTCAAATACTACTTTATGGGAAACTTGGAAACACTGATTAACCTAATCTACTGTACATGTCCTTGCACTTTTTGAGGAATCCCACTAAGCACAGGGAGAACACAAACTCCCTGCACACGCACCTAAGGTGGGATTCAAACTCTCGACCCTGGTAGTACAAGACCACAGCGTTAAGCACTATACTGTACCACCTTGCACATTACATTACATTAGACACAGTTGCATAACATGTGAGAAGAACTAACAGAATTTGGACAAAACAGCTGTTTGGGCCAGAAGAGAAATGACAATTTAACAAGACTTATTGGAAAAAATAAGGCCAAAAGGGAAAACTTTACAAAGTGATTTGACTGTATCATCAACAATAAAAGATTGCAGCCAAAAAAATAATGCAACTCTGGATAGAAATAAACATTGCGACATTGCGGCAGGTTGTTTAAACAATGGCTCAGGGAATGCATGCTGTAATCAAAGCTAAAGGCAGTCTAATGAAGTATTACATTGTGCAAGTTTTTCGTTGTTGTTGGTTAGGCAGTGTATTATATTTGCTGTGAGTTCTTACAGTCATTTTTTTCAAGCTTGAAAATGATAAAATATGAAAGTCAATTTTATTGTCGCGCTAAAAATGATAAAATGTGTAAGTAAAATCTTACATCCTTACGAAATGCTTCACTGCACCACCTGCACCATTAGTCACAATAAAGACTAAGTATATACCAGGCACCAGTTCTATGTTTGTGCCTGTGCCATAATCACAAAAATGTTGCAGTGGATGCTGGATTCAGAGAGTGATGGTTGTGTCAGATGAGAAAGGGAACATCTCAACTTTATTACTCCTCCTGTTCCTCTCTCCAAGATAAAGTGATGTAAGTCGACAAGATCTGGCTGCCCTAATAAAATGGAGAGCTGCTCACTTCTTTCTCCATTACTTGCCTCGGTGACTGTTGGTAGACACTCCACAGAGGTATTCACAGGAGTTTGTGGCAAACAACATCAGAAATCCCACAAAGCAGAACACTGTTACAGTTGCTCTGCACCAAGCAGTAGTAGAGAAGTCATTGCTGAGAAAGGGGAAGAAATACAGGTAGAAAGTTAGACACAATTTAATGAAATTTTGGCAGTACTTTTGGTATTTGTCCGAAGTTAAACCTGTGCCAAAATGTTGAGTAGAGATGAAGTTATGAGCAGTTATGTGCCAAATTTGAATCAGCAAATTTTGACAGAGTACTGTCGAACTAAGGGCACATCTTAAATCGACTGCTGGATAGAATTTAATGAAACTTTGGCAGTATTTAAATTAAAGCAAAATATTTAGTAAAAGTAAAGTTATGAGCAGTTATGCTTGAAGTTTTGACAGCATGAATCAACTGCTGGACAGAATGTATTGACACTTATAAATACAGTAGTTACATATCTGCCTGAAGTTAAACCTGCACCATAAGTGAAATGAAAATGTTAGAAAAAAGCGATGTTATTGAGGAGCATCTTGCAGTTTACGTAGCACGCGCACACAGCAGGGTGCATGTCGTAGCTGGTAAAGTGCAGCACATATACACCCAACCATGCATAATAGAACTAAAGGTGAGTGAGAAGAACTTTATATTTTAGTCACAGTCAACTGACTAATCACTTAAAAATACAATGATTATAACGTTTAAAGCTCAGGAATATGAACAAACTCAGTTTGGACATGAGGTTGGACATGAGTGGCACTATTTGTGCAGTTATCCAACCAGCCAATCATGTGGTAGTGGCACAATGCAGAGGTCAAGAACTTTAGCTAATGCTGATATCAAACACCTATAACTGTAACCATGGCACGGTTGATGGGGTCAGATAGACTGGTTTGAGTATTTCAGAAACTGCTGATTTCCTGCGCTTCTCATTTACAGCAGTCTCAAGAGATTTAAGTAACTTTAGGCTATACTATATTTTAAACTGCTGACAGAATTGATGAAATTATAGCATTTAAAATCTCCCCATTTTTAATTATTTTTTAATATTGAAGATGGCAATTAGAGGCAATTTCAGCAGCAGTATGGAAGTGATCATGGGCCATAAAAGGGAAGTTTGTATAGCACATTAGCATGTTGTATATATAAGTCAATAAGACATTTAGAAAAAAAATGTGTGATTTAAATGGGGGGAGGGGGGGTGTGCCCCATTAGAGCTTTAATTTTAAGCAAATTTCCTGTTTATTCCTAATTCAAAGTATTTCGAATACATTTGAAAATATCTGAAAGTGTTTCTTTGCATTGCCCTGCTGTCAAAACTCAAACAGCCTTTTTTAAAATGACAATGCATTTTCATGTTAACTCCCGGCAGGGCTACATAATTTTTGAAATGCAATATTTGCGGATGAAGCCAAACAGGGATAGCCCACTTGAAAATGCTGATGTCATTCATTTAGACAAATTAATAACAATCGAAGCTTTGTGTAATACAATGTAAAAACAGTTGAATGAAGTACGTTTTTACTGATGATGTAACTTAGCCATTTGAACATGTACACTACATTTGCGTGAACTGTATATCAATATAAAAACCAAAACAAATAAGATAAGAAAGGTGTTAAGATAACCGTATTAGGATCAAGAACTGGTCATGGTAAAAAAAAAAGGTAAAAAAAAAAAACTGAATGCTAAAATTATTTAAATGATGTAAAATATTATTTTACCACAGTTAGTTCTAAATGAGTAGTCTGACTGGATGCAAGGCATTCCTTGATATAGAGTACTGTATAACAGCACTGGGATGTTTAAGTATAAGTATCACCCCAAATCATAAGTGTTCTAATATAAATCTTAAATTACACTAACTGTCGGTCTGCAGTACTGGAAATAGGGAAGTTTTAAAACCAGCCACCGAAGCACTTTCAGCAAGAAAACACATCTGATAATATCATCTTAAACAACATTTTATTACCCTAGTTATTGCTTCTAAATTGTTCTGAATCACCTCTAAACCCTCTGTGTTGCTCTGTACAAAGCTAACTAGCATCAAAACAACCCCTAATCAAGCAACGCCCAAGTAAGTTTAGGCTATACTATATCTTAAACTTGGAACTACAGTAGTAAATAACACACCCTGTATAGTGAATTTGTTTATCATTTAACACTATTTAGGATTCAACCCTGGAACCTGGAAGTTAGCTAATGAAATGAAAATGCATTTTCATGTTAACTCCTTACAGGGCTGCCTAATTTTTTTAATGCAATATTTGCAGATGGAGCCAAACAGGGATAGCCCACTTGAGAATGCTGATGTCATTCATCTTATAATTGAGTGATACTTGACATGTGACCTCCAACATAGCCAAACCATAGTGCATTTGTTTGTCATTTAACACTATTTGGAATTCAACCCTGGAACCTGGATTTTAGCTAATATTCCAAAGATAAGATAAGTTAAGCTCACACTTAAAAAAATTATGAAAAATGCAGGTAGAAATAACATACATACATACATAATAACATAGAATAGAGAGTAGAGCAAAGATTAACCATGCATAGAAAATATTTTTTATCCTGGTAAGCAATTAAAACTAATTGAACCCCTGTCGGTCGCTAAATGTTGGTAGCCAGCTCAATGCTAATTCCAACAGTTGAGGAAGAATATGTGTAGGAGCAGCAAAATAACTGGTTAACTAAACAAATCATAGTCGTTTGATAATAAATTGCATTTGTAGAAAGTTCAATGGGAGCAAAATCCCACTCAAGGTCGTGCTGAATATGAACACGGCTGTGATATCTTCGGGATCCTACGACCACATCACAGCTCTTCTGATGTTCAGTACAACAGCAGTCCATTTAGTGCAATATTGCTTAATTAACATACAGTGTGCATTCCATCATACCCATCATTTATTCCATAACATTCACCACATGCTATTGATTTTTACAGTCTTAAATGTTTTACGATGCAGTCAGCAGTACACAAATAAATCAATGATTTCAATCATAAGTTCTTCCAGCTGCTGTTAACTTAAATAAAGGATGAATGCTGTAAACATAACGACTGTCCTTGACTTGCTATATACTTACACTGAACATACTTTCAACATATTGTTTGGCTTTATTTTTATACACTTGTATACTGTAATGATTTCTAATCTCATCACCTGATGTTCCTTAGAAGCAGAGGCTTCCTTTTAATTCCAATTCCTTTCAAAGTTTCGTCTTTGTAATATCTCTGCAGGGATGCAGCAGCCATATAGCAGGAAACAACATGGCCAACATGGAGAAGGAAAATACGACATTTTGCATGGGTAAAAAATATCTACGCTATATCTCCAAACTATACTTGAGAGTATTTTTCAATGGCATTAAGCATTGTGAAGTAAGATGACTATTCTTACTTCAGCTGCTAACTATATTAATCACAGCTGCGTTCATGTTCTTAAGCATTTTATGCAAAGTGCAAAAGATTATAATCACCTGTAAAGCTAATCCCCAGGTCCCAGATCAAGCGGATCAGAAAAAGATAAAAAGCATCCCATTTTCCATAATCTGCCTTGTTAACGAAAGGAAGCCATTTAAGCTCATAATTTGCCGATTGGGAATAGGGAATAGTGTTGCAGGTAAATCAGTGATATTGCTGTTGAAGAGAGATATGGCCTTACGGCCCCTCTGGGGCCTCACACCACTCCATGTTATTGAGGCTGCTGATGGAAAATTGAAAATTGAAGGAATGCAGCTTCATCTCATTCCAGTGTGATTGAAGAGGAGATCGAAGGGGACTGTTTTGGTTTGGCGAGCTTCTATAGAGTCACTGAGAGTAGATGAAGTCTCAGAGTGAACTGAGACAAATAGTTTTGGAAGATAAGGAAGGTGGACTGAGTTTAAGGCTGAGATGCTGTTTGTTTTTTTTTGTTTTGTTTTTTTCATTTCAATATCAATCTTCATAGGTTGTTTTTTTTGTTTCCTTTTCACATAAAAATTATTAATGTATTAAAATGAATATTATGTTAATGTATGTGAACTATGGCCAGATTAAGGGGTCATACAGTACTTCATTGCATGAAGGACTGTATTTGGTCTGAAACAATGTTTAGTAAGGTTGTCACTCACTCACTTATCTTCTATAACGCTTGTTCTTATATTCAGAGTTGTGGGGGGCCTGGAGCCTATGACAGGAGGCTTAGGGCACGAGGCGGGGTAGACTCTGGACAGGTTGCCAATCCATCGCAAGGCAAACACACATACAGTACACTCACTCACACACTACGGGCAATTTGGAAACAATAAGCCTAATCAGCATATCGTTGGACTGTGGGAGGAAACCGGAGTACGCAGAGGAAACCCACAAATTACAGGGAGAACAGGCAAACAACATGCATACAGTCTGAATCAGGTCTGGCCGGAAATCGAACCCGGACCCTGGAGGTGCAAGGCGACAGTGCTTTAGTAAGGTTGCATTTGTCAAATTACGATCCACATAAATGCCATGTCCCAATGTTTCTCAGTAGAAGATTGTTCAGAGCGTCACACTGCCCCCACCAGCTTGCCATAGTGCATTCTCATGCCACTGTCTTGCCTTGCTCCATTTTCCAGTTTTGTTGCTCACGTACAGTACAAATATCAGTTGATTTGGTTGGTGGACGGAGGTCAGTGTGACCGCAAAAGCTGAGATTTACTGTGTATCCTAAAACTCTTCTATTATAGCCATGATTACATTTTTATAATTTTTTTTTTTTGCTACATAAGGTTGTTTTTGATTTTTCGACTCAGATCATGTTGCGTAGATACTTTTGCTTTCCCATTTTTTCTTATCTTTAACACATCAACTTGAAAAACTTAAAAAAAGGTCCTGTTATTTGTCTGCATTTGGCAAAGAAAACAACTAAGAAAATTTTTATTGACAAGAACTGGTTTAAAACCTTTAAGGATAGAACCGTTATCTTTGAAAGTGAAAAAAATTCAATATGCACAATACAAACACAGGCTTGAGGCTTAACAACTCTGTGTCTATAAGAAAACTACTTGTTAGTTAGAATAATCTGAAAAGGCTTTCAAATGCTATGGAGCAAATGGATTGGACTATGGAGTAATGGAAAAAGGTCATGTGATCTGATTAGTTCAGATTGCCCCTATACCAGAGTGATGGGTTGATAAGGGTAAGAAGGGATGTGCATGAAGCGATGCACCCACTATGCATAGTTTCCACTGTACACGACTCTGGAGGAAGGGGTTACTTTAGTTAGGTCTAGGAAAAATTACTATGGTTATCAGTAAAACAGGGTTCGGTTGTATTTATTTGTAATTTTTTTTTACTTTGGAATTTAAAATAAATTCATTCATGCATGTTTAGATGGTAGTGGCAGAAATGTTACACTGTTTCATATGGGTCAAAGTATTGTTCTGCATAAAGCAAAGAAAACAACTAAGGACATTGCTGAAACTAAGGTAAGAATATGGCTGAAATTATTAGGAACTGTAAAATGGATTATTAAAACCTAGAAGAATAGTGTTGAACCATCACCTTTTAGGAATAAATGTGGTCAGAAAAGATTTTTGAATGATCAGAAATGTAGATCACATAAACATTTAGTCAAATCAAATAATAGAAAACAACAATAGAACTCACATCTATGTTTGATAGTAAGAGTAAGAGCATTTTTACACACAGAACGGGACAAGAGCTCAAGGTATTGGGACTAACAAGCCTATCAGTGAGGCTAATTGAATAAAAGGCTTCATTTTTTCCAATTAGTTTTTGCTAGTTAGTAGAAAGAATGGATTGTGGGGCATTGGAAAAGGGTCATGTGGTCTGAGGAGACCAGATTTACCCTGTTCCACATCAGGGTAAGAAGAGAGGCAGATGAAGTGATGCACTCGTCATGCCTAGTGCCTACCATACATGTGGCGCAGTGTTATGATCTACTGTAGGTTTGCTTCTGTTGGTCAGGTCTAGGTTCATCAACTATATGTTTTTAAAAAATGAGGTCAAAATTTACTAAATGATCAGGTTTTTCCAGCAATGAATGAATTTTTTTCTTCCCTGATGGCACAGGCATATTCCAATATGACAATGCCAAGATTTATTGCAGAGTGGTTAAGAGAGCATGAGACATAATTTTCACACATGGATTGGTCACCACGGAGTCCATACGCTAATCCCAATGAGAATTTTTGGGATGTGCTGGAGAAGGCTTTACGCAGTGGTCTGACTGCACGATCTTGGAAAGAAATTAATGTGACTCTGGATGGAAATAAATGTTATGCCATTGCAAGAGCCTATTGAAACAATGCCACAGTGAAGGCATGCCATAATCAAAGCAGAAGGCAGTGAATTTTTTTGGCCAGGTAGTATAATGAGCAGTTTTACATATTTCAGTAAAGGCTGATTTATCAGTAATCAGCTAATTATTTCTAGCTGCCATTGTGTGCTGGGCAGCGTTATCCAACATCAGTTTAATTTAATAACGTTGTGGTTTTTGGCACAATGAAGTAATGTGATCATAGAGAGACATTTGGCACAAATTGATGGAGACAAGGTGCAAAAGAACACAAAGTGTTTCTCTCTTTTGGAACAATTTCAAAAAGCATTATTCAGCCTTTTTTGCATTATTATTGTTATAAAGAAGGGAGTCATAATTGAGCTCAAACATGGTGCAGAAGGAAAGTGTTATGTTGTAATGCTGCATAATGGGTTAATGTTTTATATACCGTATTTGCCATATCCCTTTAGAAATTAGGCAAAAATCATTTTAAATGTTTACATGTGTCAGTGATACGGCACAATTAAAACATTAACTATGCTCCACAATGGCAGATAATTGTGTTTATGAATGTACAAATCCTCATTACTGTATATTCCCACAAATATAACAGTTACTGTAATTGGTACAAGAGCACATATGCAACTTTACATATACTTGTTGGCTTGCAGGCTAATTAGTATGTCATACTGTATATTGTACAACGCCTATACGGTTTGATCCTTTGCCAAGTGTGAAGATAATTTCGAGTGTGACTCGCTAATGAAGCCACTTCACCTTAGTGCCTTGTCACTGAGATTGAGTGTGTTCCTGGTAAAACGAAAATCTTCCCTGACACCGAGCTAATTGCTCAGAAGAAATAGATGCTGCTGTAAACAGTAGTAGAATGCACAGAATAAAGTAAATGATTCCGCTTTGTTATTTGGAAATGTGTCTGGACTTACTGTGTGGTTTACAACATACTGTATTAACACACAACAGACAGTCTGGCTAGTCTGGAGCTCAGCTCAGTGAGCTGTGTTAGTTTTGACAGCATGTCTGCTCCAGCTGAAGAAACATGTCCGGTTCAGGTTCAGAACACACACACACACACACACACACACACACACACACACACCAGTTGATTACCACTCAGGTCCGTGTGTTATTATTAGGTACACAGTCCTGACTTTTTGACATTTTCTTCAGGCTGTTGTTGTGTCAATTATCCCCAAATCATGTGTGTGTGTGTGTGTGTGTGTGTGGGTGTGTGTGTGTGGGTGTGTGTGTGTAAGAGAGAGAGAGAAAAAGATAGAGACAAAGAAAGACGGAAAGAGAGTAGATGCATTATCATGGGAGAGCCAAAAATTTCCAATTCAGACTCCAAAGGAATTAGACGCATCCAAGAAAAAAACAAGTAAAATGCTTCATTATAGATTTCCAGACTAATCAAAACACATTCATGAAGACTTCAGACACCAAAACCTTAATATTTAATTTTAATTCCGATCTACAGCCAAGTGATTATTTTTTCCTAGTAAATCTGATGCATCACATTCACAATTATATCCTAGGTTTAAAACATATACAGTGGTGTGAAAAAGTTTTTGCCCCCTTACTGATTTCTTATTTTTTTGCATTTTTGTCACACTTCAATGGTTCAGATCAAGATAACACAAATAAATACATTATGCCGTTTTTATGCGAAAGTTTTTAATATAACATGATTACTTGGAATAAGTCAGTTACAGCACTGTGGAGGAATTTTGGCCCACTCATCTTTGCAAAATTGTTGTAATCCAGCCACATTGGAGGGTTTTCGAGCATGAACTGCCTTTTTAAGGTCATATTACTGCATATCAATTGGATTCAGGTCAGGACTTTTACTTGGCCACTCCAAGGTCTTCATTTTGTTTTTCTTCAGCCATTCAGAAGTGGATTTGCTTGTGTGCTTTGGATCATTGTTCTGCTGCAGAACCCAAGTTTCGCTTCAGCTTGAGGTCACATACAGATGACCGGATATTTTCATTCAAGATATTTTGGTACACAGCAGAATTTATGGTGCCATTTATCCCAGCAAGTCTTCCAGGTCCTAAAGCAGCAAAACAGACCCAGACCATCACACTACCAGCACCATATTTTACTGTTGGTTAGCTGTTCTTTTTCTGAAATGTGGCGTTACTTCTTTCAAAGTTCAACTTCCACACATCTTCCAAAAGTTCAACTTTTGTCTTGTCAGTCCACAGAGTATTTTCCCAAAAGTCTTGGGGAGTCTTCAAGATCTTTTCTGGCAATACTGAGACAAGCCTTTATGTTCTTTTTGCTCAGCAGTGGTTTTCATCTTGGAACTTCAAACCATTTTTGCCCAGTCTCTTTCTTATGGTGAAGTCATGAACACTCACTTTAACTGAGGCAACTGACATCTGCAGTTCTTTGGATGTTGTTGTGGGTTCTTTTGTGACCTCTTGGATCAATTGTCACTGCGCTCTTAGGGGTAATTTTGGTCGGCTGACCACTCTTGGAAAGGTTCTCCACTGTTCCATGTTTTTGCCATTTGTAAATGGCTCCAGCTTTAGAAATGGCTTTATAACCTTTATAGTAGTATTTTTAAACCCTAGGTGCTGAGCACAAATAATGAATAGGATGCCATTTAAGATTCGTCCTAGCCATGTGTTGTGAACTATAATTAAGCAATATCACACTCGAGGGTGTGCTGTCATGCTAAATATCACCATGGCTGTGAGGCAACCATAGGCCTATGGGAGCATCCTGAATCATGAAGATATCACAGCTTTGGCAATATTCAGCATAATAGCATGACCTTGAATGCAATATTGCTTTTATACAATTATACTTCCATTATAACCATTTAATATCAACAGATAATGATATGTTATTTTGTTCCACCAACACATATCCTTCCACACCTGGTGGAAATAGGATTGAGTTGGTGATTGACAGTTAAGGATAGACAGTTGTAATTAATAGGGTGAATTAATTATAATTAACAGTGTAATTAATAGGGTGAATGTATATTCACTGAGAATCTTATGATTACCATTACATTTCCATTAATTCTGCTTATGAATATCTGCTAACTTCTAGGTTTCAGGTTAAACCCAACATAGTGTTAAATCGAAAGTTTATGGGCTATGTAGGGTGTACAATTCCTTGTTTCATACATCAAGGAGTAAAATTACATGAGAGCTTTTTTTTTTTTTTTTACGAAATGTTCTCCTTTGTGAATAACAGAAAGTATGAACAGTAAACAATATACAATAATCTACACAAAAATGCATAGAGCAGTACAGAGACTGCACCCCTTTAGGGCAGAACATTATACTTTATGCATATGTGCATGTGAGTAGCCCATATTTGTGTGTATCCATCTATTAGCGTATCGAATATGCGGGTGAGGTGAGGTGAAAAGTTCCATAAGGGGATGGTGAGTACACAATCCCTATATGAGAAAAACAGCAGAGTGCATAAAGAATTTGAATTGCTTATGGGAATTGATTTCTCCTGAATAGCTTTGTGTCTGTTGTCATGCTGTGGTAGCATTTGCCTGAGTGTACCAGGACAGGCTGTGGTGTGGGTGACTGAGATTTTAGATCATTTTCCCTACCTCTTCTGCTCACTCTCTAAAATAAATATCCTGCAGATCCAGGGGAGCTTTACCAAGAGGACATTTAGTCAAACATTTTTTCAGGACCTTGCAGTCCTGACTGGTCTAGTTCCCAAACCAAATACAGATGGTTCCTGTCAAGTTACTCTCTGTGGTGCTTTTATAAAAGTTTATGAGCTTATTGGGAGGCAGGTTAAATCTAATCAATCTAAAGCAATAAAGCTTCTGTTGTGCATTCACTATCAGAGCTGATAGTTGTGCGATGATACTGTAGTTGTGCATACCGACCATCAGGGTAAAGAGATCATGACATGTCTTTGGAATTCTCTTTGGAAACTCTCCTCACAAGTGTCCTGTGGTGCGCAAAGTACAAGGGGCGTTCAAGACAAACCAAGACATTTGACTGTGCAGAATAACAGCACACAGTTATGAGAGTAAAAAACTGCCTTTATTTCTCCATGTAACCCCCTGCTACACTATTGCACTCATTTTAGTGTATCATTGGTGCTTTAATACGATCAAGGTGCTAATTTTTCTCAGGACACAAACGGTGCCATGATCAGACTGCCTGCTTTACATCTGAAGCAGGTTTCCGCACACACAAAAGTAGTGTGTGTTTGTAGACTATAAGACACTGGTAGACAGCAGTTGTGGGGAAAAAAAACAAAAAATGTTTCAAACTATGGACTACCTTCCACTTGTTTTTCTAACCAACATAAAATGCAAAAAAAAAAAAAAAGCCGGATAAAATCATGTACGAACATTAAAGCACATTTCAAGAAATCTAAAAGGGTAAAAGCTGTTAAAAAACCTTTAATGGCCCAAAAATGTAGAAACGGCTTAGAGCAGGGTTGCTGTGGCCAAGTTCCTGTAATGTGCACGTGGTGTTTGTGAATGATTGTGTGTAAGGTTCCCAAGGAGAAATGCATCTTTTTTAATTTTCGATGATCAGGTGCTCCACCTGGACAACTGCAGTGGGCTTCGAGCCACCTCGGCCAGGATTGTCATTCACGGACGTGCTGTCTTTCTTAAACCGCTTGTTCTATTCAAATGCTTTAATGCAGCTAAAAGTCTCATCTCATTACTGTGCTTGGAATCTTCTTTAAATGTATGAAACGGTTTAAGACCTTCATTCACGAGAAAAGATAAGTCCCAGTTTGATCTGAACACCCTTCGTACTTAATGAACGGATAATTGACTTGCCATGCCTTTCAATCCATTTTTAAGACACAGTAAGAATATAGCATAAGCATAAAAAGGTAATCTACTGAAGTGAGTAACAGTGTTGGGTTTCAGTTAAATATACTTTGGAAAAATATATATTAACTAGAAACCCAACACTGCTTGAACACTTTTCAGAAATCCTTTCCTTGACTTCAAGCAGGATGTCATATTTAAATCTCCACTCTTCTTTAATCTCACATTTGTAAAGTGTCTTGCCCGGTTATCCCGTACTTGATTTTCTCTCTAGTTATACAGTTGAATCCAGCATCAGACCTTGAATGGGTAAAAAAAAGATAAAAACAGGTCTTTACAGACATCATTTCTTGGGTCAAAAAATGATGTGCCAAAGTGTGGGTGTGAGTGCTGAATACTGTTATTTGCTTTATTCCAACATCAAAAAATACATTTGTCTATCTGACTTTGAGTTGACTATTGCTACAGTATGCGCACATTTTTCCTTTACCTTTCCACCAAGTAGACATGTCAGTACAAGTCACACGTGAAAAACTAGAACGGAAGGGGCCCGAGAGCATGACCTGGGGGACACCTTACTTAGCAAACTAGCTTTCTATTTTAAGCTATTGGGGCTTCAACCTTACAATAGTTAGTTAGCTTACGCTATTCTAAAGTGCAATAAGTGAAGACATAAAAGTCCAGAAATGTAAAACTATTTAGACTCCTGTTAATTAAACTAACTGACTGCTAGTATAGCCAATCACAAAAGGATCACTCACTCATCGTCTTTAACGCTTTATCCTGTATTCAGGGTCGCAGGGACCTAGAGCCTATTCCACAAGGGCTTAGGGCATGAGGTGGTGTTCACCCTGGACAGGATGCCAGTCCATTGCAGGGCACACACATACACTCATTCAATCACTACAGGCAATTTGTAAACACCAATTAGTTTAATCTGCATGTTTATCGACTGTGGGAGGAAACTGGAGTAACCGAAAGAAACGCACCAAGCACCAACAAACAAACTCTATGCACATAGAAAGAGGAATCGAGCCTGGTCAGGAATCAAACCCAGACCCTTAACATGCAAGGCGACAGTGCTAACCACCAACCACCGTGGGGTTTGTAAAACTGTTGTATAAAAGCAATGACACTCAAGGTCGTGCTATTATACAAAATATCAGCACGGGTGTGAAATCTTTGGTACAGTACTACAAACATCATGCTGATATTAAGTACAACAGCACTCCTACACATGTGATAATTAATTGACCAAATGGGCGTGCCTGAGATACTAGATATTGAGCTGTATTGTGATGAACAACTCTATTCCACTCATTAGGCATGGTGAGTGTAGAGAGCCTGCAGGTATGGCTTTAACAAAGTATTAAAGCGTTTATAGAATTTAAATCTTTCTCATTGGCAAAAAAGGTTGAGAATACATACAGTTTATTATGTTAAAGGCTGGACCAAAATCATTAATTTGTTAAAATTTGCAGAGCTAACTCCCATTTTAATTTTTAAATAGACAAATATATTTGATCATCACTAATAAAAAGGGGTGACTGAGTTCCCACATAACTTATCCAACCGAGATGCAGTTTTTATCCGTGCACTGAGAAGAAGTCAAGTCTCTGTGGTTCAATTTATCATCAGTAGCCTGGAGTCCCTGCGAATAACTGACTGAAGTGAAACAACATGGTCTTACAATTTCAAGTTCATAAGAATGTTCACGCTCCAATGTGTGTGTGTGTGTGTGTGTGTGTGTGTGTGTGTGTGTTAGACTCTGTAGTGCTTCAGCTTAGAGTAAAAGGCTGGCTGGAGCTCGTAGATTCTACTACGACTTCAATCATACCAGATATTAAATCATTTCACTCGCATGCATTCTTATGAATTCTTATCATGTTGATTTGCTACATACGCTTCTTCTTCATCCCCTGCTGTCTCTCTCCAGCTTTGCAGAAAAATGTCACTGTTCCAGCAAACGTCTTCTTTAAACACACACTGCATTCATCTTTCTCACTCTCTCCCTCTCTCTCTCTCTCAGATTGTAATGATTGTGTCTATAACATGGTCCAATGCAGTTTACTAGTAGCAGTGTGCGTTTTTGTGTCTTTTTGATAGTGTTTTTATCCAAATGAGAGCTTATGTCCTACTGTGTATTAGTCAGTCCTATGTGTTTGTGTTAGAGACGATCTAAATATTAACAGTCTGTGTTGGCAGTGTGTATTTGTGTACCTGATTGTGCGACCGCTGATTTGAAGTGTGTAGTAGTAATGTATTAGCGAGCATGTATCTTTGAGCATTTGTGTAATTGTGCGTGTAATGGTTTGTCTGTATTAGCGAGCTCCCTCTAAGCTAAGTTCTCTGATGATAGTGCTCCAACAACCTGCATTTTAACCCTCAGCAGTGCATGTGTGTACAGGGATATCTTCAAATCCCACACACATACACACAAAATGTCGTTGATCATATACATTCATCATTTCAGGCAGGGCTGCACAAAAAAAGAAAGATATTTTCAAATACAAGGCATCTGCATTTTTAGATTTTTTTTGTATTCAGCACCCTGATGTTCAGTACTAACTGTATATAACCATTTATGTAAAAAATCAGTTCATGCTGAAACATTGATAGAACCCCAGCACAGTAAAACATTCCAGAGGTTATATTAGAATCCAGTGATCATTAACAAAACCTAAAAGAACATGTATTCCAGTAAAGGATGCAAAAATCTTTATTATATTATTTATCACAGCATCGTATGTAGATACCTAATACAGTAGATGGATGAGTAATATATTGATTATTACTTGGTAAACATTTACATTAACATTCTCTTAATAGTAAATGTTTGCTGCATTACAGTAGATAACTTATAAACAATAAACATAAAAAATAGGAAATCATTAGTAATTAAAAAAAAATAAAGTATGATTAAGCAATATCATATGAGGGATAGTGCTGTTCTGTGTTTTACTGAATGTGGTTATTAGCGAGGTACCAGACACGAATTGTTGCCCGACCCTGAAGGTGTAAAAAAAAAAAAAGATAAAAGTACTAAAACAAGTGCCAAACTAAAAATACATGAAATAAAAAAGGACAAATTATTAAACCCAACATAAATTATTTAATCTAAGTAAGCTATAAATTAAGGGCAAAGAGTATAAATTAGTTTTTAACAAATTCTTTTCCAAATTAGAAACCGATCTTAAACTAAAAAACTGTTAATAACTGTTATATCCTAATAAACTGTTCCACAATCTCAGAGCTGCCATGGCAAAGACTAGATCAGCTCTATTTTTATATTTAGTCCTTGGTACAGTTTATGTGACAGTCATGGTGTTATAGGGCATATACAGTAGTATACAGTCGTGGCTAACAGTTTTGAGAATGACACAAATATTAGTTTCCACAAAGTTTGCAGCTATACTGCTTTTAGATCTTTGTTTCAGTTGTTTCTGTGTATAGTGAAATATAATTACAAGCACTTCGTACGTTTCAAAGGCTTTTATCGACAATTACATGACATTTATGCAAAGAGTCAGTATTTGCAGTGTTGGCCCTTCTTTTTCAGGACCTCTGCAATTCGACTAAGCATGCTCTCAATCAACTTCTGGGCCAAATCCTGACTGATAGCAACCCATTCTTTCATAATCACTTCTTGGGGTTTGTCAGAATTAGTGGGTTTTGTTTGTCCACCCGCCTCTTGAGGATTGACCACAAGTTCTCAATGGGATTAAGATTTGGGGAGTTTCCAAGCCATGGACCCAAAATTTAAATTTTTTGTTCCCCGAGCCACTTAGTTCAGCCACTCCATCGTGCTGAAAAATGCATTGTTCCTCACCAAACGGTTGTTGGATTATTGGAAGAAGTTGCTGTTGGAGGGTGTTTTGGTACCATTCTTTATTCATGGCTGTGTTTTTGGATGAGAAACAACCTCACACATGAATGGTCTCAGGATGCGTTACTGTTGGCATGACACAGAACTGATGGTAGCGCTCACCTTTTCTTCTCCAGACAAGCCTTTTTCCAGATGCCCCAAACAATCGGAAATAGGCCTTATCAGAGAATATGACTTTGCCCCAGTCCTCAGCAGTCCATTTACCATACTTTCTGCAGAAGATCAATCTGTCCCTGATGGGTTTTTTTTTTTTTGGAGAGATTAAATTTGAATACATTAAATTTAACATATAGTATTTTTTACCAAGAGTTGATAGTTTTGTTTATTGATGATTTTTTAGTTTATTTAATTGGTTATTTGTTTCCACTACCACATATCCTTCTGCAGCTTACCATACTGTTTGTGTAGTGTTACCGGAGTGCACCAGAATAATGTTTGGTCACTTAGTATTTTCCATATAGAGTAATCCGGTTGAAAATATATATATATGAATATATATATATATATATATATATATATATATATATATAGTATTTTAAGTGCTCAAGGATCTAATAAATTACACATATGTCATGCAAGAAACCTTAAAAAAAAGGAATGTTCCAAGTTGCCATATTAATATACTGTATAACCCTTCATGTCCTACAGAAGGATACATAGGTTGGGTATTATCAGATTTTATGACCTATGTATCGCACTTGTTTACCAGCAATACATTTGAGAGTCAAGTTAGAGTCCTTCGCAGCTGCCTGGGCTTCCTGGTTGCTTTGGGTTTCCTCCATGTTTTTGAGTTTTCTTCCACCGTCAATAAACATGCCAGTAGGTAGACTGGCTGCTCTAAATTGAGCATAGTTATGAACTAATATGTGCATATTGGCATCTGGGCTTTATTTCTATCTCCTGCATCCACTATGACCCTCACCTGGATAATGTGCTTATTGAAAATGAAAAAAACAAAGCATAAGTTGGATGCCCTTCATAAAGCAGCAAGTCCAAAATGAAAGCATCTCATTACAGCAGTGGCTCAGTGTGATATATAACAGCTCTTTGGTGAATTGCAGCTGAATTACAGGTTGAATTTGCAGGTATAACCGCTGCACTTTTTTTTTTGATCTGAAAATTAGCTTAACAGACATCCAGTGAAGTTACTTTGTGCCTGCACAAACTTCTAATGAACAAAACTTTATTTAGACATAGGAATTGGTTTAATTCCCCTAAATTAATTCAAGAATCTTAACCCAAGCAGCCAAAAGGAAATCAATCATGGAGAAATTTGGTTTACAGGAAGAGCTAAATACATTTTCTCTTTCTCTCTCTCTCTCTCTCTCTCTCTCTCTCATACACACACACACACACACAGAAACAGACCCCTAGCCTACTCCACAATATGGTTCTCTCTGCAGTTCCTTTTCTCATTGCCAAGCTCGATTAATCACACCAGCCACATTGCAGTCTCCATTCCTCCTTTTATTACTTCTAGTGCCTGAAAAATGCATCAATTTTTAGAAAAAAAAAATGGAAAGGAAGAAGAAATGTTGGAGTGTGTGTATGTGATAGTGGTTCAGGACCCTGCACCTGAATTTTCGCAGAGTGAAACACAAAACTCAGCAGTATGTATAAGGATAAATGACTATGTACAGTAGACTTTAGCAATAAATGGAGTATTTAATAAAGGGGAACAATTACTAACCTAATGCAATGGGGCGTTCAAGCCAAACTGGGACATGTGCTACAATAAAATTTTTGAATGGTGCAAACAATTTAAAGATGGTCGTACATCCATGATTGACAATCCTGAAGTAGGTAGCTCATAGCCCACTCCAATTGTGACCGTAAAAAAGTTGGTGAGTAGAATGCCTGATCCTGAAAAAAATTAGCGTAGCAGGGAATTATATAGTGAAATTATGAGAGTTATTCTGAATAATCAAAAGTCCTGATTTGACTTGAATGCCACTAATATATCTATGTAAAGACTTTCATTTAATTAATTAATTAAATAAATAAATACATTGTAAACCTTTTAGCTCTTGTCAGTTTCACTACAGTTTCTGACCTTCTTTGCACTCTTTATGGGGTTGTAACATTAAGCGAATTAATTTTAATTGCGATTGTGTTTACAAGAACACTCACACTGTGAAGTAAGTTATTAATCTCAGTAAACATATTTCGATTAGCAATGTAAATGCATATGTTGTAAAGTTAAAGGTATTAAATCTGTTTTACTGGGTATAACTAAGTAAACAAATGTACAATAGGTGCAAAACTGAGAAAAAAAAGAAAAAAAACTCCATGTGAGGTACAAAAGAATATATACAGAGGTGCATTTCTGCATCTCTTTATAATGAAAGAAGCATCTTTTGATTATTAAAAAATATATTCAAAGACAAGTATTACAATGATTTTTCCTTTATACACACATGGTTATATAATTTACTGTAGTTAACAAAGTTCCACATTACCAAAATGGCAGATTGAATTAAATTACAGAATATTCATTATAATAAAACAGGATTTCCTTATAATATTTTTTTTTAAGGCAGAGATGGTTTTCCTGCTAATAACATGCTGGTTTCTCTTGCAATGATACATCTCAGATTTACAAGATGGAAATTATATCCCAAGTTGAATATTTTATCTTTTATTTCAATTGGCCAAATAAAACAGTTTTTTAGGAAGTCTGAATCCACTCCATAAAATCAGACAGTTTGCGTGGATGCCACTTGATATTGGAAGTAGATGCTTATCTTAGTGTAATCCCCTAATGCAGAAAAATACTCATATTTCTCCCTCTATGCCCTTCTTTATTAACTGCTTTCCCGCCTATTTTTTTTTTTTTTTTTTTTTTTTTACATCAGCTGCCCATTTCATCTGTTTTATTCCATGGCAGTGCAGTGGGATTGAAGCCATGAGGAGTAGATCAGATTTGTAGAATTAGCCTGCTGATTATGAGATAATTGTATTGTGGGTTATAATGTGTTTTGCACAGCTATCATTTATGATGTGGCTAGAAATAGAAATGCTTAGATATTATAATTCCTAATAGTGTAGGATTAGCCAAGCATTTGTAGACTTTACACATAATGTTGAAAAGCGAAAACATCCAATGAGCAGAAGTTCTGAGAACAGAAACACCTTGTTGATAAGACAGCTTAAAGTAGCTTAAAGAATTGACAGACTGGTTCCATTTAACACTCTGTACAACCATGGTTGTGATGGATGCATGCAGAAAAGCATCTCAGAATGTACAAAACGTTGGATCTTGAGGTTAGTGGACAGAAGACATTGGGTCCCATTACTGATTGCCAAGAAAAGGAATCTGTGGTTACAGTGGACAAAAGTTTACTACATACATAAATAAAGATGGATAGATTGATGGGTGTTCAAGTAAACCCAAAACTTTACATCGTGCAGAATGACAGAACACAGTTATGAGACTGAAAAATACATTTATTTCTCTATATAATCCCCTGCTACACTAGTGCACTTAGCCCAGCGTTTCACTAGTGCTTGGATACCATCAACATAAAAAGTATGCCAAGACCATGATCTGACTGCCTCCTTTAATGGAGTTTGAAATGCTGGCCTCTCAGGAACTCCTTTAATGGAAATATTTCGAAACAAGGTTATACAAAGGATGTGGCAGCAATGGTGTGCAAGTGGTGCAGTGAAAAGTACAGTTTGAGGTCATTCATGCCAGATTTCTTGAGGCACTAATGCTTCTGCTTAGGAAATTTCTAACAACCTTTGTGTGTTGTATGTACAGTACAAAATACAGTATAGCCAGTCTCAGAATATGAGGAACTTTCTTTCTGTAAACTCAAGATATGGCTCTGTATTTCAATACAAAAATATGTTAGTGTAATTCACTTTATGTAGCAAACATCCAACCAGTCTGCTTGTTTCATTTTTTAATACCAATGTGTTTTTATTTTTATTTTTTTTTTAAATAGGCAATAACTGTATCATCCAGCCTAAGAGTGTAACAATATGATGCCAGCCACCTGAGAAAAGCAAATAAATTTTTGTCATGATTTGACCCCTTTGACAGTATGCACAGTCTCTACTCTTGTTTAAGCACTTTAATTTACTAAGTGATTAGATATGAGAAGAATCAGAGGAACACCAGGACAAAAAGTTTATTCATCATCCTGCTACCAAGGTGCAATTATACGTGTGCCACTTCAAATTCAAATTTATTACTGACCATGTCCTTAAAATTTTACCTTCAAAGCTCCTTTAAAAATGTGCGCAGCCTTATATTTCTGATCAATAGTGGGTGACAGCGTTTAACTCAACGGCATAGTTTGACAGAATTCAAGATCATCATTACTGTACATGTTATCCTTGGATTGCATTGAAGTACAGAAAACATAGCAAAATAAACAGAGCTGGCTGTTATAAATGTCATAAAAAATGTGGTATAAGCTTTGGTATAAGCTAAACTGAACTAAAATGTGGAAACATGATTTAAACATGATTTAAAATATACATTTAAGGGGGCATACGGTCCTGCATGCACTTTTTCAAGCTGTTTAGACTGAAATGTGTGTTAGGAGAGTGTGTACACAACCACTCTACAATGTTAATAAGCGTCCCAGTGATTTTCTTTTCATTTATTAAAATAAGATGCCCCTTCTGAAATCAGGCCAATCTCAAATGCCACACCAACAGAGGCCGCTCCTACTATAGTTGATTGACACTGGTGTTTTAGCAAAGACGAGTCCCGAGTGAGAAGAAGCTGTCGGCCATTGTTTTTCAACGCTGGAGCAAAATGTTGCCTAAGCGCCTGTGGTGTACAGTTGTTGGGTGTATAGCGAACACAGCAGTCGTCATTCACTACCGACATCTGAGCCGCTGAGGATGCAGTGGCTGAATTTTGTTTTTGAAGCTAACGTCCCCGCCGATCTACCTAAATGCGTTCATGTTTGCGCTAATCATTTTTCACCAGACTGCTTTATAAACGCGGGTCAATATAAAGCAGGTTTTGCTAGGAAGCTGCTCCTAAAAAATGGATCTGTACTAACGCTTCGTGTTCCTGCTTCATCTTCACCAGGCTCGGTGAGTGTAATTTCTTTTTCTATGAATCTTTGCAGATCGCCTTTTCTTAAAAGAAAAAGGCTGTTTAAATCTGGGACTAGATGCGCTATCCCGGGCCCCCCCGCCGTTAAAAGTGGGCACCGCCATCATGTCTTGCCATCACGACCACTAAATGTTCATCCGACTTACCGAACGACCTGTGCAAGATAACTCAAGCCCAACATAAGGACCCTACCATCACGAAGCTGCTCTCTAAAGACCAGCCACGAAGCACACGAGAGCAGAGGGTCTCTTTCAAACGTCACCAAGAGGCGTTATATCGCCAGGTACCAGTAAGACACGGAGAAAAATTTCAGCTAGTTGTCCCCAGTCATTAATAAGAAACTTTTTACACTACTATCATGACAATCCCTTGGGAGGACACCTGGGGCAACTAAAAACCCTGCTGAGGTTACTAGATGTGGCATGGTGGCCCACGGTGCGGAAAGACGTCTGGCACTATGTAAGAACATGCAGCGTATGTCAACAGTATAAAACGGAAAACACTCGGCCTAGTGGGCTACTACAGAGCACGGAGGTTCCAGAGCCAGGACACACCGTGGGATTGGACATCATGGGTCCTTTTCCCTGAAGTAAAAGGCAAAATGAATATCTTCTGGTGGTGGTAGATTATTTCACGAAATGGGTAGAGATGTTTCCCCTCAGGGATGTGAAGACGCCAAAACTGGTGAAAGTGCTAAGAGAGGAAATCTTTACTAGATGGGGTGTCCCCAAATATCTAGTATACGATCGAGGACCCCAGTTTACGTCTCAGCTGCTGACACACCTCTGCCAAACCTGGGGGAGCGTCCAAAAGCTAACTACGAGCTACCACCCACAAACTAACCTGACGGAAAGAGTGAACAGAACTTTAAAAATTATGATAGCTTCATACGTCAAGGACCATCACCAAAACTGGGACCAATGGTTACCAGAGCTCAGATTTGCCATCAATACAGCCCAACAGGAAACTACTGGAAAGACACCTGCAGAGCTCACGCTTGGCTGGCAAATAAAAGGGCCACTCGAAAGGCTCATGAATCACCCTCCAACACCTGATCACACAGCCTACTCATTACTGGACAGACAATGACTTATCACGGAGGAGGTGAAACAAAGAGTGAAACAACAACAATCCAAACAAGCTAGATACTACAATGCCCGGAGAAAAGATGCGCACTTTCAACTGGGAGATCTAGTTTGGATAAAAACTCACCCACTCTCCTTCGCAGCGAAAAGATTTTCTGCCAAGCTAGCGCACAAGTGGGAGGGACCAGCAGAAATAAAAAACAAAAAAGGGCCAATTAACTACACAGTGTCTTGGGGCAATCCACAAAAAAATGATATAGTGAACGTGGTTAATCTGAAGCGCTTTTACGGATGTTCTCCTCAGATGCCGGAGGCTTGGGGATGGGTCTATGTAGCGCAGCCACATAAAGGGGCATTTTAAATCCAACAAGGAAATTGATTAAGGAGCTAATGCTGCTCAACTGTGCGCGGAAATATGCCCGATCTGGGGCGGGGTTTTTCTTTGTCAAAAAAAAAACGTGTCCCTTTGTCCATGCATTAATTACAGAGGGCTTAACAAGATAACAGTCAGGAACTGCCATCCCTTACCGCTTATGTCTACAACCTTTGAGCTTCTCCAGGAACCCACCATCTTCACTAAGCTAAACTTGCGCAATGCATATCATCTTATTTGAATTAGGGAGAGCGATGTGTGGAAGACTGCCTTTAACACCCAACCGGGTATTATGAATATTTGGTAGTGCAGGCATACCATACAAAAGCTCCCAGATACTGTATAGGGGAGAGAGTCACACTAGCTTCCAGGGACATCCCTCTGAGAACACTCTATCGCAAACTTTCGCAAACCTCGCTTTATCGGCCCCTGCACTGTGTTCAAGGTTATCAACCCATGTGCCATTTGACTCCTGCTTCCATCTTCGATGCGACAGATCAACCCTACTTTCCATGTTTCACAGCTACGACGTATCGTAAACTGCCCACTAAGTAACCCCGCCCGCCCTCTTCCTCCTCCCCAGTTCATTGATGGTGGCGAGGTATATATGGTCCGAAGACTCCTGCAGGCTCGATGCCGAAGCAGAGGGGTCCAGTATCTGGTAAAATTGGGAGGGCTACGGGCCCAAGGAGAGAATTCATCCGTAACCCAGCACTGATCACAGACTTTTATAAACGTCACCCCGACAAACCCCGCACAACACCAGGAGGCGTTCGTTAAATGGGGGGCACTGTCACGAACTCACGGATACACCGCATTCAAAGTCTGCTTTCAATTCTTGTCATTTCATTTCCCACGCTGAAATGCTTCTCATCACGCGTTCATGTTTTCCCATGCTGTCATCTCTCCTTACATACCCCTCGTCTCACGTTTTGGATTAGTTGCTTCACTCAGATATTGTGAAGCCTTAACGGCAGTGGCAAAGTGACACAGCGGTGTTCACAGTGATCAAATTTTTATTTGTTATTATAATTTTTTTTTTCCAAGTGCTCAGGGGTGTGAATAGGGCATGAGTGCAAGGATGGTGTGGGAGAAAAGGTAGCTCAAACGACTATGTTCAATGTGGGGTAGAGCCGCTGTATTCCCACGGGGGGCAGTAGCAGGGCACCGGAGTGAAACCGACGTGCGAACCAGCAAGAAGGGGGGCCGAGTAGCGGCACGTAGTCTTCTGATCTGTTTTCACATGGGGCCCAGCGGGGCTCCCGGAGTCTGTAGAGAGAGAGAAGAAGAGAGGGAGAAACAGCGAAAAGTGACGTTAGTAGGGAGGTCTCCATTCTCATATTTTCTACCCACTAAACTGGAGTACCGCTCTCCTTTTATAGCTGCCGGAGAACTCCAGGACGGTGAATGACAATGGAAGACTGGCCGTGCATGGTTTTGGCGCCCGTACCTTTTCCACTGATTTTAGTGCTGCCTTGCCGGTAGGTGCACGCCAGTGATGCACGGGTCGTCGGGTAACCCGTGGGTCGGGTTGGGGTGGATAAAGAAATTATCACTTTATTTGCGGGGTTGGGGGGGGGGGGGGGCGGTCATTAAAAACAAAATTTAATACGAAAACCATGTATTTTGCATGCATTTCCGTATAGCCTACTGTATATTAAATATTTGGGAATATCTATTTTCATATTTTATTAAGTTCTCTAATAAGGTTACATCACGTGGTGCGGCAGAAATTGAGGTTGGGAATTTACATCATTAAAAGAAAAAAGGTCAGGCTGCTAAATCTAATGTTTGGGACCGGTTCTCTGAAATAGTTGCAGCAGGAGACTACAGCAGTATCGGCTACGTAAAGTGCAATTCGTGTGAAAAAATATACAAACACAAGAGCCACTAAACAGGCACTTTTAGCATGTCAAGACATATTTGTGGGAGGTCTGGGAAAAAGGACAAAAGGGGCACGTCTTAAAATATAACCGCTTTCCTCAAAAGTAAAGTACCAGCCTATTATGTCTATTTAATTGTCACGGGTGCGGAGCGGGGCGAGTTGTAATAATAGATACAGTGGTGCGGGGCGGGCTGGGGTGGGCCACATAATTTCATAAAAGCAAGACCCGCGATTGGAAAAATACCTGACCCGCGCATCACTAGTGCAAGCAGTTATATATGCAGTCTACATATCATTAACAAGCCTATCACAGTTGGTCCTAATATTTAATATGTTTTTTTTATAGCACTTTTATCATCATGTCCTTGTTTTCCTTTTATTTCAGTTCAATAGTTTTTCGGTTGATGGCCTCTAGTCCTAACAGATCATATTTAAACTTAAAGAAGTTTGAATTTAGTTGATATTTTGTTGAGAATCAGTTGATAAAATGGTGTAAGTTTGTAAATTCTTTATGGAGTTATATCTACACTGGACTATTCAAATAAAAAAAAAAAAAGAAAATCTGACCTTCTAAAATAGGTAAACTAACCACAAAAACATCACAATAAATCTTCTTTTACTCCACCTAGAGTATGTTTAAAAAGTCAGCTTCACTTTATCATATTATGATGTTGTTTGTGCAACTTGGCCACAGAACATTGAGAGATGAGTCATTTGATGCCAAGTACTACAAACAACATTTCCATGGGAGTAACACAAAGTGCCGCAACAGCCTGACTCTCCTGAGGCTTACAATTATTAGAATGAGTAGATTTGCTTAGTAGAAACATTCACTGAAACTCATTCATCTCTTGTCTGGGAATAAAAGTGAAGTTTAGGATAAAATGTGATGTACACAGTTCAACAAACACTTAATTCTTCAGTTCATTCTTTCCCAGGTTATGCTAAATTTGGAGAACCCAATTAAATATTTATTATTACAGCATTGCTATATTTTCTCTATATGTGTGGTGTTTTTTATTTTTTTTTTCCGAAGTGTGAACCCTACCTATATGGCCAAGCACATGCAACTGTGTGAGGTCCTACACACACACACACACACACACACACACCTCCTCCACTGCATCTGTCCTTCTGTAATTATCACTTAGTCAGGTAGCTCAGGAAGGTCATGCCACCCCACTGTGTTGGTGAAGTGCAATCGGTGGAGATAAACAAATACAGGAAGTGATAACCATCAGCCAATGGAAGATAAAAGGAAAAGGAGATGTAACCGAAATCAATGCAAAATACAAATGTGATAAATTGTTTTACAAAAACTAAAAAAAGTTTTGTGTCGAAAAGAATCTATTTTTGCCGGTTGCTGGTATGGTTTGTGCCTACTTGCAAATCAATACATTTCTCATTACAATATGAGACCAATACAAGATGCTGATCAATGCAGCTTATTTAATTAATCAGCTTTATCCTATGATGAAAAGGGGGTGGTCTTTTATTTGCTATTCTCAGAACACCCTATTAACCTAAGCCCAGACATGTGTAGGTACTTACAACAGATAACAAATCTAGATACATATCAAGTTTGATACATTGTACTACTGCATGGTACCATATAATGTTGTTTATATTACCTTTGTAGTCCTAGCAATTTATTTTAGCAACTACTTTTAAGATACTACAATACAAAAGCCAAACAAAAGCCAAGTTGGTATTTCAGCCTATTGATATTTCAGTATTGGTACTTCTTTTAAAAAGTAGTACAATGTCAGCACCGTGGCTTAGTGGTTAGCACTGTCGCTCTTGCACCTCATGGGTGCAGGTTTGATTATTGTCTTGGGGTCTGTGTGTACAAAGATTCCCAGATGGATGAATGGAGAAAGTGTTATGATGAATAGTACTGAGTATGATGGAGACAAGAGTCAGGTGGGGCTGGCCATTACTCTGGAGTTATTTATTTTGACGCAAATGATGCTGAAAGCCTATAAGAATAGTATCTTTACTGTAACAAACAATAATAAAAAAAGGACAAAACAAATCAATTACTTTGTGTTTCCTTTAAATTACGATGATGAATCTGTGACTCCATGAGCACTTTCCAGGAAATATTGCAAGGTGCAGATAAAGGCCATTTGAAGAGCCAGATGGCTTAACAGGAGTTTGTTGAAACAAGTTTATTTAGTGTGTTGACTCGTCATGAAAAAAAAAAACCTTCGATAATGTGTCATAAGGAAAAAAAAAATAACGCTGTTAACAGTGTAAAACTCTCAAAACACTGCTGCTAGTCAGATACATCTAAATGCCTAATGCCAATTAATATTTAATGCATGCTCCTTTTACATTTGCAGAAATGAATCATTATGTGCTGACTAATTAATGTGCGTGAGAGACTGACTGGGTGTAAAAATCGGAGTGACTACATTATCAACCTTAGTCATTTCTTTCACATGTGAAAGTATGACTCTACAAGTGTATTATGGATTTTATTACATGAGTATAATACTTCTTGCACAACAGTTGAGTGCATAGGTGGATTGAAATGTGAAATCTTATACTTAGACAAACCGGAACTTTTTATTAAACCTACAGTATTGTGAACAAAGGTGTAAAACCTATCGGCATTTACTCTTAAGTGCAGTAAAACAGTTGAATTGTGCAAATGTTTTAAAGAAGGCCATACAAAATGATGTAAATGATGATCTCAGCCAAGGTGGCTCGGAACACACTGCTATCCTTTCCCTGAACGTTCTGCAAGTGGAAACGCCTAAACCTTGAAAATCGCAGAAGAGACATACAGTATCAGTCTGTGGGAACTTTACATAGTTGCACATTACAGGAACTTGGCTGGAAGTTATTGTCACATCCCTGATATTCCTCCATACTATTTTCACATACAGTATTTAGGCCATTAAAGGAGTTCGTGAGAGGCCAGCATTTTAGACCTAAAGCAAGCAGTCTAATCATGGTGCTTTAGACTGTATCCAAGATATTAAAGCGTTTTTTACTATTATAACTGTGTTCTGTTATTCTGCGCAATCAAAAGTCCTGGTTTTACTCCAATGCTTCTTGTATGTAGACAATTAATCTTCATTCATAAGTGGACCTTATGGCCCAAAATATTGCCAGACTGTTCATAACTGTATGAAATGTCTCTATGTACAGTAGAATCAAGATTTCTCTTTGTTGAAACTATAAAAGGCCCAAACCTGTTCCAGCAGAACAATGCCTCTTGTGCACAATAGGTCCTTAAACCATGCCTTGCCAAGTTTGGAGTGAAAGAAGTTGCATGACTTGCACAGATCTTTGACCTCAATACCACTGAACACCTTTGAGATGAACTCGAACGCTGACTGCATCACAGGGCTTTTTCGTCTAACATCAAAGCCTGATCTCACTAATGCTCTTTTGGCTGAATAAGCAGAAATCACCACATCCACGTTCCAAACTCTAACGGAAAAACCTTTTTAGAAGAGCGTTTTTTGTTTGTTTTGTTTTTTTATTATAAAAGCAAAAGGGGACTATATCTATACCAGTGTGTTCAACCAACACAGAACCATACAGAAAGATACATGTTGTTTTGACTGGTAATTAATCGCATAAATTGATATTGTGATGTGTAAGACAAGGTCAGAAATGGAGCGTAGATCTTTAATGAGATGTGGAAACACATACACACACACATACTGTACACATGAGCACGGAAAAACAATGAAAGATTCAGGTTGAAAGAGCACACCAAAACATAAATATATATCATATAAAAAGCATATAATATCCCTATCTCTGATACATTTTTAATAGGAATGAGAAAGGTTATGTAATTCTTTAATAATTTGGCAGACGCCCTTATCCAGAGTGGTTTACATTTTTATCTCATTATACAGTTAATGGTCAAGGTCCCAACAGGGACAGCGTGGTGGTCGTGGGATTTGAACCTAGGACCTTCCGTAGTCCAACGTCTTAACCACTGTGCTACCCCTGAGCCCATATAATTGGTTCAATAGGTAAATCTTTAAGAAATACACACTTGATCAGATAATTTCTTTCCTGCTGAAATAAATCTTTTCTTTCTGTGCATGTTTGCCCCTAATGAGAAAAAGTTAACAAGTTTCCAGGAATTAAATACTGATTCCTTTCTTGATCGGTAAGCTCTGTATACGTAAGCGACTCTCTTCCAACAGTCTTTACTTCAAACTTTGGCTTACATTTCTCATGTAGTGAGGCATCTAACCAATGATAAATGGGACTAAATTATTGTTACCACACAACACAGAAGGTGGGATTTGTTTAAAAAGATGGGATGCCTAACCTAAGTCTGAAAAATAAGCCTCTTCTTCCTCTCCAATGCTGACATTTAAACACTTCACAGAAGTCAGAAACACATTGCACATGTCAAACTGGATTGGATTGGATTGGAGTGCTGATTTAATGCTTTGAGCTTGTAAACATATTGTACCAGATAAAAGTCAATGTGTAAACAGTTAATTTGTAATCCGATAAGAATGTAAATATGTAAACACATATTACTAGTAAATACATATTGACTGTTTTTGCGCCACAAAGTACCTTGTTTCTTGGATGTTCTCCAATACGGTTGGATCAAAAACACAGTACGATTTTTAATAATTAAAATGTATAATTGTTGGCAAATTGATAGGATGTGAAAATAATGAAACATATGGGTATGTGTAGGAACACATCTCTGTACCTTATTTTTGTTTAAACAGCAGTTTGTTTGGGTCAACTATATTAAATCAAAGCACTCGTACAGTATGTGTTCACTATGTACATTTTCAATTCTTGCAACAATCTCAGGGATGCCGTAAGTACAGCGGAGTTAATTAACACCATTGATGGCAAATGATTCATTTTTTATTAAAATTTCTATATTTCTAAGTGCAAATAATTATGAGCTAGCTAGCCAGGTAGCTGGCAGCCTATCTCAGTGGGTGTTGGCTTCTTCATGACCTATTTCCATTAGAAAATAGCAAATGCCCAATAGCAAATAGCAAAATTGCTCAACAAGTCTCCAAGTGTTTTGTGGACGTGAAAAAGGCATATGTCCGTGTGCTTTATGGGATTCTTTCAAGGGTCCCTTGAAGTCTGAGAAGAAGGAACTGTATTTATGGGCCATTTGATCTCTTTATGATGAAGTGTGAGTTTGGTCCATCAACATCAGGTCAGACTTCTTCCCAGCATGTGTTGGACTCGGCCAGGGTTGCATTTTATCATAGATTCTGTTCATTTTTACTCTAAACGCGGGCAAGGGTCGGGGATGGCGATAATGCTGGTGACATCCAGTGTGGTCTGGGGCAGTTTATATCTGGATATGAAGCTGCTGGGATGCGGGTCAGCACCTTCGAACTTGAGGCTATGGTTTCCAGTCAGAAAAGGTTGAAAGTGAGACCCTGCCGCAAGTAGAGGAGTTTAGCTATCTTGAGTCCTTGGTCATGAGTGAAGGAAAATTGGAGCCAGAGATTGACAGATAGATCAGTGCGGTGTCGGCAGTAATGCGGACATTGTACCGATCTGCTGTGCTGAAGGGAGAGCTGAGTCAAACTGCAAAGCTTCCAATTTACCGATCAATCTATGTTCCAACCCTCACCTATGCTCACAATCTCTGGGGAGTGATTGAAAGATTAATGCCATGGATACAAGCGGCAGAAATGAGCTTCCTGTTCAGGGTGGCTGGACTCAGCCTTAAAGATAAGGTGAGGAGCTCAGACATCTGGGCGGCCAGCTGTGGTGGTTCAGGTATCTGATAAGGATGCCTCCCTAGGGATTATATTAAGTACACATACAGATGGAAAAGAGCTACAGTACTAATGAAATGATGAGTCAATCTCAACCAAAACTCCTATACACAGGTCGATGATTAGTGTTAGTTCATTACAGGCAATAAAACTCAGTTTTCAGTAATGCTTTGGGCAACAGTAATGCTTTTGGTCAACATTTATGTGTGATTATGTGGTAGGAAATGCACAGCAGAATATGCATCAAAAATAACAAAACACCATTTTGTGTTTCCTTTCAAATTTCTACCCTGAAATTATTCTCTCATGCGTTTTCTTCCTTTCTTTGTCGTTAAAGTGAGCTATACTCTTGGGAACAGAAATCAGATTATTTATGAATAGCATCAGTTGATTTGAGTAAGTGCAGGTTACACCTCAAGTATTTCACATCAGAAAGATAGTCAGGGTTTTGGCATTTTTCCTTTTTTAGTTGCATAAGAGGGAGAAATAAAGGGACAGAGAGTCCGGAAAAGCTGTTTATAGTGAAAGTGCACTTCAATACATGGGGTGTTTAAGTCAATCCAGGACTTTTGATTGTACAAAATGACAGAACATGACTATGAAATTATTTTTTATATAGCATCAAGCAACACTAATGCGCCTATTCCAGTGTTTCATTAGTGTTTAAATATTATCAAGGTAGAAAGAATTCTCAGTATGTTGCGCCATGATCGGACTGCCTGTTTAACGCTCGCCTCCCAGGAACTCCTTTAATGGCTCAAACATGTGAAAATAGTTTGGAGAGAGATGGGATAAGAGGTTGCATTTTCTGAATGTTAATAGGAGGTAAAGAAGAAAGAGCCAAAAGGTTTGCAAGCAAAAGTGGTTTTAATGAAGAGAGGTCAGAGGAAAATTGGTTTCTTTAAACCAGACTGGTTTAAGTTGACAGAAGCACAATAATAATTAAATAAGCTGTGGTAAGCAGAAATGCATCTTAGAATATATTGAACTCTTAGGTAGATTAGAGACTATAACAGCAGATCATTGTACTGTCAGCCAAAAACTAAAACAAATTAAATGCTAAAGTGAAATATTTTAACACATCACCTTTACAATGTTCTGACACATGATACAGACAAGCTGTGAGTTTTTTTCTTGAGTATTTATTCTAAACAAGGCCTTTAAAATGCTTCTTATTTTATAATCAGTTGTGGCATTACCTCGAGACACCGCACTGTTTAATGTTAAAGCAGATGCCTGAACCGAGGCTTCCTAACCAAGCCTGCTATGTGATTATCTGTATGAAATGAGGAAACTCACTAGAACAAGTCTTTTGGGTGATAATCATTATTAAATATGCAGTGCAAAGTTAATTAGGGAGTTTGCATAAGAAACCTCTAAGATCGCTTTAATTTACTGGGTGATTATAAATCAGCAGAAGCAGAGGAGCCCCAGGACAAAAGGATTATTCATCATCCCGCTACTGAACTGTCATTATACGTGTCATTTCTATTTCTGCCATGGTTTAGCACTTTAGCTTTATCACTGACATGAGTACAGGGTATTTACTACTTTACCATCAAAGCCTTTTTGAAAGCAGATACTTGATGAAATAAGTTGTGCACAGCATAAAAAAACCAGCATTAAACAATAAGAGAGTTACGACTTGTATTTTATGACTAGCATCTTAGCATCATGGGAAATATGTCATCTCATACATATCTATAGTGCAGGCAGTTGTAGATTTTGGTCACCAGCAAAAATTGTTTATATTTCATAACCTGTCAACAACCTTAAGGTTTCTTATAAGGAATACATATACATATATTGTACACATATCAGCAGCATGATGAACTGTACAACACCATCTACTGTGGGTTTTGCCAAAAGGTAAACAGCATTGCCAATAATGTTCAGATTATGCCAACAGCTTTGAATTATGTCCACATCAAATACCAGAATAGGACAAAAAAAAAAAGTAATCTTAGTGATTTTAACCATGGTCTTGTTTTTTCAATGTTGGTCCAGATGGCTTGGTTATTTCATAAAGTGCTGTTTTCATGGGATTTTCACACGCAACACTCCCTAGAGTTTACACAAAATGGTGCAAAAAAAAAAAAAAAGTGAGTGGCAGAAATGGCTGGTTGTTGAAAGAGGTCAGAGGAGCATGACCAGACTGGTTGGAAAAAAGGGGAAGGTTACAAGAACAAGAAAGTACCATACTTCATATACTGTACCATACTTCATCTACTGTACATCTCAGATTGCACAACACATTATAGAGTACAATAGGGTAGATTGCCTACAACAGCCATACTGTAGGATCAAATACCCTGTCATTCTTCAGTACTTCTACAGTTCTACTGTTGAGAATTAATTCTGTTGAAATAACCAAAACTGTAGCAGAAAAAGCAGTGACCATAATCGACTCAATTACACATGATTACATTAATAACAGCCTGCTTTTGATTAAAAGTACCCTGTTTCATCAGTGACAACAAACTGAGAGGCACATCTTTGTACAATGTACTTGATTAGTGTTTAATCAAGAACAATTTCTCCTCACTGTTATTTGTTTCATGCTTTTTTAAAGGATTCTTTCATCAAGTAAAAAGTTTTTCTGGTATGAAGAATTTCAACAGTGTTAGCATAAGATAAAAATAACATATAATAACAATAAAAATGCACAGGATGTACCTGGCAGTAGGTCTGAGATTTGCCTTATTATTTCTAAAGCCAACTAACATTTACATATTATAATAGGAAATGATAAACCAAGATTTATTACCTAAAAGCGGACTAAATCAAGATAACTTGTATTTTATAAATTTAATAAGATATCTATGAGTGAATGAATTAACCGAGTCAAAGCAAACGGCAGCTAATTTGCGCAAGCATCTGGGAAAACAGTGGAAAGCCAAGCGAAGCAAATTTGCATTTCTTTTGTGGGTTTTTGCATTTTGTGAAATATTTAGTCCAGACATATTATAGCACCAAGGGTCCAAAGAATGTTAGCAAGGAAGGTACCAAAAAGAAATGAGAGCCACTTTCAGTTTTGTTTTTAATGCAGCTGGTTCCAAGATAAAGCATAAATTAAGGTTAAGTAAGGTTTATTCTATTAATTTAATATTTTACTCCGTTTACATATTTTTTTTTTAAATGTCTTAATTGTTTTTATATGCAAAAAATTATTATAGTGTTAAAAATAGGTAATATTGTTAAAAAAATGGTTGTATCATACGGTCACATTTATTTTTTTTTAAATGTCAATCCCAAGTCAGTTACTTGAATAGCAACGTAGAACATCAGGACTATATGACTGGGGCAAGGGACCACAATCGCCACAATTATACATGCCATCACAAATTAGCATATAATTACTATAGCAACTAGGCAATTCTAAAGAAACCAGGAAATTTATGTATTTAACCTAATAACAAATAAAACAACTAATACCCATGTTATTCCCTAACTATAAATCCTTCAAATAACTGAAACCAGACAATAAGATTAACAGTAGTGGCCTTTTCAGCAGGATAATGCATTCTACTGTACCACACTGCACAAATTGTTCAGAAATTATTTGAATGGTAGTCTAAGGATCTCAAGGTGCTAACTGGGACTCAAAAAATCGCCAGATCTCAATCTGATGGGGCATTTGTGGGGTGTGCTGGACACACCAGTCTGATCCATGGAGGCCCCACTTCCAATACATACATGACTTAAAAGATCTGTTAAGAGTATCTTAGTGTAAAACAAAAAATGTGGGGAGTCCATGTCTCAATAGGATATAGTCGTTTTGGTGGCACAAGAAGGACTTACACAATATTAGGCAGGTTTTAATGTTATGGCTGATCGGTGTGTAGAGTTTTATCACATAGGTTTGTCTTGGAAACCACAACCTGGAAAAAGAAATGGCCTTTTTTGTTGTTATTTTATTTGATTGAGCTTTGGTTCACCACTTGTGAACACACTTGTATGTGTGTGTGTGTGTGTGTGTGTGTTGTGTGTGTGTGTGTGTTCTTTCTCTGCTAAGCACTGCTCATGGAACATTTGACTCACACTCTACTTGGCTTTAATAAAGGCCTTTATCTGTCCAAAAGATGGATTTATCTGGTAGGGGTTTGAGAACTGAACTTGTTTAGTGGTTGAGAAAATATGACTCAAATGCCTTCGACAGCGTTGCATGACTCATGCTTTGGTTTGAATTGAATCATGCTGTAAATTGATTGAATAAGGATAGAGAGAATGCCAGTGCTGGTTGTAAAGTTTTGATAAAATAATAGGAAAAAGAGGAGAATATCTCCCATGCTGTCTCAGTAAAAAAAAATAATATGTGCTAGGATGCCAACAAATAACCACAATCATTCAAGTGGTAGGTGTCCCTGGATCAGTAAGGCAACAGCTTTGCTTGGACTTTCATGATTTATTTCATACTTCACCTCATATAAAATAAAATAAAATAAAGTTAAATAAAGTAGTAAAAGCGTACAGTACGTGATTAAATTTACATCCCTGATAGCCTTAAGGAATGATATGGATATGACAACCCTCTACCTATTACTGTGGCTTCCGCTATTGTTAATGAAGATGAATAAGGACCTTAGGAAGGTATAATTGGCCTTATACGTTTTAATGAAACTAGCAATTGTATATGGTAACTGTGCTGTCTATTATTCATGAGAGAGAGAGAGAGAGACTATGGAATGTGGTCCTGCGTGGCCACAACTATATCTCACTCTCTCTCCTTTTCATTTCCTCATAATTTGATTTTAGTTCACTGCCAAATGGCATTATTAGCTTGCCAATATTATATTACAAGAGCATGAGAAAAAAAAGAAAATTACAATAATAATAACAATCAGCCTCATAATAACAACAATACAGTAATAATAACAATGAGTGGCACAGATTTAATTTCAATTTTGTTCATGCATACAGTACCAATCAGGGCACCCGGTACATTAAAACTAAACTATATATATATATATATATATATATATATATATATATATATATATATACAGTATATATATTACTTAAAAGGCTGGTTATTTTTATTTATGATCTTACACAAAGATCTTAAATCATATATGTAAATTATATTAGACTCTGCACTTTTACTACCATTTAAATAACAAAGCTATGTTCCAGTCAAACTTTTTTGAGCAATATATTTATACTGCAGAATCATGATAGTGTAATCTGTGGCCATCAGCAGCAGAAATGTAAAATATGTGTTACTACCAATGGAGTCATTCTCCTCCTGCATTTCATTAATTGATTTTACATATTGACCATCGACACTAACGGTACTAGGGCCCATTGGTAAGAAATAATAATAATAATAATAATAATAATAATAATAATAATAATTTGAAGAATTATATCCTAAAAATATTAAAGATAGATTTTATGTACTAGTACTGTGTCACATCCACAATCCAAGTTGCATTTAAAATAATACAGGATAGTAATATACAGTACACTGTATATAAAGAAGATTGCACCACTATGTTGTTGATTATTTACCTACATCACATCCAGTCATGTGTTATGCCTTATAAGTTCAAAATCAACTAACAAAAGAAATCCAAATATCTAACTATTTAAAGCAAGAACACATTAAGCAGTTGTTTTAACGAGTAGAATATTACCTTGCATTTTTCCCATTCTGCATAATTGCACAATAACAACAATCATTAAACCATGTAAATGAAGAAATGAATAAAAACAAAACAAGAAAAATAACAGTAATAATAACAACTATAAAATAATTAAGAATGAGTTGGTATGTATTCGTTAGTGTATTTTCCAGAAGGCATTACTGCTTGTTGTTCACCTGTTTAGTATATGACCCATTTCTCTGATCCTCCTATCTACTGAGCCTCCTGTCTTTTCCTCTGTCCTCATCTCTATCTCTGTCTGTCTCTCTCTTTTTCTCACTGAGATAGAAATTTGCAGTGAGGAGACTTCCAGAAGCACATTCGTTGCAGGGAGTGATGTATGGGCTTTTCAGCCTTTTAAATTATTTCTATAGCTATCTATCTCACTCTGGTCCTCTCTTTGTTTCTTTCTCTCATTCTCGGCTTCATTCCTTTTCTTTGTAGTTCTCAGTCTATTCGATCAGTTCATTGTTTCGAGTAGGTGTTTCATAGGTCTTGGCACCGTGAGAAGCGTTCAGCAGAGTAATCCGCACAAGACGGTTCTAGGATTTGGCTATGAAGAAAGAGTGTCTCTTCAATTATTTGTTAGGGACAGTACATGGAGCTCTCTGCAGGACAGAAAGTCAGAATAAAGCAAATACACTGTAAGGCTATGGGCTATGTGCCGGCCAAAAGATGATGCTGGCATGGGAGCTGGTGAATGCAGATAAAGGGGAAATCAAATTTAAGGAGAAGTAATGGAGGAGCATATGTTTTGAAATGAATTTAAAAAGTTGAAATTTGTGATGGAGACTGCAATCCTTTTGGTACCAGTTGCGATTAATAATTCCTATCATTTGGCCTTTTGTAGACAAGGCACTGGGAGCATTACTAGCACATACTATTAACAAAAAATATGGCATTTTAAAACAAATTCTCAATGGTAGGCAAAGGTACACAAATCCTGTCCTTATCCGTATAAATGTAGAGCTAGGCAAAAAGTAATGGTAGAAACACTCCGTTATCATTTATAATTGAGCAAAAGTACAAAACTCACCTCCATATTTACTTAGTGTCAAAGGTAGTATCTGTGTTTGTATTATCTTACAGTATACCTAAAGTAATAGAGTTAGAAGCAAAAATATCCACAAATAAAACTACTCAAGTAAAGTATGGATATGTGAACTGCAGTATGTTCTTAAGTACGGTAACGAAGTTAATATACTTAATTCAACTTCTGTTAATTTATACTGTGGAACACTGAACACCATCCACTTTTGCCCTGTCGTATTAGAGCCATCTTTTCATGCTTGGCACAAGTATGAAAAGTGCTTCCTCTGAGATAAAGCCAGCCTGCCACATTCTTTCAAGCTGCATTAAAGGACAGCGTAACACACGATAGGCCATTGTCTCTGTGATTGACAGCAAAGAGAGAATCATGAGAAATGAGAGAGGAAAGAGAGATGTCATCTTACCATTTTAATGTGAATTGTGAACTTTTTTTATGCTTTGTTATGACTTAATTCATTTTGATTAATATCTGAGTGGTGACCTTGTCACCCTGTGATCTCACAATATAGTACCTACCAAGATACACTACCAAAATTAAACAATTTTTGCATGCCGTCTCTATTGAGCCTTTTTTCTCTTTTTATTTCTCCTTTTTTAAATGTCTTCATCCATGTTTATATATTGATTTTGTCAACACTATAACATCTGTAAACATTTCCTAGCACAGTGGGAGACCTTTAACTGCCACCAAGGGGATTTTTAAAGAAGATTCAAGAGTTGCGAGTAATGCAATGTTGCAATGGCACAAATGCATTACTCGTGGAGGAGACTATGTTGACTTTGTATGGAGGAAGAATTGTTTTACCAATACGTGCAATTTCAAAGACCCATGTACAAGTTAATAAAAAAAAGGTATATCCACTTATGCATTACTTTAATTACTGCCCTTATAGTATTTATATGCATTAAGAGAACAGGCCACTACATCTAATATCTGAAATGTTGGATATACTGTATAACTAATGAATTTATGATTTGTCCACCCATTTTTATAAAGAACAGAAACACAGAGCGCTTGTCAAGAGCTGTTACTGATCTTATTTTGAGCTGTTCATTTGTTACTAATGGGAAACTAATAAAATAGGTATTAGCAAGTATAAGTTTAAGCCTGTATTGCTTTAAAAATAAGTTCAAACTATTACACAGACAGTTTAAATAAAGTGATTTTGAAGTTTTCAGAAAGTTCAGACCAAAATTATTTCTTTTTTAAATTTTGCATATACAATATCTTCACACATTTAAAAATTTGTGACCAGGATTCTTATCTAAGGTTTAAGTTTGTTTTTATATGGTCAGATTTATTGTTTAAAGATTAATCTCGATATTTGGCAAGCAATTTTCACATAATCCTTTTTTTTTTTTTTTTTTTAAGGTTCAAGATAAAAAGAAATTTATTAATACCAGAGGGAAAATGCTTATTTTTGATTACAGTTGTTTTCCGGGAGGAAAGTAAAAGAGTAATAAATTAGACAAGAATGAGAAAAAAACAGGTCCTAAAACAGCAAGTACTGTATTGCAAACTAAACATTTTAAATACCTTATTGCAAACTAAACATAATTCAATATACAGATATTGCACATGGAAGGAACCTTCTGAACCTTACAAACCTTAGTTGTATATATATATATATTAAATTTAGAATTTTGATTGGGAAAAAAATTCTATAATTGCATATCTGACAGCAAGTGGTATTTCAAACTACAGCTTTATATTTATATATTGATCTATACAATACAGATACATACAGATACATCCACTGTGCTGCCGTGAACTACCTAAACTAACCCTGAACTACTCAGATGGATGCAATAAAAAGTCAGTCGCTCTGGTTAGGGGCATCTGCCAAATGCCTAAAATGTAAATTTGTTTGTTTATTTAATCAGGTCTTTAGGGGATAGAGGTAGAAGGGAGTAGAATCCCTTGTTCCACACAATAAGTACTGCCGTTAATAATTATCAGCAGTGTTTGTTTTTTTGTTTGTTTTTTTAAAGTGCTTCAGTGGCTGGTTTTCTGCTGCTCTCCCCACTTTTCAGTACTGCAGACTTTACAGCCTACTTTCACCCATGCTGGCAGCCGACAGTTAGTGTAATTAATGGTTGTTAGAGAACCTCTGTCGGCAAGTTATATATACAGTAAAGAACAGTTAAACCTCTCAGTACTGTTAAGCTCTATATCATGGAATGCCTTTCATCCAATCAGATTCCTCAGTTAGAACTAACTGTTGTATAAAAGTCCATAACACAGTGTGTTTTCACATTACATGTGAAATTACTATTACAAGTATAATAAGACACAAAATATTCAGTGGGTACAGTGCCCTTTCAGGGACACCCTTAATATCATTAAGGTTTTCAGCAAAGTAAAGCCTTCATTTTGTGAATTTCTGGTAACAGAAAATTTGTACAGTTTATTTAAGCATAACAGCTTATTTATTATATAACATAAATATAAGTTATTAAAGCGTTTTAAAGCAAAAAAAAAAATTAGTTGACCTTAATGATTTGTTTATCTATGCGTGTGTGTAACTTTCAAATTAGTTTTACAGACAGGCTAATGCAGCTCTTTAATCCCCTTCCGTGTTTCATTATTTAACGCTAACACGGCCATCCTACCTCACACTCCATTACACCAGCTTGTCTGGGTGACACGGTGTTCAGAGGGAAACACGAGCTGACGTTTGGCTCAGAGGCATGTAGCTGTAGCGTGTAATTGTGTTCTCAAGCGGATGCGTTTGCAATATGAACTCCAACACTGTGTTATGGATAGTTGTTTTTTTTTTTTTTTTTTTTTTGCTAAAGCGTTTTTGGTGTTTTTTGACAGACAGCCTGTTCAGGCGTACAAATGCTGTCTGAGTGTTAAAGTAAGATGTTTGCACACGTTAATTTTTGCAATAAACTATGCATTTTTGTCCTCTTATAATGAGGGGTATGTAAACATGAAATTTTATCATAAATTACTAAAATATTAATTTATTTTACAGGGCATAATAACAAGAGGGATCAGAAAAAATGTACATTCACACAGAATAAAATTTGCCTTATATTTCTTTGTGGAAAAGTTGACATTTATTTAAACCAATCACTTAGCAACTGATTTATTTCGGATTTAATTTGCTATCAAAATTTCAGTGGGTCAAATGTTTACTAACACCAAACTTAGTGTCTCTATAAACGAAAAATGTTAGTAGCATAGTAAGGATGTTAACATTTTTCTGGCTGGTCCTTTGTCCTAAGTTGAACTGGAAATGCACCTGTACATGTAAAAGGGCCTACATTTATAGCTCTGCTGCATCTGCCGTTTTGTTTGGAAATCCTATAAACTCATCAAAGACCGTGGAAAAACAAACAGACTGTACCATGAGCATCTGTACAAACAGCTGTATGCAAATATCAAAATCCTGGGACCAACTGCATTATTCAGGAAAGTGGTACAAATTTTAGTACAAACCTCTGGTCTGTGTACCTCGGAAAAGATGAGGAGTGTTCAAGTTGAGCTGGTGTGTTTGTACTGAGATATGTCACACTTTAATTATATACAAGTCATCTTCATTCAAATGATTATGTGATTTCTAATAGCAACTGGGTAATGGCGGGTGATTAAGAGCTTCTACAGCATTTTCAGAAACCACACTTTTTTTTAGGCTGCATCAAGCAAAGAAAACAACTAATGAGATTTTAAATTACTGGAACTGGGTAAAAAAACCTTCAACACATCATCAAAACCTTGAGGGACAGTAATGAACCTTCAACTTGTGGAAGAAATGTCATCAGAAAAAAAAAATCATAAATTCATATCACTTAAACACTTGATAAAATTGCATAATAAAATGTAACAGTAAAAAAATATCTACAGTATATTTAATATTGGGATTATGAGCATTTCCATATACACACAATGTAACCACACCTCACAGGATTGGGACTAAACAGCTTTGCAATTATAAGAAAACAACTTGTTAGTGAGCAAGGCTTTAATTTGCTATGGAGCAAAATCATTGGACTTTTTTAGTAATGGGTGCATAAAGGAAATTCCATACAGTGATGTAACCATCATTCATAGCACCCACTGTACAAGCCTCTGTAGGCACTGTTTTGCTCTGGGGTTGCCTCAGTTGGTCAGGTCTAGGCTCAATAACGAACGCTATGTGCTATGTGCCAATAAAATGAAGTCGGCTGATGACCTGAATGTACTAAATGACCATGAAATCACATAAATGAAATTTCATGCCCATATTCTATAACTCAAAGAGTGAAAACTGAATCTGGCAGCATGAGGAAACCATTTTCATACATAAACTGGCCACCATGTTGTGTGCTATAATCAAAGCCAAAGGTGACTGATTGAAATATTAAATTGTGTGACTCTTTTTGAGCAGGCAGTGTATTTATGCACTATTTTTTTGTTAGTCCCACACTGTGATCTCATCTGTATATTACAAGCTAATACAGGAAGTGGAATGACACACTTCAAACAAAAAAAGAGCTCTAAAGTAAGAAATTACACATTTTCATCTACATTGGTTTTCATCTAACAGAATATTGTTCCTATCTCTATAGAGATCATCTTGCAAACACATCCGTTAGTAAGCACATAAATAGTCTAATGTCCATCAACATTACAATGCAAATCAGGCATCTGCTGCACAGCATATGGCGTTTCATGATAGCATTCTGTCTGTCCACTATACTAAATAGTCCTGACATGAACAATTTGCGACTCACTCTGCTACTGCATTCTACAAAACACATCAGTCAACCTAACCAAATAAATTAGACATGCCTAAAAAGTCTGATTAGGAATTCGGCGAGTGAATAAAGATGCTCCAAGTCTTTCGAGATGAAGTCTGGTCCTTTATTCTGCTCTGTCACAGAGTCTTTCTATTAATAATCATTTGTTCTATGGCATTTAGATTTGGCAGGTTTAGACTGTTAATGCTGTGGTTGCCTTGCTGAGACATCTTGATTGTAATGGAAGTAGATGAAAGCTGACTGAAGAGGTCAATGGGTAAACATTTCTATTTTAATTTAGACCAGTTAGCAATAGAAAATCTGTTCAGTCAATGCTAACCTGTAAATTATAAAGATTTTAAAACTGCTTTATTATTGTCAGGGTCACAGTGGTTCCAGAGTGAGTCAAACCTTTCTACAGCACCATTCACACACTTTCATAGTTTTTAAATAAAACATCCAGCAAAGGAATTAATGTCAATACTGTCAATAATTTTCCTTCGCATTCATGAATGCATTATGGCTACTGGTCATTCTGAACCAAACATTCTGTTTAAATGTGCTTTTCTGTTACACTATCACATGGTTAGGTCTGACAGGTATGAAAATAACAATACTAGATATTTAATACATGTCACCTATTTTTCAGTCATATTTTTCCTTTTGGCTTGATTTCAGCTGAAGTACTGGTGTTACCTTAATATTGCAATAAATCCTCCTATTTCTCTGTTGATGAAGAAATAGAAAAGTTTAAATCAAAGTACGTGTGTGCAGGTAAGAAAGAGAAATCCCATCCTCAACCAATCTCTATATTACGACCTGTGGGAGTAAAGAAACATTATAATTTTATATATTTAAGTCACCCATTCTAGACACAGTATTCCTTTATTAGGGACATTTTGGCAAAAGGTAAGAATTATACACTTTTTTTTTTACATTATTGTAGTAGTCTAGCCTACAATAGTTTGGTGTTTGTTTGCACTGGAGCCATAAGGACAACATTGTTTTCAAAATGCTTCCATTATTGCCTGATTACCTATATTTGGTGTAAAGGCTGAATAATTCTGAATGTGTTATGTGAATACTTTATTTTATTCTATTTAATTGAGCAGTAATGCACAAGAGAGACTGCTGTTGTACTGAATACCAGCATGGCTGTGATGCACCATTATAGCTATGGAGATATTCAGAACAACAGTACTACCTTGCGTGTGATATTCTTTTTATGCAACAGTTCCATAAACACCATTTATTATCAAAAGATTATGATTGTTTGTTTACTTAACTAGGTTCTTTGTCCTGGCAAAACACGTCATGTCCTTTTGCGATGGGCAGAACTAACCGCAGTTGGTGGAGCTAATGGCCATCAGTTAGTGTGATTAATAGGGGTGAAGGTAGTATAAATGCTTAACTGTACTATATAGGCAAAAGGTAACAAGACTAAGCCACGGAGGTGGTGCACAGACCACTGGAAAATTCCCTCCATAGTTCCACTTATTCCACAGAATGTGAGCTATCTTCTGGGTTGAATCCCAAATATTATTAAATAGAATAGTAGTACTGTCCATGATGTAGGGTGTAAGTTAGAATTCCTTATTCCACACCCCAAGTAATGCCCTTGATCAGGGGTTAGAAAGAAATTTGGAATTCAGCCTTGTGTTAGAAGCCAGTTAGCTTTATATATTGTATTTGCCGATAACAAAACAACATGGACGGGTCACAGGCATTGATAACAACTTAAGGAGTTGCAGTTACTAATAAGGCAAAGTGTTATTTAGGATGACATAAGATTATCAGGTGTGCTTCGTTGCTAAAAGTGCTTCTGTGACTGGTATTGAAGATGGTTTATGGCAGGCAGCTGCTCTTCCCTCTTTCCAGTACCGCAGACAGTACTTCACCCTTGCTGGCAACAGACAGTTAGGATAATTAACTATTGTTAGAACCCCTGTTTTCTGCATATACAGTAGTTGAATATCCCAGTGCTGTTATGCTCTATATCACAACTTGTGGAATGCCTTTAATCCAGTCAGATTACTTAGTCTATACTTGTTGTATAACAAGTATTTACAAATGTTCTGATTTGATAGCTCGATAGATTGAGAAATCTGGATACAAGGGTCAATGGTGCACTTTTTCATGCTCACTTTCATGTTTTTTTCTAAGGAAATCCTCAGCTTGTCAGTGCCAGCAGCAGATAAGGTTTTGCTTTTCTACTTCACAAACTCATCAGCTGGACTGTGATGAACAAGCACAGGCTTTACATAATGGTAAAAAAAAATTGATCTCCTTTCTGTCAACATCTTGCGGTTCCAAAGTAGCTTAAATCCTGTCACACAAGCATTTAATTAACCATTCTTTATAAAAAAAAATTAAAAAAAACATCCGGCTGACATTCAGCTTAGCTTTCAGACATCTGTTGGCTGAGGAAAATAAAAGGATCTTTCAGTGTTAATGCATTCATTCAAGCCACGCCTGCTTCTTTTGGCATAAATTAATTATTTTATTAGTCATTTAATTTATTTTACATATTTTTATATAACCCCTTAATTAAAAAAAAAAACTAACTGTGAAAAAGGAACTAGGTAAGAAAGGTTAAAAACTGTTTTACATTTATGCAGAGTTAATGTATATAAATTAATAAATTTTGAGATAAATACAGGTAGTATAAATGTGAACCTGATTTATGTTTAAAAAATTCTACAGTGGTTAAAACACCAATTTTTTATTTTATTCCAGGGCTTTGAACATGCATATGCTCCGGAAAAAAAAATGCAATTTATTCATGTGAACCCAATATATACCTTTTAATGAGTGCTCAATTTTATGTTGATATTTATTAAGTAATAGTAAATACTTTATTTCTTTAGGATTGGAGTTGTTTATACCTGTAAATTGTATAAATTGTGATAAGTAAATTGAAAAGTTTAAATATAAAAAAGCCAGTGTAATAATTTAAAAAGAAAAAAAAACATGAAAAACCTTGAACAAGACCTTTATAGGACACTATTTTAGTAAAAGTATAGACACTGTTCTGTTTACTCAATTTGTAATCAGCCAAGACATGTTTGCTAAATGTAGTCAGTAAAATGTATTATTCCTAAGCTCTAAAATTTCATTTAACCAGCCTGTGAAAAACAAGTTTCCTGTAAAGATTATATTAATTGAACATGAAATGATGCACAAATTACACAAATTATTTAATTTTTGACAGACTTAATGCATACATTATATAGTGATCACCAAAAGGAAAGGTTCTTCTAACACTTTAAAACACATTGATCGACACATATTTTACTTTTTGTACTGTCCCCTTATCCACCAACTCCTCAACTTCCTGCTTAAGCTGAACTTACTCATCTGTGTCTCATGTGAATCACTTATAAAGTCAAGCATGACATTTTCATAAATGTCATAAAATGTAAGCCTTAAATGCAGACACTTGTTATGAATCCCTGGATTCTGCATTTAAATCAATTCAGACTTATGAGTTATGAAAAACTGTGTAGACTTGCATTATGTAGAACTGTCTGTCTTTGCTGCTGTAACTGAGATTGTCCAAGCGCTCAAGCTTTTGAAGCATCCTCATTTACTTAGAAAAAGGGGAGAGCAGAAACACATCTTTCTCTTCCTCTTGAAGTTAGACTGACCCTTTCAGCATACAGGCCAATCTTACTGTAATGCACACACACGCACACACGTCAGCTTGAATTGGTGAAGACTGGAATTACTGTGCAGCTTAAATCTGGATCTGGATTTTTTTTTTTTTTATCTGGTAGCAGACACTAATGCAATTGTCAAATAATATTACTCATCCACCACCAATTAGTTTATATAGGATCAGGAAAGTTTTTAGGTAGAAGCTGGCACTAAATCCTTCGAGTGTGAAGTAAAAATAAAGAATAAAGTACTTCGGCAAACAACTGGCACGATGAAAAGATAAACAGACTCTGAGTGCTTTAGCCTTTTTCCACCAAAATGAACCAGGTGCTAGTTGCATGTCTGGTGCTTGTGTCGGTTCAGAGGAGGTTTGATAGCAAAGCTCCTAAGAACTGGTTTTGGTTTTTTATGGGCCAGAGTGTCACTGTGTATGTCCGTATACGGCTCTACTTTCCCAGCAATGCTAGTGGCAATGCTAGCAGCAAAAAATAAATGAATAAATAAATAAATAGAAACGCTAGCAGCAAGCACCAATGGCAAACTGTTTGCAAAGCCATGATAAAGTTCGCCATGGCTTTGTGAGCAGGTATCCAGGCTTTATCATCACAAAAAATATGCCGGTCACAAACATTTAGTTGGTCATAATAATCCACAAACCCTTATTTAAGCGGTTCTTTGCAATAGCCCAGCAAAGTGTTGCTGTCTAGATGGAACAATTTTTTTTTGGTCTGAAAACAAAGAACTGGTTTGAAATTGAGCGCAGCAGCTCCAAGCTAGCTCTGGAACTGCCTCAGTGGAAAAACTGTAAAGTTGAGCTTGGCTAGCTACTTTAATTTTCTTACTTTGTCTACCTGATAAGCTAGAGCTGGGGTGGATGAGTTTATTAAAATGTTAGTTTTAAATAAATATTTATTTTTATTTATTAAGCAGGTTTTAGATGAAAACAGTGGCTAGCTAAGTAATCTTTTAATGCTAGCTACTGTAGAGTATCCATGCTAGTGATGTTTAGCATATTAAAGCTTATTTTTCCCTGACAGAAAGATATAAATTTTTCATGAACAATGCAATAAAATCTTTTTAGTGTTTGACTCATTCCTTGAGCCCTACAAAGAAATAAAGACCAGAGGGCTAACAACATGCCTAATATATCTCCCACAGGAGTTGTTTTTCCCACTTGATTGCACATGATTTCAGTGCTAAATTGGTTGATCAAACTAATGAATTACTTCCATAAATCAGTGCCAGATCCAGCTGGATTGGGATTACAAACCCTCCCTTCTGTCTGGTACTGTTATGCGCTAACCCTTTATCACATCTTCATGTTTCACACAGGTACACACACACACACACACACACGCATACACACACTGCTGTGGGGGAAAAACATATAGCTGCATTGAAAAACATTTGCAATTACATCTAATTTCTGTTTTCACTAGATTATCTTCAGATTAATTCTAGATTTGAGTGCTTATAGAGTATGCTGTTATTTTAGGTGCATATTACCCATAATACCACATACAGTATATTAATTTTAACACTGAATTATGGCAAATATGCTTTTACAAATGTACTATTTAAATGATTTTTAAATCAAGGGAAAACTTACATTTCTGGTTTGGTCTGATGTGTTCAAGTCAAAGTGGGACATGTGATGAAATGTCTTGTCAGTGAAGATGTAAAACATTTCCAATTGACATTTCCAGAAGACATTAAGCACACTATGATGAGATTCTTAGGCGCAGTAAAACACTGAATGGTGAAAACAGGCTTCATATCAGTAAATGACGATCCTGATCGAGGTGACTGGGAGGTCACTGCAGTTGTTCTTGTGAATATTCAGCAAGTAAAATGCCTGATCCTTGAAAACTAATAGATAACTTGTTGACAACTTGCAGAAGACACATGTCTGCCTTTGAGAACTGTACACACAATCATTCTTGCTCTACTTGCACATTATAGGAACTTAACTAGGAGTTATTGTCACATCCCCCGCACAGTCCTGACCTCGCTCCAAGCTATTTCTACTTGTTTGGGACATTAAAGGAGTTCCTGGGAGGTCCATGTTTCAGAGTTTTGTTCTGTTATTCTGCACAATCCAAAGTCACAGGTTGACTTGAACTCCCCTTTAAGTGAAAGAATTGCTAGACATCTGACCTTGGGTAATATTTGCTCTGAGAAATGGACAAATGTATGCTACTGTAGCATTGGCAACCCCTACATCTCATTTAGACAAGTCATATACAGGTGCTTAAATTTAAGAGCAGCTTCATCCTCCTCCTGCATGCCAAGGATCAATAATACTCAAGATTATGTTCATTACACCACTACTGCAAAGTAGTGAAAAGGGATTGACACTCTATGGGGATATTACTAAGGTAATTAAAATAAATTGGAGATTGCTTTTGCCCCCGTTCATAGCATGAAGAGTCTCGGAATCAGATAGCACAGCCTATTTTCTGATTCATTGCATTACTTACGACCAAGACAGCTGGTTGATGAATATTAAGTCATTTTCTGAACGTTTTTCCGGAGGTGTGTGAATACACAAACATAGTTAACATAGTGTTAACATAGTGTCAGAGAACCCATGCTTTCAACTGGTTATGTCAAATTTGTCAAAGTAAGTGTTGTACAGTGTATTTGAATGTGTATCTGCCAACCGATTTATTAAGAACATCCAGTATATGGTACTGTGCCTTGAGACAGATCAAAAGCTTTAGTTAATGGTGACCCCAACGTCAAAACTGGAGTAAAATCTAACATGAATTTGACTGTAGCATGTTGCTTAGAACGAGATTGGCTGGTTTGAGTAGTTCAGAAACTGATGATCACCCAGGATTTTCACAAAAAATAGTCCCACGGTTTACACAAAATGGTGTCAAATACAACAAGATCTACAGGATAAAATGCTTTGTTCATGAAAGAGCTCAGTTAAGAATGCTCAAATAACTATGCTCTACAGGCATGGTGAACAGAAATTCTTCTTGGAATGTACAACATTGTTATTAAAATGGGATACGACCAGCAGACGAGTGTAATTTCTAAATATTTGCATCCTTGTGGCTATTTAGTTTCTTCAAAGGATGTAACTATTTTAAAGCTGAATACCAACATCATAATTTGCTCAGTTAAAATTTACATGATCACTGTAGTGGTATTTTATTTTATTTTTTTCCTGAGCACAACATCTGTTGTATAAAAATTGTTCTGCACTATACTTTTCAGGTAAGAAGAAGATTTAACCACATTAAGTTGTTCAAAAGTTCTCAGTGTTTACAAAAGTAGTCTTTGCAAGAATTAAAGATTAATGTTGTTGTTTTTTTAGTATCATTCAGGACCGTATTTTAGCATTACCACGATTATTTTATTGATGACAATAAATGGCAACATTACTGCCATTTAACATCCCACATTTAATCAATGTGAAAACATGAAGTTTGAAATGATGGTACACTGAAGTGTAAAAGTATTATAATTATGTATTCTGAGAGCAACTGGCATTACGAAGATAGCATGTGCAGTGCTGCGAGACTATATGCCTCATGAAAGCTGGGAAATATTCATGCATATAAAGCTGATGAATTGCTTATGTGATTAAAAAGGCATTTATATTCAAAGGCTGATTTCTTTGTAACAAAAAGTCAATCTTCCTTTACTGGCTGTCTGTTTACCCCAAAGCTGTTTCACCTAATAATAAAATTATAGCAATTAATTTTTATGTCAGAGCAAAATGGGGGTGTAAAAATCAGAGCCTAATTATAGATAGATATTGAAAAGATATTAGATTGGGGTTCTCATCCACATGCATTAATGTTTTTTTTTTTTGGCATTTAAAAAAAAATATGAAATAGTATGGTTAAAAAAAAGTTGAAAACAATACATAAACTGAATAATCATAAATATCACAAGAAAACGTTTGGCTGTGCTACGTTCTTTTTTTATTCATTTCTTAGAACAGTTCTTGCAACAACAGTATTGTAAAGTGCATTTGCAAAAATCACTAAGCACAATGATGAAACTGGCTCTCATGATGACCATCCAAGGAAATAATAGCCAAGAATTTATATATATATATATATATATATATATATATATATATTTTTTTTTTTTTTTACATAATGAGCATCTATTGGTTATGTAAATATGTGATTTGGAGTGTAGTCCATGCTGTATTGGAGTGAAAATGTTGTGTGTGATAAGTGAATGTATGATAACAGAGAATGGAATTCAATTGAATTAAACAGACACATAAAATTCACATCAGATCAGAGATTCATGTCATAGGCCATTTCCATTAGTGCCAAATAGGTCAGAGGTCAGAACCGAAAATGTGTTCATAAAACAAAAGAGCAGAGTTGTTGACTAAATATGGAGTTGTCTTGACAGATATATTAAGAAGCATGTACAGTTGCTAAATGAGAAAAACCCCATGGGAAATATCGGCCTATGGTAAATGATGCCAAATGCCACATTATAAATCAGTGGAGTAGCCAAGCTTGCTTGACCTGAAGGTCACCATTCCATTGACTTCCTGCCATTTTGATTATTGCTTAGAGTAAAATACAGAAGGTCTTCTGAAAGAGTCGATATTCCTGGAAGGTTACAATACACCTATTTGCACCAACTGAGCATTGTTGGCGGTGAGAAGAGAGGAGGGATGATGTAATGAATCAAGGATGGGGCAAAGTCCTGTTCCACCATTTCGTTTGCATGTGCACTGTTGACTCAGCTACCGTTCATGTTGACATATTATAATTTCAGGTTAGACAGAAGTGTTGGCTCTATTTTAACTGACAATCATTTCTGATCATGCAGGGTAAAGGGTGCAGATGTTAATGGAAACCATGAGACAACTCTGAAGAGGGAAATCTAGGCATAAATCTCAATCAGATACTGTAACACCTCTCCACCTAATCAACCTTTCTTTTCTTTATGAAAAAAAAAAAACAAAAAACCAGGTCACAGCCTCAAAGCGATGCAGTAACACCCCAAGCTGATAGTCGCCTGTAGTTTTGGGCCAGCCCTTATCAGCACCCAGACGGCTGATTGAGCATTTTGAATCAGAGATGGAGGAGAGTGTACTGATTGACTGGTCAGCTGGGCAAATCAGTACGCATTTTCCAAGTTCTGCTTACACTCTTTAGAGTATGATTTAACAATAAAAACAATGTGTTCACATTATGGGTGTTTAAATGTATTTTATATTTATTAAATGTCAATAAGCCCTTTATCCTGGTTAGAGTTACAGTGGGTCCCTGTAGTAAAGGTTATTCCTGGAACACTAGATGGTAGGTGCAGTGTACATGTGCACATGTGCACATGTTTTGGGAGATAAACAGAGAATACGTAAGAGAAAACCCACATGCAAAACCCCCCAAAAATACTAACTCAAGCTTAGGATTGAGCCCTAAGAAACAATATTGATTTTACATGAAAATGTCACTTTTTTCGTATCACAAACCACTATTTTGCTTAACTAGGCGTTATACCATGACATAACATACTATAACATACCATAGCATTATAGAAACATACACAGTATAAGTACTAATACATGTGTGCTGATCTATTATTTGAAAATGCATTTAGTCAAACAGATATTTGGATATTTTTGAAAAATTTGGCATTTTATGATACTGAGAATTCTTTCCTTTTGTACTTATTTATTTAGTTAGTTTCTATACCTATTATCATGTGTAGTCATGGGAGGCATGGAGCACAGGGCACAATGTATGGGACACTGCCCAGGCTACTTGTGAGTGGGCAAGCAAGAATGATAAAGATTGATTGAGATTCTTTTGCATGTTACCAATAGTACCTCACCACAAATCTCTGTTAACCCTATAATATGCATTTCAAAGGCCAGATTCACAGCTACTCTTACTTCTAGCAAGAAAAAAAAAACAATTATGGGGAACATTATAGGCTATTTGGAAGCACCAATCAGTTTATAAGGTGTGTCTTTTGGACTATAATGAGACACTGAAGTAAGCGAGGAAGCCCATAACTCATTGGAAGAACATGAAAATTCAGTGCACACCGGCCAAATTTGAACCTCCAACCCTGTGACAGACATGCAAGAAAACAGTGCTGAGACACCATGCCCCTGCTATGTCTTCATTTTTTCCTTTAATATCAAGTATAGCAGCTACCATACTGCCTCTACCTGGTTTTGGAACATGTCAGCCATCACATTTTCTTCTGCATTCAAAAGGCATTTATAGTCACCCTGAAGCCTGGGTATAACCTATTGCTGGAAGACATGAGACTGAGGTGTATGTTGATTCTTTTGTATGGTGTAGATGGAGGAAAATGGATGCTTGACATGTTTGATCAGTTCACAATAAGATTTAAACATACCTTATGGGTTTAAATAGGACAGCTTTAGCGATGCCAAAAATTATATACCAAAAATTATATACAGTACAATGTAAAATGTTTGCCTAGATTGCATTGTTAACATTGATTGTTCATCATTATTTGTTCTTATCATTTCAATAAACCAGTAGATAACATGACAAAAAGTATTGTAAATCTTAACATAACTTTTACTACATTACATTTGCCTCTCTTTTTTATTTGTGGGTAACTGTCAATTGGAATGTACTGTATATATCTTACTTCATAGAGGGTGGGTAAAGTCAGTTATTGCTTTACCCACGAGGTCATGTTTATAAAATGTAGACTTTTAGTCAATGCAACATAATCTTTAAATCAGTGTTGATACTTGGTATGAACACAATAGTATTTTCATTCCGGCTGAACCAACCATATTCACTTTCTATAGTGCTCTTCTAAAATTTATTTATATTTTTCACAATAAAGAAACCTTTTGATGGACAGCAGGGCTAGTAGGACAGTTTGACTAATTACGATTCTATACAATCTCGTAAATATTAGCAGTTTTAGTTAAACAGGATTTACAAAGTGACAATATCATGCTTGCAGACTTTAGGTTTTACTTTGTTGTGCTTTAATATAGTACCAGTTAGAAGTTAGGACACATTTTTTACATATATTTTTCTACATTTTAGAACAATATTGGAGATTTCAAAACTATAAGATAAAAATTTGTTAAATAAGTACCAAAAACAGTCAGTTGTTATTTTAAGACATGAAGGTCAGCTGTTCTGGCATAGTTCTTGCAAGAACAGTATTGACAAGTGCATTTGCAAAACCCATAAAGCACATGATGAAATTGGCTCTGATAAAGACCATCCCAGGAAAGCAAGACCAAAACTGACCTCTGCTGCATGTTTTACAATGTAGAAAGAAATAAAAATCAAGAATGACCATAAAATAGAATTTTTGACTGGTACTATATATAAAACATGTGGACTACAAGAGTATATGGTATGCCTTTATAGGAAAACAATTCATGAAATTACAGCTTTATCTTTTCTCTATATTAAAGTTTAATAGACAAAACATAAGTAGTAATAGGTAATGGTAATTGGAAAGCACTGTGTCCTGAAATACTTCCTTGCACTGAAAAATATAAAGGAACTTTCTTTCAAAGCACTCATACTGAAGGCTACTTCCAAAGATGCTAAATAAATATAAAAAAATATTGAAAAACTTTACCATATCAACAATTTGCTGTGTTCTTATGGATCATCATCAGCTGTTCCTATGTTTTATTATCTATCAGTAAGAAACTAGGATTTTCTTTCTTTCCCTATTATCACAGTCTCTTTATATCAGTAGCAACTGAAAATCTAAGTTCATATTTAAGAGAGATGGAGTGCAAGTGTGAGGTCTGGTTGTGAATGTCAATGCCCCAGTCCTCGTCCCATTTTCACTCTCCTTTCCCCCTTTGATCACACATTTCATCTTTACACACGCCATGAACTTCATTTGATATGGCAAATTTCCCTACTCTCTGTCTTTCTCACTTTTCTAGCTTTGTAATGTAATGTTTTTCATTATTTCCTTATTCCTAGTGCAGAGTTGGTTAGGGCTGTGCCAGGTCATGTCCCATTCTACATTTTTAGTTTAGTTGTGAGCAGAGTAATGTAAAGTGTTCATGCTGTGAGTTTTTTTAAACAGGTTTATGTTTCTAAATTGACAGATGTCCTGTACTAAATTTTAGTGTTTTCTGCATTAACACACCTGATTTAATATATCGTCTCGGGTTACTAAGCTGTAACCCTGTTCCCTAAAAAAGTGGGAACAAGATGCTGCGTGAAAACGCTATAGGCATATCTTTTTGTGTTGCTAGTTGTGAAGCATGTGTGTATCAAACACGCCAAATTTTTGGCTTATATAACCTTGGTCAGGTGACGTTATCTGATGAAGTGCACCTGCAGATTATAAATGGGAGTGAACCGGAAACATTCCTCACATAAATTTTGTCTAAAAGGACGTCCAGTCACGCAAGCAGTGCGAAATTGGAGCGCAGCATCTCGTTCCCGCTTTTTCAGGGAACAGGGTTACAGCAAAGTAACCTGAGACATTCTCTTTTAAAAGCTACACTTGATGCTGCGTGAAAATGCTATGCAATGGAGAATACCAACGCCGCCGCACTGCAAGTGTCTGGACCCCCAAGGTTGTGTTGCGTGTGCGCACAATAGCCAAGGAGGTCTCAGACCTAGCTCTGGGAGGCTGACTCAAGGACCTGTGAGTCTGGAGTAGCATGAACATTCAAACTATAACATCTAACAAATGTGTGCGGAGAGGACCATCCTGCCGCATCACACACTTGCTGCAAGGGGACTCCTCTTGCCAGCGCAATAGATGCCCCCCATATGAAAAGCTGCTCTGATAAATCTGATTTAAATCTGTAAATCTGAAGAGCACGTACTGGACAGAGTAAGTGAAGTAAAACAGGGAACTAAATGGTGCTTTTCCACAAAAACGAAATAGCGGCTACGTACGTTCTGAGAGTACTATTGCATAAGCCCCAGGACAACTTTTCTTGCAGAAACTCCAGCACTTAGACAATTCGGCAGTGGACTGGGTCTACATGTTTTGCCATGCACCAACTTTTAAATACACTCCATTTGAGGAAATAAGTTCTTCTAGTGGAGGGAGTCCTAGCACTTAAAATAGTTTTAATAACACTGGCTGGAAGACCAGCATCTCTTAATTGAGATGCCAGACATGAAGGTTCCAGAGCTCGGGATCGGAGATGAAATGTTGTCCCCTGTGCCTGAGACAGATTATCCCTCCTCACTGGAATCGCCCACGGCAAGCCGTCGAGGAGAGATAATAGATCCGAAACCCACACTTAGGTCGGCCAACGGGGCGCTATCAGTAAGAGGTGCAAACCCTGTTGACGGACCCTCGCCAGGACTCGCGGGAGCAGAGCTATCGGGGGAAACGCATAAGGGCGAGCTGGAGGAGTCAGAGAGTAGTAAAGGGGACATTTTGCTGTTTCTTGTGAGGCAAAGAGATCCACCTCTGCTACATGAAATGTCTCTCAGATTTGACTGACTACTTCAGGGTGGGGTTTCCGTTCCTTGTGTGTCACAGCCTGTCTGGACAGCAAATCTGCTCCTACATTCCTATGCCCTGGAATGGGGACAGGAACTTGTCCTGTGCCCAAAGCAGAACCTGGTGCGCTAGCTTGTTCAAGTGGCACGAGCGCAGTCCGCCCTGGCGATTTATATACGAGACTACCATAGTGTTGTCCACCCGCACTAATACATGGTAGCCTCTCAGCTGCTGGAGGAAGTGTTTTAAGGCCAAAAACAGAGCCATCATTTTGAGGCAATTGATTGAGGCCACGCAAGAAGATGACCTCACCAGCTTTCTTGGGCTGGCTGGCCATCCAAGGCCGCACCCCAGCCTGTGGGGAAAGCGTCCGTCGTTAGCATCTTGCGAAGACAAGACGGACCTAGAGTGGGACCCAGAGTCAGAAACCGAGGTCAGAACCACATAGAAAGGGTACGAAGCCCCTGGCGTGTAATCCTTATTTGCCTCTGGGGATTGGCCCTCAAATAAAATCCCCACAACTGAAATGCTCTCATGTGCAGAAGGCCCAAAGGTATCACCGTGGACGCAGCTGCCATGAGACCAAAAGATCTCTAAAAGTGATGAACAGTCACTTTCTGGTCTAGCTTGATTTCCTTTAGGTTGTTGAGAATAGATTCGACACGAGCAGAAGACAGCTGTGCCTCTCAGTGTTGTCCCTGACCCTTGGGTGCCGGAGATCATGTCACCAGTTTTATTGTGTATAAATAGTGATGAGTGGTGTTCAGACTATCTGGTGATGGTGTTCATGTTATGGCTGATAACTTTTTTCTTTGCTGCTGCCACATGATTGGTTGAAATCACTCCCCCTATCATTTGCATAGAATAGTGCAAAAAAAAATTGCTTGATGTTTAGGTTTACTATAAAAAATATGAATGTGTACACACTATAGATGTGTTAAACAGCTTCAAACATGGCATAGTTTGTTTGAACCCACCCATTTTCAGGTGAACAAAAATATTGGAACATATGACTAACATCTTTTCCGAGCCAAATCATGCAGTGTTTAAATAATTAATAGCTGTAAATGTATACTCGGTTTAAATAAACTTAATTATACAAATATACTTGGTTTAAGCCTATGTTTTGCCTGTAAAGACTGTGTTTGGTGGTAAAAAGAATAAACCAAGATGAATAGCAGAGAAATGTGGAAAAAGCGAAACCATTCTAAAGCTGAGAAAATAAGTACAATTGGTCAGAACTATGAAATAAGCTTTGGGTATAGCCAATCCAACAATTGGAGATATAAAAAGAAAAAAAGACAGAAATCACTTATGTTCTTACAACCAAATAATAAACAGGTTAGCTGAAGACAATGAAAAAATTAATAAAAACAGTAGTTTTACCAGGGTCCAGATCCGATTTCCGGCCAGACTCGATTCCCGTCTCTGTGTGCATGGAGTTTGCATGTTCTCCCCGTGCCTGGTGGGATTCCTCCAGGTACTGCGGTTTCGTTCCCAAATCGCCCGTAGTGTGTGAATGAGTGTGTAAGTGTGTGTGTGTGCCCTGCAATGGATTGGCACCCTGTCTAGGGTGTATCCTGCCTCGTGCCCTAAGCCTCCTGGGATAGGCTTCAGGTCCCTGCGACCCTGAATACAGGATAACGCGGTATAGATGATGAGTGAATGAGTAAGTGAGTGAGTGAGTATTCCCTCATAGTATACTCAAATCCTATTTGTGTGTGTGTGTGTGTGTGTGTGTGTGTGTGTGTGTGTGTGTGCGCGCACAGCACAATCCTGTCACCTTTAAACACTTAAAACCTGCATTAATACCTTTTGTATTGCCTTATAATGCCTGTGTCAGGCAGCAGGGATAGATGAATGGACGTAATTAATTGTGAAAAGTACAAGCAAAAATTAATTAAACGAAAACAGGTGGAGGAGGCTCAGGACAACCAAGCGAAATGTCCCTCTGTCGATAAGGGCCTTAAAACGACAAATACTGTACATAAAAAGCAACGCACAAAACAGCAAGGTGGAGCGACAGCCTTGGCATAGCTAAGGCGTGATGCCAGGAGTGTGGAAAATGTGCAATATATCAAAATTCCAGCTGGCACATGCACATAAACATACAGAGATGCAAAATGGTTGTAGTTTTAATTATTTTTATTTTTTTTTATAAACACAAAAAAATTCATAGTGGAAAAAAAGATTTCATCATTATACAGCCCATGAACTTGGCAAATTTCTTTCTTCTCTGTCTCTTACACTTCTAGCTTTGTAATGTAATGTTTTCATTACTTCATTATTTTCAATTGAGAGTTCATTAAGGCTGTGAGTTGTGAGCAGACGAATGTAAAGTGTTCATGCTGTGGGTTTTGGAAAGGGGTTCATGCTCTAAATTTACAGTTGTGTACCTTAAATTGTCCTTTATTTTATATTTTAGTGTTATCTGCACTAACAAACCTGATAAACACACTTCAGGGATGTAAAATGGTCCTGTGATGCGCTTGGGCTTATGGGTAATGTAATTTTGCACCATTCGGTACCATCATGACAGCCTGCCCTCAACCTAGAGTATATACAGTGTATAGATGCTCATTGGTGGTTATCTATTTTTATTTTATTATAATTTAAAGGCATCAGAGAGCAAGTGCTGCTGTTTTTCAGCACGGCTATGATGCGGTTGTAGGCGCACGACGTTTCTCTTTATATTTTTACTTTAGAATATCAGCTACTGTAAGTTAACTTCCGGTTTTGGGGTTAAATTTCAAATAGCGTTTAATGAAAAGCTAGTGCATTAGAATGTACAAGCACTTTGTAGCACTTTGTTCCACACACCATGCAGCACCCTTAATCGGGTTAGAGAGGAATTTGGGGTTCGGCCTTGTTTTAAAAGATAGTTATCTTTGTATATTGACTTAGGCATAAATTAAATGACACAAAGGTAATTCTAAACGACTTAGAAGCAACTATTAAGTAGACAAAGCGTTGTTTAAGATGACAACTTTATCAGATGTGTTTGAATGTGGGTTTTGGCAGGTAGCTCTGTCCTCAGTACTGTGGACCAACTTACCCAGGCTGTGACCATCAGTTGTGACACAAGGTGATATGTAAAAAAAAAATTCAACGTCTCAATGCTCTTACCGTCTTTAATCATCACCCTCTTATCCAATCAGATTAGTCAGTCAGAACTAATTGTTGTATAAGCGCACATATATAACTGTAATAAACACTAGTTAGTTGAATTAAAGAATGTTATAATGTGTTGTATAATATAGTATTTTTATTATAAATAGTCATAATCTAAAAAGAAAAACATATTTTCATCTTAATTCAAGGGGTGTTCAAATCAAACTGGAAATTAAGATGTAACTACTTAAAATAGTCAAAAATTGACAGGTAGCTTGTCACTAATTTGTAGAAGAGACACATCTGTCTCTGGGAACTGTGCAAACAATCATTCACGAACACAAGCACAGACACTTGAAGCCATTTCTACGTTTGAAAGAATAAAGAAGTGTCTGGGAGGGTAATGTAGCCATAGCTACAGCTAACTAAGATCTTTCTTCTTTGATGGTATCCAACCACTAGTGAAATGCTGGGATAAGTGCATTAGTGTAGCAGGGGATTACATAAAAAAATAAAAGCTTGTTTTTATCCTCATTTTCTCAACCACCATCTAAATCTTTTAATCCTGTATAGAGGGTTTCTGCTGGAGCCTATCCCAGGAGACTTAGGACACAAGGCGGGGTACACCCTGGACAGGGTGCCAATCCGTCGCAGGGCACACATACAGTACACACACCAAGCATGAAGAGAACATGCAAACTCCATGCACACAGACCCAACACAGGAATCAAACCAGGATCCTGGAAGTGCCACTTGACAGTGCTATCCACTAAGCAACCATACCGCCACCCTCATAACTGTGTTCTGTTATTCGGCACAATCGAAAGTCCTGGTTTCACTTGAACTAATTAATATAAAATATATAAAATTAAAATGCATTTGAAAGTACTTTGCAACTGTATGTACAGATAAATACCCACAAACATTGGTTTCTAATACATAACATTATCTTAGAAATGCATTTACAATGCATGTTTTTTTTTTTTTTTTTTTACTAGTTTACTTGTCTTTAAAGGATCAACAGACATTGAACAATATAAAGTTGGTAAACGTCCTTCTATAATATTCTGTAAGATGTCAATGTTGTCAATTCTTGGCCTTCATTAATGACTTTCATTGCTGATGAGCTGAAAACATGGTGGTGTGAAAAGCTGTAGCAGTTGCCTAGTGACAGACCTCTACTGACCCCTAATGATAGACGCATTTCCTACATCGGGCAACAAACGTCATTCATTCAAAATCTTTAGCAAAAGTGACTATAAATAACTTTGTTAGGTAAAGAAATTTATTGTATTCAATCATTAAAAAAACATTAAAATGTGGAACTTTTTCTTGAAGGCAAGGGCAAGGTGATATGTAATTACAGAACTCAATATCTATAATTGTGGTATTCCCTAACATTTAGGTAGTTATTGTGGTATTCTAAAAAAAACAGAAAGTATTTGCTCAGTATTTGACTCTGCATGTGTATGCCTTGTTCTGTCATGTTGCCTGAGTCTGTCCACTGTTCTGTGTTGGGTCACTGACTATTTTGTGTACACCTGCCTGCTTCTTTGCTTTGCTACTGTAATTATTGTGCTTTCCTACTGTAAGCCTTATGATTATACAACATATTGTGGCATTTTACCGCTGAAAAGGATGTTGGAGAGACGGGTGAGCTTTAATTGCTACCCAAAGCAATAGCTTGGAGTACTTTATTTTACACAGCACTGTATAGCAGGAGCAGCACATTTACACGAGACCCACACACACTTCAGCCCAAGCATGAACTGGAGCACATGCAACAGGTCACACACACTTAACACACACAACATGACCGAAGCCACTAACCCAAACACCCTTCCCCAACAGGGTGAACACATTGACAACCCCCCTGCAAAGCATGACGGTCGTCAGCCGCCGCCCTGCCCACGCCACACTGCCCCCACCCGAGCTGTGACCGTCCCCGGTCACTATGACTATCTCAGTCTTGAAGGCGTGAAGGCAGGTGTGAACGCCGGGGTCCTTTTGTGGGGGAGGAAGGAGTGCAGAGTTCGATGTTTCGCCGGTGTGCGGCTGGTAGGGAGCAAGACGGTCTCGTTGGAGCACAACCACTTGCGCCTGCCCCGCCAACCGCACCCGGTAGACGACAACGGAGAGCTGAGCAATTACCGTACAGGGGCCCACCCAGTGGAACATACTGTAAGCTTGGGTGGGAGCCCCTTCTTCCTTTCGAAGGAATACACCCATACCTGCTCTCCAGTAGCAAAGTCTCGCCCCCGGTAGAAACGAGCGTGCAAACGCCGCAGTGTTTTATTCACCCTGAAGTGTCTCGAATGTCCATGCACCAAACCCAGTACACATGTCTGCAAAGGCCTTGGTACCAGCAGCTGAAAGCATTCGCCTGCGCCGCGCCGCCATTCCCAGCGGCGGTAGAGTAACCCTTCGTGCAACGCGAGGTGAGTAAACTGGGAGCGAAGAGCTTTTACCTCTCGCCCTAGATGAGTGACTGCGGTGTAATCCGGTCTCAGGCCCGCTTTAACCCAACCTAGTACCTTATGCAGGACCAGATCCTTCTCCTGCTCGGCAATGAGTTGATCATGGTCTAGCTGTGGCACAGGCGAAACGACTACTCTAGGCGATGCAGTAACTCGGCTGCACGTCAGCTTGGATGGCTAATCACCGCTGGAGAGCACGGAGGACTGCACGTGAAGAATCATCGGATTCGAGGGTTCTACGTCGCAACCGCACACACGCTTTTCAACTCGCTCGCAGTACTGACCACGTGCTTTGCTGCTTGGCCATCGGGATAAAGCGCCGGCGTTAGCGTGTAGTTTTCCCGCTCAATCTGCTACCGGATGTTTACTACCGGAAGTTCTGTCCCCCGGGTGTGTGGCTAACATGTCTGAATGTGGTTTGGGTATGTGCAACCTGGCTAACCCGAAGTTACTACGCAGAGTTCCATCATTTAAATCTAGCACCACATCCTATCTTTTTAAAATGTCCAACCGCAAAATGCAATCCTCCTCGATATTCCCCACCAAGAATTCATGTGAATGAAGCTAGCTCTACCTGTGGAAAGATGCGCAGGGTTAGACGGCGCCGTTGTAGGAGGGAAGGCGCAGCTGCAGCTCGCCTCGCCGGCTGACGGCGCACAGAGCTGTAGCTTGCTCCGACGCTGGGACTCTCGATGAGTCTGTTCCAGGATCCGCTTCCGTCCCGAGATCCAGTACCGGAATCTTCATTTTCCGCTCCACTTTGGTCGCCCTTATTTGCTCACGCTAGCCCAGTCGGGAAGATGCTCTTTCTCCTTCCTTAGTTGCTGTGCTACTCGGCGGCCTGTTTGGATCTTTCGTAGGTCCTTGATAGTGTGCTCGAACTCGGTAATGTCCATCCCACTTCTGACACCAATGCAGCGTTTACCGCCGGAAAGGATGTTGGAGAGACGAGTCAGCTTAAATTGCTGCCCAATGCAATGGCTGGAAGTACTTTATTTTACATAGCACTGTATAGCATGAGCAGCACATTCTCTCTCGCTTGCACGCACGCACGCACGCACGCACGCACACGCATATTCTGAATGATATTCTGACTGAAGCCACTAACCCAAACACCCTTCCCCAACAGGGTGAACACATTGACAACCCCCCCCCCCGCAAAGCATGACGGTCGTCAGCCGCTGCCCCGCCCATGCCGCAATATTCATTTGTTGTGTGTCTCTATATTAAACCCGCCTATGCATTTTTATGATGTTTATTATGGTAGGTGTTCAAGTCAAACTGGGACCTTCTCGTAAACCCGGTTGACATTTATAGAAGGCCTCAAGCACAGTATGGTGATTAGACTCTTAGCAGCAGTAAAACATTTGAATAATGCAAATATGTCTGTGAATTAGGATCCCGGTCAAGGTGGCTCGAAGCCCAATGCTGTCGATCTTATTAACATTCAGGAAGTGAACGTCTGATTATTGAAAATTGACTGATATCCCTGCTAACTTTCTGTAAGAACAGTATACACAGTCGTTCATGAACACCATTTACGCATTACAGGAACTCGTCTGTGATGGATCGGCACCCTGTCCAGGGTGTACCCCGCCTTGTGCCTTAAGCCTCCTGGGATAGGCTCCAGGTCCCCGTGACCATGAATACAGGATAAAGCGGTATAGATGATGAATGAGTGAGGAACTCGTCTGGGAGTTATTGCCACATCCCCTGCAGGCCGTCCGGGATAAATGCATTAGTGTAGCAGGGATTAAATTAAAAAAATAAAGCTAATACTAAACAACACAAGAATCAAATAGAATTTACACAACTCCACAAAACTTAAAAGTACAATATTATCCAGACAGTATGTCGTTTAATATAGCTTTATTGCTTACATCACATTAAAGGTGCAATGATATGATTTTGAATTGCAATGGAGTCATTTCACTTTGTGATAGATTTGGTTCATTTCTTTGTCTTAAGCTTCTGTTTATTTGTCTTGGCTGGAAATAAGCTCTGCCATGGAGACCTGGTCAGTTCTGCCTTTCAGCATTTCCTTGAAAAGGGCAAACAGCACTATAAAAAAAAAAAAAAACGTCACTATAAAATAACAATATAATACTGGCAACAGAGATGATTATGTTTCTGTTATTTTAAAGTGACTCTACTGTAATATATATTTTAACACTATATTACTGTATATTAAATTATGGTATATTACAATAGAATAATGTTGGGTTTTACAGTAATTGTACAGTATATGCCAGCATTTTACAGTTTATTTACAAAGGTAATATAAAACAGCTAGTGTTCCATTTAGTTCATTTGTCATACTGTAGATGAGCGGTGAGACAGGACATACCTGCAGACATTACTAAACACAATCTCAAACTCCAGGAATCACCAGAAAACCAATAAGGAAAAATAAATGTCAAAATAGAAATCCCACAAGAGCTGAAAAGTGGTACATGGAAGCACCCTGGAAACAACACCTATAAATAAAATCTAAACAAAAGAAAGAAAAGAAAAGAAGAAAAGATAAAAAAACAAGACAATGCACTTTAGGTACAAACTGATTTAATTTTATTGAGTTAATTAAGTGCATAATTATTTGACTTTGTAAGACAAATAATATTAGAGACATCGGTATTAGAAAATGCATAGCTTTATCATATTGGATAAAACTGTCAATTCCAGCTTTACTAAAATCACAGGCTTCACTTAACTTGTGTGCATAACCTCAAATGCTGAATTAAAATAGCATAAACAACAGTGTAATTGTACAATACATGGCAATATCACACTAAAACCACAACAGGATATTGTTGTTTAAATAAGGTTACCTACAGTATGTGATGAACTGATTAGTGATGTTAAGGAAGATGATTTTTTTTTACAGTGGTACCTCAACATATGAGTTTAATCCATTCTTAAGACGAGATGTTGTATTGGCAAAGGCATTTTCCCTTAAGAATAATGTAAATGCATATAATCCATCCCAGCCAAAAAAAAAAAAAAAAAAAAAAAAACGGAAAATGCAGAAATTTTCTTGCATGCCGAGGTAAATTACTGCAAAATTTAAGTTCCTCAGCCAACAATTTGCAAGGTTTGTATGCCAAGGTACCACTGTAACTTAATGTGATAGACTGACATTACAACAGCAGGATATGCAATAAAATATCTAAATAACAAACACATTCAGGTCTATAATAACAGAAGTAAATTAGGATCAGAATTGCAACACTGGGGCGCAGCTGAACCCTAAGATATAGAGAGTTTCACCACATTTCTTTCTTTTTTTATTACAACCATTTTGTGAAAATCACGGAATAAAAAATAATCTAAAGAATAGGATTTTAAAAAAGAGAGACAGAGGGAAGAATAGAGGGAAACAATATTGTTATTTTTACAAACCAAGAAAGTCAATTTAAATTCAGTGATCATAGGAATGGTGGTCATAAGCACAAGGGTGCAGCCCGAGTACTGAAGATATCACAGCTATGCTGAAATCCAGCAAAACAGCACTACAAGCGCTACACTAACACCATTTATTATTAAAGGATTTTGATTTGTTTGTTTATTTAACCAGTTATTTTGCTCAACACATGTCAATGGCTGGGGTGGAATAGATTTAAATTCTTACCAGTACTACAGTATGTACTAAAAAGTGAGGAGAATAAACCATGGTAGACGATTCCAAACATTGCGTTTCTTTTTATATTTTCACTTATTCTGCTTTTAAAAAAAAAACAATATACCTGGATTAAATCCCAAATAGTGTAGAATGTACAGCTGGTGCATACATGTATGTAGGGAGTTAGAATTACTCATTCCACACACCAAGTAGTGCCATGGTCATGGGTTAGAGTGGGTTTTCAGATTCAGTTTCTCATTCAGGTGTGTTAATAGCTAGTTAGCTTTGTAGCTCCCATTAACCATGACCAAAACATCATGGATAGTTTAGAAACAATTAGAAATGATTTAGTTTGTTTAAGATGGCTTGGTATTAGATGAGTTTTTTTGCCCTCCCCTGAGGACCATACAGACCTACACCACCGCTTTAAAGTTTAAGATAACTTTCTAACTCCATGTTCGTTTCTGATTGGTATTTATTTTTACACTGTAAAGCAATGCTGATGGCATCCAAAATACAGTATGCAATAATTTCCATTTACCAGTTAATGTTGAGATGTAGCTGCAAATTATGATCTGTAAAGCCTTCATAATGGCTCTAATACAAGGTGTTGTTAATTGGTGATTTTTAAAGCTGGTTACTCTAAATTAATGTCTCCTCTGCAGCCTTCCTGGGATTGTCTTCATGAAAGCCAGTTTCAACATGGTACTTGATGGGTTTTGCAAATACACTTAACAATACTGTTCTTGCAAGAACTATACTAGAATGGATGACTTCCATGTCTTAAAATAACAACTGACTATTGTCATTGTTGCTACATAATTATGTAATTCCAAATAACACCGAACACATGTGTTATTTCATAGTTTGGAAATCCTCAATATTGTTGTTGAATGTAGAAAATAAATTACTAAAAAAACAAAGAAATTTGCAAGTGATTCCCAACTTTCGAGCCGTAGTGTACTTTTTTTTTGTAGTGTCCAATTCCTCCCCGTCACTAGGGGGCTCCCCACATTAAGCTACTATGACCACTCAGTCGAGGGGGGCTGAATACAATTATGTGTTTCCTCCGAACCACATGACACCAGCCAACCACATCTTTTTGAACTGCTTGCTCACGCACTGTTGGGGGCGGCGTAACACACTCGGAGGACAGCGCTATCCACTTCTTTCGCTTGCATGAGCTCACAGACGCCCCGATTGGCTTTAAAGCCATAATTAATGTGGGAGCACTAAGTACCTCTCATCCCTTCCCTCTGAGGGGGCTCAACAAATCAACTTTCTTTAGACCTCGGCTGTGAGAGGTTACAGCATCACCCGGGACTTGAACTTACAACCTCCAGATGATAGGACGAGCACTTTACCACTGCACCACTCAGAGGCCTAATCGGTTGCTTTTTAGGCTTCGAGAATTAAAAGCATTCTTGTGATTCAGATTAAAGACTATGGAATAGTAATACTACATGGCAAATGGGAAGTTATTTAAAGCAAGTCAACAAACGCTGACTTCTTCACTATAGCAATGTTTCGCATGGCTGCCAATTATTTTTTATTACTGGAAGAAGTCAAAATTTTCAGTTTAAATACAGTATGAACAACTGTGCACCATGAACTCAAGTACATTTTTAAGCACTCAATTGGACATACTAACTGATATGTATTGTGTTTTCTTATCTTTTAGATCCTGACTTTAAAGACATGGGAGTCCCTAAGCCTCTTCCTGGTATGAATCAATCTTTTTTTCTTACTGTAGCTCTCACTCACTACCTTGCAGCTCACATAGTCTGTTCTTTTTGTTTTTTTAAAAACAAAAGTCTCTCTTTTTTTCTTGCTGCAGTATGCGAGTTTGAAATGAGTGGACCCGAAGGCATCATCGAATCACAACAGATCATCAGAGACGGTAAAGCTTTACAGACGGAGGCTGTGGACTGCAAATGGTTCATCCGAGCTTCTCCTCGTTCTAAGGTTAGTGCTGTTTCTTTCTGGTAGCTATGAAACATCGCTTTAGCCAAGAATGGAATATAAACAATGGCTTTCTTATCCCAAATTTCATGCAAACTGCATTTGTACAGTACATGACGGCTTAGCGTGTTTCATGGTCAACCTGTATAATTTGTAAATAAAATGAATTTTAATGACAAATCAATTTACTATTCACTACTAACATTTTAATTTGATCTATTCCTTTTGAGCATTGTCTGATTTGAAAACACTCACATTTCTTATACACTTCGCGCCTTCACATCACATCATGAAGCCTCTTTGGTATGATTTAGTTGCTGATTGAGGAATTGACGGTATAAAAAAGGAAGACAGGAAATGATCTGCTTTAAAGCTTTCAAAGTCTTTCAGAAGTGAATGGCTGCAGTACTTTATATTGTACACAGATCTCTCATCCTGCTCTAAGCTCGCTGGAACATCAGCAAATTAGCACTGGAGAAACGTGAGCAGCATGGCAAACATGTGCACACACAGCAGCATGGCCCTAAAGGTTGCTTGCTCAACGACAGACGTCCACCGCTAATGTATTCCAGACCAGTGGTGAGGAAGAAGCGAGGTAATTAAAAAACTGTAGCTCAGTTGGCTAATTAGAGTGCAGTCAAGTAAACAAGGCCACGAAGTAAACATGAAGGTAGTGATTCTTAAGTCTAATATCGTATCTTGTAATAAATAATATAAATAAATAATGCCTTTCTAAATGTATTACTTTTCTTACAGTACGTTTGATACAAAGTGAAACTTTAGCAACTTTCCAGCAAAATTCAGGATACACATTTGACCAGTCTTTTTGGCAAATTAAATTACTCGATTTCCCAAACACTGATCCTACTTGTATATACAGTGCAAAAACTTTCAATAGAGTTAAGGCTCCAAAAGCTTAAGTTACTCTGCTTTATCCTTTCCACCACCAGGTTTGATGTGTGTTTGGGGCCATTGTCCAGTTTGAAAACACAGTTTTGTCAAATGTCTGGGTGATGAATTGTGCTTATACTGAAGAACACTGTGGTAGTCATCCATTTTCTTATTCAATTCACTTTCAGTACAATACAAACCCGAAGCATTATGCTACCACCACCATACTTAATGGTTAGTGCAGTGGTTTTGGAGTCACCTGTACTCCTCCTTAAATAAGTTCAGCCTTTATATGTCACATATACGTTACTGCACAGTGAATTTCTTTATTCTTCGCATATCCTAACTTCTTGTTAGTAGCGCAGGGTCAGCTATTATACAGCTATTAACTCTGGAGCAAACAGGTTTAAGAGCCTTGCTCAAGGGCCCAACAGCGGCACCCTGACACAGCTGAGGCTTGAGATGCTGACCTTCCAATCAGTAACTCAGAGCTTTAACACACTGAGCCACCACAACTCAACTAATTTCTCTATTTTTAACATTGTGGTCTGCTGCCCCAACCTTAAGGGGCCATTGCAATGTAAAATTCACTTGACTGTAGACAGCAACACAGCAGCTGTCAGTTCATGACAGACCTGTGCCTTTATGGTTCTTGAGTTGTTCCTGACTATCTAACCCAATTTTCTCTCAGCTGAGGGTGACAGTTTGGGTCTTCCTCCAGACCTTGGCAGAACTCCCAATAACAAGAACTTAGATAAGAAGAAAATTCTAGGGTATGATTGGGCTCTACTGTCAGTGAGGCAAACAGTCTGCCTTGACTGTTGACGAACAGCACCTCTGTTTACATTCAGTTGTTTAAACCAATCTTGGATTCTGTAATTATATAAATAGACATTCCTGATCTGTGTGAATCTACCATATCATTTTTCAGATCTGCAATGAGTTTCTTAGATTTTTCCATACCCTCAAACCAAAGAATGCTGTCAAACTAAATCTTTTATGTAGGCATATGGAAGCTACCAGTCGTGATCTCTCATAATCGCTGATATTCAAAATCTAAGTGGGTGCATGTTTACTGATCAGCCACAATACTGACACCACTGTGAGTTGAATTGAATGGCATTGATTATCAATTATATACCTGTAAACTGGTGACAGGATCATGGGCACTCAAGGCTCATCTATGCCTGTGGAGACAATAGGCCAGCCCATCTGGTCTGATCACACAAAAAAGTCAGTGTTGCACAAATTGTAAAAAAGTCAATGGTCATGATAGAAAATGTACGGTATCAGAACACTCAATGTATCACAGTTTGTTGTTTATAGGGCTTACCAGATTGTAGATCTTAAGATTGTTGATCTGGGGTCCGTTCTTTGTACGTCGCTAGCTTAGTTAGCTAGATTTGATACTCAGTTAGCTAGATTTGATCTTGGATTGTTTCGTTCTTCTATGCGCATCTCGCATTTGCTGTCATAGCAACATGCCCGAAAGCTTGAATCTGCTCGGGGGCAGGTTTATTTCATGTACAGTAAACAGGATTAAGACTGCGCCCCGGGCGGGTTATGATTAGTTGAAATGGCGAGGTCTGATTGGTTAAAGGGCACGACTGACACGGACTGACTCACGTGGGGAAAAAAAAGTATCTTGCATATATATTGCTAATAAATATTATATTAGAACATAAATTCATAGGTTTATTATCATTTAATATGATATTACTATTATAATAAACCCTAGGCACGAGACAGCCATCAAGACCAATAATACTAATTCTTGTATAATGTTTATTTTGTAACACATTTATTTTGTGGGGGTTTGTCATAAATATGCAAAGAAATATTCATATAGAATAAAAATAAATATTTTTTATAATAATAAATTGGACGAAAATAATTGTATTATAAAATAAACAGTATAAAAGTATACATGTTGTATTTAAAAAAAAATACATATATTTATATTTTTTTTATATACAAAATATTTATTTTTATATTGCTTATTTTATTTTATTGTCTCATGTAATTTGTAAACTATTAACATATGAATTTATGTTCTAATATAATATTTGATAGCTATTATGTAGGGAGGGCAATCCATGGCAGGCGGTATTTCAGCGCATAACACGTGTTACAAAAAAAAATTAAGCTTACTCTTTTGCCATTTCGTCAACCATTTAAAGGGCTTGTGATCAGTGTTTCTACTCTCGATGCATATTGCCTTTTAGAACCAACGCACGAATGCGCAATAATCCTAGACGAATCAATCCAGCTATACTAATCATCAACAACAGGTGTGCTCAAAGAACCAACTTAGCCAGATCTTAATTAGCACGATGATCTCACCTTAGATGTGTCAGTTCATCTCAGATGTGTCAAGCGACCTATGAAGAACGGACCCCGGGCCTCCACATTGGGATGTGTTGGACAAACAAGTCCGATAAATGGAGGCTCCACCGCGCAACCTACCGCACTCAAAAGATCTGCCACTATCATCCTAGTGCAGGACACCACAGCATACCCCAGAGGTCTTGTAGAGTCATGCTCCAAAGGGCCAAAGCTTCCCTGATAACACAGAGGGAAACCTACACAATACTGGGCATATGTTTTATGTTTTAATGTTATAGCAGTGTGGTGTATATGCTTGACCCTGTATATATAATTTAGATATTAGATATCTGTGTTGATATCAGACAACTTGATCCTTAATAGTACTTGATTATACTATTAAGGATAAACTTGCACAGATCATTCTTCAGTATAATAAGCAAAAAAAGTAATAAAATAGCAACAGTAGGTTATTTACTTATGTTTTTATAATGGCTTTTAAAATTTGTAATGATCTTTTTAGATCATGTCATTTGCAATTTTTTGTTTCCATACACATCAAATCAAGTGTGAAGACTAAGAGGGTCATGACAAAAGGGGGAAAAAAAAGGCAAAATGTGTTTGTTCTTTGACTTACTGGGTTGGTGCTTCTCTAATAATTTGTATAGATAATAGATAGATTGTGTAGATAAACATTTATCCTCAGCTCTAAAGTGTTTTCAAATAAAGTGTTATCGTTAGAGAATCAGTAGCTCTGGCTAGAGACTCGACTTACCAGCACACACAGCAGTGTGCATGGTTGACATTTTAACCACTCAATTCAGAGAGACATATTTTGAAGTAAATGCTTCATGTATCTCTTGCTTGACTTTACCAAGCCATTGTGTATGCTCACAGTTTTGCTGGTTTTGACTTTGGCTACAGTTTTTTTGCCTTTGGGCCCATATTGATTGTACCTTTGCTTGTTTTGTAACCCAGGTTTATTGAGCTCTGTCCATGCATGCTCTTTTATTAAAGCACTTACTGCATTTGTGTCTGCCTCGATACTCTTCAAATGAAAAATTGCTTCGCCTTTAACTTGGATCCTATGACAAAAATTTGGAGACAAACCCAAATTCATCCCATTATTTTTGAGCAAGCCCTCTCCATCAAAAAGGAATTATGATGTAGGAAATCACATATTTTTCTTAGTCAAACTAGCACTCAAAGATTGGTAGCATTGGTTAGCGGGAGTTAAATATCCATATATTTTCTTTAGTGATCATAATTTAAAATATCTAAAAAATATATTACTGGGACTGATATTATATGTTAGGTTACCCTTTTGTTCTGGCTTGCATGTCCCACCTTCCTGGCACTCCTAGGAAGCTTAGCAATGAGCACATTTTTTTCCAATCACGTTTTCTCAGAGCAGTTTCTTGGGATATGGACCAAGAGATTATATATTTACAGCCACAGTAAGCCCAAAAGCAAATAATTCATGCCTACAGCTTTACAAAGAAGAATTATAATATAGGCGAACACTGTGCACATTCCAGCCACAAAGGGAACTATAGGACATATCACCTGCTTAAATACACATACTGGTGACCTAATATGATGACACTCACCAGTTGGTTTCTATATGCACTGCCTGTTACAAAGCACCACAAACTGTTCCTTCTAATACTAATACATTTGCCAATATCCCCATAGCCATCAGTAGGGTTTAACAGTAAGCAGTCAACAAGGCTGAGGTACAAATAACTTCTCAGTGGGTTGCCTCAAAATAATAATCTCATAGGTTCTATGAAAGAGTCTACTGGAAAATAAAAATAAATCTTGTGCCCAAAGCCTTTTACTCACCAGCCTGGCATTGGTTAGACACCAGGATGGTAGGTGATGTTTTGCTTCTGGCCACAGTGAGTTGAGGCACCCTGCCCCTTCTGTACGCAAGATGGAGCTGACCATGGTGCTGAACACATGCTGTGTTTTCCTCTGCTTGGTTGAGCTTGCTAATGAGTTGGTAGATAGTAAGAGGCACTGGCACGAGGCCACACTGACAAACAAAAGTCAAACTAGAAAACTGTCTTCATGGTTATTATTTACCGGTTTTCAAAATGTACCAGGTTTTACTGCCTAGGTTACCCACAGCTGAACTTATCTCTATCCACATATTCTGTTGCTTCATTATCCCTGAATGCATTGTAATGGGGAAACTTAATTTACTTCAAGAGTTTATAAAAACAAAAAGTAATGGTCAGTGTAATTTCAGCCTATTATACATAAACCAACAAGCAGGTTAAAAGGGCCAATCAGAAGTTTGGTTAGTTCCTCTGGAAATACTGTGCTACCAAACAATTGGGCCAGTTTCTCAAATGGGCTGCGTATGGTTAAAACTCCCAGTGTCCTTCAGGAAGACGACTGATGATTATTTAAGTGGTCCAACAAATGTGGGAAAGCACTTATGAATGGCTAGAACAAGTAGCATGCTTCAACAACAAACAAGCAATCAGACATCAGGGAAAGCTACCTCAATAACAGGCAGGTAACAGGCCACTTAGAAGCTCCAGAAAGCTAAATTTGATTTAACTTTCCCCGCCCCTGTCAGTTAGCACCGTCTTTCCATCCTAATCCTGTAATACAGTACCTGGACCCTTTACCAACAACAATCCCCCCAACCCAATCAACCCCCCCCCCCCCCCCCCAATGACAATCTAGCATAACTCATTGCAGAAATCCTTAGCTCTTGTCATCCATAAGTAAATTATATTTCATTGAATGGCAGGGTCATAGCCTAGAGGAGTAATGCAGGTTTCCCAGCACAGGACATCCTTTATCCAAAGCTCTGGCATGAATTTGATTCTAATAATCCAGAACTGCCTGGTTCATGTCTCAGAGAAAGGTATAGATAGGAAACTGCTTCTAGAGTGAGCGTTGTTTTGGGAAGCATGTTTATTTAACGCTGTTTTGGGTTTGACAGCCTGCTCTTTTATTAAGCCCTTAAATGCATTTGCATATTCCTCCACCCTCTGCACATAACAGTTATGAAAGGTTTTACTTGTATAATATGAATTGAATTAGGTTTGGGGGATTTTCCCCCAAACATGTAATTTACTTCAGTAAAATGTAATAAGATTTTTATAAATGACTAATTAATTTCAGGTTTAGGTCCCAGTGGGATTATTAATCACTGCATGTATATAAATATATATTGAAATAAATAAAGCAGGTGTTCCTGCTGTGTTAGTAAGACCCATAAACCGTTTAATAAGCAACTTTTTATCAACAACAATTAATCTGCCACGTTTAGATACATTTAAGAAGATGTGTTGTTTTTTGGCAATTTGGAAATTATCTTTATTATTTTACATTTAGCATTACACAATTTTCTTTATGGACACATTATACTCATGATTTGTCCTTTGCAACAACTACTTTACATTCAAATTGTTGACGAAATGCAATGCTGAATCTCCGGCTCATTAGTTTTGATGATGATGATGTGTGTATATGTAGCATGTTGAGAGAATCACAATGATGTTGCTTCTGTAATAGTTTCATTTTAATAAACAAGCATCATTATTAGGCTGTGTGCATTCCCCCCCTGCACACACACAGTTCTGCAGTCATCAAATATGATCAGCATGTGCAAAAGAAATTAACAGTATGCAACATTTCACTGTTGTTAATTATTTTGACTGATCTTACAACAAGCAATCAAATAAAGTACATAACGAATATCACAAAAAACAGAAACAACGAATCTTGACTTCTGATTACCACATCTGCTCATCCAAAACATAGTCCTTGAAATAGCACAAACAGTCCTTGCATTTTGCTCCAGCTGTCTAAATACCCAATTCTGATCCCACCTTGTCTTAATGTATTAATGCTTAGCCTGAGCATGTTTGCCAATAACCTGACTGTTCAGCTGTTAATGTTTTTTAGTCACTGTCTGAACCTCTATGACTTATTTTAACAAAAGCCAAACCAGCAGTTTCAACTGTAATAGTACTGCTTGCCCTTTTATTTACTATATGACTGCATACTGTAGAGAATATAATCTCAGTATCCACTCAAAGTGGAAGAAGGGGTAGGATCACTTCTCAAAACATTTTATCCCCATGTCATGTCAAGGATATTTTTACTGTCACTTCTGACTGCCAAGTCTGCTTCTGCAACCACTACAAAATCTGAATCCTATGTCATACCTCGACCAAACTTTAACTAAACCAAGACCAAACTGAATGTTCTTCACATATCCCAGCTGGTTTTGAAGTTAAGGGTCAAAGCGCAGGGTCAGTCATGATAAAGCACCACTTCAGCAGACATGGTATGGGTCTCGCACAAGGGTTGGTGTAGCTGGGGCTTAAACAACTGACCTTAGAGCCTTTGAACACTGAGCTACTACTGCCCCCACCAGCCTCAGGGTCAGCCATGATAAAGCACCACTTTAGCAGACATGGTATGGGTCTCGCACAAGGGTTGGTGTAGCTGGGGCTTAAACAACTGACCTTAGAGCCTTTGAGCACTGAGCTACTACTGCCCCCACCAGCCTCATAATGAGACGTACTGTACTTGTTTACACAAATTTCCTATCAACAGCTCAGGTTTTGTCGCTTTGCAGAGTCTCTCTGCAGCTTTTCCTTGAGATGTTTCCCAAAACCCAAAAGACCTAGAATAGTTTATAGCTATTTGTTACCTTTTGCCTGTCCTGTTTTGCCTAGCCTTTTTGCCTATTTTTTTTTTTTTTTAATAAAAACCTAACCTCATAATGCATTAGCTGTTAGCTGTTCATGACAAAAAAAAGTGTGTCCTCTAACACGAGTTAGCATTAGTTTTTAATCTTTGTGCTTCATTCCATACAAAGAATTACCTTTAATCCTTTGGTCCAAAAGCTGTGTACTTTGTGTCAAAACGTACAACCGATTGATTATTGACCTCCCTCAGCCAAAAAGATTTCGTAATTCACATATGAGCACTAAGCCTTAAGTCCAATAAGGATAAAGTATACAACCAATTTTCTCCACACAGCTAAAGCATAATAGTCAAGCGCTGCAGCTTTGTCAGGGGTGATATCTCACACTTACAAAAAAAGTTCTGTTTGAAATCTTTTTCAGAGTATTTAGCCAACCACCTCATGGAAAAGTACAAGAAATGAAAAAGCACAAACGCATTGCAACATATAGGCTGCTAGAAACAGCTGGAACAAACCCGGTCCTATCCATATTTTTTATCAAGGATTTAGGAAGAATATGCTTACAAAACTTGCCTGTAAAGATAGCAGCCTTTCCATGAGCACCCATATCAAGCCATCCATTTTCCTAGACAAGCTCTAAGAACCCTGCTAAACAAAAAAGAGATCATATCACAGAACAACCATATGCTAGAGTGCTTACTACGCCCCATGGTGCTCCATTCATGCTCAAGCTCTGGATGCAAAATCCTCTTGTTCATCACTCAGGCCATATTTTAACACGTCAACAAGTGCTCTTTACAGGCAACTAATCCCTCTTCTCAGCAAAGCATAATTTAAACCCTTACTGTTGCCTCGGTTGTAGCATCACAACTGTAAAGTCTCATGGTTTGACCAACGTGAGACCAGTTGATTACTCTGTGTGAGCTGGTATAGGGTAAATCTGGTAAAACATGGTTTTTTTTTATTTCTAATGCTGATTTATTTTTTAAGGCAGTTTCACTATAAGTGTTCATAAGTTGTCTTTTTTTCTCACCAAATTTCCACCACAAATTGACCACAAATGTAATGGTTCAATGCTATCCCTTTAGGTTTTAATAAAGTGTTGAATAGTTACTAATAGTAACTAAGTTCCAGTAATTTAGTATTGCCTTAGTTGTTTTGTTTTTTGCTTGTTTTTTAAACGGACAGTTTATTATTCTGGATCCCCTTGGTCAATGTTAAAATATGTTCTCAAGAATAATAATAAATATTATTAATAAACATTGGAATTATTGTAAAGCAACACTGTGACAATGTATGACAGTGTCAGACTTGAAAAAGTTCTGATCAACATTCACAAGTTCCTAAAGTAGTTCTTATAAGGCTAATGTGCTTTTTTTATGTTATAAGTATGAAAATGGACCAGCAGGAGAGGTAAATGTTTAGAGATTTCATCAGCAGGAACATTGACCTGTCTATGACTGTCTCCCTTGGTGCAGTACACACTTTTCCGTAGGAGTTCAAATATTCCATTAGCTGGTCATGCTCGTGAGTGGAATTCTCATTTAAAAGATAGAAAGCTCACTGTGGTTGGTGAACTCTAACTGCTGCAGAAAGAAGTGTGAAGGAGAGGGTGTTATTCTGTTATGGCTTTGTCTAACATCAGTTTGTTTTTAAACTGTTTAAGGAGCATAAAAGCAATGAACTTAATATTTACAGTTATTGAATTCAATTATGGAGAGAGAATTTTAAGTTATATATCCTGCTATGCCTGTTTACAGAGCCTGTTTAGAAAACTTACATCTTAGTGGGAGTCTGTGATAAACAAAATATACTTAGTTATTATTGTATATTCTGACATTCTTAAATATATATATATATATATATATATATATATATATATATATATATTTTTTTTTTTTTTATGATATCCTGATGCAAATCAAGCTGCGGCTGGCTATTTGTAACTGCAGCAGAATATAGATGTGGACAACACATTAGCTAAAGCTTATATACTGTACAGTATATATGTAAATATTTATCTCTTTCTCTCTCTCTCTCTTTCTCCCTGTCTCTCTCTCTCTCTCTCGCTCCCCCTCTATGTTTAGATTTACCTGCGGTTCCTGGACTATGAGATGCAGAACTCAAACGAGTGTAAGCGCAACTTCGTGGCTGTGTATGATGGAAGCGGCTCTGTTGAGGATCTAAAGTGTAAATATTGCAGCACGGTGGCCAGTGACGTGACACTGAGAACAGCACTAGGTGTTGTGCGTATGTGGGCCGATGAGCACAGCCGCCGCAGCCGCTTCCGCATCCTCTACACCACATTTAAAGAGCGTAAGACACACACACACAAACACACACACAAACACACACATACCATCTGTTTTATTATAGGTTTGATTGATTGCTGTTATAAATAATGGTGCTATAAGATTAAAATGCAATCTTGCTGGGAAACCATTCCAATCTCTGATGGCTCAACAATCTATTCATTCATTTTCCTTGCATTTTTTCTGTTGGAGGTTGTGGTTACATCCATCTCTTCCAAATATAATTTTTTTTTATTCCTGAACATCTAGCCACATGAACTCCAGTTCAGCCAAGTATTTTAGATATATTTTCTCCTTTATAATGGCATCTATTTTTTACATTCCTTCTCCAGCAAAACACCCCTGCTACCTCCCGCATGCCTCATGTTAAAACACGACAAGACATATCAATTGTTTAAATCAATGGATCAATGAAAATTGTTTTGAGACTTTGTTTTTACCAGAATTTTCAATCTACAGACAGTGCCTTCTCAAATTATGATGCTGATTCATTTACAAAAAAAAAAAAAAAAAAACTATTTTAGGTTGTGAGGTTTTCTGGCACAATTTTGGCATGGTCAATCTACTTTTCTCACATTTTTGTCATTGCAAATATATAAAATAAATTAAAAACACATTTGCTTTATAAGCACGTCCGTTGCCACCAGAACACTACTGTTTGTAAACAAGTGTTAGAAAACCTTCCAACAATATGAAATATGTACAGCAGGTTGCAACAAGCCAAAAATTGATAGATAAATAAAAATGGGATTTGCAATTGCTTGCTTTTTATTAACAGTGTGAACTTGAAATTTCCCCAAATGTCGTTGAGCCTCAGCAGTCAAAAAAAGTAAACATACATTTCCTCCAACTAACACCAAAGTGGCAACAAGGGTTAGATTCGCTTCTTGGGTCTGAGCACTGGGAGTTTTCTTGTCGCTTGCTGGTTTTCCTCCAAGTTCTCCAGTTATGTTCCACACTCCAAAGACATGCAGGATGGGCTTACTGGCATTTATTTAAATATTGAAAATAAGGTAAGACATTATATGAATGATTTTCACACAATTAAATTTTTTAACACTACATCAGAGAAATACCTTTGAGATCCTTATGCTATTTTTGTTACATTGCTCACACTTAATTGTCTGTTTGTTATCACCGTAGTTGTATTATAGTTGATGCTTTCTAATTCAATTTAACAAAACAACAAAAAAGATGTGTAAATGAGTGAGAGTGCAAATAAGTCACTTTTAGTTTTCAGCAGAGAGCTTCAGCACCACCTGGTGAAGAGATGAACTTGGTGATTAAAAACATGTCAGACCTAAAGCAATAAATCATCCAAATATACTCTGTCATGATTATTCTCCTTGGGAGAGAAAAACATCAATACTTCACTGCAGCCATGGAGTCTTGGGATGCTTTTAAGATAGTCCTTTTTTTTAAATTCAATACGTGCTCTAAATGCACACGTTCAACGCAGTAATTCCCCACCCTTATATCCTGCTACGCTAGATCTCCTTCTTTGTGTCTTTTCACTTCTGGGTGTTTCCTGCTCCTAGGCACCTGATTTAGCTTAGCAGCTCATTAATACACCTTTCATTAGAGTACAACTGTTAGATTAGGGTTTGCTAATTCTGAGTCTTTGTCCTCATGACTGGTGTCCTAATGAGCAGACTGCCTTTGTGAGATGATTCATATGTGACAGGACACAAAAGGACTAGACCATTCAGGGAGCATGACTAATGGTGATTTTCCACCAGACAGTATGGTTAATATACACCCTACCTTGTCTTCTCCTGTTCACACACACACATGCATAAACATTTATATATATATATATATATATATATATATATATATATATATATATATATATATATATATATATATATATATATATATTGGTTTAGTAGTGGTTGTTTAATGAGCTGTTGTTAGTTGTGAGTCTCAATAAAACTTTTGACTGCTAGTGGGTATACATTCATTTATTTCATATTTCAAATATGAGTGCTACAGGTCAGGTTTCAGTGTCAGTACCAGTGTTCTCACTCTGTTTCCTATCAGTGTTAGATATAATGGTTTTTTTTTTAAATCATTGTGGACATGATGGACAGCAAACATGTTAAAAACTCCAGAATACACTAGATCCGTTTGCTGCAGTTGTACAAAGTTACAGCAGCAACACGGCTCAGCTTCTTATACTGTAGATGAGGAGCTGGGACACTGGATTATAATACTACTAATAATAAGATAATTAGGACTTTATGAATCCCAAAAGGAAATTGCTTCTTCGCATACTTCAGCGTAAATGGGGTCAGAGCGCAGGGTCAGCCATGATACAGTGCCCCTGGAGCAGTTAGGGTTAAGGACCTTGCTTAAGGGCTCAACAGTGGCAACCTGGTGAAACTGGGGATCGAACCTCCAATCTTCTGATTAGTAACTCAGTGCCTTAACCCTTCGAGCTACCACTGCCCTTAATATAGATCATAGTAATAAAGCACTGCTGCAGCTGGCTCTTTAGGTAAAGATGAAGAGAGATCTAAGTCCCACTGACATTGCGGGTAATATAGAAAACCAAGGTGAAAACAAACCACAAATGTATTGATATAAGCATTTATAAAATACATTTTGGACATTGAGAAATGAAAAATCAAGTCCTGTCTAAATTAATGGATTACCAATATTTAAAACAATGCTTGTAACTTTAATAGCTTCATTTTCATTTTTATTTTAGGGAAAAAAAATCACAAAAATGCTGTAATATTCAGTTAAAATGATGATTTAATATACACAAAAAACAAAACAAATATAATTCAGGTCAGTTTTCTGGAGGTATTCAAAAGCAGACAGTTATAGACAGTGGTGGACACAAATCATATACTTGAGTAAATGTAGAGATTTCTCCATTTACATGTGTACTTTAGTGAAATTCCAAATTAATTTACCTTTATAGGTACTTTATCAACAGTGAAGTAGAAAGTACAGATATGGGGTAAAAGTAAAAAACTAAAGTAAAGTACAGATACATGAGAACTGTACTTACTGTAAGTACAGTAACAAAGTAAATGTAATTAGTTATCCTTTACCTCAGATTATAGAGTTTGATCTTGAAGCAGATCCAAGAGAAAAAGTTCAGGTTGAAAACCCAGATAGATTAAGTGATACATGCAGAAAGACAGAGTTCTCCGAGCTGAAAAAAAATGTAGAAACACTCAAGGGACAATTAGATAAATATGATTTATACATATTTCCTTTCACTCTTCAAACTCTGTAACTCCTGTCACTCATGGGACAATGACCATTGTTAAAAGTACTAAATAAGTAAAACCGAACAGAATCTAATGGTACACCATTGTGTTTTCAGCATCTACTACACAGTGTAACTATGGTTTTGTTTTTACCTTACTTTTATGTAATCAGGTGATTTTCATTCAGTAAAAACAGTAGTAGAGTACGATATAAGCATTTAATCCACATCAAAGTTTGAACCATCTCAAACACATTGAAAAGAGTGCTCCTGTACAGATGTTTGTTTACGAGGTAAGCAGACAAATCCAAATCACAATGCAAATACAAAGGCGTCGAACAGGCCAAGGTGAATAATCACCGTATGGCAAACAGGAACAAAGGGGGTTTCCAAAACACACAGGTAAACAACAGAAGGTAAGGTTCAGTTCACAGTCAAACATTGCACAGAGGAAAAGTGATCAAAACCTTAGGCTGGCTTAAAGCTTGCAAAATAAATTCAATAAGACTATTCAAAGTCTGTGAGTAAATATAAGTCCTTAAAGGTGCAGTCATCAATATTTTTTTTTTTTTTTTTTTTACTGTCAACTCACAAGGAGAATGTTTGAGATGGAGCTGCCAGGCTCAAAAGAGGAAAACCTAAGAGGAGGTTTATGGATGTGGTGAGGTGGGACATGCAGGAGGTTGGAGTGACAAGGGAAGATGTGGTAGACAGAGTTATATGGAGACAAATGGTCCGCTGTGGCGACCCCTAACAGGAAACAACCCGAAAAAAAAAGACTAGTATGAATAATTTAGAAAATCATTTAAGTTTAAGCTGTTGCTAAAATGATAAAATATTACAAAAGGTGAAAAAATAACCTCCTTTCCACTCCAGGATGTTTGTATTTGACCTACCCCAACACCCTATGACATACTCATGACTATAAGTTTTTATGAGATTTTGTACAGAGTTCTCAGACGTTTGCCACAGTATGCTTGAAAGTGATGTCATGATGGTCCTTGCTGTTGGTAGTTCTGGTTCTTATGGTTCTACTTGATTAATCTGCCAAAGGATTTCAATGCACAGCTTTGTTTATATGGTTAAAAATCAGCTCCACCATTTTAACTGTTGAAGAGATGGTTAATGAGGTGCAGAGATAAGAGCTTGAACTCAGGTGAGGTTGCCCCCAGACACACTGAAGGAATTGGTGCAGAAAAGAATGATAAACCCCTTTACAGGTTTAACACATCGCCATAAGCTGTATCTGTTCACTACTTTGAATGTTTGTATCTGTATCCTAGGTCACATTTTGGAGTGGAACCTATCCTGAAGGATTTTTATTATTATTATTATTATTATTATTATTATTATTAAACACACACACACACACACACACTGAAAATGCTTTATGCTGTTCAGGGGTGTCACTCACTCAATTTCTTGGTCAGGGTGGCAGTATCTTAAACCTGTCCTTGGACACTGGGTGTAAGCCAGGTATGCATCCTGGATGAGGCATAAGATTAATCACACACACACACACACACACACACACACACACACACACACACACACACACACACACGAGATATCCTGAAGATCTAAATGTTCTTGGGCTAAATGCTCTTAAAGCAGATGGATTACAACAGCAGAAGACCACACTGGGTGCCACTCTTGGAAGTAAGAACAGGGAATCAAGGCTACAGTTCACGGAATCACCAAAATTAAACAATTCAAGATAGTAAAAATGTTGCCTGGTCTAATGAGTCTCAATTTCCGTTGCAACATCCAGATACAGTAGAAGGGTCAGAATTTAGCATAAACAACATTAAAGCATGGATCCATTCTGCCATGTACCAATAGTCCATGGTGGTGGTGGTGGTATAATCGTGTAGGGGCTATTTTCTTGGCACACTTTGGGCACCTTAATACCTAAGCATTCTTGCTGACCATGTCTCTCCTTTTAGTATGACCACAGTGTGCTAAAATGCTAAATGCTAAAATCATCTCAAAAGATCTTAAACCAGTAGAGCACCTAGGCATTTAGGAAAATTGTAGATTCACATCTGCAGCAACTATGTGATGATATACAATCAATACGGACCTAAATCTCTAAGGAATTTTCCCAGTGGCTTGTTGAATCTATGCCATTAATCATAATCCAATGCAGTACTAGCAAGGAGTACCTAAAGTGGCCAGTGTGTGTATGTACAGTAGTAAATAAATAAATAAATGTGCAACATTAATCAAATAAGGACCCCACACCATCTCAGTAATTTGAGGCCTCTGATGGTGTAAACACCAATAAGTATTTTTTCACACTGATAATTCATGTGTGAAAAAAAATTCTTATTAACTTTTATTAGCCACATTAACAATCAAGTTTATCAGTTTAGTCCCAATCCTGTATGTGCTTGTCACACACAAGTGAAAATGCTCTTCCTTTTACTATTAAACACAGCTGTGATTTCTACTGTCATTTTAATGATGTAACGTCTACATTCCTGGTTTTATTCCACCATATGTCTTCATTAAGTTTGACCCTTTCAGGTTAATTATGTGTTTGACTGTTCTAAACCAGCCATTTCAAATTCAAGTCATTTGAAACTCATTTATTTTCTTTGCTTAATACAGGCCAATAATTTTTTTTGGCCAGGCAGTGTATTTGACAGTTACATCTTGTGTAAAACAGAGGCAACACTACACAATTAATACAATTCAGAACTCACTTTTTTATCTTCTATACCGCTTTATCCTGGATTCAGGGTCGCGGGGACCTGAAAAGCCTATCCCAGGAGGCTTAGGGCACGAGGAATCCATCGCAAAGCACACATGCATACTTACACACATTCATTTACACAATACAGTGGAACCTCGGATTACGAGTGTTCCGGAAGACGAGCAAAGATTTTTAATACATTTTGACTTAATAAACGAGCGTTGTCGTGGTTTACGAGCTCCGAGTATCATGTATAACGCATGCGCTTCTTGTTTTGACACCGAGCGTCGCGTCATCACAACTGAGCCAATGTTTTTTCTCTCTCTGGCGCTGCGGGTATTCATCTCCCCTGCTGGGTCTTAGTGCTTGTTCCTTACTGGTATAATCAACATCCGTGTGTGTGTGTGTGTGTGTGTTTTTCTTTCTCTTGCGCTGCAGAGTGTGTGTGTTATGTGTGCGCGCGCGCATAATTTGACACCGCCGGTTCACACACAAACACACACACACACACACACACACACGCTCTCCTTCTCTCTCGCCTTTACTGTGTGTCAGTGCTTGAGTGTGTGTGTTATGTGTGTGTTTTTCTTTCTCTTGCGCTGCAGAGTGTGTGTGTTATGTGTGTGCGTGCATAATTTGACACTGCGCCTGTTCAAACACACACACACGCTCTCTTTCTCTCTCGCCTTTAATGTGTATCAGTGTTTGGGTGTGTGTGTTTTTCTTTCCGATGCGCTGCAGAGTGTGTGTGTTATGTGGAACAAATTATGCTCGTCATCTAAGGTTCCACTGTACGAAAATTTTGGGAACGGCAATTAGCCTAGCCTGCATATCTTTGGACTGTGGGAGGAAACCGGAGTACTCCGAGAAAACCTACCAATCAGGGGGAGAACATGCAAACCCCATGCACACAGAGACGGGAATCGAGCCTGGCTGGAAATCAAACCCGCACCCTGGAGGTGCAAGGCGACAGTGCTAACCACTACACCACTGTGCAGCCACAATCCAAAACTAATTACTGTAAATGTTAGTGATGTGCCTAGAATAAAACACAACACACTTTTAGATTTCAGCCGTGCATTCTGAGACAATTTAATGTCTACCAAAATAAATAAAAGTGGGTTCAGATCAAAACAAATGTGACTTGTTTGTTCAATTTACAAAAAAATGAAGGTTCAGCAAAGGCGGTCGTAGACATTTAAAGAAATGAACCTCATTAGAAAATCTGACTCAAATCGAGGACTATGCATCATGTCTAGACAGAAAAATCCTTTTAACCTGATTAATATGAATAAAAGAGCGACATTTGTACATCTCACTGCTTCAATTTTTATTTGCTATGATAACTAAACAGATCACGCATCAGTGCTTGATATAAAAAAATAATTTACATTTCTCTTTTTCCAGCTCCCTGCGAGGCTGACATGTTCTTCTGCCACAGTAACATGTGCATCAACAACTCACTGGTGTGTAATGGAATTCAAAACTGTGTGTATCCATGGGATGAAAATCACTGCAAAGGTAAGTCGTAGCTTCGTTTTGTAAATAAGTTATAATAAGCTAGTGAATAAGGTCAAGCACTAAGAACACCATCAATAAAACTTGTTAAAATCTAGTCAATTACTATAATAGTTGTTAATAAAAGAATAGAAAAAATAAAGCAAGTGAGCCAAAACAAGCCTAAACAAGTTAATAAAGACAAATGAAACTCACTATTCACTAGTGGCAAAAGAAAAGAGTTCTGTTTGGCTCACACAAACATTTATGTTTCCAATGTTCTGAGATTTAGTAGTCATACTGTCAGTAAAAAGGTGCACATGCTAAAACTTAATTCAATCACCTTTCATTTTATGCATGTAATCTGGTGGTCAGTTATTGTGTCAAAATGATTTCTTATGCTCCCAGAGCCGGTCTTTCTGAATTTGAGCCCTGGAATTTACTTGAGCCATAAAAAAATAAAAAAAAACTTAGTGAGATAACCTCATCACTTATATAGTACATTCTGGTAGTCAGCTGACTTCATTTTATTGCCACATGGTGTTGCTGAGCCTACACCCAGGGGTGAAAGTTGTTTTTCTGGTACTGTGTACCCAAAAAAGTGAGGAGAATAAACCCCAGAGGTGGTGAACAGTCCTGTACATCTCATACATTTATTTTTATGTCTCCAATTATTCCATTTTAGAATAGCCTCAGCTAAACAAACCAAAAAATGAATTAAGTACATTAAATTAATTAATTACAATCTAATTGTTCTGAGGTTGAGTCTCCGATAATGTAAAATAAAAAGCTAGTTTGCTGTCTAAAGTGTAGAATCCCTTGTTCCACACACCAAGTAGTGTTAATCAGGGGTTAGAGAGAGAGAGATTTGGGATTCAGCCTTGTATTAAAAGTTAGTTAGCTTTGTAGTTCATGTTAGCCATCGACAGAGTGGTCATGAATGTGTCAGCAGTGGTTGCTCAGAGGGCTAAGGCACTTAACAAGAACTGTGCAACCTGACATGTACACATGGGCAATCTAATATAGCCATTGTTTTCCTGTCCTTGGTTGTTATAAGTACACATATAAGAACATTCTTTTTTTGCGGGTAAGATCATCTAGAATTTATTGGTACTGTATAATAGCAATTATTATGCAAGTGTATGCATAGCTTACACATCCTAAATCAGACTGCTTATACTTAATAAACACGTTTACATTAAAAATAAAAAAAAAAGCCAAAACACTATAAATGGTAAAGAAATGTTTGCAAATGTAATGCATGAGTGCCATGAGCTGTATGAATGCATTTGAGACTCAAGTCATTATTAGGCTTATAGTTGCTTTGGAAATGCCAGGCCTGTCTTCAATTTCTCATTCAAATGTGCCCATGGCTATGAAGGATTTAAGTGTGTACAGGGATGCTCCTCCCGGGTATCATCAGCCTCTCCAAAAGTGGATGAATTTTCTGACTCAGAATCAAATAGAAATGCACTGGGTGAACAAAACTGACTAATAAGCCACTCATCACTCTCAGCGAAGAGGCTCATTATCTGCATCATCTGAATCTTAAGATGTGCCTTTTATTTTACATGCTGTGCATCACCTGCCTGCACTGAAGTCAGTAATTACTGTTGATTATACTGACATGATTGACAGTAAGTGTATTGAGAGCCCCTTACCATCAGTTTACCTTCAGTTACACTTTTCCATACTCACACTTTGAAATAATAAAAAGAAGAAAAAAAAAGAAAAAATATATTCTATTCATGCATTGGATTGCATCACATGTATGTTTAATACAAAAAAACTATACTGTATATTTATTGTGGATAAATAAGACCCCCTGGTCTTTCTGTCCCACCGCTAATCAAATGTATATATTTCCATTGTTGAACCACATAGAGTACAAATACACAAAGACTCAAAAAGGAAAGGAACAACAATGACCTTGTTCAATAAAACTAAAAGAGCAAAAGAATGACAGATGAGCTAATACAAAAAATGTTACACATACCATAAAGCAAAATGTACCCTAATTCTTTTAAGAAAGAATTACACTGCTTAAATAAGAAAAATACAGGAATATGTGCATTTATATAAATATCACACCATACTCGACTTGTGTGTTTGCTCCCATAAACCCGACTTCTGTCTGTTGATTGGCTGCACTTGTGTCTTGTTCTTTACTTTCCATATATTTTTTGCACTTCCTATTCAGCTCTAATCTCGCAAGCCAGACTTCCAGGGGCTGATAGCTATCATACTGACGTTAGCCAACGATCTCTTGAAAGCTAATGAGGTTTGAGAACGTTTCTTGTTGCCAAGCTAATGGTGCATTTTTTTCGGATTCTACTCATCATGATTATGAAAACATTTTACAGTTTTATTAACTGCTCTGCATTCCTAATGTTTATTTCACCATGTGAATAAGCCCATGAAAGTCCATTTATTATTTAATGCTAAGAGTAATTACAATAAAATTTCAGTCGTAATTAAGATTTATAAACATCTAAAGAAAATTTTAATAATTTCGTTAAAGGTTTTGTTCTGTCCACACTCAACTTCATAAGCCTTGGTAGCTAGATATACCATAAGCATACTATAAATACTTAAATACTTCAAGTGTAATCCCATGACCATTCACTATTACCACACCCAGAGCACGTCACATACAGTATACGTACATCAAATAAGATCACTCGCGTAAGCATCTATTCCCGAATATTGTAATGACATTACAAGCATGACAGCTGTCAAGGCAAAAGTACATTTTCATTGTAGGCAGACTAGTATTAGTACTAGATATCACCGTATACATAATCCTTGCGACAGATTTTGCATAGATTTTGCACATATCGTATCATATATCATGTCTTTATATTAAGATTTTCCTTCATTGAGGGTTTACTTGTAGCATAAAACCAAAGTGCGCACACCTCCAGGAGCAGCCCTTTTTCCTGCATCATCATTACAGGTCACCTTGAGATGTATCATATGCCTTTTTACACCTCCATGCTGTGAACATGCACAGCTATCAGCAGTATACACATGCATGTTCCTCATATGATGAATGTTTCTGGTACATAGCAGTTGCCTGGGTTTTGAAACATGTTTTTATTAAAATTGATTGCTATTTTTCATAAACAATTGCTTAAAATGCACAGGAAAACAGTTGATCAACAACTATAATCAATGACCGTTCCATTGTCATATACTGACTACCCTGCTGCTTTTTAAAGGAGCTAATTCACTATGCAGCAGCCTACATCCTATCCAGGAAAAGCAATTTTGAATAAATAAAGAACACTTGAAAAAGTAAGGACATCACTCCAATCTTATTTAATCTGCTATCTATGCTCTGCATTCAATACAAAGTCCTGTTCATGATATTTTACAGCTCTGAACTGGTAATGTCCCATTTTTCTTGCTGAACTTCCGAAGTTTTCCCATTATTTCAATTTCCGCCAACAATCCAAAGACAATCAAGTAGTTTGATTGGCATTTCAGAAATTGAAATCGAGTCTGAGTGTGTGTGCTTGCCTTCTGCGATGCAGTGATACCCCAGCATCAGTGTAACACATTTTGTGTCCAAAGATCCCTGAGATAAGTGATATAAATAATGGATGGATGGAAATATATCTTTGTTCACTTGTCAGTAAGCACAACCACATACATCAATAAAAATGTTAATTTAATTTATGTAATATAGAGAAACACTGTTGGACCTACTAAAGTGCTGAAAATATGACAGGTGTGTTATTGGGTAGCAACAGTTGCTAAGCAGTGATTAATTGGTTAAAGATATAAGCCTGTGCTTGAATCTGTTAGGAAATGCTCAAAATGCTGCATGCTGCTGACATCTGCTGGTCACATTATTGTTACTGCAACAGGGAGACAATAAATAAATATATATATTCAGCAAAAAAAGAAACGTCCTCTGACTTTCAACTGTTTTTACTTTCAGTAAACTTAATGTGTAAATATTTGTATGAACACTAAAAGAGTCAACACCATAAGACATAAACTAAAAATGTTTCACAATGTGTCCCTGAATGAAGGGAGGCTCAAAATCAAAAGTACCAGTCAGTATCTGGTGGCCACCAGCTGCTTAAAGTACTGCAGTGCATCTCCTCCTCATGGACTGCCTATTGCGGACAGTCTGAGCACTGATGGAGGGATTGTGTGTTCCTTGTGTGATTTGGGCAGTTGTTGTGGCCATCCTGTACCTGTCACGCAGGTGTGATATTCGGATGTACCGATCCTGTGCAGGTGTTGTTACACGTGGTCTTCCACCGCGAGGATGATCAGCCGTCCTTCCTGTCTCCCTGTAACGCCGTCTTAGGCGTCTCACAGTGCGGACATGGCGATTTATTGCCCTAGCCACATCATCAGTCCTCATGCCTCCCCGCAGCATGCCTAATGCACGTTCACGCAGATGAGCAGGGACCCTGGGCATCTTTCTTTGGGTGTTTTTCACAGTCGGTAGACAAGTCTCTTTAGTGTCCTGCGTTTTTAGAACTGTGACCTTAAATGCCTACTTTCTGTAAGCTGTTAAGGTCTTAACGACCATTCCACAGGTGCATGTTAATTATTTGATTATGGTTAATTAAACATGCATGGAAAACATTGTTTAAACCTTTTACAATGAGGATCTGTTAAGTTATTTGGAGTTTTACAATATTATTGTTGAAATATACAGTCCTGAAAAAGGGACGTTTCTTTTTTGCTGAGTATATGTATATATATACTGCATATTGAAAACAATACACTATGATAGAATTATGAAAAAGTATGTACATGAAGTTTTTTCTTTAAATACAGAGAATTTTCTTTGGTGATAAAATATACATCATATATTTTGTATTATAAATTGGCATTTTTCACCAGTACATTTTCCTTAATAAAATATTGTTTTATATAAAAAACTGGAATGAATACTATCTAATCTGCCTGGATTTGTCTGCGTGGATTTCTATGGATTAAATGCATTTATATAGAGCTGACAACAAATTTGAGATATTTAAGGTACAATGTGGCACACAAAGTTTCAGGCTACTTTCACCAAGGTCGAGGTTTTGTCCAGCCAGGGCTGCAGCTAGATGCCTTACCTATGGTTCAGTTTTGACCCTTGCTTGTTGTAGCAACTTTTGTTATCTCAAGAGACCTAATAAACATGTCAAGCATGAGAATTTGTGTCCTTTCTCGCTCTCCCTAACCTGCGACCACATCTTACACATTTATTGTAGCAGTTATAAATGGCTTCTCTAGAGCACACTCATGCTATAAATGTGCCATGGAGAAAATGCTCACCTCCAGCTACACATTATAACTGTGTATGACTGTATTCAGGTCACATATAAAAATAACATTGATTTATACAAGTTCTGAGATGGAAGGGGAACTTGTGGCAGAGAGTGCATCGAGAATATGGATGGTTGGTTCAGCAAATTAATTCGATTATTCTTGACATCTAGACGCTACGGCATGTGCTTGCTAATCCAATACTGTTTTTACAAATTGGCTGTAATATTATAATCTATTTAATTTAGATACATATTATATGTATAAATATCAGAAGTTTGGCTTTAAATTTCACCCATCTAGTGAGAAATTACATGAGATTACATCAAAAGATGTTGATTGATCCTTATTATCAAGGATGATCAAGAGGTCATATTTTCTATAATGTTTGTACATGTCTCTCTGAAGGGTTCTAGATCTTTAGGAGGACCAAAAACTCTTAAGATTGTTAGTTTTTCCTTACCCCAACACAATAATACAGATATATCAAATTGCACATTTTGATTTGGATTTAAATATTAAAACACTGCAAAAGCAGACAGGGTGCTATGATGCAACACAATGCCATGCCAAGTTATTTTTTTACCACTCCAAAGTTAATCTCTATTTTTTTTTTTTTATATATCATGTCGTGTTGTGCTTTATTACTCTTATTCATCAGGAATTCACCAATATAACTGCAATAAAGAACATTGTTCTTCTTTTTTCCTTAATAGCCACGAGATACTATTATATCTTATAATGTTAAATATGTAGGTTAGAGTCATTACCTCATTAGTCTCTTCGTGCTATATTTTATTTATTTTTTGGATTACTGACACAGACCTAATACCTGATAATGAAATATTTACTATATCCATAATAACTTTTTCTTAAATAAATAACAGGACGTTTGCAGTGTCTGTCTTAATGTCCCTATCAATTAGTTATTACTATAGAGGCAATAAGGTATCACTCACTTATTTACTCACTCATCGTCTATACTGCTTTATCCTGTATTCAGGGTCGCGGGGACCTGCAGTCTATCTCAGGAGACTTAATGCATGAGGCGGGGTACACCCTGGACAGGGTGCCAACCCATCGCAGGGCACACACCCATACACACACTCATTCATACACTCCGGGCAATTTGGGAATGCCAATTAGCCTAATCTGGGTCTTTGGACTGTGGAAGGAAAGCGGAGTACCCAGAGGAACAATAAGATATTAGACTTAGGGTAATATACTGTAAAATAATATACTGTAAAATAATAAATAAATAAAAAAATTGTGCAAAATTTTTGAAACCGCTAATGTCTTCATATTTAGGCTTAAAGAATAGTTCTCTAGGCTTTCAAAACAGCTTTTTGTCCAGTCCCTATATTTGGCCAGTTTCGGAGGAATGTTCCACACAGTGATCTATGAATCATTTAAATAAAATAAAAAAAATACTTGAACCAGAGAGAAACAAGTGTCGATGATGGCAGATGATCAGGCCAGTGATTAGTATAGTGGTGAAGCTGAATGCTGAGTGGTTGGAACAAATGAGAGGGAAAATAAGATTGCTGCTGATTTTGTTACATGAACAACCAATTTTTAAATTGTATCTTTTGAAACTGCCGCCTGTCACAGGATCATTAGTTTCCATTTCTTTAATTTAATCTTACATCATTTTATTAATTAAATTACATTTTATATAATTTATATATAATATATTTTTTGAGGGATAGCTCAAGACTTTTGCACAGTTCTGTATTTATATGGTTAATAGAATGGTACAAAATTTGGGCATGGTCTCCACTTTAACCAAATTAAGCTGGATGATTATTATGATATAAGTTAACTTTTTTATTGTGTCTCATCAGAGAAAAGAAAAGCCAACATCCTGGATAACCTGAACAACACTAATGGTAGCATCATTGGTGTGACGTGCTGCATCGTCCTCGTCCTCCTCGTCATATCTGTCACAGTGCAGATCAAGCAGCCAAGGAAGAAGTACATGATGCAGAACGACGACTTTCAGGAAGTGTTCCAGGAAACACCTCGTCGTTATGACCTCAGTGACATTGCCGAACTTACAGATGATGCAGAGACGACGTTCCAGAAGCGCTGTGTTCATGAGCACCATTGTGGCCGTGCCAAAACTGTGGCCGCGATGGATCCACATCATCACCACCACCATTATCATCATCATCATCATCATCATGATAACCAGCGCAGCATCGTGGTCATGAAGCACAGCTATGCGCAAGAAGAAGCAGATATGGAAGATGAGCTTGATGAGGAGGTGCCGACCACCAGTCACCGACTGGCAAGACACGACAAAGCAGTGCAGCGGTCAGTATCCATCGATTTCTGACCACATTATCCAGCATATGTCACTTTTTAAGTAAAGGAGGCTAAAGGGACCTAACTGCTTCTCTTGACTTTCATTTAAAGTCTCTTTTTACATCAGTTACTTTTTTCCTTATTTTCTTAAGCTGTTTTTTTTTTTTTAAGCTTCCACCATTTTTGCCTTAGTTCTTCCCATTTGTCATTTTGTCCTTGGCATTGCTTCCCACATATTACTTTTACGTGAACCTTTCTTTTCTCCTTTTTTTAGTATAATTTCTACTCCTTTTTATTTGTTTATGTTAATAAGCTGTCAATTTTTTTTGTTATTCCAAAATAGTAGTTAACTTGACATAATGAGTAATATTTACTAAATTGCTGTAGTTGCACATCCACCATAACATTTAAACAAACAAGTTATAAATGCCAATCAGCCATAACATTAAAACCACTTGCCTATTATTGTGCAAGCCCACCTTGTGCTACCAAACAACCATGACCCTTAAAGGCATCGACTCAAAGTGTGCTGTGGTATCTGACAGCAAGCCTTTAGCAGCAGATCCTTAAAGTCCTGTAAGTTGCAAGATGTGGCCTTATTGAATGAGACTCATAAACACAGTGGTCAATCAGATTGAGATCTGTTGAATTTGGAGACCAAGTCAACACTGTAGACTCTCATGTCAACTGTTTTACAATTTGGCTGTGTGTATTATCCTGCTAAATTATGCCATTGAGAAATAGTGTTGCCATTAATGAGTGTATTAGATCTGCACCAATATTTATGTAGGTGGTATGTATGAAGATAACATCCACAAGCATGTCAGGAACCAAGGATTTCCAGAACAACATTGTCCAGAGCATCACACTGCCCATTCGACTTTCCCTTCTCCTGTAGTCCCATCTCTTCCCTAAGTATGTGATGCAAATGATGTAAAAGAAAAAGTGATTTATCCAACTAGGCCACATTTCATTGGTCCATGGTACAGTTTTGATGCTCATGGGCCTAGTATACAGTAGGTGATTTTCTTGGTGGACAGGGATCAGTGCTGCAGTGTGTGTTGTAAAACCTTTTCTTTATAGCTAGCGTTAAATTCTTCAGCTGTTTACCCTCCGGTAGCTCCAGATGGGCTATCCTTTTCTGCCTATGCACATCAAAGAGCCTTGAGAACCCATGACACTGTTATTAGTTCACTGCTTGTCGCTTCTTGGACCATTTTCAGTAGGTACTAACCACTGTATACTGGGAAAACCCTATAAGCCTGCTATAATGAGATGCTTTAATCTAATTGTTCAGCCATCACTATTTTGCCACTCAGACATGCTTGGACATTTGTCCTTCTCCCAACATATCAACTTTAAGAACTGACTGTTCTCTTGCTGTATAGTATATTTCATGCCTTGACAGGTGATATTGATATAGCATAATAAATGTTATTTATTTTACCTTTCAGTGGATTTAATGTTATGACTGATCGGAGTATAGTGTATTTCACTGTGCATGTCACAGCACCATCTAGCATGGTACATCCAATGAAAAAAAGCTGATAGAAAAACGTCTGTTTACTGAAAGAGGATTTGGACCCGTTCTAAACATGTAATTGCACTGCATTTTAGATCAATACTTACTCATTTCAGTATACTCCACGTACCAACTGTTAAATTATACATTATTATTATTATTATTATAGTGAGTAACAATATCCTGTCCATACAAGAGATGTCCTGAAACATAGAGCTGAATTTAGAAATAATATTGCTTCTCCCTATGTAAAAGAGAATTAAGATATTAAATATGACAGCGATGGTATTGCAGGTTCTGCCTCATTGGGTCTCTAAGCAAACATGAATCAGAGTACAACACGACTAGGGTGTAGGAGACCAGGAGGAGGTAAGAGCCCCTGAAAAGCATGATATGAATCATTTCTTTAATATATTATGCAGTTACTGTGAGTCAGTGCTTTTGTTTTTACCACTTTCTTGTTGCATGATCTTGCTTGCTTCTGAATTTCTGTAATTTCTTTCTTTTTTCATTTTTCATTAATATTTCTATTTCATTGCTATTTATATTTATGTTTATACTTGTATATGATGATTTGCTTATATGCATGGACTGTATAAGTTTCTATAAGTTTCTGTTTTAGTGCTGTATTGACTGAGCAAGATTCAGCCACATATTTAAAAGCTCAAGCACGACCTTATGCTGGGAAAATTAAGAACAAGTAGAAATGTGGCAAAATTGTCTGGGAAATATGATTTTAGAATATTTTATCAGAGGTTATAATAAGGTACAGAGAGAACAATACATTGAAACTTTAATATCAGTATGGGCAATGTGTCAAAAACCTTCTAAAAAACTAATTTGGTGGCAAAAATCTGCTTGAGTAAAAGTAAAAACAAAAAAGTACATTTAAACATATTCAAAAACTAAAAATTGAGTAACTTTTGAAAATGGCTAAAGAATGGCTAGAATTATCTAATGCTTGATAGCAGTTTTGCAATAAATATTAAAAATCATTAGCAAAAAAACTTAATTAGCTAGCACATTCAACAGACTTATTAACAAAACTTAAATAACTATCTCATTATATAGACTAATTTTGCAATCTAACCTAGCTAATTTACTAAAATATAAAGTTAACATACATCTTTAGATTTATACAGTATATATACAGTATATAGTAAATAATTTGTATATACTGTATGTATATAATAAAAATATAGAATAATAGTGTTTTCTCTTGTAAATTCACTTAAACTAGAGTATTCCACAATATTGAATTTCAGTATTACTTGAGTAAAGTACAAATCATGCAAAATAGTTCATACGTTTAGTAACAAAGACTTTTTCAGTGCTGTTATGTTTTGATCGGGATTTCTTTATGCAAAATTGAGGTTTTAAGGATTTTTATTTACATGCTTAAACATAATAGGCTCTTAAATGTTTTTATGTGGCTCATATTTAGAAAGTCTAAATTGGCCATTTCTAAACTGCTAACACAGTAGAAGTCCTAATTTGTTCATGATATCAGCATTTTGATCAGCATTTAGACTTATTTACCATGGGTTATTTTTCTTGTGCTGAAGAAGTGAACGTGGTTGAATCGATCATACGCTCAAGTCAGAGTTTCCTTTACAGTTGATAATTTGTGTCGTTTTTAATATGAATGTGTGTTATAATGTGAATTGCCCTACACAATAGCCTGTTCTAAATAGACATTTATATGAATGTTATAGAACAGGGTACTGCACAACACTTCCACTAAACATACTGTACAACCATCTTTTCTGCATTGAAGTGATCTAAGTTGTGGAAACTTTGTGGCTTCCCATGTTTCCCATTATTTTAAAACTATATTTAATAGATTTACAAATTAAATTGAAATCTAAATGAAGACAAATATTCATATGTTCGCCTAGATAGAATATCTACTTGCATTCAGGCAAGGGAGAAAATTATCTGTCTTACACCTAGCTATAGCAAGCTCAGAATTTCAGCTAGGTGCTCGACTCTTTTTTTTTTTTTTAATTTTTTACTTCCTGTATTTGCTAAAGTTTTGCTTTCTATTATGACTGGATACTTTGATCACATAATGACTTAAAATCTATCCAATTCTTTTTTCTCACAAAATGGTCCTGATCCATATTTTTACAGAACTACTGCAAAGGTCTCTGCAGGAACATATCTGATCCAGATTTCAACCTCCATAACATTATAAATAAAGAGAACATTTCAAACGATTCTAACACCATATATAAAAAAATAATAATATGGTAATAAAAAAAAATCTTTAATTAAAATTTGTCTACCTTTAGTAAACGGAAGTACTCTGTAAAGGATGCATATGATTCTATTTCATGCTAAGCTCTTGTCAACTATGAATCATACAAGCATAGAAAATGTCTAGCTTAACAGGTACTACATTACATTACATTTAGGCATTTGGCAGACGCTCTTATCCAGAGCGACTTACATTTTTATCTTATTACACATCTGAGCAGTTGAGGGTTAAGGGCCTTGCTCAAGGGCCCAACAGTGGCAACTTGGTGGTTGTGGGGTTTGAACCTGGAATCTTCCGAACCATAGTCCAATGACTTAACCACTGAGCTACCCCTGGCCCAGGTACAAATGATGACAGATCAGGCCAGTATATTGCTGATGCTAAATGCTGAGTTTGTAGTATTTGTCATAAGCCAATCACATACAACTGTCCATGACCTATAACAGAATAGAAAAATTTCACTACAATGCAAAAAAAATAAAATAATAATTGCACTTAAAAGTAAAATTTATGATTTTTTTTTTTTTTAATACAAATAACTTTTTTTTTTTTTAATTATTTTATTTAAAACAAATGTAAAAAAAAAGGCTGGAATATACAAATGTACAAAAGTAAAAAAAAAAATACATATTTTACAGGATGTTTTTAATTCACTTACTCACTCATCGGCTATACCGCTTAATCCTGTATACAGGGTCATGGGGGCCTGGAACCAATCACAGAAGACTTAGGGCACGAGGCAGAGTACACCCTGGACAGGGTGCCAATCCCTCTCAGAGCACATACATACAGACACACGTTCATTTACAAACTATGTTAAATTTGGGAACGCCAATTAAGGTTGAAGTGCAATAATAAAAGCTGTATGCCAGTAATCATCACACATTCATTACTAAATTATCTTGGTGCAGCATTAATATTTATATTTTTTTTTTTTCTCAGTGATTACTTTATTCTGGTCAGAGTTGAGATCATTCACTGTATATGCATGTGAATGTTGTAAAAGGGGATTTTAAAAAAAAGCGAAGATATTATTGAGGACCTCTAGTGGCTGTCTGAAGTAAAATATTAAAAACAGAATCATTTGATCTTGGTCTCTTCTCAAACATTTTTTCTTACAGTAAAATCTTACTTACTCACTTATTTATTCTCTATACCGCTCATCCTGTAACAGGAAGCCGGGAGCATATACAAAGGGGATGAGGCAGGGTATACCCTGGATGGGATCGCAAGACACACACACACACTCATACATACACTGAGTCACTCACTACAGGTCATTTAGAAATGTCAATTAGCCTACTCTGAATGCCCTTGAACTGGGAGGAAACTGGAGTACACAGAGGAAACCCACCAAGCAAGGGAAGAACATGCAACAAATACACACTTTTCATATTGGATATTTCCAATCAATATTCCTGTGAAAATTATACAACCACACTTTAACATTTTATTTCATTCCATATTCAGTGTTTTAATTAAATAGGCAAATCAAATTGGCAATTAGCATTTAAAATCATTTTAAATGTCAAATTTGTATCTTAGGAACAGATGGAAAATTTATATTTGGTAGGGAGGAAAATTATTTAGCCTCAAGATGGTTGCTGCTTTCATGGTTTGATGTTTTTAGCTTTTGAAGTTCATTCGTCCATTCTTTGTACATATCACTATGTCATGCAGTGTATAGAAAACCATTGCAGGTCTGCTGAGATGCTGACCAACTCAACAAAGCAGTCTGACATGAGTGTGTGGTGATTTTTCATAAGGTTTGCACTATGCTGATCTATGTTGTAGCACAAGTGCAAAACTAAAGAAAGAAAGTTGGACTGTTTGAAATGTGAATACAGTACATTTTAAACAGGAAGGAAAGCATATAAGCATTACCTATGTGACAAAAAACATTATATAGATATATAACCTAATTAATTGAGGGTATTTCATTAGCCGTAGATATTTTTGCAGAATATTAATGTATTAATAATAACACAGATGCTTTAATAAAAAATAACTTTGAACATTAACATTTTGTCCACCTTTGTAGCAGAGTTGTCTATGAAACTTATCAGGATATGTATCAGTACCTGTATTTATCAGTATCAAAAACCTAATAAACCTTGAAAGAAATGTCCATTTTATTTGTGTTCCATCTGCACTAAAGGATTTGCGAAAGTTAATTTTTTTTTTTACAATTACTGGAATTCTGGTTAAAAAGTTGGGTAGGAGTTGTAACAATAATACAAACTACAAATGTTATGTTCAGTGGATGTCATGCTGCAATAATATAGGGATGAGTGACCAATTAAAGAAGAAACGAACAAGACACCAGACTAACGTCATTAAATTTAAAAGCAGCAATTATTGAGCACCTAAACCAATTTTATTAGTAGTGTAAATGCTTTTTTTGAGACATGCTGCAAAAAAACAAAAGCCATTGACAACAACGAAACCCCAAAATATTATAAAAATGTGTTTATCCATGTTATATTATGTAGCAGGACATTTTGTTTTATAAGAATATACTGTATTTGATTATTTTCTATACCGCTTATCCTGTACACGGTCACGAGAAACCTGAAGCCAATCCCAAGGGACTCTGGACACAAAAAGGGGTAAACCCAGGACACAATGCCTACCTATTGCAGGGCACACATGCATACATACTCACACACGTATTTACACTGGGCAACCTGGAGGTACATGGCCACAGTGCTGACCACTACAATTAATAATAAATATATTAAATACATAGAATTACTTGGCAAGTTAACACACATAGCCAGTACTCACATAGAAAACGTACTACTTCAACTGTAAAATAATCAGTTCAAAACACACCATGTCATCTTGGACTTACTGTATTTAGATTGGCTGTTGAGTTGGTTACATAATGTTCATTTTGCAGTGTTGAGAGCAAAAGAAATGCAATACATCGTGATAAAAACTATTGGAGTTTAACTATACAGTATTAGTAGTAAACTATTACTAACTACTGGAACAATTTCTTTAATAATGTATGAAATATTATTTTTTTGCAAGGGATCCTTGACACAAGCAGCTGATCTCCCTCAACTACTAAGCAAATGTTTAGTGCAGAATATACTGCACTAAAAGAATTCAAAGCTATAAATGTCACAAGCAGGACGTGGAATGTGCGTATATGTACAAATTTCTTGTTGGGTAGATATGTTTTCCTACTCATCCAAGTAGCTTCTTTAGTCTAAAGAAGTCCAGTTGACATGACTCAGCTTCCAGATAATCTCACCTTGATGAGTAAGAATCTTCACAGACTTATTGTAGATTTGTAGTATTAGATTCCTATTCTTAGCTGACCAGAGTTAAAACTCACGGGGGTTTTTTTGTTTGTTTTTTGCTGCTTCTGCTTCACATTCAAAGTTGATGTATTGTGTGTTACACTTTAGATACTTTTCTATTGACCATGGTTGTAAAGGGTGATAATTTGAGTTACAATAGACTTCTTGGAGTAAATTCAAACCGGTCTGGTTAGTCTTCTTTGACTTCTCTTACCAACAATCCTGCCACTTTTTATTGTGGCTTTTTGTTTGTGTACACTACCCTTTGTAAATTTCGGAGACCATCATACATGAAAAAAATCCCAAGAGATAAGACATTCCGCCAACAACAGTCAAAATCACAGTTTGATGTTTGGTGTTAGATTAGGTTTAATGTTAGGGTATGAACTGTTTCTCTGTGATTTAATCCTACCACAGATCAACATAAAATTGGAAAAAAAAAAAAAAAAATAGGCATCTGTAAAAGTTTTTCCAATAAGGAGTACTAAATTTTCATCTTAATAATATTTTCATTTTTCTCCAGGCAGATGCATCACATCCCTGGATCTTCCCAGGTATGAAGACTTGACGGAGGAGATGTATAACACCCTGCTACTACAATACTCTTGCGTTCAGTGGCAGTTAGTAACAGCAGTTACACCTGCACTTTCTCTGATGGATTAAACATTTGTTGGATTATTTGTGCAGTGGATTTTGTCCCTATGCTGACTGAACACTAAAGAAAGAATTTCTACAACATGGCTGTGTGTTGCTGGGGTTTTGGTTTTTGGTTAAAATTTGTCATTCTATTCTCAGTTGTTTCCTATGTGTGGAATATAAATCTGATGAGTTCTTTATTTCTCTCTCTGTCTCGGTTAACCTTTAAAAAAACTCTTGTAATGATAACTTTTGAAATTATGCTAAATATTCATGCAAAAGTTTAACCTTTTTCCCTTATTAAAATAAACTACTTTCCTGTGGTAAGTTTTCTAATCTTATTACAGCTACCCAATAAGTTTCCATCTAACAAAACACCTCTTTATATAAAAAAAGAAGGAATAAAGTGAAGCCCCTGAAATATTAACTTTAAAACCTAGATTAGCAAGTCTTGTCTATGCATATGTCAATAGAAAAAAAGGCTACCCATTTTTTTTTCTACAAATAAAATGGAGGCAAAGAAGCACACCCTCGAGTGTTTTCTTTATTAAACATTACTGGAAAATATTTTCGTTTACTAGAAGATCTCTTTTTTTTTTTTAATTAGATTATTTAATACTTTCATCAATTTATATTATATTACATTGTTGTTTTTGAACTTTTGATGGCTCTCATTTAGGGGTCACACAGCGGACCAGCCGATCCACATTATATTATAGCCAGTGAGTTATTCAGGCATTTGTTTTCCTAAGCCAGTTTCCAAAAATACCAAATAGGAATGGTCTCTGTCATAATGGGGCTGGTACAAGAGAATAGAGGTAGAGGACCCTAAAGCAGATACACAGTATGCAGGGGGACATGGTTCAGAGACAGCCCTAAGATGTGTTGTGTCTAAGAATACTTGCGGGATGGTTAAATAAAAGCAAAAGTGCTTGTGAATAGGAACAAACCCAGTCCCCAACAGCCCAACAATGTTGTATACATAAAACAAAAGAAGAGATCAAAGCCAAGGAATCCATGACAGCCATGCAAAATTCCGAAAGTGGTAAAGCAGTCTCATTATTGACTCTAGGGTACTAGGGTGGCGGGGCAACAGTAAGATTTCTTACAACACTTCTCACCATATGGGGGCTGGGTACTGGGCATCTGATCAAAAATGAAAGGTGAGGTTTTAATGAAATTCACAGTTGCAGGCAGATGCAGCCTAACAGAGCATGCACGCCAAGTTTTTCCCATAGGCCAGTAGCACAGAAGAGGGTATGGAAAGCCTCTTCTGCAGCATCAGTCTACTTTACCCACTCCAACGGTCCCTTCCTGGTCAGGTCCGGATGGGTGAAATTAAACAAGAGAACCCAGATAGCACACTGCTAAAGGGCCAATGCTGGGCTAATGGCAGTGCATATGTTGGGTCAATGTTGGCATCAGTAGTGTGCCCAATGTCATTTTGTCCATTGTTGCAACATTGGTTCAGCGGATAATTACAAGTTTGGCCCATGTTGGCACAACATTGGTTCAGTCGGTAGTTGCAAGGTTGGAATTTGGTAATTTAAAGTAGACCCAGATAACACACTGCCAATGGTGGCATTAATGGGCCAATTTTGGCATCAATGGTTGGCCCAATGTCATTTTGGCCCAACGTTGGCTCATTGGTGGGGGCAAAGATCCTCATCATCATTCACCTCGGTACTTTCACCATCAGCTTGGTCACGGTAGCTCAGCTGTTCTTTATCATCATCATCATGAACATTACAGCATCTTTCAGTCTCAACTCACTGTTCAAGTAAACACAGCAACTGAAACAGTAAACAACCACATAAACATACTAAAATGCAGCCCTAAAACAAAACAATATGTTTTGTATATTAGCTCAACAGGTTGACTAGCCTAGAATAATAGGCCATAGCTAAACATCTTTACATCAAAACATTACAGTCAAACTACTAACTGCATGCTTTTCATGTTACCATTACAGATTCTTAACACACTTACTGTATGTCTCAAGAGTATTTGCGTCTCATTTGGAGGAACATTAATTCCAACGGCACAAAGTTAAAGCAATATAATTTAATTTCCAATTTTCAACCTTGACATTATTTTCTGTTAGCCTATTGGGCTAACCTATCTTTAGCCTCACGAATAGGCCACAGTGGGCCAACAGACAAAATGATGTTGCCAACGTTGGGCCAATGTCAAAGCACTGACAAAAGGTTACCAAAATTTATCAGTGCATGTTTACAATGATGTAGCATTTCCTCTTCTTTTCAGAGTTTATATCTTTCACTTATAGAGAACATTTGGTGCATAAATAAATAAAAAATATGTCAAAGATGACCACGAACTCTTCAGCACCTCGAGATCTACAGTATATCAGGCAAAAATGGGACCTTAAACCACAGATTCCAACACCAAAACTCTTCTACTATGAAGCCATGCTGTTGTAATAGCTGCAGTATGTGGTTTTGCATTATCCTGCTGGAATACACAAAGACCAACAACATCCAAAGACATACTAATTGGCATTCCACAAATTGCCCACAGTGTGTGAATGAGTGTGTGAGTTTGTGTATGTGTGCCCTGTAATGGATTGGCACTCTGTCCAGGATGTACCCTGCCGAGTCTCCTGGGATAGCCTCCGACCTGCTACCATGTACACAGTATAAAGTGGTAAAGAAGATGAGTGAGTGATATATACATATGGCTTGCAAAAGTATTCACTTTTCCACATTTTGTCACATTGCAGACAGAAACATGAATCAATTTTATTGGAATTCCACATGAAAGACCAATACAAAGTGGTGTACACGTGAGAAGTGGAACGAAAATCATACATGATTCCAAACATTTTTTACAAATAAAAAACTGAAAAGTGGTGTGTGCAGAATTATTCAGCCTATTGAGTCAATACTTTGTAGAACCACCTTTTGCAGCTGCCAGTCTATTAGGGTATGTCTCTACCAGCTTTGCACATCTAGAGACTGAAATCCTTGCCCATTCTTCTTTGCAAAACAGCTCCAGCTCAGTCAGAATAGATGGACAGCGTTTGTGAACAGCAGTTTTCAGATCTTGCCACAGATTTTCGATTGGATTTAGATCTGAACTTTGACTGGGCCATTCTAACACATGGATATGTTTTGTTTTAAACCATTCCATTGTTGCCCTGGCTTTATGTTTAGGGTCGTTGTCCTGCTGGAAGGTGAACCTCTGCCCCAGTCTCAAGTCTTGCAGACTCCAAGAGGTTTTCTTCCAAGATTGCCCTGTATTTGGCTCCATCCAACTTCCCATCAACTCTGACCAGCTTCCCTGTCCCTGCTGAAGAGAAACACCCCCAGAGCATGGTGCTGCCACCACCATATTTGACAGTGGGGATGGAGTGATGTGCAGTGTTAGTTTTCTGCCACACATAGCGTTTTGCATTTTGGCCCAAAAGTTCCATTTTGGTCTCATCTGACCAGAGCACCTTCTTCACATGTTTGCTGTGTCCCCCACATGGCTTGTGGCAAACTGCAAACGAAACTTCTTATGGTTTTCTGTTAACAATGGCTTTCTTCTTGCCATGCTTCCATAAAGGCCAACTTTGTGCAGTGCACAACTTCTTGTCCTATGGACAGATTCCCCCACCTGAGCTGTAGATCTCTGCAGCTCGTCCAGAGTCACCATGGGCCTCTTGGCTGCATTTCTGATCAGAGCTCTCCTTGTTCGGCCTGTTAGTTTGGGTGGACGGCCTTGTCTTGGTAGGTTTACAGTTGTTCCATACTCCTTTCATTTCTAAATGATCGCTTGAACAGTGCTCCGTGGGATAATTAAGGTTTTGGAAATCTTTTTGTAGCCCAATCCTGCTTAAAATTTCTCAATATCTTTATTCTTGACCTGTCTGGTGTGTTCTTTGGACTTCATGGTGTTGTTGCTCCCAATATGTTCTTAGACAACCTCTGAGACCGTCACAGAGCAGCTGTATTTGTACTGACATTAGATTACACACAGGTGCACTCTATTTAGTCAATAGCACTCATCTGGCAATGTCTATGGGCAACTGACTGCACTCAAACCAAAGGGGGCTGAATAATTACGCACACCCCACTTTGCAGTTATTTATTTGTAAGAAAAAAAAAAAGTTTGGAATCATGTATGATTTTTCGTTCCACTTCTCAAGTGTACACCACTTTGTCTTTTACGTGGAATTCCAATGAAATTAATTCATGTTTGTGGCTGTAATGTGACAAAATGTGGAAAAGTTCAAGGGGACCGAATACTTTTGCAAACCACTGTGTATATATATGTAGTTATTTTATTATAAGATCTATATAGTTGTTATTGCAGTGAAACTATTTTAAGCATCTAACTATTACTGAAGAAATATTTTGGAGAAAGCAGGGAAGGTAGGAAGTCTGGGCAGTTAAATTTGATACATTGTATGTTTGAGCTATGTACCAAAAACCTTAGCAAAAACTCCATGTTTACTGTTGCAGCCAATCAGAAGCTGGAGAAGGGGGCATTCTAATGACCTGTTTCTGTTTGGCACATTTGGAAAGGTTAGAATGCTCTTTATTAAGAGCCTCCGCATATTTAGTAAAACCATTACAATTTACACGTTTATCCACTAAATGAGCTCATTTCAAATCTGATGCCTGCTATAGGTCCTAAAAAGCTTTATGTCTGTAACATGATTAGCTATAAAGGGTATGTTTTAGAGTGACAGAGTCTCTCAGAAGTAAAGATGGGCAGAGGCTCTCCAACCTGTGAAAGAGTGCAGTAAGAGTAAAAAAACTGTAGAATACTTCAAATTGCAAAGGCTTTGCAAATCTCATAATGTACAGTGCATAACATCATAAAAAATAGGGAGAAACTGGTAAAATATCTATGCATTAGGGACAAGGCCAAAGACCTTGGATGCCTATGGTTTTCAAGCTCTCAGATGACACTGCATCACTTATCGGCATGATTGTGTCATTGACTACTAAATGGGCCCAGGAATACTTTCAGAAACCACTGTCAGTAAACACAATCTGCCGTGCCATCTGCAGATGACAATTAAATCTCTATCATGCTAAAGAAAAGCCATTTATGAGCATGGTCCAAAAGCTCTGTCGTGTCCTGTGGGCCATGGCTCATTTAAAATGGACTGTTTCAAAGAGGAAAATGTTCTATGGTCAGACAAGTCCAAATTTAACATTCTTGTTGAAAATTATGGATGTGGGAGGGATAAAGATCAGGTTACAGTACGCTACTGACCCGGTTTGTGTTAGCGGTAAAGTTAGTTTGATATTCGCATCTCCGAATTCAATAGCTGCGTATATAAACCCGAAAATAAAATAACCATGTATATTTCATTTTTACATTGTCTCTAAGCTACATCTGCCCTAAATGTTTAAAAGCATAAACACCATTATTTTCCACGGCGCCTATGGATGATTTAGGGATCATCGCAAAATGCCGCACACCAACAAGAAGCGTAAAATTATATTGATCTTCCCTTTTGTTCAGTGCCTAAAGAATCAAAAAGCAACCTTTTTGACACACTGGAAACTAGAAATGGCAGACTAGTACTGCCTGAGAAAATAGTAATTTTTAACAAAACTACATAAACATTAGCACCGCCGCCATGTTCTTTCACGCTAAAATAAAGGTACTTACATATAAATACGATTAACCATAGGAAATAATAAAAACTGTGATGATTCATTTCACAACCCAAAAATATTTATTTGACTAAAATAATTAATACAGAATGTAAAATATAAACTAATCTGCTATTTATTTTTGGAAAGAATCCTGACAGAGCAGTGTTTCTGTTAGTGTGTGTGTTTGCGCACATGCATGAGTGTTTGTGCGCGCACGCATGTGTAAAGCTGAAGTAAAAATAAATGAGAGGAGGAGGGAGGGGGCTACTGTGTAGGACGATTAAGCGCATGCATACTACTTGTATGTCAACCAAGGTCCTTCTTATGTGTTGCTGGCAGGTTCTCTATGTGTTTCTTCTTTGCACGGTAATAGTATGATGAACTGAGGACCCTTAATTGTCTATATTTTTTAAATGTGTGTGCATGTTAGCCCTGTGATGGTCTACTTCCCTGCGTTTATGTCCCTGTACATTCTGGGATGCATTTGAGTACTTTCGAAACTTTTACTTCACTCAGCTACTCTTGTGTTTCAAATGTTAAGTATTGTCATGTGCCTCTATACTGAGTGTGTCTCAGTGTTACTTCCTCATTGTATTTTTTCTCTCAATAACTTTTCCTCAGGGCATAGATTTAACTATAACATTTTTATTCAGGCATACATAATATATTTGCAACTAATATATTATACTAATATGTCAACTAATCAACATTTATTTGTATAGCACCTTACAGCAATCTAAGTTAAACCAAAGTAATTCACAGCATTTAAACTAAATAAAACACATAAAATTATAATAAAAAAAAACACATGAAACTAAAAAAAAATAAAAGCCATTCTAAATGGGTGCATCTTAAGTTTTGCTTAAAACAAAAAAAAGAAAAGAATTGCATTCAGATCAGGCAACATACTAACAAACACTTAAAGCCATGTTGTATGTGGGACGCCTGAGTGTGTAAGAGTTTACCATATTTGCTGTAAAGTACAACTATGTTGTAGACATAAATATATATATTTTTTACTGATCTGTTCCCAAGGTTTTTTTTTGTTATGTTGCCATTTTCACCTTTGGTAACAAAGGTTTATTGAAACGTCTGCAGAAGCACCAGTCTCATACAGGAAACAGTTGCAGCAAAGCCGATTTCTTTCTCTGAGCCGTTGCATTTTATACACAAAATTAACAAACATAATCTACAACCCATACTGTACATTGTGTTCCGACATACAAAGAGTTGATTTCCCTATCTCTGACATTTCTCATCAGTATACAAAAGACAAGATTAAAGAAATGCATCAAGTTTAGGGTGACCATATTTTGATTTCCAAAAAGAGGACGATCAGCACGGCCTCCAGATGAATTCAGACAAGCTTCATGGTGGTTGATGAACATTATTTATTATACTTTAATGGTGCAGAATTAACTTCTGTAATAAAATAAACTGAAATCAAAATAACATCTATTTTAGACTCTTTAAATAAGTAATTAAATATTGTTCTAAATATGCAATGCAAAAATATTTTTTGCAATGTCAGAGTCAGGAAATGCCTTTTTAAGCAACTTACTGGTGCAATCCATGGAACTGGAACTGTTGTGATGTTTCACTCTATGAAATTGCACCTTCTGCTGCATTTACATCATCCTCTGATTTTCCTGGTTTGAAAAAAATCTCTCAACTTTGCAGATGAACTCTCACCGCGCACAGCTTTTTTGTGTTTCTCGGTGTCCATGTGGGCTTTCAGATCCCCAACACCTTTATTGGATACCGAGACATATGTACCGACTTTGCATACGGTGCACTCCGCCCTCCACTGTCCCGACCGGGAAGGTATGTGGGAAATTTTATTTGCAGTTCATCGGTGAAGCTGCACTTACGCTTCGGCATTTTCCCTGCTATACTGCTCCACTCTTTGCTCTGATCCCTGTCTGCGTCCGTGTGTTTGCACGCGCGGCGCAAACCTGCCCACAAGGCAGCCTCCTGGTAAATACGTCACACAAAAAAGTAGTACCCTAGTATTTTGTGCAAAACGCCAGTCAATTTACGTACACACATAATGGTCCTATGAAAAACCGGACATTTTCATGAATTTATAAAACCCGCCATGGCGCTCCGGACAGGATGTAAAAAGTGGACATGTCCGGGCAAAAGAGGACGCTTGGTCACCCTAATCAAGTTAATTCTAAAATGTCAGATACAGAGATTGACTTGATTGTTTATAGACTTCAGGAAACTGATTTGCATGCTCCATGTAGCTCACTTTTTTCCATTGAATATACTAGAAGGTATAACACAGCCACCCGCGGGGGTCCATTTTGCAGATTTATGGACAAGCAGAGAGGCGGCCGAGCGCGGTTACTAGACAACCCAGCTATGCTGGTAATCAGAGTAAACGCACTACACCTGGCCAGTAGCCTACTTAAGTTCCCAGAAACCAGCTCACCATGTGCAAACATGTAGATAGCTCTGGGTCTGGGAGCGTTGCTCCGGTATAGGTATAAAAGAGAAAACTGAAAAAAAAAAGCGTGAAAAGATAAATAAAGGAGAAAACATACCTTGAAGTAAGATGCCTTTTTATTAGAAATTGAGAAAAGGCTGTCTGCAGCAGAGAGTAGGGAAAATTATTAGGATTGTGGTTGCTGAAATACTGACTGTTTGCAAAATGTAACAAACAAGGCACATCACTGAAATAGCCAGAAAGATGGTAATTTGGTATCCAAAATCTTTTTGAGATGAGATGGAGGGCCTGGTTGTTGGCACCGGGTATGACTCTCTTGTGAAATAGCTTGTCTCGAATAGATTACTACAAACGACACTAATATTCAATTCAATTCAATTTTATTTATATTGGCTTTTAACAATGATCATTGTCTCAAAGCAGCTTCACAAAGATGAAAGAAAAAATAATAATAATAATAAAAAAAAATAATAAAATAATAAAATATTATTAATAATAATAAATTGTGTATGTGTAAGAAAAATGTGTCTAGATAATAACGAGATGAATGAATGAAATTTCTCTGATGAGCAAGCCAAGGGTGACGGCGACAGTGGCAAGGAAAAACTCCCTGAGATGGCAATAGGAAGAAACCTTGAGAGGAACCAGACTCAACAGGGAACCCATCCTCATTTGGGTGATAACAGATAGAGATGATATAACACCATGTGTGTTATGCAGCTGAAAGTACAATATAACAGAAATTCTTTAAATTAACATGAAGTTCAGTTCAACATAGGGATGAGTCAGTAGGTGCAGAGGGCAGATGGGATCTGGATCACTGGGAGCACAGGAGCAGGATGTGTAGCTCCAATCATAATAAGGCAGAATTCAGCTGGAGCTGGTCCTTCTCTGGATGCCTCAGGATCCTCACAGGGTTGGCCTTTGTCTACTGAAGCTGGTACAATCTCCAGATGCCTCGGGATGGGTAGAAAAGTACAGAACAGATGGAAAGAATTAGCATAGTTGCCATTCAGAATAGATGTACTGAAGTATGAAGTTATGGGATGAGTTACGCGTATGCCAGATTAAAGAGATGCGTCTTGAGTCTACTTTTAAACTGGGAAACTGTGTCTGAGCCCCGAACACTGTCTGGAAGGCTATTCCAAAGTTTTGGAGCTAAATATGAAAAAGCCCTACCCCCTTTTGTAGATTTTGAAATTCTGGGAACTTACAGAAGTCCAGAGTTTTGTGATCTTAAGGAGCGTGGCGGATTATAGCGTTTCAGAAGACTGGTTAGGTATGTGGGAGCTAAA